>NC_084793.1:257459958-258084958 GCF_963169125.1 Humulus lupulus
GGGACAAGAAAGAGGATCGATTAAAAATGTTTAATCAAATTGTCTCAAGGTGGAAGCACCTCATGCAAAGGTTACACACAAAAAAAAAATCCTAAAAAATAGTGAAGGGCACAAGAGAGGAAAAGCCCTAAACTCCGCCAGGTGGCCCCTTGGAGGTCGTCGTCTCACCTTGCTCAGCTGCGCCAGAGCCTTCCCCAGCCTCGGAGGGCGCTTCTTTATCAAGGCGAGCTTGGAACTTCACCAGCAGGCGCTCCCAAAGGCTCGCTGACATGAAGGAGTAGTCAGCATCCGGGTTGTAGGCCCAGCAATGGTAGAAAAGGTCTTCCAGGGACTTTTCTGAAGTTGTCTGCTCGGCCTTTAGGGCGGCCTGGGCGGCCTGAGCCTCAGCCTTCGCGGCATCTAGGTCTGTCCGCGAGGTGGCGAGGGAAGTCTCGAGCTCTTGGACCTTCGAGCGGGTTTTTTCCAACTCGGCCTGCGAGGCCGCCAAGGCATCCTTAGCCGCCTGCAGGGTAGTCTGGTGCTCGCTCCTCATGTCCTCGAGCTGAGTTTTGGTCCTGGAAATGCTCCGATGAAGGGCAACGGGGCTCTGCGAAGGTGAAAATACAATTGCCTTAGAAAAAAAGAGAGAGAAAAAACAGGGCAAGGTGTAATAATAAAAAAAAACATAAAGGGGTAAAGTCAGCTTACCGTTAGGGTCATACCCAGTGAAGACTCCAGCACGCCCACCGGGCTCATTGTCTCGATGGCCCGAAGCTCCTTCTCGTTGAACTTGTATATGTGGCTGACGGCGTAGTTCGCCAACTCATACACCGTTCCCCAGAAGGCCTCTGGGATCTTCTCCAGGTCCTGGGGATTGACTGGGATGCGTACCTCAGAAGGTACGATCGCCGAAGTCCCGAGCTCCATTCCTGCGTCCCGGGTGGCGGCCGGAGCTCGCAGAGGGGGTGGAGGCATGTTGCTCCCCCCAGCAGCAGGAGGATTAGTTCCCGCGACCTGGGTGGCGGGGGGCTGCTCCTTCTCCTTTGCTAGAGATTTGGTGGGTGTTCCGGCAGCTTTTTTCAGTGTCCGGAGCTTCTTCATTTTTGGCCCCGAGGCCCCGGCGAAAACACCTCGCAGGCTCTCCTCGGGCTGAGACATCTCTTCTGTCAAAGCAAAGACATGATTAGTACGAGTTAGCAATCACACAAACAAAAACAAGGGGGGAAAAGAGAAATTAAAGTATATGTATACTTAAAGGGATCCTACCCCCCGGGCTAGAAGAACCTATGGTTACGGCCATCGGCTCCGGAGCTCCCACAGGAGAATCTAAGTCGATTATCTCCCGAGCTGGTGAAAGTTCTGGATCCGACTCCGGTTCCGGGCTAGATTCTTCTACATATTGCCAAAGCCCCAGAGCTACGGCACCCCTCCGGAGTGATGGCCATGACCGAAGGTTGGTCCCATACTCCTCAAATAGGATCGACCTAAAGGCTAGGGTGTTATCTACTACTACGGTACCCCTAGGCCAGCTATCTTGGTAGTCCAGCACGAGCCGGTCGACACAGTGGAGCAGGGTTGTGTTCAGGTCCGGATCACTTCGGTGACGATGGACGAGCTGCCTAGGGTTGAACCTAGCCATCCGGGGGTCTGCTGTGGCCCTATCTAGACTCCTAAACTTGTAAGGGCTACCTTGGCCAGAAGGACCCGCGGCTGCTCCGGATTGGATCCTCTCCTCGCCCGTCCTCTGGGCGAGCTCCAAAGCCCGCTTCCTATTCCTCACGAGGGAAACTTCGTCGCCCTCTTCCTCCTCATCTTCATCTCTCGCGACCTACTCCACGATGATGGGTCTGGTGTCGTGAGCTGGGGGAAGCCCCCGAGGCCTCCTGAGGTTCCAAGTTTGATTTGGGAAAATCAGCTTGTAGGCTACCATCGTCTCGTCTGTTACGAGCACACGGTAATCTTTCTCACTGGGGGGCAAGCCCGCCAGCGTCTCGTATTGGGCCCCGAGGGTCACAGATTTCTCTGTCCTCGCGAAGATGGCTGCAGAATTAGTCTAAGTTAGAAAGGGGTACGGGAGGAGATAAAATGACACTTAATTTACGAGCTAAGGATGAAAAACACTTACGAGGACGATTGAAGTAGTGGAGCTCATAGTTCCTGAACCCCGTCGACATGAAGAATTGATCCTTGAAGTCGTTGGGGTGGTTGGGCAGCTCGATGACCGCAGCCGTATTGGGAAATCGGGTTAAGTAGTAAAACCCGTCGCCTCGCCCCCGCTGATCCGGGCTGGCCTTGTGGCAGAAGAAGTACAAAATATCCGCTGGAGTGGGGACCTCCCACTCGTGCTTCAAAAACAAATATCTCAATCCCGCCAACAACCGATAATAGTTGGGGGGAGTTGGAATGGTGCCAACCTCACGTAATTGAGGAAGTCCGCGAAATACTGGTCCAGCGGGAGGAATGCCCCCGCCTTGAAATGCTCGCTGCTCCAGGCCGCGAATACCTCGTCGAGTGGCGCGCAGCTCCGCTCGCCTTCCGCGGGGGGTCGGGCGACCACGGATGTTCTCCCCAGAGTGATGTTGTGGGAGAGAAAGATTTTGTTGATCTTCGCCTGGTCGGTGACCTTTGAGACGATCCTCTCCGCCTCAAAGAAGGCATCGGGAGCGACCTCGACCTCCTGCTCCACTGCCAGACCAAAGCTGGGGATCGGGGAGTCTGGCATCACCGCCTTTCCTTTGTCTTTCTGGGAGGCCGAGCTGTTGACGGTTTGCTTGGAAGCATTCCTCTTTGGTGCCATTTGGTCGCCTACCGAACAAAAGAAAATATTTCAGAAAAGGCGACCCGAGCATGAAGAAAAATCAAATGTTATTTGCACGAGCTGAGGTAAGCCCAGCCCGTGGAGAGTGGGACCACGCGATTCAATGAACACGCGCCTGTGCTCCCAACAGATCCCCGATTACTCAGAATTCGTGTGTCAGGAGGGTCAGGATAGAATTTTCCTTGGGGGGAAAGTTTCAGTAGGCAAAAATTGCAAAACTGCCTGTGAAGCATGTCCCCTAAGCTACCCGGTTTTGCACCCAAAATTCCAAAACTCCTACCCAGAAATTTTCCCTAGAAAATGCATCCTGTAAACCATACTCCCAAACATTTTCCTACAGCAAGAATATCCTAACCTAAGAGGCTTTCACCCTTCGTACCCACAAAAACCAGTAAAACCTTGCATGTGGCTACAGTAAATATTTACCTAAGCTACAGTGAAAAATATTTGCAAAACACACAAGGTCAAGAGACTTGCCGTGTTTGGTTGGGAGGTGGATGAAGGCGTCGCCTAGGTGGGAGCTTCGTCGGAGTGTTTGCTTCCAAAGCTTCGAAGAAATCCTTACGTCTGAGTTTCTTAAGCAACTGAGAATGGCGGTCGGAAAGAAAAGGGTTTCTTTTTCTTCTGAGATGAAGAGAGAAGAAGGAAAGAAGTTCTGAGAAATTTCAAATGAAAGGGTGGCCACCCCTTTTATATACGTGAAGGGTCACGTATAGAGGGTCGTTGGATGGCCCTGATGAGGGATCCGAGGCCCTCCACTCGAAATACGAAACGACGGTTGGGCATAGGCTAGGCCATTAAATGCGGTTCTCGTAAGACGTACCGTCACCAACCACGATGTTCCACGTATCAGGCGCCTATGTAAGAGGTGGAATGTGAAGAGTTCATGGGGAAGCCTAAAATCCCCTACTATGGCCTTATCCGACGTCGTATACCACGAGCAGGGGCTTGGGGGGTAGATGTACGCCCTGATTTTCCCACGTGCTGATTCGCGAGCTGAGCTGCGGCCTAATCAGGATTATCTCGTGGACATCCCCAAGACTGGAGCTTCCGTCATAAGGTCGTACCTCCTTAGCTCGAGGCAACCCAAGGGTTCGCCAGGATTGCCTAAGACCTGGGTCCGGACTCTAGGGACCGGAGGTCGAGTTAGGTGTCCAGACAGTGGCACGAGCTGGACCTGGAGACTATGGCCCTTTGTAAAGTCAACACACACAAGGTAAACGTGCATATATCATACATCACGTGTCTGATATGCCCCTGACTTCTCGGACACGCAGCAGGAACGTGCGTATTCAGACACCCACGACTGGGTTGGGCCATGCGGCCCATTATCTCCTTACCAATTGATTTGACCACACTTATGTGTCAGGTTTAGGAATTAATCATGAATGTCACAGAGTTGATACGATAGGTAAGAAGGTCACGGGATGACCTTCTTACCAACTCCCAGGTGCCTTCTCCTATAAATATGGAGACCCTGGGAGTTGATAAGGTTAGAGACTCTCTTGTAAGAAAGATCCTGTAACCATATATCCAGAATAGAGCAATAATATTGACTAGTGGAGTAGAAGGATTTTAACCTTTGAACCACTTAAAAACCGTGTCTTGAATCACCATTTCATTTTCTAAGATCACATATCTGTTTCGGTTCATCATTAACACTAATCCCTTTCTCTTCTTTTCTTAAATTACCTGTTGGCGAAGAACCGCGTCAACAGTGTTCATCGACGACATTTTGGTGTACTCTCAGTCAGAGACAGAGCATGAGCAACATCTACGGTTGGTATTGCAGCGATTAAGGGAGCATAGGTTATATGCTAAGTTCAGTAAGTGCGAGTTCTGGTTACCGCAAGTTACATTTCTGGGCCATATCGTCAGTAAGGAGGGGATTCTGATTGACCCAAGTAAGATAGAGGCAGTGAGAGATTGGCCTAGACCGAGAAATGTTCCTGAAGTGAGGAGTTTTCTGGGTTTGGCAGGGTATTATTGCCGGTTTGTTGAGGGGTTCTCCAGGATAGCTACGTCATTGACAGAATTGACAAAGAAGAAGGCAATGTATGTTTGGACAGACAGATGTGAGAATAGTTTCAAAGAGTTGAAGCAGCGACTGATCACCGCGCCAGTATTGAGTTTGCCGACAGATAATGAGAAGTTTGTTGTTTATTGTGATGCTTCCAAACAGGGTTTGGGGTGTGTGCTGATGCAAGCTAGTAAGGTGATATCCTATGCATCTAGACAGTTAAAGGAGTATGAACAGAGATATCCCACGCATGATCTGGAGTTGGCAGCAGTGGTATTCGCACTTAAGATTTGGAGACATTATCTTTATGGTGAGAAGTGCGAGATATACACCGACCATAAGAGCTTGAAGTACTTCTTTACTCAGAAGGATCTAAATATGCGCCAGAGATGGTGGCTAAGGTTGGTTAAGGATTATGATTGTGATATCCTATACCATCTTGGGAAGGCTAACATAGTGGCTGATGCACTAAGTCGGAAAGGCCCAGGATAGTTGTTCAGTTCGAGACAGATATTTGATAAGCTAGCTAAGGAGATGACTAGACCGGGTATAGATTTGGTGGTTGGCTGGTTAACCAACATCACTCTTCAGTCTACACTCCTTGAAAGGATCAAGGAGGCGCAAGGGAAAGATTCCCAGTTGAGAGGTCACAGAGAGAACATCTTAGTCGGAGCGGCTAAGGAGTTTTCTGTTTCAGAGATGGGGTTACTAAAGTACAAAGGTTGGATCTGCGTTCCGATGGATTCTAATATCCGGCAGGAGATCTTAGATGAATCACATACCACTCCCTATTCCTTGCATCCGAGTACAATGAAGATGTACCAGGATTTGAGAGCTTTGTATTGGTGGTCGGGCATGAAGAGGGATGTGGTGGATTATGTGGCCAAGTGCTTAACTTGTCAGTAGGTCAAGGCTGAACATCAGAGGCCAGCAGGGTTGCTGCAGCCTCTGGGGATTCCAGAATGGAAGTGGGAAGATATCACCATGGACTTTGTGGTTGGTTTGCCGAGGACCGTGGGACAGCATGACTCGGTGTGGGTGATTGTGGATAGGTATACCAAGTCCGCCCACTTTTTCCCTATCAGGAAAACTTATACCGTGGAGCAGTATGCTGAGTTATATGTGAAGGAAATTGTTCGACTTCATGGGGCTCTGAGGTCGATAGTATCTGACAAGGACCCCACCTTCACTTCCAAGTTTTGGGAGAGTCTGCAGAAGGCTATGGGCACGAAGTTACGGTTTAGTACCACTTATCATCCTCAGACAGATGGACAGTCTGAGAGGACGATTCAGATATTGGAGGATATGTTGCGAGCCTGCGTGCTGGATTTTGGGGGATCTTGGAGTAAGTATCTCCCTTTGATCGAGTTCTCATACAACAACAGTTATCAGGTGACTATCGGAGTGGCTCCGTATGAGATGCTTTATGGAAGGAAGTGTAGATCACCTATCCATTGGGATGAGATAGGTGAGAGGAGTTATTTGGGTTCTGAGATGGTTCAAAGGACCAATGAGGCGATTGAGAAGATTAGAGCGTGAATGCTCGCCTCCCAGAGTCGCTAGAAGAGTTATTCAGACCTGAAACGTAGAAGCGTGGAATTTCAGGTTGGTGACCATGTGTTTCTTAGGGTTTCACCTTTGAGGGGAGTGAAACGGTTTGGTGTTCGGGGCAAGCTGAGCCCTAGATTTGTTGGCCCCTTCGAGATTCTGGAACGGGTTGGAGAGGTAGCTTATAGACTAGTGATGCCTCCAACTTTGTCAGGGGTTCATGATGTATTTCACATATCCATGCTCCGGAAGTATGTATCAGATTCGACGCACGTTTTGAGTTATGAGAATTTAGAGCTAGACCAGGATTTTTCTTATGAGGAGAAGCCGGTTCAGATTCTTGACTGAAAGGATAAAGTCTTGCGGAGCAAGACCATCGCCTTGGTGAAAGTGCTGTGGAGGAACAGCGAGACTGAGGAGGCGACGTGGAACTTGAATCAGAGATGCGGGAGCAGTATCCCGAGTTGTTCAGGTAATTTCGAGGATGAAATTTCTGTAAGGAGGGGATAGTTGTAACGACCCAAATTTGCTAATAAGGCTTAGGGCCTTGATTAGCGTGCCTGGAGGGCAATAAGTGAATATGTGATTAGAGATGCATGTTTAGTTGAATTACATATGCATGTGGGCCCCGATTTGGCATTAGGGGCATGTTATTAATTTTAGCCCGCTGAGGGCATAAATGTGACAAATGAGATAAATGCGATATACTTGTAATATATCTGTGTAGCACAATTCAAGACAGTCCTTGGGAGCTTTTAGCCAGAAAGTCACAACGGGGTTGAGAATCCTACTCAGGAAGAGTCGAGGGGTTTTCGGGTATTAGATGTTTTATGGGGTTATCGAGTTATGGAAATAAATATTTGGAGATATATTTGAGGTTAGAATGTTTAGGAGGGAATATTGGGGAAATTTAGTATTTTTCCCTCGGGGACGTTTTTGGCACCCCGAGCCTTGAGGTAACCTTAAAGACCTAAGTTAAATAAAACAGAAATCAAGAAACACTTAGAAACTTGGAGAAACTGACCCAAGCCTCTTCTTCTTTTTCTCTTTTTTTTCTCTAAACCATACTAAGGGAAACTTTGACGAAATTAAGCTAGGAAACTCAGGATTCAAGGCTGGAGGATTGGGGGATTGAAGCTTGGAACTAAGAAGGTTAGCTCAAAGATTTAATTAAGCAAAAGTAAGCCTTTAACTAGATGAATTATGTTGGTTTACTGCTGATATTGTAGTGTTGCATGTGGGTAAAGTGGTGAGTTGCTCTTGATTGTTTGGGTGAGTTTTTGGGGTTAGTTTTTGTTGGGTTTTGTTGCTAGGATCACTCTAGAAATGTTGTGATGGTTGAAATGGGATTGTCGGGTTGATTTTGGGATAAATTGGCTGGGTTTTCGTGGCAAGAATGGAGGATTTTTCTGGGTTCGAAGGGTCGGGCAGCTGCATTGTTCTTGCTGAGCCGCGGCCCTCTGAAGCACATTTGTAACGCCCTGGATAGCCAAGGCCACTACACTGTGTATTTATAAAGGTACATGACTTGCTAATCAAGCCAATCAGTTGAAAACGTGATTGCTAAAGTCATTAATGTGCTAGGGTTAAAAGATTTTGGTCTCAAAAGATATTTTCCATATAATTAAACACTTTACACATGGGATCCCAAAAGAAATAGCGTTTAAAAGTCTATTTACAAAATTTCTAGTGTACAGACAACCACCAGCCTTTCTAAAGGCAAAACAGAAGTTTATGGTTTTCCTGTCCCTGTCTCCCCTCAACCGTGGCGGCTGAGCAGCTGATCATGTACATTCTGCTCTCCAAATCAGGACTGATCAAGCTTGCCCTTGCCTTTACCTGCACCACGAAGCACCCGTGAGCCAAGGCCCAGCAAGAAAACATATCATATTATATAACAAGCAATAATAACATTTGGATAACCCTTTAAGCATGTTCACACACCTAAAATACCACAATAATCACAAAGCATGAAGATTCAATGAAAGAGTCAACTAATCATCACTTAGCTATACAGCATAACAATCCACCAACCAATAATAACAAACAAACAACATAATAATCAGGGTTGACACCGTAGGTCTCACCCTCTGTTTACCCCCACTAACTTCGGCCCGCTTAAACCGAGCTCAGTGCATAATAATCTGTCCTCAGCTACCAGTGGCCAAGCCGCGCCCTATGCGCTAGTGTAAACTTCGGCACTCTTAGGCTGTTGGCTTACTGTTCACATGGCATAATACCATCCTTTACAAAGCATACAAAATAGGGAACCCTTAGTCCCGTTATAAATCCACAACCGGGTGCAGTTTTCTTACCTTTAATTTCCAAGTTCATTGATTACGAGCAACGCCTCTCGAGCACGATCCGCTTCCCGAGCCCTAGCTTAAAACCTAGTCACAACCAAGATATGGAGTACCATTAATAATCGCGTTAATATTTCCGGATGGAGTTCTAGATTCCGAGACATCGAATTCCACCAAACACGGTGGTGGAATCGATCCCGAGCACCCTAGGTTAGGTTCTCGCGCTTAAAACCTCCAAAAGATCAAAAATACCCTTAAGGATTGCGGCCCTTGAAACCCAGCTGCGGCCCACCCCTGAAATAGAGTCTAAGCCTCTCTGAAGACAGACACGCACCACGGCCCTGCCCTGTGGAGCCACGGTGCTTCCCCACTGCAGAGCCTCCGGCTCTTCTTTGCTTCGCAGGGCCACGGCACTCTAGAACAGAGCCGCGGCCCAACCCTTCATGCCCAGAAAAACCACCATTTCTAGCATCCTAACCTTGCTAAGAACCACCCCAAAGCACCCTAATTCCAAAACTCATTGATCACAAAACTCCTAACATGATTCTAGCAACTCAATCCAACAAAAACCAGCTTAAAATCTCATTAAAATCCCATTTTGATTTCTGAAACCCAGTAGCTCAAGAACTCCAAAACCAGTCATGCAAACTCAAAATTTAAACTCTAAACTACGAATTGAAGCTTACCTTCTTTGATGAACCACTTCCTTAACAATTTCTGAGCTAAAACCCAAGCTTCTCAGCTTCAATCCAGTCCTTAAATATCAAAACCATAAACACTTTTAATACTCAGCCAAAACTCAAAATTCTAATGATCAAGAGTGTAATTCAGCATTTACCTTAATCCTGGTTGAGTTTCCTTAGCTGAACACTGGACCAAACCTTCAAGATTCCAGCCCAAACCACTGAATTCCCAGTTGAATTCCCTTAGGTTTCAGTAGTTTTCTTGAGAGAGAGAGAGAAGAGAAGGAAGAGAGGACCAAAGTAGGTCGGTTTGGGTTTTTGTTCTACTGGTTTCTATTTTACTTAGTCTAACCTTGATTAATTACGTCAATCCCGAGGCTCGGGGTACCAGAAACGTCCCCGAGGGCAAAATGGTAAAATTCCCCAATATTCCCACCTAAGCTTCCTAACCTCAAATATATCTCCAATTATTTATTTCCATAGTCCCGATAGCCCAAATAATCATCTAATACTGAAACACCCCTTGACTTGCCCCAAGTCAGGTATTAAACCCCGTTGTGACTTTCCCGCTAACTAGCTCCCTATGATCGCCTCGAGTCACACATTGCAGAATTACCCACATAATAATGTGGTTCTCCCAAATATAACATATAATCACATTTACATTCATATAACCATACAAGCATGTTTATCATATAATCACACGTTAATTTAATAAATTCACACATAAACCAATTATGCCCTTCCGGCACACTAACCAAGGCCCTTAAGCCATATTAGTAATTTTGGGTCGTTACAACATTGGTGGCCATGAAGGAGGGCGGGCCGTGGCATGCCCTAGCTAGGGCCGCGGCGCGCCTACCCTGATTTGGGGTTGCTCTCTGTTTTGGGGGCGATCTGCGGCATGGCCTTATAGGGCCGCGACTCTTAGTGCAATTTTGAGCTTTAAAGTGTGTTTAGGCTTGGGAACTCAAAGGTTAAGGCTCGGGATGGATTTTATCACTCGGATTGATAGAATTCAAGGTCCCGGAGATTAGAATTATGGCTCGAAGTTATTTAATGGATTAGAACTTGATGGATGGATATTGTTAATGCGTTGTGAATAGGGTTTCGGCGAAGCTCGGATTAGGGGATTGTGCTCAGGACATCGGTGCTTGGAAAGCTCGGGATACAGGTAAGAAAACTACTGTTCCCGTAGAGCTTGTATGCAGGGCAGGGCCCTATATGATTGTGTTGCAGGGCGTAGCCCTTTGATTGAGTTTATTCATGTTTGGTATTTGTTTTATTATGCTATGTAGGCATATGTGTGAATGTTCGGCAAGAGCCGGGAACGGCGCAGGCCGAGGTCGGCAAAGCCGGGAACGGCAAGGGGCCGAGAACGGCGTTAGGCACGTGGAGTGCAAGGCCGAGTGCGGCAAGGGGCCGAGAGCAGTGTTTAGCACGCGGAGTGCGAGTTGCCAGGGAGAGACCCTAAAGGATACCTGGGATATCCTTACGGTGTGGACCACAAACCCAGGGCCTGGTAAAGCGCCTGGGACGGCATGGCCGTGTGTGTATAGCCTATTGATGGCCTGGTTATATGCTAAGTGTTTGATATGCATATGTTATCTACTTGTGAGGGTTTTCTTGCTGGGCTTCAGCTCACGGGTGCTCTGTGGTACAGGTAAGGGCAAGGGAAAAGTCGACCAACCATGAGTACGAAGAGCGTGAAGCGGCGCGTACATGTTTGGCCTGCCTAGCTGCCACGGCTAGGGGTATTTTGGGAGATGATTGCACTAAACTTAGATTTTGTTGTCTAGTCGACTCTGCTTGTATTTATGTGTTGTAAACATTTCTAAACAGTGTTTTGGGATCCCAAATGTTAAACTCTTTATGATTTTTAGTGAAAGGAATTATTTTCAAAGTTTATGACCCTGTTTATGGTTTAATTACACGTTTGTCTTAAAACCTCGTTTAGCGAGTTAAATGCACATTTTTAAACTCACTTAGTAATGGCTCTAAGGAGGTAGGGCGTTACATAAACTGTTTGATGGCTGAACGGAAAGAGGTCTGGTCGGAAACAAACGAATACGGAAATGAACTAATCGTCGGAAAAGCTCATCGGCAAACTGGGACATGAAAAGCTCTCTTTTTTGCTCTGAATATATAGAATGTGTAAAGTTTGAAATGAAACTCTCGAAATATTTATAGGACAAAAATCCACTATGGGATCCAATGGTTCATAATGGGGATCCCAAGACCATCCCCATCCAACGGTCCCGGATGACGCAGAGGCTTTAATTAGCCAATCGAACAACGGATCGTGGATTCATCAATCCATGATCCACACCTACCTGATCCAACGGTCTATGTTGAAAATCTCAAGGCTATCCCCATTCAATGATCCCAGATGGTGCAGAGGCATTAAACAGCCCACTCGAGTACCCTATCAACTTTGCTCGTACAGACAGGACGCCTTGGAAATTACCCTGACACCCATCAATCACTTGGACAATCAAAAGATTCTTTTGAGATCTGTGAGGCGCGAGTGGTACAGACGCACCAGCTATTTGAAGACACATGTGCGAAAATTTATGAATTCGAAAGGACGGGGATCGCCCAAGTGGTCCCCAAGTAAATGAACTTGACTTCTGGGAAACGAACCGGGATATTTGGGTTTGATCCAAGAGAATAAGGCAAGTCTCCACCATGCAAACACGGGTGAAGACTTGGGGGGTAAATGTTATCCCTATTTTCCCCCGGGACACATGGCATGACATAATGGGTCCATGGGCTCCCTCAAAGAGATCCAGACCCATCCTGAGCCCGATGAACAGGGAAAAAGAATGTCCCGATAGCCCAATCGTCAATGAGCCCAACAATGTTCGATGGGCGCGACCATAACCAGGTAACCGGGACCAAGATGCAGGCCCAACTCATCTTCTCGGTCCCAGCCTACCCATATCCTCTGGGATGCCAATAGAGGTAGCAGGCTCACTAGTCTAGGAATAGACCTTGTCAAGAATGAACCCAAATCCTGGTGAATGAACTAGGATTTCAGTAGATAAACCGGGACATTAGTGAAGGAACCCAGACTAGATGTCCAGGTCTAGTCCGGGTAAGGCAAGTTTGATCTTCCCTGACGCTGACATGTCCTTAAGAAACACAAAAGTTGGTCTCCTCAACTAATCTGCAGAAGAGGTTACACACGGAATCTACACTGCTCCTAGGAAACAGTACTGCCACTACTCTGACAGATCCTGTCACCAGGATCCCCTTAGAAGCTCACGCAAACCAGTCTAAGAGTACATACTACTGGCAGCTGTAGGGCTTGGCAACGCCTAAGCCGGCCCAATGGGACCTGATTACTATGTTTTATTTAGCAACATCATTTGTATTATGCCTCCATTAGCGAGCAAACCATGATTACATCTGTATTGGGCCCGGATTAGTCCGGCCTAAGCCCATTGCACTTGACCACCTATAAATAGGACCAGTTGTCCACAGTAGCGGTGATCCGAGATTTTCTCTTGTAAGTAACTACTCTGTTCAAACTTGCAGAAAACTCCATTGTCAAAAGCTTTCTAAAACCTAATACAATAAACTCGTGGACTAAGGCTCATTAACGCATCAACCACGTAAAAACTATACTTGTTTATCTTCGATCCTATCTTTCTAGCTCTTATTTCCCATTATATTTCTAGTTTCCAAAAAACTCGGTAAACATATATTATTATAATGATATTTATAATATTTAAATTTATATTAATATAAGTATTAAATATCTAGTTTTGTATTAAATATTATTATAATAATAATGTATAATATTTGAATTCATATTAATATAATTAGTAAAAAATTAGGATTATATATTATTATCATAATAATATTTTATAACATTTCAATTTATATTAATATAATTATTAAATATTTTATATTATATATAATTATAATAATGATATTTTATAATATTTGAATTTGAATATAAATTTATATTAATATAATTAGTATATATGTAGTGTTATATTAAATATTAATATAATAATAATAATAATATATTTTATAATATTTAAATTTATATTAATATAATTAATAAATATCTATTTTAGTAAGTTTTAAATGAATATTTCATTAAACATTTAGAATATTTTATTAAAATTAATAAAATAAACGTTAAAATATGAGAATTTTCGTTATTTACACAATTTTTACATATAAGAGATATGATATATCACGGATCATCAAAAGTATCTAACAAAATTAAATTCAATATAAAAAAAAATACGTAATTTTTAAATAAGACACATAATTTATATATATATATATATCTTTGTATGTTTGGAGATCTCGTGATTTTTTTTTACGTTTTATTATATCTTTTATTTTATACATATTTTATATTTAAATTTATTATTGAAGGTGCTGAGTTTTTTTAAAAAGAAAAATTATTTGTACTGAATGAAAAATTAAATGTGTGAAAAGAAATTCAAAATTCTTAAAATTTACTGAGAATTATTTAAAAATAAAGCGTTGAAATAGAACCAACACCTTTATTGCGACTCAATTTTTCACAAAAAAAAAATCATGAAAACAAATTATAAATAAAAATTCAAGTAGATAAATTAAAGAATTAATTGAGATTTTATTTTCCAAAAATTTCATTTTAATTTTGAATATTTTGTCCTATTCCCAATATGATTCTACGTATGAAAAGTAAATTATACATAGGGAATATACTAATTTGGTACCTATGTTTTGCTTGAATACTCGATCGGTTGTTTTGCTCAAATATTTGATCGGTCATTGTGTTTTGTTAAATGGCATTTCAGATCATCTGTTTTGGGAAACGGATCAAAATGATACATTGAGTATTGGTCAAATAATTTTTTTAATATAACTAAAATACCTTCAGATTTTTTAATTGATGAATTTATTAAATAACTAAAAATAAATAAAATTGATTTTAAAATAAAAATATTTAAAAAACTCTTTTAAAAAAAAATCCCAAAGTCTTCTTCTTCTTCTTCTTCTTCTTCTTCTTCTTCTTCTTTTGCAAGTGATGGGCCATTACTACTGGTTGGGTGTTGGGGCAGAAGGGAAATGCCTTTCCTCCCTCTCTCCTCTCTCCTCTCTCATCTTTCCTCTTTCTTGACGTGTTCATCTCCTGTAATGTTGATCTAAGGAAGTTGGTTTGGGGCAGTGAGTTAGCGAGTATGAGAGCTATTACTCTGCTTCTTCTTCTTCACATCACTGATTTCCATCAATGTGGTGGTCAGTTGGAGTTTAGTGGATCCTAGGTCGTCGTACATGGCTGGGGAGGGCGAAGATCTGAGGGTACCTCCGGCGACACGGATACCCAGCAGATGGCTTCAACAGCACAGGGGTAGCTTCGATGACTCCAATTGCCTGGGCTCTTGGGCTTCAAGTGTTGGGAATATATAGCTTTACACTTTGCAAATCAACAATTAATAATGAGAATAGTTCAATATTTGATACCTTAAATACTAAGCAAGAACCTTATTCAAAGTTTGAATACAAATCTTGAAATAATGAATAATGTCAATCTTGAATATAAGAAACTAAAATATATAAATAATGATAAGATTAACCTAGAAACATTTAATCATCAATACTAACAATGAAAACACAATAGAGTAACACAAAACAAAGTTAGGGTTAGATAGATACAACATTTGATTTAGAGCAACTTGAATCTTCAAATTTTGGGAACTTCTTGTTAGAATTTCTAATACACTCAAATAACATGAACAAACAATAATCTCCAACACATAAACCAAAATCATGTTATTATAAATGCATATATGAGAAATCCTAAATCATAATTCTATAGATTCTTTGCTAAATTAAAGAAGAAGATTAACACAAGAGCGGAAGCACTAACCTGAGGCCATTGTTGGAGATTGCACAGAGGGTTTAGATCTTCCTATATAATATGTATATCTATGAGAGAAAAGTCTCTCTTTTCTTTTCTGTTAATGGGATGACAGACAGAGTAGAATAATACATATATATAGGGAAGCACAACCCTAATTTATAATTAGTGATTTCTAATTTTGCCCATTATAAAATTAAAAATTCATTTTCCTGTTTCTACACATTAAATCCATGACACTTTAATACCCTATGATATTATAACATAATTGGTCACTTAATTTTATATCACGCTTTATAATAGCATTATACATTATACATATGTGCCCATAAAATAGGATTTTAATCCAACAATCTCCCACTTGGGCAACATATGTTTCCTTATAAATGTACAACCTTATGAGCTCAAAATTTGCTATCATATAAATGTATTCTATAACAATCTCGTCCATCAACCATATCCATATAGGATCAAAACAGTCTTTGTCATATTATTCATGACTAAACCCATCAATGGTCACATATACAAATATAGTCAAATGACATAGATCAATCATGGATGCGTAGCATAGAAATTACATGCAATGTGAACCAAACATGCCTATTTCCAACTGGTCCTCCTTAAACTTTACAGAGGTCAGAATAACAAAAAACAGAGTGAATGAACTGAAAAACTTCATTTCTGATCAGAAAATAACCAAATACATAAATGTCTAAAATAAACATAAAGCAAATAAAATACAAACTCACTAAATCATGATATCCTCAAACAATACCACACCCATATGAGCAATGTGCTCATGAAAGACCTTGGGTGGTAATCCTTTTGTGAGCGGATCCGCTATCATGGAGTGTGTCCCAATGTGCTCTATGGATATTTGTCCACTTTGCACTATTTCTTTCACAACTAGGAACTTTATGTCAATATGCTTTGACTTGGATGAGCTCCTGTTGTTGTTGGAATACAATACTGTTGAATTATTGTCACAAAATAACTTGAGTGGTCTTTCTACATTCTCCAAAATGCGCAGCCCAATGACAAAGTTTCGCAGCCATATTCCATGATTTGATGCCTCATAGCATGCTACAAATTCTGCTGCCATAGTGGAAGAAGCTACAAGTGTATGTTTGACACTTTTCCAAGAAATAGCTCCTCCAGCTAACATGTAAATATAGCCTGATGTAGACTTTCTACTATCTTGGCACCCAGCGAAATCAGAATCAAAATACCCTACGACCTCCAAACGATCTGATTTCTTAAATGTGAGCATGTAACCTTTTGTTCTCTGAAGATACCTCATAACCCTCTTGGCTGCTATCCAATGGTCCATACCAGGGTTGCTTAAATATCTGCCTAACATTCCAACAATGTACGCAATATCCGGACGCGTACAAACTTGAGCATACATCAGACTCCCAACAGCTGATGCATAGGGAATCTTTTGCATTTCCTGAATTTCAAGGTTACTTTCAGGGCACTGACTAAGACTAAATTTGTCTCCTTTAGCAACAGGGGTATCACCTGGTCTACAATCTTACATGCCAAATCTTTTGAGTACTTTATCGATATATCTCTTTTGTGATAATCCAAGAATACCTCGAGAACGATCTCGATGTATCTGAATTCCTAATACAAAAGAGGCGTCCCCAAGATCTTTCATCTCAAAATGCTTAGATAGAAATCTCTTGGTTTTGTGCAATAAGCCTATATCATTAGTGGCAAGCAATATGTCATCGACATATAGAACCAGGAATATATACTTACTCCCACTAAACTTGTGATATACACAATCATCAACAACATTCATCTCAAAACCGAATGAAATAATTACTTGGTGAAATTTGTGATACCATTGACGAGAAGCTTGCTTGAGTCCATAGATGGATTTTGTCAATTTGCAAACCATATTCTTTGGGTCTCCCGACACAAAGTTTTCTGGTTGAACCATATAAATTGTCTCGTCAATGTCTTCATTGAGAAACGCGGTTTTAACATCCATCTGATGTAGCTCAAGATCAAGGTGAGCAACAAGTGCCATTATTATTCTAAAAGAGCCTTTCGATGAAACTGGAGAGAAAGTCTCTGTATAATCAATGCCTTCTTTCTGAGTATAGCCTTTAGCTACAAGATGCACTTTATACCTCTCCACATTACCATTTGCATCCCTCTTGATTTTAAATATCCATTTACAACCAATTGGTTTTGCACTGTCTGGTAATGGGACAAGTTCCCAAACTTTATTGTCTTGCATAGACTTATACTCTTCTTTCATGGCATTAATCCACTTTTGAGAGTTAGAACTTTTAATGGCCTGATGAAAATTGATTGGATCATCTTCCATCATTCCATTGTCATCCTCATGTTCTTGAAGAAATACAACATAATCATTTCAAATGGCATTTCTTCTTTCTCTTGTGGTCCTTCTTAATAGCTCTGGTTCTTGAGGTTGTTGAGTTTGTTCTTCTGGAACAATTACCTCATCTTGATTTGGGGGTTGTTCAACATTGTCTTGTTGAGGTTCTGGATTCATTTCTTGAACAATGACAGGTGTAGAAGCCTAAACATTGTCAAAAATGATAGTAGGAACTGAGTTTGAACTCAATTCCTCCTCAAAAGCAATGTCGCTAACCTTATTTCTCCCCCAAAACTCAACATCCTCAAAAAATGTTGCAGTTCCCGTCTCAAAAATATTTTTAATTGTGGGATCATAAAACTTATAGCCCCTAGATCGCTCAGAATAACCAATAAAGTAGCTGCTCACTGTTTTGGAGTCCAATTTTTGTTCATGTGGCTTATAAGGCCTTGCCTCAACTGGACATCCCCAAATGTGAAAGTGTTTTAGACTAGGCTTTCGACCTGTCCAAAGCTCATAAGGTGTTTTTGCAACTGCTTTAGTTGGTACTCTATTCAGAATGTAAGCTGCTGTCTTTAATGCTTCTCCCCAGAGGGACTCGGGTAAGGTAGAATGAGCAATCATACTTCTTACCATATCCTTAAGAGTCCTATTGCGTCTTTCAGCAACACCATTCATGCTAGGTGATCCTGGCATGGTGTACTATGGGACAATACCGCATTCCTCTAGGAATTTAGCAAATGGTCCTGGACGTTGTTCGCCTGAGCCATCATATCTACCGTAGTATTCACCACCACGATCAAATCTTACATTTTTAATCCTTTTGTTGAGTTGATTCTCAACTTCAGCTTTATAAGCTTTGAACACATCCAGAGACTGGGACTTTTCATGAATGAGATATAGGTACCCATAACGTGAGTAATCATCTATGAATGATATGAAATATTGTTGACCATTCCATGATGCTGTAGGGAATGGCCCACAAATATCTGTATGAATCAATTCTAAGACATCTGAAGATCTTTTGGCACCTAATCTCTTAGTTTTGGTCTGTTTTCCCTTGATACAATCGACACAAACATCAAAGTCTATGAAGTCAAGAGATTCTAAAATGCCATCAGACACAAGGCGCTCAACTCTACCTTTTGAGATATGACCTAAGCGCTTCTGCCATAATGACGCTGAATTGTCCTTATTTAATTTTCGTTTAGTACCACGTGATTCCACATGCAAGGTTTCATTATAGGATGCAATTGTTTCTAGCAAATAAAGGTTGTCATAAGCATTCAAGTAACCAGTTCCAATAACATTTGAATTTAAAGACAAATTAAACTGATTGTTTCCAAAAGAACAAGAATATCCAAATTTGTCCAACAAAGAAACAGAAATTAAATTCCGTCTAAAAGACGGTACAACAAAAGTGTCTTTCAAATCCAAATAAAAACCAGTTCCTAACAACAACCTAAAATGCCCAATTGCTTCCACTTCCACCGATTTTCCATCGCCCACGAAGATGTGTCTTTCACCATCACTTGGCTTTCGGAAGCTCAGGCAACCCTGCATAGAAACACTTATGTGAGTAGTAGCACCAGAATCTATCCACCAAGTGTTCCTAGGTACTGAAGCTAAATTAACCTCAGAACAGACCAATGTAAGAATCATACCTTTCTTTGCACGCCATGAGTGATACTTGGCACAATCTTTCTTCACATGTCTAGGCTTGTTGCAAAAGTAACAACCTTCTGAATCCTTCTGTTGTTTCTTTTGGGCTGGACCCTTAGCAGCTTCATTCTCAGATTTCCTTTTCTTGCCCTTATCCTTAGAGGCAGTGGCCAAGTGAGCACTTTCAGTTTTGTCCTTTTTTAACCTTTCTTCCTCTTGCACACAGTGAGAAATGAGTTCATTGAGAGTCCATTTCTCCTTTTGACAGTTATAACTAATTTTAAATTGGTTAAACTGTGCAGGAAGCGCTAACAAAACCATAAGCACAAGCACATCATCAGAAAGCTCGATCTTAAGTGTCTTAAGTCTTGAGACAATATGATGCATTTCCATAATGTACTCCCTTACATTTCCTTGACCCTTATACTTCATGGTCATCAAAGAACCTAGAAGTGTTGTCATTTCAACCTTATCGTTTTTAGCAAAACGTTCCTCAATTTGTTCAAGGAAATTCTTGGCCTTATTAATCCCTTCGGATTCTGTGCCCCAAAAGGCTTCTGGAATGCTGTGTTTCATAATCATTAAACTCATGCGATTTGAACGATCCCACCTCTCAAAATTCGTTTTCTCATCACGGGTGCTTTCCTTAGTGAGGGGTGCAAGTTGTTCATCCCTTAATGCATGGTCTAAATCCATACATCCCAGGACTATAAGTAAGTTTCTTTTCCAATCCTTGAAATTGGTCCCATTAAGCATAGGAATAGAATTAATATTAGCAAATATTGAGGTAGCAGAAGATGAACTAGCTGAATATAGAACAAACAATAAATTCAAAATTTGGTTAATCCCATCTCAAGATACCAAGCACAACATTAATATTAAGTCTTTGGACAATAATATTAACTGTAAGCGATACTCTTGTTGTAGCAATCAAACATTGACAATAAATTATGTCAAACAATAAGTCAATCTTTGGACTAACCTATTGCTCACACAAAATACCTTATAATTGTCACACATTTATTACCATAGGTGTGAATGAAATTCAACGAAATATTCACTTACTTTTGGGTCAGTTAATATATGCATAAATTACAAACACACAAGCATCTTGATATTTTAAATAAATTAATTTACACAAAAGAGGTCACTTTGGCAACATATTGTTTCAATTAATCTATTCAAAATATTAGGCATCCTTAAGAAATTTCCAAAACCAAAATTTAAATTTAATTGTTCCTTAAAAAATTATCAGTCCTTAACCTTTTATCTTTCAATTAAATATATACCAAATTGAAAATCTGTACAAAATTATTTAAATGAAACCGTTTATGAATATATATACATATATTTAGTAACTATTTCATATATATAATATACCAAAAGAATAACAACGCCTGAGTATAAATCAACCGTAATAAGCACATAATATATACATGCATCAGAAGCTTGCTACCCTATCTATTCATATATTAAAAATGGCATAAAAAATCAACCCTCGACGAAAAATACAGTTGCGATATCATGTAAGTCACTCCCATATTTCTATGTCCGATGTAAAATATAGTTACCTTTGAATAAAGACTGCTTTACATCTTGGCATTTCAATGATATCATAATATATTAATTAAAGAAAGAAACAAAATACTCATGAAAAGCAAAACTTAAAAAAGAGTTGGTTCAAAATCGGTATTGCGTTTGATATTACAATGCCGAAATGCATATTACCATCAAATATTACTTTCACTACTCTCCATTAAATTCTTAAAACGTTTGGTAATTTTAAAGACCCAAACCACCATAATGGCTTGAATGAGAATTGACCCGCTTCGAATTTCCATCAAGGAAAAATACCCAAAAGATCAAATAATCACATATTTTAAATGTCTTCTTCATCAGAAAAAAAAAAAACAAATCATAATAAAAGATCAAAACCCTAATTTCAGAAAAGCTCCAAATTTTTTTGAACAAAATCATTCAATCTTCAATTAATCTAGCAAAGGAGGCTCTGGTACCAATTGTTAGAATTTCTAATACACTCAAATAACATGAACAAACAATAATATCCAACACATAAACCAAAATCATGTTATTATAAATGCATATATGAGAAATCCTAAATCATAATTCTATAGATTCTTTGCTAAATTAAAGAAGAAGATTAACACAAGAGCGGAAGCACTAACCTGAGGCCATTGTTGGAGATTGCACAGAGAGTTTAGATCTTCCTATATAATATGTATATCTATGAGAGAAGAGTCTCTCTTTTCTTTTCTGTTAATGGGATGACAGACAAAATAGAATAATGCATATATATAGGGGACCACAACCCTAATTTATAATTAGTGATTTCCAATTTTGCCCATTATAAAATTAAAAATTCATTTTCATGTTTCTACACATTAAATCCATGACACTTTAATACCCTATGATATTTATAACATAATTGGTCACTTAATTTTATATCACGCTTTATAATAGCATTATACATTATACATATGTGCCCATAAAATAGGATTTTAATCCAACACTTCTAAGGCTTATACACAATAAGAATATTGTTATCCAAAATCTCTATTCCAAGTCTTCCTTTATTTCTTGAAGCTTCAACTAAGTAGAATGAGATTTGGGATTTAACAAGTTTTAAAACTCATGCAAATCAAGCAAAGCTTGATGAGTTTCTTGGAGAAAACTTTAGTTTTTGAGAGCTAGAGAGAGTTGGAAAGTGTGATCAAGACTTTACAACTCTAATAACTCATTGTTATGGTGTAGGCATCATCATTAGTCTAACCAAAAGGATTAGAGCATTTAAAACACATCATTTTGAGCATTTTACGAAATTTGTACGGACACCCGTAACAGCTCAGGCAGCGCGTCGCCTGGCACCAGGTGATGCATCAACGATGCCTCTATTTTGGCACTCCAAGACTTGTCTCAAAACACCTTCAAACGCTCCCAGACTTTTTAGGAATACTTGGATACCTCATTATATCACTTTAGACCCATAAAAGTCACTTTATATGCATTATGTACAATCTCATATTTTCACTTCACCTTAAGTGAAAACCGTTAAGCATTTTGCACCTCAACATGTAAACATTTTAATCATTATATTTAATCAATCTCAACATCAAGCATGCTCAAATTTATGGGTTTCTGGGTTTCAAGCATGCTCAAGTTTCTGGGCTTGTGGATTTTTTATGGGGAATTTTTATAATTATATTTTTTTCATAAATATGAGATTTTGTTGTGATGGTATGAGATCCAGATTTTGTTTATAATTTTGGGTTTGTTGGATTGATAATTGTTGGGATTGTTTACATTGTTGGTATTGGTTGATTTTTATTTTAGTATTTGGGTATTGTGTAAAAATTTTGGAATAGATTTTTGTTTTGAAATTTGGTTTACATATAGAGATTCTTTGGATTTGATTTTTCTGATTTCTGTTGAGAATATGAAGAACACTAGAGAAGAAAGGAGGAAGAGAGAGAGAAAGAGAGGTTCAAGAAAATAATTTTTTATTTGGATTAGTTTTTTTATTTCTATTAAATATATTTTTTATAGTTTAAAATTAAATTTAGTCTTAAATATATTAATTTTTAAAACAATTTATAAGTTAGACTAATGAAATTATGATATATAGCATTGTATTTTTAAAAAAAAGTAATATTAATTTAAAATTTAAAAGTATTTTAGTTATATTGAAAAATTATTTAATTAAAATTGAACTCAAAATATTATTTTGATCCGTTTTGAACAAATAATCTAAAATATCATTTAACAAAATCCGGTTCTCAAGCAAAATACAATAGCCAAACTTATAAATATGTGACAGCAGCCATGATATCTCGTAAGATTCCAAAACTTTTGATAAAAAAAATAATTCAAAATTACTACTATTCTTCTTCTTCTCATTTTATTCATATACGTGTTGAAACTCAATTGATTTGGAAGAGAGACAGGATGTCATCCTGTGGTTATACTGCTCCACAGGTTAGTCGTACTAGTGTGTTATTTAAACAAAATAATGTAATACTATACTATACCAGGAACATATACATCTATAAATTATTATAATAATTATTATTATTATTATTATTGATTTTGCGTTGATTGTGTTTTATTATTCTATATAGAATTGTAAATTGTTCACGGAAAGAAAACAAACAATGATTCCAGATTAGTAAAAATTTTGTAAGAGGTCTCCCTCACCAAATTAAGAAAATAGAACTAAAATCATATTTGAGCTTAAAAATTACTTAGTATACATTTTAAAGTTTTGGTGATGTGTTACGTATCAAATTAGCGCATGAGACATCAACGGGCAAAGGTAAAGGTTTCGCATTCATCACTTTCCGTACCGAAGAAGCTTTTGAAAATGCATTGAAAATCAGATTTCACAGTATCAAAAACAAGTGTGTGGAAGTGCAGAGGCCACCAAGGACATGAGATTTGTTGCACAACCCAACATCAACAACAACACCATCATTCTCAACAACACCAGCAACTACAACTACAAGCCTACGAACTCCACTTTTGTCCCGCACCCATATTATCCATACCAACATCCTTAGCTGTACTTCTATTACCTATATTATAATCCATACACTGAGGAATACCCTGAGAAATATTCGTATTAGAAAGACACTTTTAATTTGAACAAAAATTACACACTGATAATTCATATAGATGTGATCTACTTTTATTCAGACCACCAATAAATTAAGATTCTTTTTATTTAAGTATTATTGAGTAATTTTTTTCTCGTTGTTGTAATGATTCATTCTTTCTTATGATACTTTTGTGATTGAGCAAATATTTGACTTTGACTTGTTTATGGTTTTTCATTTATATATTTATTTTCTTTTTCTTAAAAGGTCGGTATAATTAAAGGCTGAATATCTATTAATTTTACTTTTTGTTGGATTTCAGAACTTCCTTCCTAGTTACCTACCCAACAGTGTTAATAGATTATATCAGTATTTAGGGTTGATGATTCTGTTAATTTATTGTGTTATTTCCTTGGCAATATTGATTATGCAGTGTAATGTTTTTCGTTATATTGTGCGAAAAAATAATGAGTTAAATTACTATATAATGAGCATATTTTGTACAAACTGTATGAAAATAGATGTATTAAGATACTTACATATGATAATGATGATGATAATGGTACAATTAAAAACATTCACACTTTTTACATAAATGCAATCCAAAAATAAATTAATAAAAAAAGGGAAGCCTTTTGAATTGTAGTAGTATCTGAAGTAATAGTGAACAATTTACAGGAAAAATAGTACAAAACTAAAATAAGGGAACAACAAAATTAGAATTGGTATGGAAAACACACCAATAAGAAGGGTTGTTTACTCTGAAGGTTCCTTCTTGTGAAGACTCCTTTTCCTTATAAGAAGGTCTCCAAATCTCCTCAACAAGGCCTTCTTCTTTCTTGAGGTTCTATCATTCTCCAAATCATCGAAATGGGTTCCATCAAGATTATCAAAATCTTCCAATTGAATCACTGATTCATCTTCATTACTGAATGCAGAAGAAGACTTCTTTCTATGATGATTAACGTCAGTTTCAGTGTCCACAGGAGAGTCCACCACGTCAAATATCGACCCCCTTAATGCCTGATCAATCTCACACTCCACATTTTCACTTTCTTCTTCATCATCATTTTTGTTCAAGAGTTTCAGGTCCTTGAGATGAAAACTCCATGTTTTGCCAATCTTAATCTTCCCCACTTTTCCTTCTTTTGAACTTGTTTTCTCCTTCTCTCCTTTCTTACACTCCTCACTCGCTTCATAGAGCAACCTTTTCAACTCGTTGATATTCTCAATAGCTGCAGCCTCATTAAGCTTGTAGTTCTCATTTTCACGTGTAAAGAAAATGAGGGATTCTTCCTTCTCAGCCAATCTGTCCTTGAGCTCTGAATTCTCCGCTTTAGCAATCAACATAGCTTCTTTTGCCACATTTGATTCACTCAGTGCTTGTTTGAGTATATCACGAAGCTTACTGTTCTCTTCTTTGGATAATCTTGTCTTGTTTTCGGCTTCGTTAAGCAAATCAGCCAATCTACTAATCTCTTGTTGAGCATTAGATCTTTCCTCATCAGCTTTTCTGATACAATCAACAAGGCCAGTTTCTTTGTCGTTCCAAGCCAAAAGGGTCTCCTCAGCTTCTAGTCTCAACCTTTCAGCTGTGTTCTTATACTTCTCCGCTTCTTTGAGTGCTTCTTCCAAGTGTTGTTTATACCTTTCTTCACTGCTCTTCAGAATCAAATTCAAACGGTCCTCCTCTCCTCTTGAGTGTTCTAGCTCTGCATTGGCTAATCCAAGTTCCGCCTTCACCTTACTAGCTTCTGTTACTACTTCTTTTAGTGCTAAAGCTAAGTCTTCTAATGCCTTTTGGCTATTTTCTTCAGCCACAATCGCCAACTTCAATTCATTTTTAAGAGAATCCAATTCATCAATCAAGCTCTTGGTCTTTAAACAAGCCTGTTTACCTACCTCTTCTGCATCAGCCAGATTATCTTTGGCCACATTAAGCTCAGATCTCAAACTCTCCATTACCTTCCCCACATGACCATTTGGTTGTCTACCGTTCTGTCCTGTCAAACTCTCCAATGTCTTCACTTTCTGGTTAAGAGATGCAATCTCAACCTTTGATTCTTCAAGCCTCATTTGAGTTTCCTCAAGTTTCTTCATCTGGCTTACCAAGGAATCAAACATTTTGGTTCCTGATTCCTTCCCTTTCTCAACCTCCACCTCCATTTCAAGAACCCTTTCTGCGCTTTCAGTCGACAAGGCCATTGTGCGAGCCTCAGAAGATTTCACATTAGCCAACTCTTCTTTCAATTTCATCTCCAATCCTTTTGCCGTTTCAAGTTCAAGTTTAAGAGACTTGATCATTTTTTCTTTGTTATTCATTTCTTCATTTGCATTGGCTAATAAGGCTTTGACTGAATTCAACTCCCTATGCATCTCCTCCATCTTCTGTTTTGCATTGGTGTCATCTTCAACCATCTTTTTCATGGCTCTCAGCTCAGCCAGTGCTCGGTTTCTTTCGCGCTCGGTTGCATATAATTGCTCCTCATCAAACTGCCCCATTTGCTGCTGCATCTAAAGCATGAACAAACTAGTATGTCTTTTAACTATAACCAATAATCAAATTCAACCCCATGAAAGAAAAATCTCCATAAAGTTGATCCAATAAGATCATCGTGATCATAAACAAACAAAAAAGGATTGAATGATCAACTATAACAAAGAATCACAGCAATGAAAGACAAATACCTCGAGTACTAACTTGTATAGCTTTCTAAAACTTCCTTTAGGTTGTTGATAGATTTTGCTTGTCTGTGCAAAGGTGGTCTTAACAGAATAACAAATGAAGAATTAATATGTAAATTCTCATTGAATCAAATATAAAAACCAAATGTTTTGACAGATAAAGAATAAGGAGAATAGATAAAAGTACCGGATTATTATTTTAATGGAAGCTATGAGAAAACAGAACGCATCGTCTGGAAACAAAAGTCAATGCAAACCAAAAACAAAAACAAAAAATTAAGTCTGACTTAATCTCGAAATGAAAGCATTGAAAAAGTCGAGAAAAGAAAGAGAAAGGAAAGTACCTGAGTGGTGTTTTGGTATAATGATGGTCCAAAAAGAGAGTTTAATGAGAGACATAGAGAGAGATAGATTGGTGTTTTTTTTTGGGAGGTGAGACCGAAGTTGGCGGGCTTTCCACTAATGGAACCTGCGGCTAAATCTATGCCCATTTCATTTGTGATTTAGATGGATTATTGTGGTTTTCTTTGGCCGACGTGGGAAGGAATCTTCAATCAAAATTCTTTGGCATTAAACACATTTTAGACTTTACTAACCAATCATAGCAAGGAAGGAATGTCTCAATTACTTTTGCCGTCTGTTATGACTGTGTCCCAATTATGGATATATATTTAGGGCATTTATATATAATTTCAAATCCCATTTTGGTCAATCATTCAAAGCATAGGCATTCTCCTTCTGACCATCAGCCTTACTTTTTGATCAAAGATTTGAATTCAGTTGACCACATAAACACGTCCCTCAGTTGAAAATCACAAATCGATAGAGCTTCAGATGAAGGTGCTTATGTCTTGGTATACCAAGGATCGTATTTCTTTACCCTAGTAATCACCGGCCAACTTGGATTGGGATGACAATTCTTGTATGGGTCATCTCAGTATTTGGTTGCTCAATTAAACAAATTAATCATATTACAATTTCATTATTTATTGGAATCCTTACTCCAACTCTTTGGCCATTGAAACCTCTTTCCATTCTAAGTAAATTAATTATCTTTAGTCACGCTTACAAAATCATAATTGATATTGAAATAAATCAGTAAAATAAATTAGGGATATTTTTGTATATACGTAAATAGGAAACTTTTATTTCAATAATACAGTCATTAACTATTTAATTCATTAATATATAAGTTTTAGATTTTATTTAAAAAACACGGTCTACAGTTGAGATTTTCACTCTCCTTTCTACACAGCTCCACTCTCCCTCACACTCCCTTCTACACAACTCCACTTCTCCCATCTACACAATCTAATCTTCTCTTCTCTACCAGCTTCTGTGATAGTTGTTGTCGAAGCTTTAAACCTTCGAAAAGCATCCATCAATCTTCTCCTGTCAAATCCAAATCACCATATCAACCTAAGTCACATTGAAAATTAAAAAACCAACAAAATCTTAGCAAAATGTGCATTTAGGTTGAAATCTTATTGATTTTTTACTTCAAAATCAAACCCAACCACTCAAATCTCTGCAACTTCCAGGTAAGTTCTAAGATTATTCACTTATAATATGATTTTAACCTCTAAATTTTGTACACGTTGTTTATGGGTTACTCTGAATATTGTACCTGTTGCTGAATATATTGTTTACTAGTTGTTGAATGAGTTATAAATGTTGCTGAAAAGCTAGCTTAAGAGTTTCTGTATTTGTTGTATATATTTTTTATTGATTTGGTTGAATCTAAATGAGTTGCTTTAAATCGTTAGGTTGCTGCAATAATATTCATAAATCAAGCAATTGGAAGAAAGTGTGAGAACAAGCAATTGCCAAATTCTTGGGATTTAAGGAGGAGTGATCTAAAGGTGGTAAATCTGATTTTATACTTTGCTAATTTCAATTGGTAGCTTAATTTTTTTTATTATTATTTTTGTTGCTCTGTTTTTTTGTTGGGTGTTTCAAATGTTGCTCTGAATTTTGTACACATTGTTTATGAGTTGTTCTAAATATTGTACATGTTGCTGAATATATTGTTTGCTAGTTGCTCAAGGGGTTATAAAAGTTGCTGAAAAGCTAGCTTAAGAGTTTATGTATTTGTTGTATATGTTTTTGATTGATTTGGTTGAATCTAAATGAGTTGCTTTAAATTGTTAGGTTGCTCCAATAATATTCATAAAACAAGCAATTGAAAGAAAGTGTAAAACAAGCAATTGCCAAGTTCTTGGGATTTAAGGAGTGATCTAAAAGGAGATAAATTTGATATTATACTTTGCTAATTTCAATTGGTAGGTTAATTTGCTCTGCTATTACTTTTGTTGCTCAGTTTTTTTGTTGGGTGTTTCAAAGATTGCTCTGAATTTTGTACATGTTGCTTATGGGATTCTCTAAATATTGTACATGTTGCTGAATATGTTGTTTGCTAGTTGTTGCAATGTTTATAAATGTTGCTGAAAAGCTTGCTTAAGTGTTTCACTATTTATTGTATATGTTGTTGATTGATTTGGTTGAATTTAAATGGGTAATAGGCTTATAATGATTTGAAGAGGTTGCTTAAGAGTTTCTTTATTTGCTTAATGGGTTATAAAGGTTGTTGAATATGTTGCTTCTTAGTTGTTTAATGTGTTAAAAAGGCTGCTTAATGTGTTAAAAAGGCTGCTGAAGATGTTGATTAAGAGTTTCTTTATTTGTTATAAATGTTTTGATGGATCCAAAGTGATAATGTTTTAACTATTCTTATAAATTTTTAATTAATTTTATTTAGTTTTCCATGAAATATTAATTTGTACTCAATTTTGTGTATTTTTCAAGGACTTAAATGTAAGATTTGAAGATAAATGGTGTCAAAATAGGAAAAAAATTAAAGCAAACTAGTGTTAAATCCTTCACTTTGCACCACACCTATCTTCCTGTGCACACATCCTGCCATAACTCAATCATTGTTAGCCACTTGGTAGAATGTCCAATCAATTAAAGAAGAAAAAGATGATGTAAATATATCACATAAAGATGAAGGGGTCGACATGCTATTAATCTTTTACTTTGCTTAATTTTTTTGTTTTCTATTGAGAAACCATGCATTAGAGAATTGATTAAAGAGGAAACTGTATATTTGCAAAAAAAAAATAGTTTATAAAAATGAAAAGAAAAAGAAAAAGACATAAAAATATAAAATAATTGGTAAAAAATAGTATATTGGGTAATTTCCCAATAAATTAATGGGAATAATATATATAGAAAAAAATAGGAATTAATGTTGTATTAAAATTGTTCGGTAAGAGAATTGATTACATTTTATTTTGTTTGTATAACCCAGAAACATAATCGGTTAATTAATTTGTCAAAAAAAATTGATTATATTGCCTTTTTCTTAAAATAAATATTATTTTTTTTCCTATTTATTAAAAGATATAGATTTTAAAAAAATGAACAAAGAAATTATTCACGAGTTATCATATATGTTGTAAGTGATTGAGACTACTTAAACAGTTGGCAACACTAAGTTAGTTGGATCAAGTGTTTTCCGATGCTAGCTATATGAAGACTTTGGTCACGCCAATTTACGATATTTAATAAGCCTTTAGAAAATTGGTGACTTTGTTTTTTTTTTTTGACAGTTGAGTTGAATTTTAAGAATTTATACTCTTTAAAGAGTTAAGTTGGAATACTCTATTGTAATCTTGATGAATTCAAATCAATAAAGACGAAAGTTATGGTGCTTATTTCCGTGGGTGTAGACCCTTGCATGCAAATGAGTTAAATCACATAATCTTAGACCAATTTGAATAGGAGATGTAAATATTATACTAAATTCAGCACAAAATATAATTAAATGATATATTTGACATAACATATACAACTATGCTCTAATGCATATAGACGCAAAAAACCATTTAATATTATTGAAAATATATATAAAAACATTTTTTTACATTTATATTTAATTTAATGCCAATAATAAATTAAATATTAAAAGTAATAATAAAATCATCATTAGTGTTAAAAAAAAGTAAATAAAAAAGTGATTATTTATGTACCAAATTAAATAAATTTAACACAACTTTTAGCACATATCAAATTTAATACAACTTTTAGGACATCATTGGACCAGCTATTTTTTAAAATGTGTTATATTTTAGCAATGTATCAAAAGATTTACTACCTCATTGAAGATGATCTTAGAGTTGTTCTTTACTCCATCAAGAAAAATATTTTAAGCTTTAAGATTCTAATTGTCATCGGATTATTTTTCATTAAATCTATTGTGTATTAGAAATCTTATTTTGTGTGTGATTTTAGTAATCACTATAATATAACATATCTTAGATGTATGAAACTAAAATATAATTTAAATTGAAAAAAACTTAATCTTATCTAATGATAAAACACAAAATTGGAATAAAAAAATAGTAAATGATGGCACAATGCATCAAAAATTTAGCACTCTATTAAATATGGTCTTAGAGGTTATTCTTTGTTGCATCAAGATAAGTATTTTAAGTTTGAATATTCTAATTATCATCGGATTATTTTTCATTAAGTTTGTTATGTATTAGAAATCTTGTTTTGTGTGTGAATTTACTAATCACTACAATATAGTATGATATTGACCAATGAACATAACATATCTTAGATATATGAAATTAAAATATAATTCAAACTGAAAAAAACTTTACCTAATGATAGAACACAGTTGGAAAATATAGAAGTAGATTGAGTAGCATTTTACATTAGGATTTTAGATGAGATTGAGTAGATATATCTTTTAATTTTTAATTATAAAAAATAAAATTATTTCAAAAAGTGTTACTCATTAAAATGATGAAAGAAGTTTTGTTGAACATAATAAAATTTTTAAAAAAATTAAAAATTTTGAAATTGCTCGTTTGAAAATTTTCCAAAATGATTATCATAGGTTCTTTTTTATGCTAGTTAATAAAATTTGTACATCTTTTTCATCAGATGTTGAAGTAGTCATCAAAAGAAGAATTAGGCTGAAAATTAGGATGAAGAAGTTAATGCAAATCTAACAACTCATGCCAGAAATATATTTCCTAATACAACACTAATTTTCATTTTATTTTTATATTTAACCAGACAAAATATTTTTCATTTTTTTTATATTACAATTACTCTGGAAAAATAACATTAGCATTAGCACATGAGCCAAGCGTCATAACATTTAGTTACCTTACATGCAAGCATCATAAACCTAAACAAGCACAAACTTACACTTCCATGATTTATGACATTTAGTCTTGCTCTTTAACAACCATTGAAATCAACAGCCATACTGCAATTATAAACTATTCCAATAAAATAAATGCTTGCAAGCCTCGCCATTTTGAATTTCAATCAACTAGGATACAATTGCCAAAAAGAACAAAATGAAAATCCCATGGCATCGTTTTCATACGAAAAAGTTAGATTAAAATGAAGTTTTATTTAAAATAACACGAGTACGGGAGAAAAATTGTATATCGAGTGAAAAAATTAGCATAATGAAATGATGCATATAAATGGTTGTGATATTAACAATTTGTTTCCTTCTAACATAATAAATAGACATACAACTCCCAAGAAGCTGAGGAAACATTGAAGAGATCCGCTAATATAACATTGACTATTGAATATATTAAAGACCCGTCTTTAACAAATTAAAACAGCAACTAAGCTAACATTAGATGCATTATAAGTTGTTTTTAACACAATTAGTGTGGCTGCAAGTTCCTAACAATACAGAATCACCAGAAATATAGAATTGAAAAAATCCTTCATTCTATAAAACAAAAACAACCTTGACTGCACACCACCATATCCAGGCAATATAATGTCTTTGCCAATTACCATATTCACTGAAACCTTCTACGCCTATCTATCTAATGACTTGACATAAAATCAAAAAACAAAAACAAATTCCATAAGCATTGCACAATCGCTTAATTAAGCACCATGCAGCCCACACTTTGATTCAGTTTAAGCACGCCGCACTTAGGCACGCTCACCCCTGATACGCCTAGCAAGCTGGATATCCTTGGGCATGATGGTGACACGCTTCGCATGGATAGCGCAGAGGTTGGTGTCCTCGAATAGTCCCACGAGGTAAGCCTCAGCAGCCTCCTGCAACGCAAGAACGGCATGACTCTGGAAACGCAAATCCGTCTGCCACACACAATTGAACATTTCCCAATGATTAGAAAATAAAAGAAAGATAATCCATTACAATAAATCAGGTCAACCCAGGTCAGGGATAATGACCAATCGACCAAATAAAACTAATAATTTACCTTGAAGTCCTGAGCAATCTCACGAACCAGACGCTGGAATGGCAACTTCCTAATAAGAAGTTCAGTACTCTTCTGGTACTTGCGGATTTCCCTGTGGATAAAACAACACTCAACGATTAGAAACATAAAAGAACAGAAAAACAGTAGTGTCATTTCAATGGCACTCGAAAATTTTATAACAAGAAACACATTTAATAAGAAAACAATGAAAGAAAAGGTAAATTCAATACCTGAGGGCAACGGTACCGGGACGGTATCTGTGAGGCTTCTTGACCCCGCCAGTTGTTGGGGCCGACTTACGTGCAGCCTAAAGGAAGAACAACCGATGAGAAAACACAATAAATGTAGCAGCAGAATCGCAAAACAATAAAAGATATATATAATCTCAAATAAATCAGGAAAATAGGAGAATTTATGAGCACAAACCTTGGTAGCCAGCTGCTTCCTAGGAGCCTTTCCTCCGGTGGACTTGCGAGCAGTTTGCTTGGTACGAGCCATATCTGAGATAAGAATTAGAAATCTTTAACCAAAATTCTTTATGAAAGCACAATGAATATACTCAAAACAAACATAATTCCTAGACGTAACGAGTCTCAATTCCACTATTATAATGAAATAATCTCAAACCAGATAAAATCCAGCAAACGTTAAAAAAAAAAACCTAATTCAAGAACGTAGAAGCCCAAAGATAATAAAATTAAACCCCTAAATCGAGCAAGATGAATAATAGTAGCGTATACGAAACCCTCAAGAAATAAATTCAAAAAAACCTTTGTCACACCATTAAAATCTCAGATGAATAATTATAGCGTATACGAAATCAAATGAAACCCTCAAGAAATAAATTCAAGAACCCTTCACACTTCACACCATTAAAATCTCAGAGAACAGGGAGAAACCCTAGACCGACACCAAACACGATAGTCAACTTGAAAAAGAAAATACGATTTAATTCTCAAAACCCTAATTTCACCTTCGAGAACCAGAAACTTAAAAATCAAAAGAAACCCAAAGGGAAAACTCACCTTCAGTTGTTTCTTCTCTCTTCAACCTTGGTGAGCGACTCTTTACTTTTCTCAAGATGAACAAAGTTTGAATAGATATGTAGTTATGGTATATTTATAGCCTGCGACGGTTGGAACGATTTGAAGATCGACGGATAGGATTCTTTATCCGTGTGTTTTCTCTGTTGAGCATCTGACGGCTTAGACATTACTTGGTTGTGTTTTCTCGCATTGAATGGACGGTCTAGATCTAAAGTTTGATGAAAACGCGGATCGTTAGGCATTAATACTCGATTGTTATTGGTCGACACGTGAATAAGTTTATTTAACTTTTTTTGTTATTTTATAACTTGTTGTTGGAAATGGAAGGTTATCAATGATATTTTAGATGGAAACACGAATACCCGTGGGTGGTAGTTGAAGAGGTTTTTCTGTCAAATTACAATTACACCCTTTAAAAAAAACCTTCATTCTTTAAACTTTATCCCTAAAAAAGATATTCAAACAATTTACTATCGTGTTATGAAATATTCAAATTTTACTTCGACTTCATTAACCAATCAGTAACTCATTATTCCTTCATTTTACTGTATATTAACTCGTTATGCATTTTTATATTTTTCCCTATTTTAGCATCCATTAATATATATATAATAAAATTTGCTCAAAAAAATAAATGTAATAAAATAAAAATTAAAAAAAACGTATAAATGTGTAAGCAAGATTTCAACCAATTTATGTTTTAGCAAAATTTTAACCAATTTTAAAATGAAACAACCAACGATTCCAATCAAAAAAATGAAACATCTAACATATAACAAAAGGTGAGTTATATATATTTTATTAGTTGTATTTTCATAATTTTATGATTTTTAAAAAAAAATTAAAGAAACAAAAATCTACCACCTTTTTAGAAATGTGTTGCATACTCCTGTACCACTTCAGTCATATTCATATATGTTTTAGTTTAAACTTCGGGTATGAAAATTTCAAAACAATTCCCATTTTGAAATTAGTAAAATACAATACTATCATTCTATTTCTAGTAAATTATTGTTAAATTCAAATGTGTTATTCTTTCATATTATATAATATAAATATTAGTAAACCAAATTTAAATTCTAAAAAAAGATTATACAAAAGTAATTTTTAATTATATTTTTTTTAAATTATACTAAAATATTTTTTTGAGTCTAATACAATTTTAACTTTCTTGGTTTAAAAAAAAATTATTGTTATAATAATTTGATTTTAAAATATTTTTAAAGGAATAATAGGTTTATGTTTCAAAAACAATAGTTTTCAATTTTTTCTTAAATGTTTATTGAAAATATTTTTTTAAATTTCATTTGTTAGTTATTTTCTCACTACAATAAAGAGAAATAATAAAATCATATTTTCAATTTCTATAAAGAAATGTAATATTTGTTATTGAAAATGAGTTTTTTAATATTTTTTAAATTAGATAATATATTTTTTTAAGGGGTTTTATAATTTTACTACCTCTTGTTATCTCATTTAATATAAGCAAAACAAATGCTATGTGTATGATCAATAGTAACATAACTTTAGCACAAATTTATTATAATAATTACTAAAATATCATTATTTAAAGGAGATTTTAATAACAAATATATAAAGATATTTTTAAATTTTAAAAAGTTAACTTTCAAAAAGTCATAATTAACATGGTTTTCTAATCTTATTACCTTAATAAAATACAACTTAACTATATATAAAATAAAATAAAAAAGCAATAGGTAATTTGTTAACTTATTATGGGAATCTAAAAGTCATATATTTGTATGAAAAAAAAAACAACAAAACATTAATAATGGAAATTCTCAAAAGTATTTCGACCGTAACGGCCGCCGAGCAGGCTAAGTATGTACACACCGTTTCTATAGCTCTCCAACTCATGGTTGGTTCAACTTTTCTTTGCCCTTAGTTGCACCACAAAGCACCCGTGAGCCAAGGTTCAACAAGAAAATCATAACAAATAAACAGATATCCAGATAGACATTAATATCTAATCCATGCCTAACCACAATCAAAGTCACAGTTATTTTTTTCAACAAATGTAACGGCTCATGCTGAATATATGCATACCACACCCCTGTAATGGTCATGCCATAACGGCCTTTACACATGTATACTGCCGATAATGGCCCTCAGTCGATCAATCACAAGCAACTATATCAACAGATGCACATACAGAGCAAACATTTAATTTTAAACAAGCTCAAGGCACGGTCATAACCGTGTTCGATAATCAGGGTCCATGCCCTACACTCAGTGTAGGTGTCAATTTTCTTATCTCGAGTCCCGTGTAAAAGGTAGTACGACCCCGAGTGCGATCCGATCAAACTCATAATTCAAACAAAACCTCAGAAGCTCAGGAACAAACATGAAGGACACTAAGATGGGTTCATACCTTCTTCTTCTATAAATGATCCACTAAGGTGTGATGATGAGCCCAACAACAACAATTGTCCTTTAAAGAAATTAAACTCTCCTAGCTTTCTTGAAGAAATTGGCAATTTGATGAATTCTTGATTGGGTTCAATGGCAAGGAAGAGCGGACAAGGCTAGTAGAAGGGAAGAGTATACCAAAACGTGAAATGAGGATAGACATTAGCTCTCAAGTCATATCTCACTAATTATCAAGCCAATTGAGCATTTTGCCCCTATCCTCAACTTATCCTCACAACTATACACAAGGGCATTTGGGTCATTTAGCTTAAATTCCCACTAAACCTCAAATTATACTCCAAATCTCCAAATTTATAAGCTACTTACCAAATACCATTATTTCCCATAAAATACTTCATTTATTAATAAATCTCAAATATAGTTCAAATTACCAAAATACCCCTTGCTCATCCCGAGTCAGGTATTAAACCATGTTGTAACTTTTTCGCTAAATTGCTCGAAAGAATCGACTCGTGCCGAATATCATGAATATATCCACACAATAATGCGGTCACAGACACATAACATTTTAAATTTATAGTTATACCCTTAGCAGGTCAAAATTATAAAAATTGTCCCTTATTTACAGCGTGTCTTTAAGCAAATTCAATACACATAAAAATGCATAAGTAGTCATATCATACTACAACTCATGTAATTCACATAATCACATATATATTCAATTAAAATCACATAATTCCACGATAATTCCAATTATGTCCTCCATGCACACTAATTAACATACTAATCCTTATTAGGAGTTTTGGGACGCTACAGTATTTGCTTTTTAGTCATAAATTTCGATTTAGTAGTCTAATTTCAATGAATTAGTTATCATTCAAAATATAATATATAACTTTGTGTGAAATAGTATTTTTGAGATTTACATTATTTTGGGGTCAAAACCTAACCGTAAGTTATAGGTTTAGTTAATTACGAAATTTCACATTTATTTTTAAATTTGAAGTTATTTGATTTAATTTCATATTAAAATTATGTTTATTTGAGTTATTTGTAGATTTTAAAATAAAAAATAATAATGATGATAAACTTATTCCATTTGAAGACTAGGTTTGATGGTGATCGTAGAATAAGTAAATGAGTTCATGTGAAGAAGCTTGTAATTGTATGTTGAACGTAAAATACAAAAACTAAGGATTTTAATTTTCGTTTCTTGAAAAACTGTCTCGGTGTTTTAGTCATAACTTTTGATCTAGGAATTCGATTTCAATGTTTTAAATATATTCTTTAAATTTTCTCAAAAAAAAAATATATATATCTTCTTTAAAACGTTGTCTTTTATTATTTATGACATTGTTAATTTATTTAAAATTTATATGACTATTAAAAAACATAATAAAAAAAATTAATTCTTCAAATAAAATTAAACAAATATGCATTGTATGTTATTTTTCACCTAGTAAGTGGTTAAGTGGCATCAAAAGTCATAAGTGATGTATTTTCCACTTATCTTAATTATATTATATATCTCATATATTAAGAAAATAATTCTTAATATTAATTTTCCAAAAAAAATATATAATTGGCTAATACATGGTAATATGTTGATTCCCTTTAAACTACCTGGTGCTTTAAAGCACAAAACTTTATGAAAGAAAGGATATGATATCATAAATTTTGGCACGTCTAAAACTCATGATCGGCTGGAATAAGATTTCACGCTAATAATTCCTCAAGAAATATTAAATATTATTCTTGTATGATATTTTAATACTCAAATCTTAAAAATAATTAATTTATATATTTTTTTAAGTTTCACGCCTTAGTTCATTTCATATAAGGACGTAACTGGGGGGGGGGGGGGGGACTCCACCACTATTTTATGTATCATTTCTACACATTTTATTATTTAATTTACAAGAGAGCAATTCCAAAAATCTATGTCGGATAATAAGTTTCCTATTTAAAATTGTCATTTTATATATAAAAAAAACTATGTTAACCATTTTAATTAATTTAAATATATCAAAACATATAAATTTAAGTTTAATTCATAAAAATTCTTTCAAGGAATCTGATCATATTTATTGTAACGTCTCAAATTCCCTAATAAGACTTAGTGTCTTGATTAGGGGCTAGGAGAACAATAATTAATCAATTGCATTATTATGTGATTTGATGCATGAATAAATGAATTATGTGAGTAATATTATAATATAACTGTATTTGCATGCATGTGGGCTCGTTTTTTATTAGAACAACATTTTAGTAATGTTGGCTCATTGATGACATATTTGTATATATATGTGTACATTGATTGAGACTACATTATTATGTGGATATATTTAGGTTATTCAGCGCGAGACGATCCTTGCGAGCAAAGTAGCGGTTTAGTCATAACAGGGTCAAATACCCGTCTCGGGGCAAGTCTAGGGGTATTTTAGTAATTTAGTGCATTACCGGGGATTATCGGGTAATGGAAAATTATTTGATTAGTATTTGGGATATTAGAATTAATCAGGAAACTATGAGATAATTTGGAGATTAGTAAAAAGTGGTGGTAAATGACCACTTTGCCCTTGAGGGCACTAAAAGACCTAAGCTTGACTAAGGGGTATTTTAGTCATTTCCAGCATAAGGAAGGGATATACTCAGTTAACCCCAGAAGCTAGCTGATGAACAGGGTCGCTGATTAGTGTTCAAAAGTATCATTTTATTAGTCTTAAAGTTTAAATTAATTAAGTTTTAATTAATATTTTCATGGATTTATTGTCATATATTTTATATTTAAAAATATTAATTTGTATTTAATTTTCAGGAAATAAAATATATTTTGACACAAAGAAAAAGAAAGAAGAAAGAAATAATTAAAATTGAAGAAACATGAAAAAAAAAAAGGCATTTTTGACAAAATTAGGCCCAAAATCGAGCTCAGGCCCAAAGTCTTCAGCAGCCACTCCTGAGCCATGCGAGCCAGCAGCCCAGCAAGCCGAGTCGAGCCATTCCTCCAGCAGCCGCCACGTGTCCCTATGCCTGACACCAGCCACCTGACGCAGAGCTGCCTGACGCGCCTGCCCCGCAGGTCCCAAGCCGCCTGCAGTTGCTCCCCCCACGCCCGACCACTCCGCCTGCCACTTCGCCACTCAACCTGCCACGTTCTGACCGTGTCCCCCACTCCACCTGCAGCCTTTTCCAAAGCCAATCCGAGGCCGACACGTGTCCCACTTGTCCCATTTTGCATCAAATTTTGAAGCCACTTTCTAATGCACGAAAATACCCACTTTGGAGCAAAAGTTTCTCTATAAATAGAGAACCAAAACTAGTGTAAAAGGATCAGATTTTATAGTGGAAAAAAAGACACTTTGTTATTTTGTTTATTTTCTTATTTCTAGCTTAGTTTTGTTTGTTTTAGGTGACAAAAATGAGTGAACTATTTTAGAAATATTGGTGAGGTTAGAGTGTAGTTGTTGTACTTCTCATTCGCAATAGTGATATTGATTATTCTTATGCTTCATTTCCATATCTCATTAATTATTTTGTTTCTCATCTTCTAATTTCTTTTCTAAAATTATTTAGCATCTTTTACATAAGTTCAGTCATGTTTTTCTTATATAACTTAGATTGTTAATTTATTTTAGTATATTTGTTATATTGTATGTCTTTTACTGCACTCTGCCAGTGATATTTTGTCGCTCTTGGATATATAATATGATATGCTATGAAATTAGGAGTTAGATTTAGTTTAATCTAGATTATTTAATTTGTGCTTTTAACATATACATCTTCCAGTTGCAATTAATGGTGTAGAATTGCAACTGTGTTTTGAATTAATATCAATATTAGAATAGGTTTTACAACACTACATCTCTACCTTGCCATGCTCTTTATCTGATCGCTTTCCCTAATCTATTATTTTACTTTCACAAAATTCATTTCTTCAATTCTACTTTATTTTTATCATTTATTTACTAATCAAATATTTAGTTATGTTTGCCTCTCTATGGATACAACATAGCCCGATTACTAATGCGACAACTTAGGAGTTTATTGAGCGATGTCGCGGCTCGAGCCTCAAAACCCAAAAATCCCACCATTTCTGTACGTTTTTCCCCCGAGCCTAAGTCACTAATTCACACCCCAAACATCATTTAAACCCAGAATTGAGTCTCGATTCCCTATCCCCACAGCTTAGGCATCATAACAATCCCATAAATCAAACTACAAGCTCATCAAAACTCAAAACCAAAATAAAGTTCAACTCTCATGCAAACTTCCAATTCACAGCATAATTAAATAGAAAACAAATCAGATTTAAACTCTTACCTCCATGATATCTCCAACCTTGAGCTAATCCCCAAGCATAGCAAGTCTTTAATCCTTCAATTCCTTAGCCTAGAGTCCTCAAAACTTCATCAACTTCTAAACACCAAAGAGAGGGAGAGAGAGTCGAGTGAGAGAGAGTGTGTTGAGAGAATTCTGTTTTGTTTTCCTCTAAGTTCCAGAAGTGTGTTGTGGCTAAGCTTAATCCGAGCTGCCTAACTCCCAAAATACATAAAATGCCCTCAAGTCTATCATAATCCTTTAGTGCCACCAAGGGCAATCCTGTCATTTGCCACATCTCGCTAAATCCTCAAGTGTTCCTATAATTCCCCCATTTAATCCCCAACACACTTAAACAAACATTAAATCATTACTCGCTACCCGATAATTCCCGAACACATACTATATCCCCAAAATACCCCTAGGCTCCTCTCGAGTTGGGTATTCGACCCTGTTGTGACTATTTATCTATTCCGCTCCCTAGGACCATCTCATATCACACATTACAAATATATCACAACAATCTCGTGGTATCAATCACAACACACATATATACTACATTTATGCCCTCAACAACCTAAAATTACAAATATCTCCCTAATAACCAAATTGGGCCCACATGCATATTTAATTCACCTAAACATGCATTTCTAATCACATTATTATTTAATTCACATATTAACATAATTAAATCAATTATTGCCCTCTCGGCTAGGGGTGAGCACGGTGTGGTTTGGGCGGTTTGAACACTTTTTAATACACCACGCCACAAGTGCGGTTTAGTAACTAGAACACACCATGCGGTGTGATTTGGTTGCACCAAACCGACCAAACCAAACCATTTTTTGCGGTGTGGTTTGGGCGGTTTTCCACGGTTTGTGTAAAAAAATATGTCATAACAAAATTTAAATTTTTTAAAAAATACTAAATCCTTAGTTCATAACAAATCCTTAATAAGTTATAAACAACATTACAAGTTATCAATTAAGTTCAGTGAAACACAAAAAAAATATACAAGTCTCTCATATTGGGTAACTATAAAAAATGGTATATATGTAAAGTTTATTTTTTTTTAATATATTTGTAAGTATGCGGTGCGGTGTAGTGCGGTACAAACCAAAATTTCACACCGCCAAACCGCGCACCGCACCGCACCGCGCGGTTTAGCTAAAATACAAACCATACCGAACCATTACACTTTTGACACCGCGGTTTGCGGTGTAGTATGGTGCGGTGCGATCGGTCACCGCGGTTTGTCGGTTTAGATGCTCACCCCTACTCTCGGCACGTTAATCAAGGCCCTAAGCCTTATTAACAAATTTGGGACGCTACAATGCATATTTTATTTATTAAACAATATTAAAACCAAATTTGGATGCCATAGAGAAAATATGAAAATGAACTTTATTGCAGTTGCAAATGTATACAAAAAAGAGAATTTGAACATTACATGAAAGCTCTTGAGACTTACCATTTGTTTGTTAGGAAAGAAAAATGGGAGGAAAGAAAGTTTTGGAGAGAAGAAAAAATGAAGGTTGTTTGGTAGAAGAGGAAAAAATGTGGAGGGAAAGAAAAGTGAGAGGAAAAAAAAGGCAGGACCCACAACAAATATTTTCTCTCCAAATTGGAGAGAAAACTAGAGAGAAAATGCTTAATAATTTTATTTCACTAAGATAACATTGTGTTACTCCTACATTTTCTCTATTTCCTTTTTAATACATTATTTCTTTTAAAATATTTTCTATTTTATTTTATTTTATTTATACATGAAAATCATTACTACTATCAATATAAACATCCTATATATATTTATTTTATTAATTTGTTCACAATAATTTTTCTTTTTTAATTTTCTATGTTAAATTCATTTATGTTTTATCTTCATATTTTTATATACTACTCAAAAATAATATATATTTATTTTAGCTTTTTATATTTGCTCGTTTATTTATTTTTAGTCTAAATTTTATAATATATATTAATTATGTGTTTTATTTTAAGAATATAAAAGAAAAGAAAGAAAAAAAATAGATAAGGGTAGGCATAATTATTTATTTTTTTTAAAAAAATCTAATTTTCAATAATAGGCAGGATAATTTATAAAACTTTGAGGTCAAAATAATGAGTAATACATATAAAGATTAATATGAGTATAAACAACATATAAATATAAGGGCACAAATGTCAAAATATATTTATTTCCTCTCAATTTTAACTCAAATACCAAACAAAGTAAATAAATAAAATTTATTTCCTCTCTTTCTACCAAACAAGTGGGTGAGAATATACATTTTTTTTTCCTTTACTTTTTCTATCCACTTCATTTTTACTATCTTTCCTATTTGCTTTCCTCCCTACCAAACATAAGCTTAATCCTCACATAAAACCATACTTGGATAGTGCTTGTTATGAAACATGGCAAGATCATACTCTCCAACAACACAAAAAGCTACAAGATGTTTGCCTATTGCCACTTTGTTGATTGCCTTGGAAGTTTGGTCCAAATATGAGTTTGGGAAAACTCAAATAATGCAAAGGAAACATTCAGTTATGAATCCAAAGGTCAATAATGAGACTCGTTTTTATGATGGTTAGCCGAATGAGAACCCATGAGATTTTATCAGTTCAACAAGCTCTGCAGGCAGATACGTCGAATTAAGTAGTGTGCACAAATTTAAGGGCCCAAAGAGATAAAGAAAATAAATATTTCTAAAGTGCATGATCATGCATAGTATCACATTTTCATAAAGTTGCATACATGCATAACTTTACTCACTGAGCTTTAGCTCTAGTTGTCTTGTGTTGCAGGTAAAGTTATAGATTAGAAGATGGATGAGTGAGTTAGAGCATAGTCCTGATCTAGTGATGTACATATGGATATTTTGACCATGTGAGAGGGTCCAACTTTCCAATTTTGATGTATGTATTTATCCACTCAGCAAGGACATGTATTAAGTTTTAGTTTTGTGTGTTGAAATTGGTTAAATACATGGTGAAATTATTTAGGCACGAAGAGGTCCTTAAACAATAACGATTTCAAAAAAGTCAACATGTGAAAGTTGACTTTTAGTATAGGCAATCATAAATCAACTTTTTGGGTCCAAAATGTTTATTTGGAGTATATGAGAGCACCCAAGAAGTTTGGGAGCATTTGGAGGTGTTTTGAGACAAGTCTTGAAGTGCCAAAACAGAGGCGTCGACGATGGGAGGCGACGCATCGTCAAAAGCATGAAACCCTTGGCTGAGACGGACCAAACGATGCATTGCCTGGTCATAGGTGATACATTGCCTAGTGTCAGGCGATGCGTCACCTGGACTGTTAAGGAAAGTCCGTACAGTTATGTAAATAACCTCCAAAACTCAAATTTAAATGCTTCAATCTCACTAGTTGAGCCTAATGAGAGTCCTATACTGTTTAAGGGGTTTATATGAGTTAATTGGTGAATTGATCACTCACCTCTCTTTCTCTCTCTCTCTCTCTAAAAGAAAAACTCTCTTTCTCTCTCTCTAGCTCCAAGATTACTAGTTTTCTCCAAGATCATCAAGAAAGCTTGGCTTGTATGAGGGATCAAGGCTTGTGTATCCCAATCTCATTCCATTATTGTAGCTTCAAGCATTTCCACAGAGAAGGATAGGAATAGATATTTTTGGACATCAAATCTACATTTGTGTCAAGTCTTGTGCTTTTGTGTTTTACATAAAATCACAGCTTGTGATTTTATGTTCCTAGAGTTTGTTCTTCAAGGAAGGTCCACTCTAAACTCTTACCTTATTGTGTTTATGTAATTTATGTTTAACTATTCTCAAAGATTGTTTTACTTGTATCTTTTGTCCTGAGTTGTATCACAAACCAAAGGTTATCTAAAACCTAATCATCAACAATAAAAAATCTTTATCTCTAAACCTTTGTTTTGTGTCAAAGTTTGTGTATTTCTAAAGGTTTTTGTGCTAGTTAAAGTCATGGAAGAAATCTCATCAATCTCAGCCCTCAAGTTCATGTCTCAAGATCTAGTTGGACTAGATAAGTCTTATGGCTCAAACTTTGTGCGATGGTAAGACAAGATCGAGTTTCTCCTCACAACATTGAAAGTTCACTACATTCTTGACAAAGACTTAAAGACTTTGGAGCCTCCAAAGGATGGTGATTCTCAAGAAGTGATCAAAGAAAGGAAGAAAATGGAAGAAGATGAACTCATTTATAGAGGTCACATACTCAATGTTTTGTCAGATCGCCTATATGATCTCTACATAAACACTACATCGGCAAAAGAGATATGAAAAGCTCTTGAGAAGAAATACAAGACCGAAGAAGAAGGTACCAAGAAATTACTTATCACTCAATACATGGAATTTAAATTCTTTGATGCTAAACTCTTACTTCTCCAAGTACATGAGCTTCAAGTTATTGTGAATAAGTTGTCTATTCTTAAGATAACATTGCCAAAACCATTCATTGTGGGAGGGATTATAGCCAAACTACCTCCATATTGGAGAGGCTATAGGAAGAAGATTCTCCATAAGAATGAAGAGATATCTTTGGAAGAAATCTTAAAACACTTAAGGATTGAAGAGGAGTCTCGGTCTAGAGACAAGAGTATGGAAGAGTCCAATGTTGGGACATACAATGCTAATGCCATAGAGAAACCCTCTCAATCCAGAGGGAAGACTCATAAGAAACCCCAATCAAAGAAAGATACTCATCTAGATCCAAGGAAGAATGAATGGGAATTCACGAGTGTGAGAGATCATTGTTTTGTTTGTGGAAAAAGTGGTCACATGGCTAGAGAATGCAAGTATCGAAATCCCCATAACCATGGATCCAAAGTCAACACAATCAAAGAAGAGTTGGTTGTAGCTTTGAGTGAAGTGAATGTCATCCAAGGAAAGGTGCAAGGGTGGTGGTATAAAACTTGTGCCACCATTCATGTAGCCTATGATAGAGAGGTTTTAACGTCCTAATTTCCCTAATAAGGCTTAGCGCGTGACTAGGAAGCCAAGAGGGCAATAATTGAATTATTATGTGATTATATGCATGATTACATGGATTATGTGAGTTATATTATAATATGACTATATTGGCATGTTTAGTTGTATTAAGCATGCATGTGGGCATGTTTCTTATTAGAAGAGCATTTTTGTAATTTTGACCCGTTGATGACATATTTGAATATATATGTGTTTTATTGATTGAGACCACATTATTATGTGGATATATTTGAGTTATTCGGCACGATGTGATCCTAGGGAGCAAGTTAGCGGTTATTATGTGGATATATTTGGGTTATTCGACATGAGGTGATCCTATGGAGCAAGTTAGTGGCTTAGTCATAACGAGGTCAAATACCTGGCTCGGGGTGAGCCTAGAGGTATTTTGGTAATTTAGTACATTACCAGGACTTATCGAGTAATGAGAAATTATTAGGTGATTATTTGAGCATAATGGAAGTAATAGGAATTATGAGGCGTTAATTGAGATTAGTGGGAAATGTGGCAAATGATGAAATCGCCCTTGAGGGCATTGAAGAGTAAGCTAATAAGCAAGGGGAATTTTAGTCATTTACTTGCCTAATGGAACAATATACTCAGCCAAGGGGAACTTTTTGGAAACAATCGGATATACTCAACAACTCCCTTTCTCTCTCTCTCTCTCACGAACTTTTATGTATTTTCAATAAAGCAGATACTCCTACTCCAACAATCCTTAATACCTTCATTGGTCCTCTGGACCAGTTCAAAACCATAATACTTCTTGTGGCTCATTTCGTTTCCCTGGAAAGGGTAATTCTCATTTCCTATCTCACAATATCTTATCCAGAGTTCAGCTGTCGAACGATATTCATCACCGTGACAATCCAATCAAGGGACCGTACTTACCTCAATGTCCTTAAAACTTACATACTCGAAGTATAATGCTTAAAGTCTGAGTTGTTCCCTTAGGTTGTCAATCTGTCTGAAGGTAACCTATAATTCAAAATCCCACTATTATATTCATCGCCCTCTATGACCCTTTCCAGAACTTGGGAAAAATAAATAAAGGGTTTCAATCCAACATTATCGACTTTGGTGCCCCACGGAGACGTACGATCTCCTTTTGCATATACTCATCCTTATGATAACTCGCTCACACAAACAAAAATGTGTTAACTTAATATGTCGAGTCACAACTTCTCATACCCAATCATCTTACTTGCAATCTAAGGTGATCCATCCATAAGGTTCATAATTATATCCACTCATACTAACTTCGTAATCTGTTGTGAATCATACAACTGGCATAGACCTTTCCAACTCAAGGCATCAGCCTCCACATTAGTTTTCCCTGAGTAATATAGGATTTCACTGTCAGTCCTTCACCAGCTCTCACCAATGCCTTTATCTCATGTTCAACCCCTATGGGTGACAAAACACTTTAACTTTTATGCTAGTGTATGCATTTCTTTCCCATAAGCGTCGTCGCCTCATCCTAACCGCGACTATTTGGAAATACTATCAACTCAAAGTCTCATGTAAAACATCTATGTTGTTATTCCTTTAACCATTGTGGAGCATGAACAATCACCTTTCCAGTTTACACACAGGCACACCCTAGCCCCTAACGCACCGCACTATGAACTCCTTGTTTTTAAACAAGGACAGTGTCCACCGTACTATTCTTATATATCAGTCCACCACATGCTTATAATGATACCATGGCATGATAATCAACCCTTATTTCAACTTCTAAATATTTGGTACACAACTATCCATTCAGACAAACTTTAGGTCCTTACGTTACTTTAATCAAGGGTATGGCAGTCCTCAAAGATACTTCAAGTAAAGGCTGATGTGTTTTGCCAGTCCCACAGTGCTTCTAACCTCTAAAATGTTCCTTTGGCCAATTACTTACTACTTTTATCTTAACCAAATCATGCACGATCCCATAACTTTCCATAATGTAAGCTTGAACATCACCTAGAGAAATCGGAACTCATCCCTTCCGCAACCTTACTTGTAATTCCCGCTTCCTCAGCCTCTGCAATATCAACTAAAATGCTACTCATGTTCTGGTTCTAACTGGAAGTAGTCCAAAACATTCTCGATCAATCCGAATACGACTTGTCCAAATCATCCATGTACTCTCTATTTGTTGGATTAACGCAGGCTGCTGGAGCATGGATCAGCTCAAAAGCCTTCACTGAAAATCCATCACATCATACCGGTGCGAGAGGTAATTCTTGAAATGTCCCTTTCCTTGATCATCAACTGGTAATAACCAGATCAAGGGTCAATTCCTTAGAGCAATGCCTTACCTTGCAACCAGACAAATGAATCATCCACCCTTAGTAATGGATACCTATTCTTGACCATTACTTTATTCGGCTATCCATAAACGGTACATGTTCTTACAGACTTGTCATTCTTCTTAACAAATGGTGTTGACATATCCCGTGGCGAGAATCTCTGTCTAATCAATCCCCAAGTTGAGTAACTCCTTCGACTAAACCTTTAACTCTTTCCACTCAATTGGTGCCATTCTGCATGATGTCTCAGATACTGGTTCTATCCCTGCATTAGTTTCGTAGCTCACTCAATCCCTAGATACGACAACAATCCCAACAAATCCTCGGGCACCCATCTGAAACCTCACTGGCCAATCTAGTTTCCCTCTGGTCTAATTGATATGACCCTGGTGGTTTTCACTACAATAGCTAGGAATCTTGTGAATGCAAACGAGTCCTTTTCCTTTTAAACTCAGAAGTCACCATCTACTCATACAATCCATGGTTGTCCCTTACTTGGCAAACTAGGCTATACTTAGATTCATACCAAAGTCTCTGTTGACCCTCGTTTTAGCCAACTGACACGGAGTCAAAATATGAATGATATAGGCGAATATGTATAGATAATAACGTAATGACAAAAGTAAAGAAAACACAGTAATTTATAGTGGTTCGGCCCCAGAATCTGGTAATGACCTACGTCCACTTAGAATGATATTGATATGGGAACAAAAGTGCGATCAGAGAGCTTGGGCTCAATGAGTTTCAACACTCCTCATAAACAATCCTCGTTTTCACAGATAATTTCTATATTCCTATGGTTTTTTAGCTGCCAAAAGGTCCCTTCCCATGAGCCATCTCTTGCTTTTTATAGGCCCATGGGGGGTTGCCCAATATTGTTACAGATATTATCCCTTGAATCATGGGATATTCAGAAGATTGCATGAAATAAATTCGGGATACATAAGATCTTTCCATAAATGTTGCTTTGCCAGCGGAACCACCGACCAGTCTGGTCGTGGTAAAAACAGGTATGTCCTGCTTCTGGTGTGTCTCATGGTCGATACTCTAGCAGATGCTCCAGGTGTCAGGCACGTGTCAAGAGATTATTCGCCACGTCACAAATGCTAATTTATTGGATAACAGTCTCTTACAACTAACTTAATCAATTTTCTGCTAACTCTCTATTAGTAGTTTTTTGACCCATCTCTTGGAAATTACCAATTTTTCCCCTGTAGGCCCTAAAATCTCAAGCCCCATAGCGTAATAATCACATACTATGTACAACATATCTATGCCTCTACTAAGAAATACGTAGTACCAGAATCAATCAGCACTGTATAAAAGATTGAGAACTAGAAAGCCAACCTATCTCCACTGAGGGACTAACCTCAGGCTCTGACTACGTCGAGATGGACACTCGAGCTGGAGTCGAGCTATCTGCACTCCTTGGTTCTTCTTTCTTTGATCTCGGGCCATCCTTCTTGAAGTGCCCAACTATTCCACATAGAAAACATGCCTTCGCTTGACATTCTCCCATATGGCATCTCCTGCACCTGGCACATACTGGATCACTTCTCCAGGCCTCGTTGCTGCCCTAGTGGCCAACTTGAGTAACATGACCCCTCCTGTCAGGACCAGGAGTAGTAGAATTGTCATGGGTCTTTCTTTTTTGGTTACTAGGGCCTCTACCCCTACCAGATCCCACAAATTGGGGTACCACTGTCTGACTACGGTGCTCTCACTCCATATCTCATCCCCTGCATCTTGGATAGCAAGGGCTCTCTCTACCCCTTGAGCGTAGGTAGAAATATCATGTACTGGAGCGATCCTAACACTCTGGGCTACCCTAGAGTTCAATCCTCAAATGAATTGCTCATTCCAAGCCACATCTGTTGGTACCAAATCAAAAGAAAATCTGGCCAACCCATCAAATTCATTGACATATTCTGTCACTGTCTTACTACCCTAAACTAAGTTTATGAACTCGTTGGTCTTCGCAATTCAAACTGCGTCACAGTAATACCTCTCATTGAACAATTTTCTGAATTATTCCCAACCCATCGGGACAACATTTCAGGTCTGGGATACCACTTCCCACCACATTCAGGCATTTTCCCGCAACATGTACGTGGCACAAGCCACTATATCATTGCCTACCACCCCCATATTGTCAAGGATGGAGCTAGTCATGCCCATCCACTATTTAGATCTGAACAGATCTAGGCCTCCCTAAAAAATTGGAGGATAATGTATAACGACCCAATTTTTCCTAATAAGGCTTAGTGCCATGATTAGGGGGCCAGGATGGAAAATTTTGGAATTATGTGATTATATGATATTTATGTGTATCATTATGTGATTATGTGAGTTATATCATAATATGACTTGATATGCATGTTTAGGTGTATTAAATATGCATGTGGGCCCATTTTTATTTAATTGGGTAATTTTCATAATTTGGTCTATTTTGGGTATATTTGGCATATATGTGGTATGTGTGTGGTACTTCATTATTATTTGGTTATGCTTGGGTTACTCAGCACAAGACGATCCTATGAGGCAAGCCAGTGGTAAAGTCACAACGGGATCCATACTTGACTCGGAGTGAGTCAAGGGGTATTTAGCACATTATCGGGATATTGGGTAATGAGAATAAATATTTGGTGATAAATTTGGAGTTAGTGAGATCAGGGGGAAATTATGGGAATTTTGACTATTTTACCCCGGGGGCGTTTTTGGGACCCCGAGCATTAGGATTTGCTTAAGGTTACTTAAGTTCGAAGTAACCTGTTAAAATTATAAAAGAACGTTTAATACGCTCTCTCTCTTTCTTTCCCTTTTTGACATCCGATCACATTTTCGAGGAAAACTCGAGTTTTAGGACTCGGATTCAAGCAAGGATCAAGGCATAGCAATTCTAGGAAAGATTAGAAGCTTATTAGCTAGAGGATTTAGTTGGGAAACAACTCAATCGGAGGTAATCCAAGTTTTAAGTTCTAATTTTTTAAAGTTTTTAAGCTTTGATTGGATTTTATGTTTTTATGAGTTTTTGGATGAATTGAAGCTTGGGTTTTATTGGTGTTGGATAATTAGAATGTTTGAGAACTTTGATTTTGGGATTTGGATATGTTTGGGTAGGTTTTTGGAAGGTTTTAAGTGGGAAAGTTCGTAGGTAATGGCTAGTTTCGTGGTCAAGTCGCGACCTTGTTCTAACAAGTCGCAACCGGGATGAACCAGGAGCCAAGGAGGCTCTGCCTGGGGGGGGGGGGGGGGGCGCGACCCAAGAGGGGCCAAGTCAAGGCCCGCACTCTGAACCCCAGGCAAATGCTCTTTGACTTGGGGCAAGTGGCAACCCTAAGGGCCAGGTCGCGACTGGCTTGTGCATTTTTGCCTATATTTGGTTTTTAATCGTGGGAACTTAACTCTAAGGGCCTGGGATTGATCTTACTACCTAGTTGAGTAGGATTCGACATCCTGGAGGCTTGGGTTGGGCCTGGATGTATTTATTTACCCATTTTGATGAGATTTTATATTATGGTTGTGACTAGGTTATCACTAGGGGCTTGGAAATAGGATCGTGCTTGTGGCTCGTTTATTGGTAACCTGTGCTTGGACCAAAGGTAAGAAAACTGGACCCAGTATGTGATGCATGTGATGCATATAATACATGTGATTAGGGCATGGAATGAATATTGAATATGGAATTGATTAGTGCTTGAGTCTCTATAAATATGCATGATCATAATTATGCTAGTAAATGTTGAGTAAGCATGCTAAATGCCTTATATTTGGATATTTGACATATGATATATGCCTAGGTGCATTGCTTACTCGTGAGTGGTACTGACTCATTAGTTAGAAACGACATGGGTCGTATGGAATTGACCTATGAGTCAAGAGCAGCATAAGTGTATTGAACGCAGAGCCGAAATGATTAGATCTAATCAACATGAGCATTAAATGCTTGACGAACCCCAAGGTCGAAGAAAACTAAAAGCGCTTGTCTGGTCTAAAGGCTAGTTACTTAGAGACAGGGCCAAAAGACTCAGGTGACTGAAACGTCACATGACTTAGGGAGCGGATCCCTAGAGATGGACTTATTAGCCATCTATTTAGGGAGTGGATCCCAGAGATGGACTCATTAGCCATCTATTTAGGGAGCAGATCCCCAGAGATGGACTCATTAGCCATCTATTCAGGGAGTGGATCCCCATAAATGGACTCATTAGCCATCTATTTAGGGAGCGGATCCCCAGAGATGGACTCATTAGCCATCTATTTAGGGAGCGGATCCCCAGATATGGACTCATTAGCCATCTATTTGGGGAGCGGATCCCTAGAGATGGACACATTAGCCATCTATCCAGAGAGTAGATCCCTAGAGATAGACTCATTAGTCATCTATTCAGGGAACAGATTCCCAGATTGACTTGATAGTCATCTATATAGGGGGTAGGGCCCATAATCATTTATTTGGAATTGCCTGCATGCATGAATAGGGCTATTACTGCTAGGCATGCTTATTATGATTTAGTGACATGTTTATTACCTATTTATGAGCATGTTGAGTTTTCTTGCTGAACCTCAGCTCACGGGTGCTATGTGGTGCAGGTAAATGCAAAAGAAAGCTGGACCATCCTCGAGTTGGAGAGCTTAGGTGATGATTTGTACATATGCGGCTACTTGACCACCACGGTCAAGGGTTTAAAGAGGAATTAGGGTTAAACCCTATTTTGCTGCTTAGTTTGGCTGGTTGTAAATCTTTTATTGTAATTAACCTTTAAAATATATTTTGGGATCCCAATGTATACAGTAAACATTTTAGTGAAATGTTCTGTCTTTGACCAAAAATTTTAACCCTAACCCATTAATCCCATTTAGTTACACGATTATGGCCAAATGACTCGGTTAGTGAGTTTAGCACTGTTTAAAATGCATATCGTAATGGTCCCTGGGTAGTAGGGTGTTACATAATAGTTTTGAAATCTTTCATACAATAGCCCCCATCTGTTCCCACCCTCAGGTTGAGCCAAAACTGGTGCCACTGTTGGCAAAACAAATAGAGCAGCGTTCCTTGGTGAAACCTACTATCTCAGCCACTTAATCTCTTCCTCTTGCCTTTGCAATCTTGCTTGCATGCCAGTAAACATTTGCTATCAATTCCAAGGGTAGATGGAGGGTTCTGGCCCTAATTATCATATGCAACCTGGATATAAACACTGCCTGAGCCAATTGACTACCTTGGGTACATAACTACTTAATCTATCTTTAGTCAATGACTTAACCTATCAGGCATGACAATCATATCCAGAACTATCCCACGAGCAGAACTAAGCAACACAACAACACATACAATATTCATACCAGAACATAGGTCTATAACGTTCATGCATCAATTAATAGGCCTCGCTCCCACAAGATATATATATTTATATATATAAGTCATGTTCTCTATTCTAGCACGCAGATAAGGCACATATGTTCAATTAAGCACATAATCATATTATTGGATACTGAATCTTGAGTCAAGTTTATCTTTAGCAGCGAGTGTACATGCACATAATCAGGAACCCTTAAACCTAGACCGCTCTGATACCAAGTTGTAATGCCCTGGTTAGCCAAGACCGTTACACTTTGTGTTTAAAATGGTGCTTAACTTGCTAAGCGAGTCATTTGGACTTAAATGTGTAATTAAAAACTAAACCAAGGATAGGTATTAAAATTTTAGTCAATGAAGTAATCATTTTTCATAAAGTGTTTAGTTTATACATGGGATCCAAAAAAGTGTTTACAGACTGATAAAAGACAAATAAAATATAAACTAGTCGTCCTAAGCGGCAAAACAGAGTTCAACCCTAGTTCTTCCTGATAAATCCCGGTGGTGGTGGTCGAGTAGGCTGTATATGTACACACCGCCCCTGAAGCTCTCCACCTCATGGCTGATCCAGCTTACCCTTGCCCTTACCTGCACCACAAAGCACCCGTGAGCCGAGGCTCAGCAAGAAAACTTAAATCAATAGATTCTAACAAGCAACAATATATAAATAACAAGCTTAGCAGTAAACACCCTACTCAAACAAATACATAGTTCAACTTAAACAGTCAATGAGTTAGATAAGTGTAGATTGCACTTTTAATTATTTAGGTGGCATTCGGGCTAAACAAGTTCATATTGAACTCCCAGGTTGCTCTATCCTAAATGGCATGCGTTCCGCATGCTTGTTGCCGACCCCGGCTCTCTTAGGCCGAGCTTTCAGATCTTATTGCCGACCCTGACTCTCTTAGGCCGAATTGTGTTATGCATGCTTGTTGCCAACCCTGGCTCTCTTAGGTCGAGCTTTCAGATTAAGTATAATCAAACATATAGTTTGCCTATCACACAATCAGGTACAACGTATATAAGCATGCCTAATCAAGTAATCACATACATGATTATAGTCATATTCATTAATAGGGGTCCGATCCCCAATTACAACCAGGGTGCAATTTTCATACCTAGAGTCCCGAGCAGATAGTGTATGGCAACCCTGAGCACGATCTTTACTCCCGAACCTAACAGTATAACCTAGTCACAACATAATAATGGGTAATCATCAAGAACTAAACCAATTAAACGCTTCAAGATAAATTCCTAGCCTCCAGGACCTAAAATTCTACTAACCGGGTAGTAGAGTCCTTCCTGAGTTCATGTGCATCACGGCGCTTCAAGAACAGCGCCGCAGTGCGACCCTGCGAACCCTAAATTTCCAACACTTTCCAACCATTTCCTCCTAACCAAAACCTTAAAAAACAATCCCAAAGTTACCCCAAAGTTCCCAACTGAACCTAGAACTCTTACTAGCACAACATAAGCAACATTTATACCCCTTAAACCAACCCAAATCCTTACCGAAACTCAAAACCCAAGGCAAAGTTTAAAACTCAACCAAACTTAAACTATAACAGAATTTCATCACAAAAACAGAGTACGAATTCTTACCTCAGCTGTGAATTCCAACCCTAAGCTGCCTTTAACCAATCCTAGCCCCAAGCTCCTTAGATTCCCAAGCCAATTCTCCTTAAAATTCAAGAGCTCCCCCAACACTTCAAGAGAGAGAGAGAGAGAAACGAGAGAGAGAGAGAGAGAGAAGGAGTGTGAGCTGAGTGTCTTGCTTTGGTTATGACTTCTGAAGGCTTCATAGCCTAAGTCTATCTAAGGTTAGGGAAAAGACTAAAATGCCCCTAGCCTCAACCTTAGTCATTTGATGCCTCCAAGGGCAAAATCTTCATTTGTCACTAAACCTCAATTAACACTATAAATTCCCAATTAACCCCACTAATCTTCCAAACACCAATATTTTCCCTCAGTTATAACTCATATTCTAATACCCCTGGTAATTCACCAAATTGCTAAAATACCCTAGGCTCACCCCGAGCTGGGTATTAATCCCCAATGTGACTTTTATGCCAAAATGCTCTTTAGGATTGCCTTGGGCCACACATCTCAAATATACCCACGTAATAATGTGGTCTCACTCATAAAGCATATTGTTGTCTATATTTTCACCCAAGGACACGTGATCACTCGAGTAGAACATGTGCTTTTTTAAACGAGGCCACACCCCCGAGGATAAGTCCTTGGGAGGTCGGTTCTACAGTTAGAGATCATTCTCCTTGGATAGAGGGAGGACGTCATCTCCCCAGGGCCATGTCCCAAGAGATACGGATGTCTTCCCAAGGTTATGTCCCGAGGGTGCTTGGCAGTCCATGGGTTTCCTTGCAATCATTTTTATTCCAAGCCGAGGACCTAGTCCTCAGGATCTAAAGGTTAAGCTAGGTGTCAGCCAATGTGGGTTAGCAGCCTCAGAGGAAGACCTGACAACCTTTTTGGGCGATCCACCTACAGTGTTGTCGATGGTATGACTCGATAATTTGCACTCCCACTACGCCGTCTGACACAAAAATACGTATAGCATGCCCTGACAGCACCAGGGGCATGTTCCCCATAAAGTGGGTACCTTTTTGTAGTGGGCCCCGCGGATCTCGCTTGGGCTGTGGTCTCTATTCGATGCAGCCCAATGCATTAAATTGGTGTTAATCCCCCAATAACGGGAAGAATGTATATTAATGACAAATGATTAGTATTGATTACCCCAATCTCTATAAATAGAGCTGGGAGTCTCCTTGTAAAGGGTTGGGTTTTTTAGAGAGAAAAAGACCTTGCACTCAGAGCAACCTAAACACTGCATGAGAATACTTCATTGAAGCTTGCCCTCACAAGCTTCCAAACCTTTTAATACCAGAGACTCGTGGACTAGGGTTCTTTTATAACCTGAACCACGTAAAAATCCTTGTGTTATATTTGCTTATTTCTTTAATCTCTATTCTTAGGGTTGATTGCGAAAAAGGCACTTAACATTTTGGTGCTTTCATTGAGAGCTTGAAGAAAGAATTTGAAACACTCACAGCCATGGTAACTACACGAAGAAATGTTACAGATGACGTGCTCCCTCCTACCGGAGTTGAAGGAGGAGAACCCAGTAGGCAACCACCTCAGGACGTCCCTGAGATGATGGAGAACTACGATGAATACACCGAGTATGACAGCGAAGATAATGGTGTCGACTAGGGGTATTACGAGGAAGAATACCCTCAGCCCATGGATGCGGGAGAGACACCAGAGGTGGTGGTGCTCCGTGAGCAGGTGGCCACCCAGCAACAAAAGATCGATGCTCAAGAGGGTAACATCGCCGCCCTTCAGGAAATGGTTCTTGCCATGAAGGCCACTCTTGCAGCCCAGGGGTTGCGAGTGGACCCCAATGGCAACGTACCAGCTAGGCATCCAACTGGCGTGCCACCTGTGCACCCCATTGGGGTGCCACTTGTCAATGCAGTTGGAGTGCCTTCCGACCACCCGACTGTAGAGGTGCGAGATCCGCCAGTTGAGGTGCTCGCTGGGAACCCAGAAGGAGTAGGAGCCCCGATGCCACCATAGGACCGTGGTAAAGGAAAGGCTTACGATAATCTTGCTCCAAAGTAGAAGAGGACTCATTAAGAACCCAAAGGCCACCAGGTTCCTCAGCAGGCTGGCAAAGGTAACGACATAGGGGCCCGAGGACACCGCCAAGCAGTCAGTGCCCATGGGGCTAGGGGTGTTCCACCCGATGCGGCCATATGGATCACGGAAGGGCTGGAGCTGGTGTCCCCTCGGGACCTAACCAGCCCCATAGGAATAACAGTCTAGGGACCCGCCCGAGGAATGCCCCACAGAACCGAGAACTTGGCATCAATATCTCGGTAAATAAAAACTTCGAGTTCGATAGAGAGACCAGAGTGGCTCGTCTAGAGGATAACGGTGCATTTTGAGGACAGGCCGACCTGCGAGACAACCTCAATGCCCGGAGGTGCAATAAGGCAGGAGGACATGAGCCTGTTGGGAGAGGCCCGACAAATCTCTGAGATAATCTTAACACTCAGAGAAGAGATAACCTGACTCAGAGTGTTAACTAGGATCGCGACCTGCTCCATGCAGAGTTGGAAAGTCTAAAGCGGATAATGCTCAGGATGGCCTGGCGGCAAGGCCATGAGTTTGACTTGGAGGATGAAGAAGTGGAGCCATGTGCCCCTCACCTTGTTAAGGCCCCACTACCTCTAGGCTTCAAAATGCCATCTATACCATCCTATAATGGTTGGGATCCCATAGACCATCTGTTTAAGTTCAATAGGCTAATGTCGGTGCATCGTGTCTCTGATGACGCTAAGTGTCATGTGTTCCCGCTTACCTTGATAGGGCCAGCAGATGAATGGTTTAAAAAGCTCTGACGAGGGTCTATTCAGTCATGGCACCAGTTATCGTCCGCCTTCTGAAGACATTTCATAGGAGTTCGGAAGGTAAGCTTTGAGGTCAACGCCTTGGCCAACATAAAGGAAGGGCCCTTCGAGACCCTCAAGGCCTACATCAAGCACTTCAAAGAAGAAGCGACGAGAACCAATAGGGTCAATGACAACCAGCAATTGATGGTGTTATAGGCTGGCATTCGCGCGGGGTCCTGCTTTTGGATGATCTCCAACGAAGGGGATGCCGGCGTCTTGACGACTTCATTCGTTGAGCATAAGAATACATCAGCTGGGAGGACGCCCAGATTAGGGTATTCATAGAGTTCGCTCTCTTCCTTACATTGGCCGCACCTGGCCCCGTGGCCTCAAGGATCCAATATTCCCCCTATGTTCCCATCCAACAGGGCTCGGGAGGAGTCCAACCCAGCTAGAGCGCTACCCTTTCCGGTTACAGCGTCATGTTTGCTTCTAGATTTGGTATGGCTCCGGCAGGGTTTGGGGCAGCACCCACTAAATACAACACTTTTCAACCTGCATTCAGTGCTGCAGTTGTTGCCCCCTCCCAGCCTGCTAAATCCAATAGAGCTCTCAATGGCACAAGGCGCGGAGGGAAGGGTAAGGGCTGCAAACCCAGAGGAAGCGAAACCACACAGCCCAAGCAGGGAGTCACATTAGGTGAGAAGTACGTCTCGCAGTATTCCGAGTACATTGAGTTGGTAGACTCCCGAGAGAACATCTTTGTGGCCACGACACAACACGTTCATTACAGGAAGCCACATCCCATCCGAAGAGACAGGGATAGGCGGGATCCTGATAAATTTTGTCGTTTCCATAATGACATAGGGCACACCAATGAATGCCGCCAACTCAAGGGTGAGATTGAGAATCTCATCAAGCTGGGACACCTCCACCAATATGCTAATGGAGGAGCGCATCTGACACATCCTTTCGTGACAGGAGCGGTGGTACCACCTGTTACACCACAGGCCCCAGCAGCAGCTCCAGTGGCCCCCCTATGACAGTCAGAATCCCGTGATTTGTAAGGGGAAAGACTGGGTAAAGTTGTACAATCCCACACCACCTAGGGAAGGTCAAGTGTGATGATTCTAAGACTATGTAGGTATGGGACTACACAGTTGAAGATGGCTTAAATTGATTGATGGGTACTACCTATATCAACAAGATGCATCTTCTTTTCGGTAGCCCATCACTTGAGAACTCCAAAGTTAAGCGTGCTTGACCTGGAGTAATCTCAAGATGGGTGACTTCCTAGGAAGTTTTCCCAGGAAGCATGCGAGTGAGGACAAATCACACTGGAAAGACTCGTGTTGGTTTGTAGGGCCAGTCGTCATTCTAGGAAGCAGGCATAGTGACGTGGGGAGTTACAAATGGTATCAAAGCCTTGACCCAACTGGAAGTGTGGTCGACAGGGACGTCGGGCCCGTAAGGGGGGGTGATTGTGACAGTCAGAATCCCGTGATCCGTGAGGGGAAAGACCGGGTAAAGCTGTGCAATCCCACACCGCCTGGGGAAGGTCAAGTGTGATGATTCTAAGATTGTGTAGGTGTGGGACAACACAGTTGAAGATGGCTTAAATGGATTGATGAGTACTACCTATATCAACAAGATGCATCTTCTTTTCGGTAGTCCATCACTTGAGAAATCCAAAGTTAAGCGTGCTTGACCTAGAGTAATCTCAAGATGAGTGACTTCTTGGGAAGTTTTCCCAAGAAGCATGCGAGTGAGGACACAACATGCTAGAAAGACTCGTGTTGGTTTGTAGGGCCAGTCATGATTCCAGGAAGCATCCATAGTGACATGGGGCGTTACAAATGGTATCAGAGCCTTGACCCAGCCGGAAGTGTGGCCGACGGGGACGTCGGGCCCGTAAGGGGGGGTGATTATGACAGTCAGAATCCCGTGATCCGTGAGGGGAAAGACCAGGTAAAGCTGTGCAATCCTACACCGCCTGGGGAAGGTCAAGTGTGATGATTCTAAGATTGTGTAGGTATGGGACTACACAGTTGAAGAGGGCTTAAATGGATTAATGGGTACTACATATATCAGCAAGATGCATCTTCTTTTCGGTAGCCCATCACTTGAGAACTCCAAAGTTAAGCGTGCTTGACCTGGAGTAACCTCAAGATGGGTGACTTCCTAGGAAGTTTTCCTAGGAAGCATGCGAGTGAGGACAAAGCACGCTGGAAAGACTCGTGTTGGTTTGTAGGACCAGTCGTTATTCCAGGAAGTAGCCATAGTGACGTGGGGCATTACACCCCCAACATCCAGTAGCCCAAGGACCTCCTCCAGTAAACGGGCGCATATGAACCATCTCAAGAGGGCCTCACTTGGGGGGAATTCACGAGGCTCGCAGAATAGGTATGCGTGAGCTTTGAATCATGATGATGAGGTCATGGCTTTGGCCCAGCTGCATGCCCAAATGCCACGAATGGCTGACCAAGTCATAACATTCTCTAAAGATGATGCTCAGAGAGTACATTTCTCACATCATGACCCACTGGTGATTGAGAGCCAAATCTCCAACAAAATGGTGGCGCAGATTCTAGTAGACAATAGGAGTTCGGTGAACATCCTGTTTAATTTAGCCTTCGAGAAGATAGGGCTGACTACGACAGACTTGTCCCCATGCGCCTCGACACTCTATGGATTCTTAGGAGAAGCCCTCATTCCGATGGGGCAGATAAAGCTCCATGTGACGCTTGGAGAGGTACTTTGCCAAGCCTTCAAATACTGCACTTTCGTCATCTTGGGACGACCTGCACTGGTGGAGTTTGGGGCTGTCACCTCCATTCGTAATCTGTGCATGAAGTTCCCCATGGATACAGGTATCGACACAGTTCGTGGTGACCAGAAAGAGGTGAGACAGTGCTACAATGTCTCTCTCTCAAGGCACCAATGATGATGGTAAGGAAGGAAGGTCCTGAGAAGTTCAAAGCCTCGGAGGTACAAGCTGTCCAGGAGTCAGGGACCGATGAGTTAGATCCAAGGGTTCAAGAGGAGAGGTCCATTGAACTAATAGAGGAGGTAGTTCTTGATACCTCCACCCCGACATGAAAGTAAAAGTTGGGGGAAGCTTAAAAACGGAAGTTTGCGAGGCATTGGTGGGCTTCCTCTGAGGAAAACAAGATGTGTTCGCATGGTCACATTCCAACATGAGTGTTATTGATTCGAATATCATATGCCATGCCTTAAATGTTAATCCTAGCTTTGCTCCCGTCTAGCAGAAGCAACAAACGTTTAATCAAACTTGGAAAAAGGCTCTCAAGGCCGAAGTGGACAAGCTTCTCTCCAATGGGTTTATCCGAGAAGCCCAATATCCCAGGTGGCTATCCAATTTTTTCCTCATGCCAAAGCCGAATGGCACTTGGAGGACATGCATTGATTTCTTGGACCTTAACAAGGCCTGTCCGAAGGACTGCTTTCTGCTCCCTAAGATAGACCAGATGGTCGATGCCACCTCTGGTTACGAGTTGTTGTTGTTCATGGACATATACTCAGGATATAACCAGATATCCATGCACGTCACTGATCAGGAGCACACTAGCTTTTAGACTGACAAGGGTATTTATTGTTACATTGTGATACCTTTCGGGTTGAAAAATGCTGGCGCCACTTACCAGAGGCTGGTTAACAAGATGTTCAAAAAGCACTTGGGTCGAAACGTAGAGGTCTATGTGGACGATATGTTGGTCAAGTTTAGGACCACCCCAGACCACATGGGCGACTTGACCGAAGTCTTTGCGGTGCTCCGCCGGTTCGAGATGAAGCTCAACCCCCAAAAGTGCACATTTGGGGTTGCCTCTGGCAAGTTCCTAGGCTTCATCGTAAGTGCTCGGGGGATTGAGGCGAACCCCGAGAAGATCAAGGCTCTAATCGAAATTCCATCTCCCCAGATACATAAAGATGTTCAAAGCCTGACAGGAAGGATCGCAACTTTGAGCCATTTTGTCTCCAAGGCAACGGACAAGTGCATCCCTTTCTTCAATGTTCTCCAATGGAGTCAGATGGTTGAATGGACAGAAGAGTGTGAACATGCATTCCAACAGCTCAAGGTGCACATGGAAAACCCTCCGATCCTATCCAAGCCAGTAGATGGAGAACCTCTCCTGCTCTACATGGTTGTTTCGGAAGACGCCATCAGTGCCGCGTTGGTAAGAAAAGAAAGTCGTGTTCAGCACCCGATCTATTATGTCAGCAAAAGACTCCTCGGGGCAGAGTCTAGGTACCCACTGATGGAGAAGTTAACCTTTTGCTTAATGGCTGCCTCTTGGAAGGTAAGACCCTACTTCCAGGTGCATTCAATTAATGTCCTCACAAACCATTCCCTCAGGCAAGTCCTTTAGAAGCCTGAGTCGTCGGGAAGGCTCTTGAAGTGGTCGGTGGAGCTGAGTCAGTTTGACATCGCCCACCATCCGAGGACTGCCATAAAAGGTCAAGCACTAGCTAATTTCATTACCGAGTGCACCCCAATGGGCGTACCAGCATGGGCTTCGTGTGGCACTGGAGCTCAAGGCCGAAGGACTCGAAATATTTAGTGATTCCCAACTCATGGTGAACCAAGTTCTTGAAGAGTACCAGGCTCGGGGAACAAAGATGGTAGTGTACTTGGCAAGAGTTCAAGAAATGCTGCATAACTTCCGAAGATTCACTATTCGGCAGGTACCGTAGGAGTAAAATTCCAATGCAGATGCCTTGGCTAAGCTAGCCACAACCAAAGATGCTGAATTAATCAATGTGGTCCCCATTGAATACTTGGAGTCTCTAAGTATCTTGGCTCTAGACGAGGTGGAATCAGTACAACCCCAAGATGGGTGGATGGAGCTAATAGGTAAATACCTCGTCTTCGGGGAGTTGCCCCAAGATAAGAAGGCAACTTGGAAGTTGTTGTACCAAGTACCAAGGTACATAATCATGGATAGTAGGCTTTATAGACGAGGTTATTCTTTGCCCTTGCTTTGGTGCGTGTCCAAGCAAGAAGCCGGTTTAATACTACGAGAGGTACTCGAAGGTTTCTGCGGAGATCACGCTGGGGGGCAGAACCTCTCCAAGAAGATCTTAAGGCAAGGATATTTTTGGCCCACCATGAACAGAGACGTGATGGATTAAGTCAAGAAATGCGACAAATGCCAGCGCTTCGCCAATATCCCCCGAGCGCCTCCAAATGAGCTTACGTAAATGACCATCCTATGGCCTTTTGCTGTCTGGTGCATCGACCTTATCGGGTCCCTGCCTATAGGGAAAGGAGGGGTGAAATATGCCATAGTGGTCATCGACTACTTCATGAGGTGGGTTGAGGCCAAGCCGCTCACTACAATCACCTCTAAAAAGTCTTTGGATTTCGTCATTAAAAATATCGTTTGTTGGTATGGGCTTCCGAGGAAGATAGTCTCCGACAATGGATTGCAGTTCGATAGTGAAGTGTTCACGGACTTCTGTCAACGACATGGTGTCATCAAGAGCTTCTCTTCCGTGGCCCATCCATAAGCCAATGGCCAAGTGGAAGCAGTTAACAAGACATTCAAGTCCACATTGAAGAAAAGGCTGGAGTAGGCAAAATGAGCTTGGCCCGAGGAGCTACTTAGGGCATTATGGAGCTACAACACCACTGCCCGGACCTTCACTGGCCATTCTCCCTTCTTGATGGCCTACGGGAATGAGGTTATACTCCCAGTTGAAGAAGCAATCTCCACACACTGACGAGATACGTATGATCCGACCACGAACCATGATTTACTTTGGGAGTCCCTGGACCTCGTGGAGGAGCTACGCGAAGCTTTTCAGCTGCGAGTAGCGTCCTACCAGCAGAAGGTGGCTAGATATTTTAACTCCAAAGTGAAAGATAGGAAATTTCGGGTCAGAGATTTGGTGTTACAAAGAGTCTTCTAGCAACCCGAGACCCCGGTGTAGGAGTGCTGGGACCTAACTAGGAGGGCCCATACCAAGTCGAGAGCATTGTATGGGCTGGAACATACAAATTAGCCTTACTTAGTGGGGAGCTGATTTTTATCGCCTGGAATGCCGAGCATCTTCGTCGGTATTACTAGTAATATGAGCAGTAAACATTGTCTATTTCTATAATACCCCTTGTATCCTTCAGCCGCATGTAATGGAAATCATGTATATAAAACATGGTAAGAAATTTATTTTGTTTTGCTTATGTTCTTTGGTTTCCTTTATATTCTATTAATGCTGTGTAAGAGCACCAACTCACCTTGACAAGTGACCACAGACTAGTCTCCTATCACTTGGGGGGCATGGAGTTAGGGTAGCACTACGCCTCACAAGGAATGACCTAGGAAACTAAACTTGTCAACTGTCAAGAGGAGTAAGCCTAACATCGCCATCCCGAGAATAGAAAATCCTAGGAAATTAGTTAAGCATAGCCTAGAAGGCAGCTTGTTCCAGGATGAACTAAGCTTGGCATCTAGGAGCTAGATAACGAAAGTAGCGCGAGAATAGACTATTGTCACCTCCCGTGGACACCGAGCCCGAGGAGCTCTGACCAAGACTCTTGGTCTCGAGATGCAAACGGAAGGCTGAGTACCCCATACTTGGCCTCAAGAAATCTGTGACATGGGGAGCTTGGCTAGTCGACGAGCGAAGCGCCCCTAATGTCACTATATCCCATATATAGAAAACCTAGTATAGCGCAGACTTAAGAATTTAGGTTACCTCCCGAGGACTACGCGCGCCCGGAGAGTAATAACCAAATCCTGATCTGTGTGATACGGACGGATACCCAGGCAGCCTACGCCTGGGTGCCTCGTTAACATCATCTCTTAAGGAGGTGTGAGATTGTATGGAAGTGACGAGATATGATACTTGGGGGACAGGTGGTTCACATGCTAGGACTCCTGAAAGCCTGAATCTTTGGATTGCAGGGGCATAGGACGCCGAATGAGGGCTAATGGTAAATTTTGCGTCAAAGTTACTTCTAGGACTATGAGCCTACAAGGGACCAAATGTATAAAATAGTTTAAGTTCTTGTTCTTGTGACATTCGTGTTACGTTGAATTTACAGAACCAACTGTATAAAACAGTTTGAGTTCTTATTCTCGTGACAGTCGTATTACATTGAATTTACAGAACAACTGGTTAAAAAAATTTGAGTTCTTGTTCTCATGACATTCGTGTTGCATTGAAGTTATGGAACCAACTGGTTAAAATGTTTTGAGTTCTTGTTCTCATGACATTCGTGTAACGTTGAATTTATAGAACTAACTATATAAAATGGTTTGAGTTCTTGTTCTTGTGGCAGTCGTGTTACGTTGAATTTACAGAACCAACTAGTTAAAACGGTTGACTTCTTGTTCTCATGACATTCGTGTTGCATTGAAGTTATAGAACCAGCTGGTTAAAACATTTTGAGTTCTTGTTCTTATGACATTCGTGTTATGTTGAATTTATAGAACCAACTATATAAAATAGTTTGAGTTCTTGTTCTTGTGACAGCCATGTTACGTTGAATTTATAGAACCAACTGGTTAAAACGATTTAAGTTCTTGTTCTCGTGACATTAGTGTTACGTTGAAGTTACAGAACCAACTGGTTAAAACATTTTGAGTTATTGTTCTCGTGACATTCATGTTACGTTGAATTTATAGAACCGACTGGTTAAAATGTTTGGAGTTCTTGTTCTCATGGCATTCATGTTACATTGAATTTATAGAACCAAGTGTCTAAGATGGTTTGAGTACTTATTATTGTGGTCATTAAGTTACGTTGATTTCAGAGAACCAAATCAAGTGAAAGCAAGGAAAGATGCATAGTTAAGCAGGAAAATAATTACGAGTGTCCTCAGGGGCTCGAGCATTGAGTGTTTATACCCTTAAAAATATGGCACACATGCCTGTTCTATTTAAGAAATTACTGGGGGCCTTCGCCTGATGGCACCTCTATCACCAGCTTGACCACTGGGTTGTCCTCGGGAATCCGGCCCATCGCTGAGGCCTCTCTCTCTTGAGCCGCGTGGGCAGTGTTCGCCTTGAGATGCACCTCGAGTTTGGTTCTCATGTTAGGATCCTCTGTGAAAGAGAGGTCCATGTCTTTGTTGCTCTGCCATGCAACTCAGTCATCACGTCGAGGTCTTTGGAAAATTCCTCGTTGGTTTTTTCTAGCTCACCGACACGAGTTTCAAGTTCCAATCGCTCAACCGAAACTCCTCGCGGACTCAGACCAGTTCCTCCTCCACGGTTCGTGTCCGAACAACGACATCTTCCAATAACTTGGCGGATGTTTCCTCCAAGGCAAACAACTTTGACCTCTCCGTGACCAGTTGATCCTCCACCTCTCGAATGCAGCCCCTGGTGTCTTCCACCTCTTTCTTAAGTTGCGAATGTTCCTCCAGAGAGACTGCAGTTTCTTGGGTTTGAGCAAGCTCCACCTAGACGCGAGCCAACTCCTCCTGAGTCTTCTTCATCTCAAGGGACCGCGTCAGCACCAGGTCCCCAAGTCGTTGATTTAAGGCCGCAACCTATAAATTCAGAATGAAGAATCAACCAAAAAGACAAGATATTCATCAAACTTAAACATAAATCAAGACTTACCCTAGTGGCAGCGTGGCAGCTGGTTGCCACCAGCGCCACCTCGTTGTCACCACCACAACGGGCAAAACTGCCTGCGGTCATCTTACACAAGGATGTCTTTAATCCTTGCAGGAGTTTCGTGCTGAGTGTTATGGCCCTCTCTCCTATTCTCCCTGTGAGGAGAGATTTAAGTTTCTCATGACGAGGAGCAAAGATAGGTTCCTTCGCCCAGTCCTCGTGTAGAAACTCGGTCAGCAATCAGACACTCTCGTTGCCTTCGCATATGCGAGCATTGTAGTACTTGGTGAGCTCCCTATGTAGACCAGAGCTGTCGTCATCGTAATACTCCAAAAATATGACCAACCGGGGATCCTTGGCTTGGGGGGGATTGGGAGGAATTTCTTTGCCTTTCCCGGAGAACCCCTCATCTAGGGGAGAGGAGGCCTCAAGGTCTATGACCTCGCCGGTGACTGCTGCGCTCGAGTTAAGGGCCATTGGAGCAGCGGCTGAAGGTGCTAGAACAGACGAAGGGGGCATGGGCACTGGTGTCGAGAGGTCGATCTCAGAAGGGCCCGACACCCTTTGGCATTTCCAGCGCACCAAATCTGAAAGGCCCATACTGTCTACACAAAAGAAACACCCTGGTTAGTCCTGATAAATGAAAAGAAAACCATAAACGGATAATATGTGCATAAAAGAAAGATAAAACTCCTCGGGAGCCCCACCACGATCAGGCTCCTTAGAATGGAGGATGGTACTAGAAAATTTGCGACAAGACGACCCATCTCCTGGGTTAAATTGGTTTTGTACTGACAAAAATGAGCAGCATGCATGGCCGTCAACTCGTAAAGAGGCACAGAGCCGGGAGGGTGCCTTCTTCTCTTTGGGTTGTGGAGGAACGCGTTGATAAAATCCTAGTAATCTGGTACTCTTCCACAGACTAGCAATGCTCCGAAACTTGGCCACATTTGAGAAAGGAGGGAGAAAACAAGATATGGCCGGGACTAGTTCCCTCCCTTACGTGCCTAGCATAGTGAAGAATGATTAGAGATTTACCTTGATGTGTGGAGGATGATTCGCTCCCCGCTTCTAGATCTGCCTCAAGCTCTTCGTCTTCTTTCGCCTCCGTGACGACTTTGATAGCAAGAACACTCTTCGCACACTTCTCGCGAAGACGCTGCTGGTATTGCTGGAGTGCCTTGGCCGCCATGAAATCCATGTGTAGCTTTGCTTCTATTTGAGATCTCTTCGAGTCCAAAAATTGGGTAAAGACCACCGGATTTACACTTTACCTCGCTTGCAGCAGTCCACACTGTCAAAGACGGGCATCGGTGACGAGACGAGGGAGCTCTAGCTCCTCATTGGGGAGAGTGCCTATTGCCTGAAGCCTCTCGTCGAAGGAATCAATGAATGGGGTACGGTGGTATGGACCTGATTAGGACAATATGTATAGAGATCAGTTACGAGCTAAGTGCCATCAGGCTAACTTACGCGAGTTCGATACTTACCGATGGTGGTGAAGTCTAGGAGTAAGGTGGGATTAGTCCTCGTTGGGAACTGTCCACCCAAAAGAATTGATCTTTATAAGCCCGAGCGTGGTTCTCGTTGCCGCACGGAGCTTTATAGCCTTTCCCTAGACTTGTGTGTTTCATCAGCGTATAATATCCCCATTTTCCCCCTTCTTCGAGCATTACTGAAAATTATAGATATATAGTATTTTGGTGGGGGATGGAGTAAGCCAGTTTTGGGTCTTGTATAAGACGTAGAGTCCGACCAATACCCGATAGTCGTTTGGATATAGTTGAAACGGGGCTATGCCGACGTATTTGAGGAAGTTGACATAGTATTGATGCAGTGGTAGGGCTGCACCCACTTGAAGATGAGAGGCGCTCCAAGGCCTGAGTCTGTGGATGCTTTCGTACGCCCTCTCATCCTCCCGAGCCAGGCACACTAGTATCTCGCTATCATCTACCCCGTAGTTGGTGAGTATTTTATTCAAGGTACTCCGATGCCGTAGCTTGCTCGGAAGGTCTTATGCTTCGAATCCTATGGCGGGATGTGGGGTATTTGATAGCATCGGACTAGCATTGGCCTCCTCCTCCGAGAGGCCAACTCTGCGAGGCCTCACTGGAGTCGGTTCTGAGTTCTCCCGTATGGTAAGAGCCTGGCTGTTGCCAGCCACTTGTTTCCCCTTCTTGGGGCGTTGTTCTACCTCTCGGGCCATCTGGAGGATTTTGTTGTCGAAGGTGTAGAATCGTAGTTGGTGGAGTTCATGAAGTTCCTCGGACATTTGAAAACAAACACCAAGCAGTTAGTGCCTTAACCCGAAGGAAGTTGGGCCAAAATGAGAGCCCCTAAGACAACTGCTCGGGGAAGGAGAAAGAAATAGACTAATGGCTCTGGGGTGTCCTCGAAGCCAAGTACTTAACACCGGAGACACCACCGGAAAAGATGAACACCATCAAAGATGATGAACATCACTGAAATCTAGAAATTTTCTAGATTCCGACCGAGGACGCAGATTAAGGTAAAACGCCCCAGAACACTACAGAACGATTAAATGGGCAATTTATGACTGCAAATAAGGCAAAAAAACCTCTAAAAGACTAAAAAAAACAACTCCTAAGCATGTATCTTAAACTCTCAAATACGCATGAAAACAGGAAATCATAGTTTAGGGATACTTACTCGAAATGTAGCGTCAGATTATGCTGAACCGAGTGTGAACTCTGAAGAATAGTTGGCCGTTCACCCAGAAGAACGAAGCTTTGAGCCAGTCATCCAGAGTGAGAAAAGGAATTGGATAGGAGGCAATGCTGGAAAGTGGTTTGAGAAGTTGAGAGAGTTTGAAGGCACGAGAAATTTGAAATGAGCTAAAGTAACATTGGGGATTTGCTTCTCGAACTTTTATAGACCCAGTGTTTGGGGGCGAAGTAAGTTCACCCCAACCATTGGATTATTTAAGGACATGGGTACTCGAGAATGATCCAAGGGCCTAAGATCAAAGCGGTGCGGATCATGATCACTGGCATTGGAAAAGGGAAATCACGAGTGTAAACTAAAAGGATGCCTAGGGTATGGAAAAGACGTTTCGGGCTGCGAAATTGACCTTTCATTAATTGCACGAATTGATGGGCCCAACAATGGGGTTCCAGCACGTGGCAGGTAATCTCATAGTGACATCAGCAGAAGTCCAAACGTTTCCTATCCGAGGACTTTTTGAAGTCTTCCTCAGTTTTAAGTCTCCACTGTCCGTGGATGAGTAGAGACTTGGGGCCAAATGTTGTCTGTATTTTCACCCAAGGACACGTTATCACCCAAGTAGGACATGTGCTTATTTTGACGAGGCTGTGCCCCTGAGGATAAGTCCCAAGCGGTTGGTTCTACAGTCAGAGATCATTCTCCTCGAATAGAGGGAGGACGTCGACATCTCCCAGGGCCATGTCCCGAGAGCTACGGACGCTTCCCAAGGTTATGTCCTGAGGGTGCTTGGCAGTCCACAGGTTTCCTTGCCATCAATTATATTCCAGACCGAGGACCCAGTCCTCAGGATCTAAAGGATAAGCCAGGTGTCAGCCAATGCGAGTTAGCAGCCTCAGAGGAAGACCTAACAACCTTTTTGGGCGATCCGCCTACAGTGTTGTTGATGGTACGACTCGACAATTCCCACTCCCACTATGTCATCTCACATGAAAATACGTACAACATGCCCTAATAGCACCAGGGGCATGTTCCCCATAAAGTGGGTACCTTTCTGCAGTGGGCCTCGCAGATCTCGCTTGGGTCGTGGTCTCTATTCAATGTAGCCCAATGCATTAAATTGGTGTTAATCCTCCAATAACGGGAAGAATGTATATTATTGACAAATGATTAGTATTAATTGCCCTAGTCTCTATAAATAGAGCTAGGAGTCTCTTTGTAAAGGGTTGGATTTTTTAGAGAGAAAAAGACCTTGTACTTAGAGCAACCTAAACACTGCCTGAGAATACTCCATTGAAGCTTGCCCTCACAAGCTTCCAAACCTTTTAATACCAGAGACTCGTGGACTAGGGTTCTTTTATAAATTGAACCAGGTAAAAATCCTTGTGTTCTATTCGCTTATTTATGTAATCTCTCTTCTTAGGGTTGATTGCGAAAAAGACACTTAACACATATATAATACAAATATACCCTCAACGGGTCAAAAATTACGAAAATGCCCTTTTAACAGAATTGGGCCTATAAGCACATTTAATACACCTAAACATGCATAAGCAATCATATCATAATATAACTCATATAATTCACATATTCGCACATGTATAATCACAATTAACACATAAAAATCTAATTATGCCCTCCTGGCACAATAATCAAGGCACTAAGCCTTATTAGCGAATTTGGGATGTTACACCTTTGAGCTCGAGGGTGAGGATCCATTTGTATTTGTTGGCTGTGTGCATGGAACCCATGTACCTATGATATCAGTATTGAGGCCTAGAGACTTACTATGAGGTGGTTGCATAGGATTCCTAGCCAGTGTGGTAGATACCACTCAGGTCGTGCCAATGGGACTAGAAGAGTCTAGATTAGTATGTTAGTTTCTGGATGTGTTTCTAGATGATTTATGAGGGTTGCTGCCACATAGAGAGATAGAGTTCGTTATTGAACTGGCACCAAAGACAGAGCCAGTATCTAAAGCACAGTACCGAATGGCCCCAACAGAATTGAAAGAACTGAAGGTACACTTACATGAGTTGTTAGACTTGAGTTTTATTAAACCCATTTTCTCTCCATGGGGTGCGCCAGCCCTATTTGTAAAGAAGAAGGACGGTTCTCTGAGGATGTGTATTGATTACAGGGAACTGAACAAGTTAACCATTAAGAATAAGTATCCTCTGCCAAGAATAGATGACCTGTTTGATCAGTTACAGGGTAGGATGGTATTCTCGAAGATAGATTTTTGATCTGGTTATCACCAGCTGAGGATCAAGGAGGAAAATATACCAAAGACTGCTTTTCACACTAGATACATGCATTATGAGTTTCTAGATACCCCATCAACTTTTATGGATCTGATGAATATGGTGTTCAAAGATTATCGAGATCGGTTTGTGATCGTCTTCATTGACGATATTCTAGTTTATTCTCAGTCAGAGGAAGAGAATGAACAACATCTCAGGCTGGTGTTATAAAGACTGAGAGAGTAGAGGCTGTATGCGAAGTTCAAGAAGTATGAGTTCTAGTTACCACAAGTGACTTTTCTTGGTCACATTGTCAGTAGAGATAGAATAAAGGTGGACCCAGCTAAGATTGAGGCAGTCTGAGATTGGCCAAGGCCAAGGAATGCCTCAAAGATCAGAAGTTTCCTTGGATTGGCAGGTTATTACAAGTGCTTTGTGGAAGGATTCTCAAGGATTGTTACCCCACTGATGGAACTGACACGCAAGAACTAGAAGTTTGTGTGGTCAGCTAAGTGTGAGAACAACTTCTAGGACTTGAAGCAGCATTTGATTACCACTCCAGTTTTGAGTCTTCCAACACATCAGGAGAAGTTTGTAGTGTACTGTGATGCCTTGAGACATGGTTTGGGTTGTGTTCTTATGCAGGCAGGGAAGGTGATTGCCTATGCATCATGTCAGTTGAAGGAATATGAACAGAGATATCCTACTCATGATCTAGAGTTAGCAGCAGTGGTCTTTGCATTAAAGGTATGGAGGCATTACCTTTATTGGGAGAAGTGTGAGATATACATTGACCACAAGAGCCTGAAGTATTTCTTTACATAGAAGGATTTGAACATGAGATAGAGGCGTTGGTTGGAGTTGGTGAAGGATTATGACTGTGAAGTCTTGTATCACCCAGGAAAAGCCAACGTGGTGGTAGATGCCTTAAGCTAGAATGGTCCAGAACAATTATACAGTTCGAAGCAGATATCCAAGGAATTAGCAGATGATATGACCAGAGCAAGAATAGAGTTAGTGGTGGGCCAATTAGCCAACATCACACTTCAGTCTACTCTTTTGGAGAGGATAAAGGAAAGTTAGTTGAGTGATCCACAATAGATGAGGATTAGAGGGGACGTCCTAGCTGGAGTGGCTAGGGACTATGCAGTATCAGATATAGGCTTACTGAGGTATAAGAGTCGGATTGTGTTTCGATGGATGATGTTATCATAAGGGAGATTCTGGATAAATCTCATACCACCCCTTACTCTCTACATCTAGGCACCACAAATATGTATAAGGATTTAAGATCGCTATATTGGTGGCCTGGGATGAAGAGAGATGTGGTTGAATATGTGGCTAGGTGCCTGACATGTCAGCAGGTTAAAGCTGAGCATCAAAGACCAGCAGGGCTATTACAACCTTTGGATATCCCAGAGTGGAAATGAAAGGATACCACAATGGATTTTGTGGTTGGGTTGCCCAGGACTGTGGGTAAACATGATTCGGTGTCGGTTATCATGGATCGATACACCAAATCATCTCACTTCTTACCAGTGAAAACGACTTATACAGTTGATCAGTACACAGATCTCTATGTGAGAGAGATAGTGCGCCTTCATGGGGCTCCGAAGTTGATTGTATCAGATCGGGACCCCACATTTACTACTAATTTTTGGGGAAGTCTGCAGAAGGCTATGTGTAACGCCCTGGTTAGCCAAGACCGTTACACTGTGTGTTTAAAATGGTGCTTAACTCACTAAGCAAGTCATTTGGACTTAAATGTGTAATTAAATACTAAACCAAGGTTAGGTATTAAAATTTTTGGTCAATAAAGTAATAATTTTTCATTAAAAGTGTTTAGTTTATACATGGGATCCCAAAAGGTGTTTACATACTGATAAAAGATAAATAAATACAAACTAGCCATTCTAAGCGGCAAAACAAGGTTCAACCCTAGTTCTTCCCAAGCAATCCTGCCCGTGACGGTCGAGTAGGCTGCATATGTACACACCGCCCCTGAAGCTCTCTTACTCATGGCTGGTCCAGCTAATCCTTGCCCTTACCTGCACCACAAAGCACCCGTGAGCCAAGGCTCAACAGGAAAACTTAAATCAATAGATTCAAATAAGCAACATAATATAAATAACAAGCTTAGCGGTAATAGCCCTACTTAATCAACACATAGTCCAATTTAAACATCCAGTGAGTTAGACAAGTGCATACTGCACTTCTAATAATTTAGGTGGCGTTCGGGCCCGTCTCTCTTAGGCTGAGATTTCAGATCTTATTGTCGACCTCGGCTCTCTTAGGCCATGCTACATTCCACACACTTGTTTCCGGCTCCGGCTCTCTTAGGTCGAGCTTTCAGATTAGATATAATCAAACATATAGATTTCATAAAACACAATTAGATGCAACATATACAAGCATGTCTAACCAGATAAATTAAAGTACAGTCATAGTCATATTCATTAACAGGGGTCCGAGCTCCAATTACAACCAGGGTGAAGTTTTCTTACCTTGAGTCTGGAGCAGATAGAGTATGGCGACCCCGAACATGATCCTTACTTCCGAGCCTAATGGTATAACCTAGTCACAACATAATAACGGATAACCATCAAGAACTAAACTATTTAAAAGCTTCAAGATAAATTCCCAGCCTCCAGGACCTCAAATTCTACTAAACCGGGTAGTAGAATCCTTCCTGAGCCTTTAGGTTTGAGTTCCCGTGCTTAAAAACCCTAATCGGCCAAAATCCCCTATTTGAGCTGCCACGCCCCACCCAAGCGCTGCGACTCTCTACAAGTCAGAGAGCCCTAGCCCTTATTTTCCCTGGACACGTGCCGCAGCGCAACCCACCAAGCACAGCGGCGCAAAGGCGATTCAGAGAACCGCCCTAGCTCTTGAGTTCATGCAGGCCGCAAAGCTCCAGGTACAGCGCCGCGTTGCAACCCCACAAACCTAGAATTTCCAATGCTTTCCAGCCATTTCCACCGTACCAAAACCTCCAAAACAACATTTAAACCTATTTCAACCATCAAAACAATACCAGCAACTCAGATAAATAAATACAACCAACCGTAATCCCTTAGAAACCTCATTAAACCCAAAAATAAAGTCAGAGGCTTGAAACTCAAGGAACAACTTAAACCACCAAAATCCTTAGCAAAACAAAGCTTAAAACCTTACCTCAGCTATGTAGTTCCAACTCCAAGATGCCTCTTGATTCCAATCCTAGCTCCAGCTTCAAGTTCCTTAGATTTCCAAGCCTTTCTCAAGAATTCCAAAAGTCCCCAAGTGCTTAAGAGAGAAAAGATGAACGAGAGAGAGAGAGAGAGTTGTGGGAGCTGAGTGTTCTACTTTGTTCCACATCCTACAGCTTCTAAGTAACTAAGGTAATCCAAGGCTAGGGAAAAGACCAAAATGCCCTAGCCTTTACCTTGGTTCTCTAACGCCCCCAAGGGCAAAATCGTCTTTTACCACCATTTTCCTGCTAAACCTCAAGTAACTTTATAAATTCCTAATTAATCCCACTAATCTTCTAAACACTAATATTTTCCTCCCAATTATAATTCATACCCTAATATTCCCAGTAACTCACCAAATTACTAGAATACCCCTAGGCTCACCCCGAGCCGGGTATTTGACCTCGTTGTGACTTTTCCGCTAAACTGCTCACTAGGATCGCCTCAGGTGACACATCTCAAATATATCCACATGATATTGTGGTCACACTCATAAAGCATATAGAATACAAATATACCCTAAACGGGTCAAAATTACGAAAACGTCCTTTTAACAAAATCAGGCCTATAAGCACATTTAATACACCTAAAGATGCATAAGCTGTCATATCATGATATAACTCATATAATTCACCTAATCGCACATGTATAATTACAATTAACACATAAAAACCAAATTATGCCCTCTTGACACAGTAATCAAGGCACTAAGTCTTATTAGCGAATTTGGGACGTTACACAACTAAAGTTTAGTACCGCTTATCATCCTCAGACAGATGGACAATTTGAGAGGGCGGTACAAATATTAGAGGACATGCTGCGAGCATGTGTGCTGGACTTTGAAGGGTCCTTGAGTAAGTATTTGCCTTTGATAGATGTTTACCGAGTTTTTCGGAAACGAATAACTAATAGAATAATAAAAAGATAAGAACTGTAGAAATGCTGAAATGTAACTAAACAAACAGTGTTTTTACGTGGTTCAGGCGTTAACAAGCCCTAGTCCACGAGTCGATGTTATTATACTTGGAAAAGGTTACAGTAAGATGGCTGGTGCACAAGAACTTCACACACTCACCGTGTTTCTCTCGGGTTCTCTTGAAGAAGATGAAGCTAGAGAGATTTTGGTAGAGTTTTTGCTATGTGATTTGTTCGTCCTCCCTCTTCTTGTAAAATGAAGGGGTCTTTATAGCTAGGGTTTCGGATTAGGGTTTTTCTCTACGTACATGAGTCTTAATTACACCAGCCATAAATAGGGGATACAATTACTGTAGTAGCATGGCTACCAGACTCTATGTGGGTATATTTACGTGAAAGTATGGGGAACACACAAAGTCAGCCGTCTTTTCCATGTTGTCAGCGGAACAGTAGGCGAAAAGGTACCCTTAGGCGTGCTGGGATGTGTGCGGCTTTGACCTGACGGGCGTGTCAGGCGGGATCCTGTGTCAGACGGATATCATTCCAAATATGCCTTCTCCCGGACTCGACCGTTCGGTTTTGTTCTGTGCGAGGCACGGAACTGTTTCCGCGGAGACCACTCGAAGAGCCTCTCCTGGAAGGGGCCTCCCCGAGGGGTATCCTTCGGGAGTCCGGGAGAGTCGACGAGTTTCCGTGTTGTGCTTGCTTGGAAGACTAATCCGGATACTAAACAGGAGAGGCGAAGCCTTTCTGTCCATCCGCGAGCTCTGGTCACCCTCCGTGAAAGACATCGATAATTCTGCTTCCCCGAGGTCATCAATCTAAACGCTATCCGGAAATCTGGATAACATTTACCCCCCAAGGTCGCGGAGCTTTGAGAGATCCGGGAGCTTGTACAATCGGTTTCTTAGACTAGGCGAGGGGGCACCTTCTGTGTTCCCGGAAGGGTTCCTTTTTCCCGCCTGAGTATTAGTATGAAAGAGAAAAGGAATTTCTTCTGTTTGAGATCAAGTACTCAAGTGCGGCAAGGATCACGTGTCATTCTGGGAATGGTTCTGCGACCAAGACGTGTGCGTGAGGCGACTGGTTGAGGATGCGTGCGTCAGTCATCTGACTAATGATTTGACGGTTTTTAATGGTACTCAGGGCCCGAGGTGGTGTAATGATGGGAAATAAATACTTTATTCCCATCCGAGGAGTCATAAATAGGATCGTCGCTTCCTCTCCAGCCGTTGGATCTGACGCACACGGAATGGGAAGATCGGGACCGTCCACTTGAGGAATTCGAAACGGCTTCTTCCCTGCTATAAAAACGAGGGAAAGGACCTTTCTTCCTCTTTACGCTTTCAGATTTTCCATCTTTAGGATTTTCAGATTTCCAAACCTTCGAACTCTCAGGCTTCCCAGCTTACGTTCCCCTGAACTTGCCATTTCTTTTGGTAAGTATCTGGAAACTTTTCTTTTTGATTTGGCAGTGGGTTTATTCCCCGAAGTTCCTGGTTTGAATCGTCGTTCGTCTTTGCAGCTTTTACTTCTCGCGATCGTGCTGTGCATTGATCCAGTTATTTCTTCAACCTCCAACTACCCGAATATCAGTAAGTATTTCTACTTTGCTCTTTCCTTTCAGACCTTAGGTTGCTGGTAGTTGTTAGAGTAGAGGTTTCTGCCATTATTGCTTATGTGCATGCGTGAATAGGGCTTTGGTAGGCATGTGATCGATTGTGAGTCGATAAGTAGCCTTTTCTGCATGCTTCGGTGATTTGCGTTTGGAAAGTCGTCCCTTGTTTTGCTGTTTTAGGGCATAAGCATGAACGCCTTGAGGGTGTCTTTCTCTGGAAAAACACTTCTTTTGGTGGGCTTAGGCTCGGGGTCTGAGTCTGGTTCCTTGCTGTCCTTCGGGTGGCATGGTGCCAATCCCTCGGTAAGCTCGGTGGGAGCCTCTCCAAGCAGTTTTCGGGGAGGGTCTCCCCGACGCCTTTGATACCACTAGGGTATGACAAGGGTGCTGACTGCTTAGAGTGTTTTCTTCTTTCTTTTCTTTTGTCCAGTGACGAACATCTCGAAGGAACAACTTCTTGCTGCGGGGGAGGCTGATTCTGCCCAAGAGAAGGGCTCTCCTGTTGCTGGTGGAAAGGGGAAAGGAAAGGCGAAAGTGGTCGCGGCTAGCCCACCAATCTCCAATAGCTCCATCTGGGAGATGGACCAAAAGCCGAACCTTTTCAGGAATTATGGCATGCTGGAGCTGTATTCCTCTGAGGCAGGCCTGAAGAACATCCCAGGCCTGATGTGGCACCGTCTGTCGGTGCTGGGCGAGTCAGCTAGCCAGAGTCACGAGGGCTTTGGTGCCTGGAGTTGGGCACACATAGTGTGTGGGGCGCACTTGCCCCTAAGGAGTTACTTCGCCAATTTCTGTGTGAAGGCGGGGATTGCCCCCTTCCAGTTAATTCCTCCCAGCTACAAGCTCTTAGCAGGGTGGTTCATCTTTTGCAAGTCCCGGAGATTGGAAGCTCCTACCCCGGAGGAGGTGCTGTACTTTTACGGGTTGAAGTCTCAGCCTATGAGGGGTCATTCAGACAAGGTGGGGTTTTACAGGCTAGAAAGGCACCCGGACGTGATGTGTCCCACTTGTCATACCGCGAGGGTCCCGGACCTCCGGGAATACTGGTTCCTGACGACTGGCTTCCCGCTGAAGAGGGTGCCTGCCCTATCTTTGGACTTCAAAATCCCTGGTAAGCGCTCCTTCCTCTCTTTTTCTACTTTGTTTCTTTGCACTTGATTTGCTTTTTGGGAGGATCTCTAACGCTTGTATTTGATTTTTGCAGAAGTCGTTCCGCGGACACCTCGCTGCGCGGAGATGATAAGGAGGTCCAAGTTCTACGAAGGGCTTTCTGAGGAAGAGTTGAAAGTGGAGGGACGTGTGACCTCCGAATCGTTGAGGGAGTATGGGTTACTCGCCTCCTTCCAAAATATCGAGCCAGTAAGTGGTAGGGGGCAGACTCAGGTGTCGGCTGACATCCGGGAGCAGATTGCCCTGGAGCTGTCTAAGGTGATCACCCAAGCAGCTCGGGACGAAAATACTCTATCTCCTAGTTGGGCGGAGAGGTTCCCCGACCCCCAGCCGGAGGAAGAGGAGATCGAGGCTCGCCACGCCGCGGCTTACCCTAACGAAGGGGCTCCGGGGGCTAGTACCTCCGGGAGAGGTAAGACTAGTTTTCGATTGATCCACACCCCCAGCCTGTCTGAGGTTTCTCGGACCTCTCAGATGGGGTTTGATCCCCGTTTCCTTAGGCTAGATCCGCGTAGGATACCTTTCGACAGGTACTGCGACAGGGTAGATGAGCTCCTCTGGTGTCTGAGTGATGGTAGTCTGCCAGAAGGTGTCATCATGGTTGACCCTTCTTCTCTCAGCATGTCATTCCCGGACTTCAAGGAGTACGGGAGCTTCCTGGAGCACGAAGCGATGTTTTGTTTTGCTCGGGGAAGGCCATCCACGTTTCTCGTGCATGGTCGTCCCTTTCAAACTTTTCTTTTTCTTGTTTCTTGTTCCCTGCTGGCGGGCTTGCTTGTGCTTTTACGTTGTTGATTGTCTTGTCTTCCGCTTATCTTCTTTCTCATTGCTTGTTGGTTCGTTAACCTTGCTTTGTACGTTTCTTGCAGAGTATCCTGAAGCCAAGATGTTGGGGAGGGTTACTTTGCTTATTAAGAAGGCTGCCACCAGCCAAGACCCGTCCACGGGGAAAGGACGGAAGACCAAGGCTGGTAGGGGAGGTAAGGCTGCCTCCCCCAAGAAGACAAGTGGCGAGGCGCAAGCGTCTCCGAGGGTAGAGAAGTCCCCTGCTGACGGGCCTTCCGAGACTATGATGGTCTCGAGTAGCAGTAGCGACGGGGAAGGGCTTGTGTTCCCCGTGAGGACAACTGGGGTGAGCAAGCGTCCCGGAGAAGATGCTGAGGGCGCTAAGAACAAACGCCTTAGACACTCTTCTCCCGGTCGAAGGCAACAACAACAGCAACGACAGCAATCACAACTACAACAACAACAGCAACAGGAACAAGAGAGACAATCACCAACGCCGCAGCAGCAGCAACAACAACATCCAAACCAGCAGCAGCAACAAGGGCAATTACTTCTGCTGCCGCAGCAGCAAAAGCAACAGACCGGGGCCTTAATACCCCGGCTGCCTCCTCCTCCAGCCCAAAGGGGGTCCACCCTTCCGGGGTCTCCGTCTTCTCAGACAACCAATCTTCCCCTGCCTGGCCTGAAGTTCCACTTTCCGCGGAAGCCAACCAGTTTTCCCGCTGCTCTCCTGGAGGGTGTAAGACGGGCTGATAGTTTTTTGAAGAGGCGGTTAGAGGCGGAGAAGGCCGTTACTCAGGGAAGGGCAGATAACTTGTCTGCCGTGAAGAGAGCTGAGCTGGCCGAGGGGGTGAGATCTCTTCACCCGGCCGGAGCGGTTCTGGATGGTCCAGCCTTGGAGAAGAGGCTGGTGCCTAGGCTCGGACATGCATTGGCGCCGTTCGGAGCTGAGATGATGGAGGACATGGCCCTGAGCTTATGCGAGCTCAATTCTGAGAAATGGGCCATCAGCAGCAGCAAGGATCCGCTGTTGCTGACACACGCTGTGAAGCAGCAACTGTCCGGGGTAAGCCGTCAGTTGTTATTTTTTGGGATCACCTGTCTTTTGGTCCTGCTTTAGCTCATTCTGTTGTCTTTCCTTGCAGGCCTCTATGATCGCGGAACGCTCGTTCCGGGAGGTTGGTGCAGCTCTGGTTCAGCTGGAGGAGAGCCAACTGGCTCGCCAGGCCTTGGAGGCGGAGAAACAGAAACTGACCCAACAGGCCTTGGGGGCTGCGGAGAAGATTGATCAGGCCCGGCGCACGGCTGAAGAAGAGGCGGAGAAGAAATATCTTGCCAAATATCAAGAGTACCGGGCCAAGGCAGAGAATGAGTTTAGACAGCGGTCGGATGGGATTAAGACCGAAAACTCCAAGCTCCGGGAAGAGCTGTCCCAAGCCAAGGTGGAGAAAGATACCCTGGAAGCCCGCTTGCAATCAAAGAACGATCTCCTCCTTAAGCGGCAAGAGGAATATTCCACTCTTCAGAGTAAGCTGCACGAGGAGGAGCAACTCCATAAGAGGAGCAGGGATCTCGTGTCTATGCTTCAGTTGGGGCTCGCCGAGAAGGATAAAGAGATCGGGGCTTTGCAATTCACTGCCAGGGGGCATGTGACCGAGAAGCAATCCGTGCTGAACCAAAATAGGGAGCAGCGCAAGGCGATTGATTCTCTTAAGGGGGAGCGGGATGCCTCCAAGGCCGAAATGGAAAAATTGAGGGCCCAACTAACTGTCGCGGAAGCACAGCTGGCAACCTCCGAGGCGGAGCGGTTGAAGGAGAAGGAGGATGCTGAGGTGATACTGAACAGGACTATTAATATATCGCATGTGGTCCTCATGCATCAACTCTGGAAAGTGAACCCGGAGGTGTTAGGCTATCTGGGAGATGATGCCGAAGCCATGAGGGAGAAGCTACTCGTGTGGGATCAGGGCCCAGAGGCGTACGTCCAAACTTACAACATTGACGAACGTGCTGAAGCTCCTGAGGCGGGAGATCCCGGAGAGGCGGGGACCTCTGAACCTTCTCATGATCAAATTCCTCCTTCCAATGAGCCGACTCCGCCAGCCTCAGCTGAAACCGATGCCCCCGAAGCTGCGGTCGTGGACGCTGTAGTTACCCCCAATGCTTGAAGGGGTTTTATCTTTAATTGTTTTTCATTTTGAGTTTTTCATTGCGGACATTTTTGCCATAATCATAGCATTCTCCTTTCTTTTCTGCCGAGTTCTTTATATATCTTTGCGCTTAGGGTAGACATGTATACGGTAGAAACTTTTGTAGGGGCGTATGGGGTTTTGGTTCCAACGGCCAAAACCTATGCACTCCCCACTTGAAGCTTTAATGGATGATGTCTTTTTCCCATATAGTTTCTAGGTTACGAAGGTTTCCTGGTTCCAACGACCAGGCTCCTTTCACCGTACTTTAGCTTTCCTGAGGCGAATAGCCAATCCCGGGACTTGTATTTATACTGTTCGCTGGGATTGCTAAGGTGAGTCGTTCCATTGTTTGGAACGGGAGTTCTTTTGGTGAGCGTCGCTAGACTTAAGGTTAGATCTTTGCGAAGCAAAACTAACTGTCGTTGCGAACCTCATGGTGGCTGACTTCAGGGACCTGGCACGGAGCCCTGCGAGGCAAGGCTCATTGTTGTCGGGGAAATCGCCACGCCCACCAGGTGTGATCCTGGAGCAGGGGCTTTGCGAGGCAAAGCCGGCTGTGAGTGGGGGGATCGAGCATGTTTGCTTCTGGAGCTGAAACTTGCAATGGCAATGGAGCTTGCCGTGCATTATTTTGTGAGATCCGGAGTTGGAGCCTGCGAAGCAAGGCTTACAACGGTCGCGGATCTTGCCATCCTTTGCCTCGCTGGACCCGGAGCTGGAGCTTGCAATGCAGAGCTTTACAGCGATCACGGGTCTAGCCATCTTTCGTCTTGCGGGACCCGGGGCTGGAGCTTGCGAAGCTAAGCTCTACAGCGCTCGCGGGTCTAGCCATCTTTTGCCTTCCGAGACCCGGAGCTGGAGTTTGCGAAGCAAAGATCTACAGTGATCGCGGAGAATTCTGCAAAGGACTTGTCAGGGAGTTGGGGGTGTTTTGGTGTAGCTCTAAGAACGTGCCTCAACCCCCAGTCCCGTCCATCGCTGGGCTACACAGGAGATAATTCTCATAATGGCAGGCATTTCCATGGCAATTTTCACATAAGCACATAATACACATATGACACGTAATGCAAGCATGTTCATGGCAACAAAATAAACCTAAGCTTAACAACTTAAACATTTCAAACAAATTAAAAATTTCAAACACAATGCTAGCACATAAGTGGTGTTCTGTGTATGTTTTGTTCAAGGGGCGTATGGCTATGCCTTAGCCATGTATACCCCCCAAGTGAGCGTGGGGTCCGGACGTCTCCGGACCGCGTGGTCACTTGTTAAAACGCAGCTTTGAACATAGGGATAAAAAGTGCAGTAAAAGCGGAGTGAATCTCTCCGTGTTTCATTAAATTAGCCTGCTAGGCGTTAGTTTTACAACAGGGAGGATTATTTCCACATTTTTTACTTTTGCCATTTTCACCAAGGACTTCCGACTGGATGGTCCGGGGCCTACTGGTAGTAATGGCGGAGGTGCTCCGCGTTCCAGGCGCGCGGGACTTTAGATCCGTCGAGTCTCTTTAAGTGATACGTCCCATGGCCCACTTTTTCTTGGACTTCGTAGGGGCCTTCCCAGTTGGGTCCGAGGACTCCTACTCCCGGATCCTGCGTAGCAGGAAATACTCTCCGTAGGACAAGGTCCCCAACTTCGAATGCACGGCCCTGGACTCTCATGTTAAAGTGTCGGGCTATCTTGCCTTGGTACATTTTTAGTTGGACCTGCGACTGCTCCCGGAGCTCTTCGATCATGTCCAAGGACTCCTGGAGGAGGGCATGGTTCCGGGTAGGATCGTAGGTGTCTTGCCTGTGAGAGGGGATCATAGCTTCTACTGGGATGACGGCCTCGCAACCGAAGGTCATGGAATAAGGCGTGTGCCCCGTCGAAGTTCTCTCTGTTGTGCGATAGGCCCAAAGTACTCGCGGAAGTTCTTTCGGCCAGTGAGCCTTGCAGGCTTGGAGTTTTTTCTTCAACGTGGTTTTTAATATTTTGTTTACAGCTTCCACTTGTCCATTAGCCTGGGGTCTGGCGACTGCGGAAAAGCTTTTGATAATTCCATGCGAAGCACAGAAGTTCGTGAAGTGTTCACTGTCAAACTGCTTTCCGTTGTCGGACACAATTTTCCGTGGAAGCCCAAAACGACACACTATATTCCTGATGACAAAATCCAGTGCTTTTTTAGATGTGACCGTGTTCATAGGTTCAGCTTCAGCCCATTTGGTGAAGTAGTCTACCGCGACTATGACATACTTCACTCCACCCTTTCCAGTGGGGAGGGAACCTACTAGGTCAATGCCCCAAACGGCGAACGGCCAGGGGCTGGTCATTAGGGTAATTTCCGTAGGCGGTGCTCGCGGAACCTTGGCGTACCTCTGGCACTGCTCACACTTCCTGACATAATCCACACAATCCTTCTTCATGGTGGGCCAGAAGTATCCTTGTCGAAGGATCTTTTTGGAGAGGCTCAGCCCGGAGGTATGATCGCCACAGAAGCCTCCGTGAATCTCATGGATGATGGTGCTGACTTCGGTTCCGGCAACACACCTAAGGAAGGGTATGGACAACCCCCTGCGGTAAAGCTTTCCATCCATAACCACGTATCGGGGAGCTTGATATTGGAGCTTCCTTGCGTCAGCTTTATCAGTGGGGAGCTCTCCGGTGGTGAGAAATCTGAGGATGGGTCCTATCCAGGAGTGGGAATGGTCGATGATGGCGTTTATCCTTCGCGTCTCAGTACTGGGGGCTTCTAAGTGCCAGATAGGGACTAAGCCATACTGTTCAATCTCCGGGTCCGTTGCAAGCTTGGCCAGCGTGTCCGCGAGTGAGTTCTGGTCCCGGGGGACCTGGCGGATTTGGTAGCCTTTGAAATGCTGCAATAGGTCGCGGGAGAGAGACACGTAGGCAGCCATCCTTTCGCCTTTCGTCTGGTATTCCCCGGATATTTGGTTTACCACAAGTAGGGAGTCGCTGTATACTTCGATTTTTTGGGCTCCGACTTCTCTGGCCAGTCGTAACCCAGCTAACATGGCTTCGTGTTCTGCCTCATTATTGGATGCTGGGAATGCGAAACGGATGGCGCTCTGGAGCTGATGCCCTTGGGGAGATATTAGGATGACCCCCGCTCCAGCTCCTTTTTCATTTGAGGCTCCGTCTACATAGACCTTCCAGGTGGGAAGTTCCGGGACAGGATCTTCTGGGAGGTCATTCATTCCCGAGCATTCCACAATAAAGTCCGCGAGAGCTTGACCTTTTATGGAAACACGCGGTTGGTAGTGGACGTCGAACTGGCTCAGTTCCATGGCCCACTTAAGCAATCTGCCAGAAGACTCGGGCTTCTGCAGGACTTGTCGGAGAGGGTGGTTGGTGAGTACTTTGATGGTGTGCGCCTGGAAATATGGCCTCAGCTTCCGTGAAGCGATCAGCAAGCAGAGGGAGAGTTTTTCGATCATCGAATATCTGGACTCGGCGTCCAATAACCTCTTGCTTACGTAATACACAAGGAGCTGGATACGGCCATCTTCCCGGACGAGAGCGGCACTTACTGCGTGCTCAGTCACAGCTAAGTATAAGAACAACGCCTCTCCTTCGACAGGTTTGGACAGAATGGGAGCTCGGGTTAAATGTTCTTTGAGGTGTTGGAAGGCTGCTTCGCATTCGGGGGTCCACTCGAACTTCTTGTTCCCTCGCAGAACATTGAAGAAGGGGATACACTTGTCAGTGGCCTTGGATACGAAGCGGCTGAGAGCAGCTATCCTTTCGGTAACGCTCTGGACATCCTTATGCTTTCGGGGGGAAGGCATATCTATGAACGCCTTTATTTTCTCAGGGTTGGCTTCCACTCCGCGGGACCTGACAATAAAACCGAGGAACTTCCCAGACGAGACCCCGAAAGTACATTTCTTTGGATTTAGTTTCATCCCGTACTTTCGGATCACGGCGAAAGCTTCCTCAAGGTTGTTACTGTGGTCCCCGGAGGTCTTGGACTTTACCAACATGTCGTCCACGTACACCTCCATGTTCCTCCCCAGTTGGTCCTTGAACATTCTGTTTACCAGACGCTGGTATGTCGCCCCAGCATTCTTCAAACCGAAAGGCATGACCACGTAACAGTAGACACCCTTATCCGTGAGGAAGCTGGTGTGTTCCTGGTCCGCGACATGCATCTTGATCTGGTTGTATCCGGAGTACGCATCCATGAAGGATAAGAGTTCGTACCCGGAAGTAGCGTCTACCATCTGATCGATTCGTGGGAGAGGGAAACAATCTTTCGAGCAGGCCTTGTTTAGGTCCGTGAAGTCAATGCACATTCTCCAGGACCCATCGGGTTTCGGGACCAGAACTGGGTTGGCCAACCACACGGGATAGTGCGACTCCTGGAGAAAGCCTATGGACATCAATTTGTCCACCTCAGCTTTGACGGCTTCGGCTCTCACTGGGTCCAGCGGCCTCCTCTTTTGGCGAATTGGAGTTGCAGATGGGTCTATGTTGAGTGCGTGGCATGCAACATTGGGATTAATCCCCGTCATATCAGCGTGGCACCATGCCAGGATATCCTGATTATCCTTCACAGTGGCCACGATCTTATCTCGAACGGCCGACGGCAGGTTTTTCCCCACCTGAATGACCTTGGTGGGTTCTCCCGGGTTGAGGATCACCTCTTCGACTTCCTCCATCGGCTCTATCGCTTTCTCGATTCCCACTCTTGGGTCGAGTTCATCAAAGTATGCCTCCTGAGCACCCCCAGTTTCTGGCGATACTTCCGCCAAAGGAATGGCAGCAAACGTCTCTCGGACCGTGCAGACGGCTCGGACGGAGACATTATAACAGCTCCGTGCACTTCTTTGGTCTCCTCGGAGGGTGCCAATATGCCCATCGTCGCATGGAAACTTCAAGCATAAGTGGCGTATCGAGGTTATGGCCCCACAATCGATCAGGACCGGTCGGCCTAAGATGGCATTATACGCCGTGGGGCAGTCGACCACCACGAATGTGCTATGCTTGAAGGCACAAGCGTCGCTTTCTCCTCTAAGGGTGACTGGCAGTTGAATTTTGCCTAATGGCATGAGTGCGTCCCCATTGAACCCTTGAAGCTGGATGGGGCATGGGGCCAGGTCCGTCTCGGTCAATCCGATCGCATGGAAGGCCGCTTTGAAGAGGATGTTCACGGAGCTTCCGTTATCGATCAAGATCCGTGAGACCTTCTTATTGGCAATCTGGGCTTCCACTACGAGGGGATCGTTGTGGGGGAAGTGCACATGTCGAGCATCGTCCTCCATGAAGGTGATGGGAAGATCCATCATTCGGGGACGTTGAGCAGGTGATTGGACCAAAGCGCACATCTCCTCGACGTGCTCTAACTCCTTCAAGTACCTCTTCTGGGAGTTGCGGGTACTTCCGGCAAGGTGTGGTCCTCCGGAAATGGTGGCGACGTGTCCGTCAACGGGTGGCGGAGCAAGGCCGGGCGGATATGGGTTGCCTGGTCCTGGAGCCAACAAGGCAATGGGCGCCGGAGCAGGAAGTGCTGGGAACTGAGACCCGGGAGCTTGGGGGTGACCGGCTCCAGGAGCGCTAGCGGCCCCCCTCTGTCCCGGGGAATATGCAGCTCCGTGAACTACCCCCTGTCCGGGATAGATAATGGGTATCCTCACCCACTGACCGAGGTGTCCCGCTCTTGCCAGGGACTCGATCTCATCCTTCAGCTGAAGGCACTCATTTGTGGTGTGCCCCACGTCTCCGTGAAACTCACACCTCTTATTGGAGTCTCGCGGACGCCTTCCTCCGTGAGACACTTTCGGGGGCTTCCTGTAGTTGACCATATTACAGGTCGCCCGATAGACATTCTCTCGCGAGTCTATCAAACTGGTATATTCCGTGAACTTGGGCTCATAGTCCTTTCGGGGTTTCTTTGAATGGTCTCCCCGGTTGGAGTTTCTTCCGCTTCGTTTGCTCTGCGATTGGCTCAAATTTCGTTTTGGGGCTTCCGCTTGCGGCTGCGGCATGCCAGGAGCGATACTACATCCGGTTTGTACTGCTCCGTACCCAGAGAAATGGGTTTGACTCGGCGTCTGAGCAGACGCGGAAGGTCCATACACACTTGGAGTGAATCGGGCTCCTGGAAGCGTGAGGGCTGGTGCGGGAGCTTGCGAAGCAAAGCTCGGCGCAGTCACGGAAGGGGTTGGAGCCGGGGGAACTCCAAAGGCCTGCTGGTAGGCATCCTCAAGGTTGATGATTCCCTGAGCTTTTGACATGAATTCGGACAGTGTTTCTGCCCGTCTCCTTTGCATTTCCCCCCATAGTAGGGAGCCGACAGTAAGGCCCGATTGAAGGGCGATCAGCTTCATGTCATCGCTGACCTTGGTTTTTGCAGCAGCTTCCATCATTCTCTGAATGAAAGCTTTGAGGTTCTCAGTGGGTTGCTGCTTGATGTTGGTTAAGGAACCAACCTCCATGTCGTGGTCGCGGGCAGCAATAAACTGCCTCCTAAACGCGGACTGTAGCTCCTTCCAACTGTGGATTGATCCGGGAGCTAATCTTTTCCACCAGTCCTCCGCAGACTTGGTAAGGGTGAGTGAGAAGCACATGCATTTGGCGTCCTCACTGACACGCGCCACTTGCATCATTTTATTGTATTTAGTTAGGTGGGTACGCGGGTCTGTTCTCCCATCATATAATTCTATGTGAGGCATTTTGAAGTTATCCGGGAGGGGCGTTTCCGCGATCCTCCTAATACATGGTTCCGGGTCTTCCTCCTCAGAATCTGACAGGGCCCCACTTTGCTTCCGGACCAGCTTGGTCAAGGCAGCAATCTGTTCCTCGAGCCTCTTCGTATCACTTTCCGGGAGGTCACGTCCCCGGAGCTTGTCATTAATATGATTTCGGAGGTCATCTCCGCGAGGCCGGGCCTTTTCCCCTTTGGCCTTTTCATACTTGGCCTCCAACCTTCTTCTTAGGTCCACCGTGGACCAGCTATCTTCGGAGTGCGAGTTCGCAGCCCGACCGTCCTGATTGACGGAATCACTGGGGCGGTTGTTCCTTCCCCTAGGCCTGGGTGCCTTAGCACCGGGTCCTTTAGGCATAGAGTGCCCCCTTGGGGCTGAAGGACATCTGGGCTTAGGAGCGCCAGAGACCTTCTGCGCGCGGGGGGGGGCAGTCGGCCTGGTGATTCACGCCTTTAGGAGGTGCAGGGGCGTCAGCGCGCACAGGCTCTCCAACTTTTTCTTTGCCCTTGTTAGGGGCGGCTTTGGATGGTCCAGCAGCGGGTGGATCCGGCATGGGGGCATCAGCCCCACCTCGAACAGAGGCATCCTCGTCCGAGTCGCCTAGATCTCCGAACTTACTTTGGAGGCGTTCCATCATGCGTTGCATTCTTTCGGAGACGCGCTCCTGCTCAGCAAGCTTGGCCTTAGTGGCCACCAGTTCTTCGGCTACTTGGACCAGTTCTGGGTCCTTCTCATAGTAGCAGCCGTCCTTGTAATAACCGTCTTGGACATACTCTTCTTCGTCTTCTAAGTATGTTGTATCTTCGGTACTGACCTGATCCTGGCGGGATGTCGGGTCTTCACCTTGGTAGTCTAAGGGTTCGCTTTGCACCACATCTTCCATCACGGTATCGGGGTTGACCGTAGCATTTTTGTCAACAGCGGATTTTCTCGTAGTCACCATCTCTTTAGTACGAAGTGAATACAAAAAACGTACACAGAAAAAGAGCTGACTAACAACTTCCTACAGCTCTCAATGAAAGCACCAAAATGTTTACCGAGTTTTTCGGAAACGAATAACTAACAGAATAATAAAAAGATAAGAACTGTAGAAATGCTGAAATGTAACTAAACAAACAGTGTTTTTACGTGGTTCAGGCGTTAACAAGCCCTAGTCCACGAGTCGATGTTATTATACTTGGAAAAGGTTACAGTAAGATGGCTGGTGCACAAGAACTTCACACACTCACCGTGTTTCTCTCGGGTTCTCTTGAAGAAGATGAAGCTAGAGAGATTTTGGTAGAGTTTTTGCTATGTGATTTGTTCGTCCTCCCTCTTCTTGTAAAATGAAGGGGTCTTTATAGCTAGGGTTTCGGATTAGGGTTTTTCTCTACGTACATGAGTCTTAATTACACCAGCCATAAATAGGGGATACAATTACTGTAGTAGCATGGCTACCAGACTCTATGTGGGTATATTTACGTGAAAGTATGGGGAACACACAAAGTCAGCCGTCTTTTCCAAGTTGTCAGCGGAACAGTAGGCGAAAAGGTACCCTTAGGCGTGCTGGGATGTGTGCGGCTTTGACCTGACGGGCGTGTCAGGCGGGATCCTGTGTCAGACGGATATCATTCCAAATATGCCTTCTCCCGGACTCGACCGTTCGGTTTTGTTCTGTGCGAGGCACGGAACTGTTTCCGCGGAGACCACTCGAAGAGCCTCTCCTGGAAGGGGCCTCCCCGAGGGGTATCCTTCGGGAGTCCGGGAGAGTCGACGAGTTTCCGTGTTGTGCTTGCTTGGAAGACTAATCCGGATACTAAACAGGAGAGACGAAGCCTTTCTGTCCATCCGCGAGCTCTGGTCACCCTCCGTGAAAGACATCGATAATTCTGCTTCCCCGAGGTCATCAATCTAAACGCTATCCGGAAATCTGGATAACAATAGAGTTTTCCTACAATAACAACTATCAGTCGCCATTGGAGTGGCTCCTTATGAAATGTTGTATGGTAGGAAATGTAGATCGCCCATTCACTGAGATGAGATGGGAGAATGAAAATACTTGGGTCCTGAGACAGTTCAGAGGACTAATGAGGCTATTGAGAAGATCAGAGCTCGTATGCTCGCGTCTCATAACAGACAAAAAAGTTATTTAGATCCGAAGCGCAGAACGTGGAGTTCCAAGTGTTAGGGTTTTATGCCCTAATTAAAACCCAAATTCTTTGTAATCTCATTTTATTATCAATAAAAGAATAGAAATCATTTTTTAGACTTGGTTAATCACTTTGCTCACATGTTTTATTTTCATGATTATTTGTTTAATATAAACTTCTATTAAATCTCGAGCATATAGCTAATCTTATTTATAGTGACGTAATCATAGTGGAATATAAATATGATTATATGTTCAAAATAAGTTAGTCCTAAGATTAATCAGTGCACAGGATTTACACTGACTTGCCAATCTACGATATGATCTACTTACACATTACAGTGTTATGTTCTTTCCAAAACATTAGCAAAGTAGATAAGATCGGATGTATTTGTTACATCGGACTGGGCCGATATTGACAGTTGATAAGATAAGTAAACATACCGTTATTATCTATTCTAGTCATATCATATAGTTGACCATAGGCCATTTCAATCTCAATTCTGAGTGGTTAGTATTCTAACTGATTGTATTATTTGAGTTCTTTGACTTGTTCGTTACCAGCTTACCCTACGGACTAGCCCATACTTACATCTTGGGAACTCGGTAGTATAATTGAGTGGGAGTGCTAATCATAGATATGAACATCTATAGCTTCTGATGAAGAAGTGAAACGATGGTTTCCTTTTAGTTTGGTTCAAGGTGTTAAATGATAGAGATCTCATTTCAGTAATTAAATTAGTTTACTGAAATATCACTTACAAGGAACTAAGTGTTTTAAGGATAAAATACAATTAGGGGTAAAACGGTATTTTAGTCCTATCTCATTGTAGACCGTCTATAGAGGATTGGGTGACAATTATGGTTGTAACAATGGATAATTAATAGCGTATCTATATTTGTTATAGATCTTTCTATGAATTCAAGAGTGCAATTCCGAGTCTATAGTGGAGTCACGAGGAATTAATAAGTTAGTAAATTTATTTGTTAGATTTATGATAACTTATTGGAGCTTGATTTCATAGGCCCATGGTCCCCATTGTACCTTGGATAAAATCATCTAGATGGTCTCAATTAATTGATTTAATTATCAATTAGAATTATCAAAGTTGACCAGGTCAATTTTGGATAGTTTCATAAAGTTATGTAATTTTGAGAAGAAAAAAGAAATTAGGGCAGATTTATTAATTAAGATAAATTGGTATCTAAATTAATAAATAAGTTTAAATCAAGGTTCAAATTATAAATAATTAATTTGATAAAGGATTTAAATAATTGTTTAATTAATTAAATCAATAGAAAATAATACAGGCCTTTATTTTAAGTCCAATGGGCTTATAATCAAATGAGAAATTTCACGGGCCTAAAGCCCATGATAATTTTGACCTAGGGCTGATTATTTGCTATTATTTTATTGATTTTTTAATTAAATAAATGACCTAATTGAGTCTATAAAATGAATGCTAAGAGAGAGTTGAAATGATAAGTAAAAAACATAAGTTGAAACACAAGTTTCAGATAGGTTTTAGAGTCTCTCTAAACATAAGTCATTTTCTAAGCCTCATTGTTCTTTTCTCTTCTTCTCTCTGTATCCATCTCATGTGTTGAGAATTGCCCACTCTAGTCTAGGTGATTCTAAGGATACTTTGGAAGGCTGTGAAGAAAATTGAAGATCGATTTAGTTTCTTGGTAATACTTTGCGACAAAAAGGATACAAGGGTTAGAGAAACTGAAGGAATGACTCTAATATTCCACTGTGTATAATGTAAGTATTATTATCATTATTTCTCTCTGAATTCAATTTTAGAAACATGTTCTAGGTTGTCTCATATTAACTTATTTAATATTAGATCTACATGAAAATAAATAAAGATCATGTATAAATTTCCCTACATGAGTAGGGTTACTATTGCTAGGCATGCTATTTATGGTTTTGTAATATGTTGTTAACTGCTTATGAGCATGTTTAAGTTTTCTTGCTGAGCCTCGACTCACGAGTGCTTTGTGGTGCAGGTAAGGAGAAAGGGAAGCTGGACTAGCCATGAGTTGGAGAGCTTCGGTGGCGACGTGTACAAATGTGGCTGCTCGACCATCACGACTGGGGTTTCTCAAAGTAACTAGGGTCAAAACCTATTTTGACGCTTAGGTCGGCTTGTTGTAACTTTTGAGTTTTAAGTAACCTTTTAAATGTTATTTTGGGATCCCATGAATGGAATTAAACATTTTAATGATATGGTTATTCCTTTTGACCAAAACTTTTAACCCTAAACCATCAATCACGTTTAGTTACATGTTTACGGCCAAGAGACTCGTTTAGAGAGTCTAGCACTATTTAAAATACACAGCGTAACAGTCTTGGCTTTCAAGGGCATTACAACTTGGTATCAAAGTATGCCAAGGTTAAGGGTTCCTAAAGACTGGTTGGGCATGAACACTCACCACTAAAGACAGGCTTGACTCAAGGTTTGGTAACTATTTATGTGGTTATGTGTTTAACTGCTTAAAAAGGATATAAATGCCTTGTTTGACTGCCTTCTTAGGGAGCATGAGATATTTTGATAGGGTCTAGCCCTTGACTGCTATATGATTTATAAATACATGCTTATTAGTACTTATATTTCTTGTGAATGTGAAAGAAACGCTTATTAGCGTTGTTATATGCATGCGTAGGCCAGGAAATGCTTATTAGCATAGCTATTTGTTTATAAATGCTAGAAAATGCTTATTAGCATCGTTACCCGTTTATAAATGTCAAGAAGTGCTTATTAGCACCATGTTTGGGTGTGAATATGAATCGACATGCTTATTAGCATGACTATTGAGTATGAATGCTTGTTTATTCGGTCTTGGACCACAGGACGACAAAAGGTATTGTTATTACAATCTAACTGGCCAAATTAATTACTATAAAGATCAGCTTGGAAGTATGCTTCCAAGGCAGTCATATCTATTAGCTGGCTAGGTAGTATAGGGCCTGAATGATAGTCAGGGTCAGAATGATAATCAGGGCCAGACACCTCCGCCAGCTCCAGAGAACTGGCAGCAAGTGCTTGCTGATATGAAAGCTAGATTACAGAGGCAGGAAGAAGAGATCCGCCTCCTGAGACAGCAACAGGTTCCAACAGGGAACGTTCAGCCAGAGGTGTCACCTACATTGTTACCGACAGTAGTAAAACCATCTGAGGTTGGGAACAGATGGGAAGGCTAAGCTGTAGGCCTCTGGCCTAATCCTTGTTAGGATCTCAAACGTCTAATAAACCTAGAGTCAAATCTTCTCTTTCTTTCCAAATTATCTTATCTTTTAATCAACAATACTCGAAGAGGCACAAGGTCTCCTATTCTAGGACTCCATGTTCCCATATTTAAATTTACGAACTTTTATGTCTTTTCAATAAAGTAGATACTCCTGCTCCAACAATCCTTAATACCTTCATTAGTCCTCTGAACCAGTTCAGAACAAGAATACTTCTTGTCTCTCATTTCGTTTCCCTGGAAAGGGTAATTCTCATTTCCTATCTCACAATATCTTATCCATAGTCACTCCGGCTATCAACCGGTATTCATCACCGTGACAATCCAATCAAGGGACCGTACTTACCTCAATGTCCCTAAAACTTACATACTCGAAGTATAATGCTTAAAGTCTGAGTTGTTCTCTCAGGTTGTCAATCTGTCTGAAGGTAACCTATAATTCAAAATCCCACTATTATATTCATCACCCTCTATGACCCTTTCCAGAACTTGGGAAAAATAAATAAAGGGTTTCAATCCGACATTATCAACTTTGGTGCCCCACGGAGACGTACGATCTCCTTTCGCATATACTCATCGTTACACCCCAATTTCGAGAATGGAAATCTTGATCTCGAAACTCAAGGTCGTAAGGTGTTAGCTCAAAACATGCATAGTCGTCATGTGATCAGCAAGTCAGAAACGGTCTCGTTGAGGAGTAAATGTGACAACATCGGGATAGGTGAGCTCGGAAATGTTCCGAGGTTATAAGTTAGGCTCGATACTCACAATGGCAATGGTTCAACACTTGTATAAATTTCTTGATTCATTTCCTGCCCTCAGACAAGATGATTTGATCTCAAGTATTGTGAGCTCGAAGAGGATGGTCTCATCAACATTATTTGTCGACAACAAAGGTGAACCAAGGTGATGAGCTCGTGATGGGTGAATGGTCTCGAAGGCGTGTGGGTCAAATGCCTAAGCTCGTAAGCTATTTGTGAACATGTTTATTGTTGTAAAATCCCTATGTTTAAGGCATCTGATATAATCTGTTAGTGAATCCCAAATATCATGAGATATTACCGCGTACATAGTAAATAATGCATTTAATGGCATTTATTTTAATTGATTTGTATTATATTAACCCGAATTCTGTGGGAAGATATTTAGAAAATCACTCTATAAATAGAGTGGGACAATTCATTTGTAGAGACAAAACAAATGAGACTGGGAAAAATTTGTATGATTGCTTCGAGAAAGCTTTAAGAGAATCCAAAGAGCTAATAACACAGACTCGTGGATTAGGAAAATTTTAACTACTGAACCACGTACAAAACCGTGTCTATTCATATTGTTTCCTCTGGTATTTTTTTTTTGTTTCATTGCTATTCTTTTCTAAGTTGACGAAAAATGGCATCAACAGTTTGGTGCTTTCATTGAGAGCTATTAAACAAAACATGAGCCTGTTTAATCAGAAAGTCTCCTGAATCATCAATGGCCGCTGCAAGTGAACCCAGTACGGGTGAGCGCCCAATGCCCAATATACCTGAGGAGCAGATTCCTCATGCTGAGGATTACCCACGACGCCCTGGAAAGCAGCCCATGGAGGATCCAGATCTTGAAGAAATGAGTGATTTGTCCAATTCTTGGGGGCCGACTGCCCCTAGGCCTGACGAAGATATGTATTACAATCCTGAAAGATATGTTCCAATTATGGAACTTGAGAACCGCCAACTGCGCAAACACAACGAAGAATTAGCTAGACAAACTGCTAATGCCCAGGCACCTCCTCGGAGACCTAGGGGACGTCCTCGTGGGAGCACATCCACAAGGAAGGTGAAGCAAGTGCCGCCACCAGCGTCTCAGCCAGCCCAACCAAGGCTCTGGAGGAGTAAGTGGGTTGAGGCTACTACCAACCCAACTACAGAAGTACCAGCAGGAATGGGTAATAACCAAGCCCCCTCGATGGCTCGAAACCTGAATCCTAATGCTGCACGTAGCAACCCAGAGCTTGATCGGACGAACTCTGGACCATCCAGGCCTGACAATGGGAGACAACCACCATCACCCATAAGGCACCCGCCATCGCCAATAAGGCACCCCTCGCCAATCCAAGAGGTTCCACGACCTGCACATCGAGATGGAAATTGGTGGGCTAGGCATGGACAGGGGAATGAAAGATAAGCTACTCGAGATCGCATTGCTCCTCAGCCTTCGGGAAGCCAAATGTCAAGATCACAAATTTCTGGGACAAGAAGGCCAGCAGGGGACCTACCTCGTAAACACCGAGCTACGAGTTATGTAAGTGAAAGCTCATATTACACTCAGTCTGTGTGTATTTACAACACGGAACCGAGGCATGCAGGGAATCGAGGGAATCACCCTGATCTGCGGGAACACCTAAACCATAATCGGGGTGGAGATAATCCTCTGAACCTTTATTTGCAAGACCATCTGAATGGTCGCAAACAGTCAGCGTATAACCTTGTACTGAGACAGGGAGCTGGAGTTTTTATTAGATAACCAGCCCCCTCAGGTCTAGACTCGACCTCCAGTGGATTTATTCCAGGAAAAGATTGATCAATTAGAAAGACCATTCAGGCTCCTACAGAACGAGCGTAATAGGGACAAAGCAGAAGAGCCTGATGAAGAGCTCGAGCATTTTTCCCCACATATCTCCAGCACTCCGTTTCCTCAGGGATTTAGGATACCTCATGTCCCGCCATTCGACGAAAACTCAAACTCGTATAGTCATCTGAGTACATTCAACACCATCATGTGAACCAACAATTTTGGGTACGAGCTCAGATGTATGCTGTTCCCTGCCACACTTACAGGACTAGCAAAAAACTAATTTGAGAAGTATAAAAGGTATTCGATCTCATCTTGGGATTAGTTATCTAGAGACTTTAAGAAGAAATTTAAGGCAATGATTGGCATCAGGCCCGAGGCCTCAGCCTTAACAAATGTCCGACAACAACAAAATGAGTCATTGAAGAGTTACCTCACGAGGTTTAACCTAGAAGTGGCCCGAGCTCGAGATGTCGATGTTAGCGGTCACCTGGTGGCTATTAGAGTGGGTATACTGGCAGGAAGTACCCTTTGGGAAGACTTACAAAGGAAACCTATCAGGTCGTTAACTGAGTTCAATCGAAGGGCCCAGAGGTTTGTCAATGTAGAAGAGGCGAGGTCAGCACTGAACATGACCTCTCAGCCCATAACTACAGCGACAAACATAAAATTTGCCTCGACCTCAGTAGCCCCATCAACTTCAAAACCCTCTGGGGACAACCCTTCCAAAAGGAAGAAGAGAGAAGGTAATAACCCTGAGACTGATGGAGAGATGAAGAAGAAATGGGACAAATATTTCTCCGTATACAAAGTATATACCGAGCTCAACGAGTCTTGGGAGAATATTTACCTGGCTAATGAGAACCAGGTCCCATTCAGACGACCTAACCCCATGAGGAACCAAAAGGCAAAAAAGGATCGAAATAAATATTATAGATTCTATAGAGATATTGGACACACAACTGATGAATGTTGACAACTGAAAGATGAGATCGAATGCTTGATCTCGAGAGGATATTTCAAACAGTACGTGAGGAACCGAAATACCAATCAAGCCTCGACAAGCCAAAGGGAAACAGCTACACAACCTGCCCAAAACAATAACTCCCGAGCTCGGGAGGATGAGGGACCCCCTCCGATTGATGGAGAAGATGTAATAACCATCTCTGGGGGACCTCATATCGCATGATCGGGCAGGAATGCCCAAAAGAGATATGTGAATGAGCTCAAGATTGGAGATGGTTCTCCCTACGAACCCGAGCCACGAGCTCCAAAACAACAGAGGGTTGAGACTCGACCTATAACGTTTATTGAAGAGGATGCGTCACACATCAAGTTTCCCCATAATGACCCCCTGGTCATAACTCTCCAACTCGCGAATAAGAGGGTACGCTGAGTTCTGATTAATAACGGGAGTTCGGTGAATATCCTCTATAAAGCCACTCTAGAAAAGATGGGACTCGCGCTTCGTGATTTGAAAGCATATGCAACAACATTATATGGTTTTTCAAGAGAAGGGATTGCTTGTATGGGATCCATTGAGCTCCCCGTGACCTTGGGAGACTATCCAGTCTCGGTAACTAAGATGATGGAGTTTGTCGTGGTGGACCTCCCATCAGCCTACAACGTACTGCTCAGGAGACTCGCCCTAGTTGGGCTGGGGGCAGTATCGTCTTTTATGCATTTGGCCATCAAGTTCCCAACTTCTAGTGGCATCGGGACGTTGAAGGGGGACCAGCTTGCGGGAAGAGAATGCTATAGCATCTCCATTAGGGGAAAGAAGCAAACAAGTGCACAAGCACTTGTAATTATTCAGAACAAGGATGGGACAGTCTTTGAGATAGATGAAGAGATCGACCCCAGGATAGAAGAAAGGGCTGACCTCGAACCTCTGGAAGAGCTTGAGGAGTTCAAGCTCAAAGAAAAAGATCCCACGCGGATGGTGAAGGTGGGTAAGAATCTTTCAAAAGAAGTGAAATAGTAATTAATCTACTTCTTAAAAGAAAACCAGGATGTGTTTGCGTGGTCACACTCGGACATGGTGGGAATCAGTTCGAATGTCATGAGCCACACCCTTAACATTGACAAAAGCTTCCCCCGAAGCAACAAAAGTGAAGACTCCTGGACGATGATAGAAAGAAGGCCCTCAAGGAAGAATTCGATAGGTTGAAGGAAAATCAATTCATACGAGATGCCTTTTATCTCGATTGGATTGCCAATCCAATGTTGGTTCCGAAACCCTACGACAAATGGCGAACTTGTATCAACTACTCAGACCTTAACAAGGCATGCCCTAAAGATTGTTTCCCTTACCTCGGATATATCAGCTCATAGATGCCACTGTAGGTCATGGAATCATGTCGTTCATGGACGCTTATTCTGGATATGACCAGATTGCCATGCACGCGCTGGACCAAGAGCATACGAGCTTTGTAACCGATAAAGGGTTGTACTGCTACAATGTCATGCCTTTCGGGCTCAAAAACACTGAAGCCACGTACCAAAGGCCTGTAAACAGAATGTTCTCCAAGCAGATAGGGAATAACATGGAAGTGTATGTTGACGACATGATGGTCAAGTCAACATAACAGTAACCATGTGGGTGATCTCGCTGAATGCTTTACTGTACTACGGAAATAAAACATGAAACTTAACCCACAAAATTGCTCTTTTGGAGTGTCTTCGGGAAAGTTTCTGGAATTTATAGTGAATGCACTAGGAATAGAGGTTAATCCGGACAAGATCAAGGCATTGATGTATTTTCCCTCACCTCGAAAGCATAACCAGAGTTTAATTAGACAAATGGCAGTACTAAGTAGGTTTATTTGAAAACCTACAGACCGTTGTCTCTCTTTTTTCAACCTTTTAAGAGGGGACAAAAAGTTCGAGTGGTCAGAGGAATGCGAGCTTGCATTCCAGAACCTAAAGGTACATCTCACCGAACCACCCATCTTGTCGAAGCCTGTCACAGGAGAAGTCTTATACTTGTACCTTGCTACAACCGAGCACACCATTAGTGTCGTGCTCGTCCAAGAAGACAAGGAGGTACAAAAACCAGTGTACTATGTCAGCAAAAGGTTACTGGGGGCAGAATCGAGATACCCTTTAATGGAAAAACTGGCTCCAGCCTGATCCACTTATCTCGAAAGCTCCGACCTTATTTCCAAGCACACCCTATTCATGTGTTAACTGACCAACCACTATGACAAGTTCTATCTAAACCAGACGCTTCTGGAAGATTGTTAAAGTGGTCTGTCGAGCTCGGCCAGTTTGAGATTACATACCATCCGAGAATGACCATCAAGGGACAAGCCTTGGCAGACTTTATTGTCGAGTGTACTGGAGTATCTAACGATGAAGTTGTAACCCCAGTCCGTGAGCTGTGGAAACTTTACGTTGACGGGTCCTCCAATGAACACGGATCGGGGGCAGGCATTATACTGATCACCCCAGTAGGAAATTGATTTCACTCAGCTTTAAGGTTCAACTTCGAGGCATTGAATAACGAGGCCGAATATGAAGCATTGCTAGCAGGACTTTGAATAGCCAAGGAGCTCAAAGCTAAGGCTATACACTGCTATAGTGACACACAGCTGGTGGTCAACCAAGTTTTGGGGGAATATTAGGCTTGGGGAATAAGAATGGCCGCGTACCTAGACAAAGCAAAAGCTGCGCTCAAACAATTCGAATTCTATGTTATAGAACAGGTTCTTCGAGAGCAAAATTCAAACGTAGATGCATTGGCCAGGCTCGCTACGACTAGCGAGGCCGATACACTGAACGTGGTCCCAGTAGAGTTTCTATCGACCCCGAGTATCAGCGAGCCTGATGAAGAAGATGTGTGCATGATCAACTCTCAACCTTCCTGGATGACCCCAATAGTCGATTACCTTGAAATCAGAATTCTCCTAATAAAGCGGAACGAGGCTCGGAAACTGATGTATCAGATCTCGAGGTACACTATTGTGGAAGGAAGGTTGTATCGAAGAGGGTATTCTATGCCATTACTTCGATGTGTAACTCCACCCAAGGCAAAGAAAATTATGGAAGAAATTCATGACGGATTTTGTGGAGATCACACTTGGGGGCATAGTCTATCCAAAAAGGTAATAAGGCAGGGGTATTTCTGGTCCACAGTTAAGGCAGACGCATTTGAATATGTCAAAAGATGGGATAAGTGCCAGCGATTTGCTTCAATTCCACGAGCTCCACCTACTGAGCTTACCACGCTGACCTCCCCTTGGCCCTTTGCGGTATGGGGAATCGACCTAATAGGCTCACTACCAAAAGGAAAAGGTGGAGTGAAGTATGATGTGGTCGCGGTCGATAATTTCACAAAATGGATCGAGGCTGAACCCCTGGCTACTATTACGTCGAAAATTTTTTTAGACCAATATACTTATAAATACTATTGAACTTGCATTTTGTGGATTCTAATATCTTAATAATCTTATTTTACTTATCTCATTTGAAAACCATTTTTCTATTTAATCATTAATCTTTTTATTACTTGTCTTTTATTTTTCTAAGACAAAATCTCATCAAATATTTGGAACTAGGTTAGAATCTTCTTGCTTTGTTTGAAATCGTTTCTTTTGATGTTAGTCAACTCCCATGGGTTCGACCTCGTACTTACATGAACATTATATTCCAAAACGATTCGTGTACTTGCGAGTTTAAATATTAAAACACCCTCTTTTGGGATCAACAAGTTTTTGGTCCTGAGCATAGGATAAGCTCGAGTGGACTTCGTTGTTCAGCTTGAAGTTAAGTTGAGCAAACACGAAAAAGGCCTGTACATAAACAAAAATGGGTTAGAACACATACATAATAAATTAGAACGGGCAACATGACAGAGTAAAAGAATTACCGAGGTGAGGAGCTCTCTGCCCTTGTCATAATGGGTGTTGTTGTCTCGGCAAGAGGTAAGGAATTTGGGGCACCAAGGTTGCTGAAACTTTGCCTAACTCGGGACAGTAAATCCGAGCCCAGACTGGCTCTGTGTTTCCCAGCGGCGTTGTCGATCACATACTCAGGGGAATAGGTCGAAATCAACAACACGCGATCCCAAGTGGGAACCAGCTTCTTTGGAGCCGGAGCAGTCTGTTGAGAAGTTTGAATGGTAGGAGGAGGCGGGGGGAGCAAGACCTCGGTGGATACTATGACCTTGGGGTTTGGATCACTAGGTAGGCTCGGGCCATAGGCGCCCAAGGCAGGAGGTGTTGCCTCGGATGTCTTCGGGATTTTAGAAGGGCGCCCCACTCTCTGCGATGCCCTCAGACACTTGCTTTGCTTAGCTCTCGAGCGGCGACTGAGCACGTTATCAAGATCAGACTCTATGTCGCCTGCACATGCACAATTTACACATTAGTGAACGAGCTTAAACTACAAAAAGAAACAAGGCTAAAGTCAAAAGAAACCTAACTGGAACCCTCCCCCGAGCTTGTGCTCGGTGACCAAGTAATCCCCCTATCTTCAGAGGAGGTTGGGGGAGTCCCTTCCCTATATGTAGATGATACCCTCGAAAGGTCTCTATAATCGTTGGTCCCATATTGAACAGCGACCCCATCCCAAACTTCGTTTATACTATACATAGTTTGGAATCTGCCTAACCAACTACCGAACCTTTGTACCCTATGATCTACCCAGGACCAAACATGAAAGTTATCTTTGGAATCCAGGAATAGGATCAAAGTGCCAGGCTTGTGCTTAAGCATAGAAGGAGATCACATGGCCGAGCTAAGTATTATTTTACCTCCATCACTTGAACTCGAGGCCTTGTCTTGGGCTTCATTTCGCGAGGTGGGTTTGTCGTGACGGCGAGCCACAGAGGGACGAGCTCTTGAGCTCGAAGACCTCTGTCTCGAAGGAAGTTTTTCGGTGGGAAGAGGTACGTGCTCCCACTTCAAGTACTTGCGATAGGCGAAATCATTTGTCGACTGATCTTGCTCCAAGAGGCCTCAGGCTCGGAGCTTTTCTTCGTGAAGGAGATAAGATAGGGAGCGCCGACCATATGGAAGTTGGAGTAGGACCTTCTTATGCTCCACCATGGAATCTGAGGGTGTGGGACCCTGATAGTTGGCTGGAGAAATGGATGTGTTATTATCACGAGCTTAATCAATTGAACGAACAAGAAAGAAATAAGAATGAATACTTATGGATTCGTTGGAATGAATAGAATTTGGAAGGAGCAAGGCCATTCGTCTAGAAAAAGGCCAGCTTGAAGTTTGGCGGATGGCTTGGCATATCCTCGAAAATATTCTTCTCCTTCAGATAGCTTGACAAGTAGTAGAAGCCATCTCCTCCCCGACCTTGGGAGGGGTTGCTTTTCAAACAAAAGAGATAGAAAATCTCTTTTGGTGAGGGTCCTTCCCACTTCAGCTCGTGATATAATGATCTGAGGGCAGAGAGAACCATATATGAGTTGGTCTGGAGTTGGAATGGGGCGAGCCCAACAAAATCCAGAAAATCCTTAAAAAAGGATTTCAGGGGAAGTAGGGCCCCTGCCCTCATATGCTCGCGACTCCAGGCTGCGAGTTTGATCTTACTGTCGGGATTACCATCACCTGAGGCGTAGCAGCTCCGCTCGTTTGGGGTCTCAGGCCGACACATCAGTGCGCCGAAGAGTTTCAGGCTGTGGGAAGCGAGAATCTCAGAGATTTGGTCTGTTGAGGTGACCGAGCTCCAATAATGCTCGGCCTCGAAGAATTCCTCCCTGGACGTAGGAATGGATGCAACTTGCAAGGTGGAAGGGCGGTTTGAAGAGTCATCCATCAGTGAGAAGGCAAGAACACTAGGTTCATAAGCAACGGTGACTTTGAGTTGAGGATTAAGTGGGATAGGCTTGATCTCGGGGTTTGGATCTGGATAGATCGCGACCCAAAGTCTCTTCCATTTTCTTTCCTTGACCTCGTCAATCTGACGTCGGAAATGGTCTCGGATGTCCTCTTGTTCGCACCTCATGATGTGCTCACGTATCATTCGCTGGTTCCGAGTGAAGGGAGCCTCTGGACTAGGAGTTGATGGAGAGTTAGGAATTGCAAGCATTGACCCCCACCGATTCTCAGAGTTCTGCAACATCTAGCAAGAAAGAAAAGGGTGAGGGCCAGGCATACAAGAAATCATAATACAATTTTAGTGATTCGGGCTCGAAAGCCTGGTATCATGGAGTAAGCTCAATCGAGACCGAGGGTATCGAAAGGACAAATTGAATTCGAAGGGGAACCCTGAACTATTGTAAAGTTCGGGCTTCGAGCGTATACTTAATGCGAGAGTGGGAAAGTGTGGATTCATTTTGAGAATCCCGGATTTTCAGGGGTAAAGTTGGCGGTTACCCAAAAAAGTGATAATTTTGGGATTGGTGCAATTAAAATCCCTAATTCAGAACCCCATTTCTTGGCTTACACGATACACTACCCATAACCTAAAAAAAAAACCAATGTTTGCATTTTTTACACTACATTTAGGTTTCAGAACTATGTTGTCAAAGACTTTGAATCGAAATTTTGTGCTAAACAACATTGCTAAAAAACTACCAACTACATCATACATTCATACGGAAATGGAAAATATAGAAATGCATGAAGACATGAAAACATAAGAGTCAAGAACAAGAAACTTACACACTGAAGCTTGCAATTATAGTGAAATTGACGACTGTAGGAGTGGTTGCAAGAAAGATCTCACGGAGTCGAAAATGCTAAGGTTGTTTTGTTTCTTCAGTTTGGAGAACATGCAAAGAGGAAAAGAAAGTTTTTCGGCTCTGGGTTTTTCTTTCTCTGAAAACTGAAACGTAAAAGTAAAAAGGAAGAAGATGAAGTGGGTGTATTTATAAACCCCCGAGGATATCAAGGGTCAGACTGATCTGGGCCTTTGGCTTGATTTAGAATTCGATTTAACAGATGGGGTACGAATATAATGTTGGCAAAAAAAAAAGGAGATACGAAAAGACGTGGGAAGATGTAAAAGGTACTCAAGTACTCTGACCGCGCAATCCTTGGCTGATGTGTGTCCACACTCGAGTGTAGTAGGTGGCCTGACTTTCAAAGGTAGCAGTTCAAAAGTTTCTGTCTCATAGGATTTGAATTGATACTTTTGAGGGGGCAAAATGTTACACCCCGATTTCGAGAATGGAAATCTTGATCTCGAAACTCAGGGTCGTAAGGTGTTAGCTCAAAACAAGTATAGTCGTCATGTGATCAACAAGTCAGAAATGGTTTCGTTGAGTAGTAGATGTGACAACGTCGGGATAGGTGAGCTCAGAGGTGTTCTAAGGTTATAAGTTAGGCTCGAAACTCACAATGGAAATATTCATTTCCTTCCCTCAGACAAGACGATTTGAGCTCGAGTATTGTGAGCTCAAAGAGGATGGTCTTGTCAACATTATTTGTCGACAACAGAGGTGAACCAAGGTGTTGAGCTCGCGATGGTGAATGATCTCGAAGGCGTGTGGGTCAAATGCCTAAGCTCATAATCTATGTGTGAACATGTTTATTGTTGTAAAATCCCTATGTTTAAGGGATCTGATGTAATCTATTAGTGAATCCCAAATATCATGGGATATTACTGCGTATACAGTAACTAATGCATTTAATGACATTTATTTTAATTGATTTGTATTATATCAACCCGAATTTTGTGGGAAGATATTTAGAAAACCACTCTATAAATAGAGTGGGATGATTCATTTGTAGAGACGAAACAACTGAGATTGGGAAAACTCTATAGAATTGCTTCTAGAAAGCTTTAAGAGAATTCCAAAGAGCTAATAACACAGACTCGTGGATTAGGCAGATTTTAACTGCTGAACCATGTAAAAAACCATGTCTATTCATATTGTTTCCTCTGGTATTTTTTCGTTTAATTGCTCTTCTTTTCTAAGTTGACAAAAAACGGCGTCAACACTCAACCTTATGATAACTCACTCACACAAACAAAAATGTGTTAACTTAATATGTCGAGTCACAACTTCTCATACCCAATCATCTTACTCGCAATCTAAGGCGATTCATCCATAAGGTTCATAGTTATATCCACCCACACTAACTCTGTAATCTGTTGCAAATCATACAACTGGCATGGACCTTTCCAACTTAAGGCATCAACCTCCACATTAGTTTTCCCTGAGTAATAAAGGATTTCACTGTCAGTCCTTCACCAGTTCTCACCAATTCCTTAATCTCATGTTCAACCCCTCTGGGTGACAAAATGCTTTAACTTTTATGCTAATGTATGCACTTCTTTCCCATCAGTGTCGTCGCCTCATCCTAACCATGACTATTTGGCAATACTGTCAACTCAAAGTCTCATGTAAAACATATATGTTCTTATTCCTTTAACCACTGTGGAGCATGAACAATCACCTTTCCATTCTACACAAGGGCACACCCTAGCTCATGACGCACCGCATTATGAACTCCTCGTTTTTAAACAAGGACAGTGTCCACCGTACCGTCCTTATATATCAGTCCACCACATGCTTATACTGATACCATGGCATGATAATCAACCCTTATTTCAACTTTTGAATATCTGGTATGCAACTATCCATTCAGATAAACTTTAGGTCCTTACGTTACTTCAATCAAGGGTATGGTAGTCCTCGAAGATGCTTCAAGTAAAAGTCGATGTGTTTCGCCAGTCCCACAGTGCTTCTAACCTCTAAAATGTTCCTTTAGCCAATTACTTTATGCTTTTATCTTAACCAAATCATGCATGATCCCATCACTTTCCATAATGTGAGCTTGAAAATCACCTGGAGAAATCGGAACTCATCCCTTCCGCAACCTTACCTGTAATTCCCGCTTCCTCAGCCTCTGCAATATCAACGAAAATGCTACTCATATTCTGGTTCTAACTGAAAGTAGGATTAATCCAAATACGACTTGTCCAAATCATCCATGTACTATCTATTTGTTGGATTTCGCGGGCCGCTGGAGCATTGGCCAGCTCAAAAGCCTTCACTGAAAATCCATCACATCATACCTGGTGCGAGAGGTAATTCTTGAAATGTCCCTTTCCTTGATCCTCAGCTGGTAATAACAAGATTGAGGGCCAATTCCTAAGAGCAATGCCTTTCCTTAAAAGGACCAAAGAGCGATGCCTCCAATATTCTAAGTTTCCTAAGGTACTTGAAGGTTATACCGACGCTAGTTGGATATCCGGCATTGGAGATTGTAACGTCCTCCTAATCCAAGACCGTTACACTGTGTACTTTAAATAGTGCCAGACTTGCTAATCAAGTCCCTTGGTTATAAACGTGTAACTAAGGTTAATGTCAAGGGTTAGGGTTAACAAAATTTGGTCAAAAGGAAACGTTGAATTTTCATAAAAAAATATTTATGTTCATGCATATGATCCCAAATAACATTAAAAGGTTAATACGGTTCAAAAGTTACAAGCCAAGCTGACCTAAGCAAAAAAATAAGCGGGACAACCCTAGTTCCTCCAAGATAACCCTGGCCGTGGTGGTCGATTAGCCGCACATATACACGCTGCCACTGAAGCTCTCCAACTCATGGTTGGTCCAGCTTCTCTTTCCCCTTACCTACACCACATAGTACCCGTGAGCCAAGGCTCAACAAGAAAACTTAAACATATGAATGAACAGTAAATTCATATTTCCAGATGCATATCTAGCATGCCTAGCAGTAATAACCTACTCATGCATGCGTACAATTACAAATAAATGATTATAGGATCATTCTGGGGCCTGCTGCCCTGAATAGGTGACCATAGAGTCAACCTGGGGCCTTATGCCCTAGCTAAGTGACCATAGAGTCATTTGGGGCCCTTAGCCCTAGCTCTAAGCAACTAGCCATGCACTTTGTTCTTTTCTAAGAGACCATAGGGTCAATCAATGTAATAGTACTTCCCTGATTAGGCCTAAGCCTCTCGACCAGCGCACAACGCGCTATTGCCGCCCTTGACTAATAAGTCAATGCATTAACCAAATATTCAGATAACCAGACAAACAGATACATATATGGATAAGCATACTTCAGCTAATAAAAGTATGCATACATATTAATCATATATCTCAGCCAATTAAATACAAACACAGTAATAACCATGTTTCTTAACGGGGTCGAGCCCTAATTACGTAGATAATGCAAATAAGTGTATATCATTTAACAATTATCCAGATTCAGAGCATTCAGGCATGCTTAATCAATGATCACAGGCATAATCTTAATCATGTTCATTCTCAGGGGCCTGAGCCCTATTCCTAATTATATTTAACAACTAGGTCAAGACCTAATCACATATATCACGTATTGGGTGTAGTTTTCTTACCTCAGGTCCGAGTGCAATGTATAATAAGAATGACCCTCGAGTACAATCCCGGTTCCGAGCCCCTAGCGGTAACCTAGTCACAACCATAATATAGAATATCATCAAGAATGAGTGAATAAAGGCTTCCAGACCGAGTCCTTGCCTCCAGGACGTCGAATTCTACTAAACCGAGTAGTAGAATTGATCCCGAGCCCTTAGGTTTGATTTCCTGCACTCAAGACCTTCCCGGGGCTCAAAAACCCTTCAAGCATCATGGCCCAAGGAAAAAGAGGTACGGCCCGCCCCAAGTTAGAGAGTCCAAGGGCTCTCCTCAAGACACACACGCCGCGACGCGCCCCTGCAAGCGCCGCGACTCAAAATGGAATTCAGCACCTCCTTCTCCCTTCGTTCATGAGAGCCACAATGCCCCAAGAACAGGGCTCGACTCGACATGAAAATCCAATTTTTACCTTATTTCTTCAAGCTAAATCTCACCAAAAACCCATCTAAGCATAGACACATCCCAAAAATAAAGTTTCCAATCAACTCAATACTTCAACACCAACAAAACCCAAGCTTAAACTTGGCCAAAACCTCTCCAAATCTCCAAATTCATATCTAAATTTTTTAAACTCTAAAACTTAACTAAAACCAGAGAAAACACAGAGAGTTGATGCTAGAAATCGATACCTCTACTGCCCAAAATGATGCTAATCTTTTCCCCAAGCAATCTCGAGCCTAAGCTAGCTTCGATTCCCCTTAGATAGCAAGGAAATTCAAAGATTTGAGAGAGAAAAGGAGTATACACGAGAGAGAGAGTGTTGACAGAGTTTGCTGAGCATTTTTTTTGGTGGTTTACTTAGGGTTCAAGTCACCTTAAGCAAATCTCGAGGCTCGGGGTACCCAAAAACGCCCCCGAGGGTAAAATGGTCAAAATCCCCAAAATTCCCTCATAATCTCACAAACTCCGAACATATCCTTAAATATTTACTCTCATTACCCAATATCCCAGTAATGTACTAAATACCCCTTGACTCACTCCAAGTTGGGTATTTGGTCCCGTTGTGACTTTCCCGCTAACTTGCTCCCTAAGATCGCTTCATGCCGAGTAACCCAAATATATCCACATAATAATGTGGTCTCACACATATATCACATATATTCCAAATATCCCTGTAATAGGCCAAATTACGAAAATTGTCATTCTAATAAGAAACAAGCCCACATGCATATTTAATACACATAAACATGCATATCTAGTCATATTATAATATAACTCACGTAATCATATAATGATACACATATATATATATATATCACATAAACACATATTTCATAATTAAATCACATATATTCAAATAATTTTCCATAATTTTCCATCCTGGCCCCCTAATCAAGGCCATAAACCTTATTAGGTAATTTGGGACGTTACAGAGATAATCTCTCCACAACTGGTTGGGTGTTCACCCTTGGTGGGGGTGCAGTTTCTTGGGGTTCTAAGAAACAAACATGTATATGTCACTCAACCATTGAGTCCAAGTTTGTATCTCTAGCGGCAACCGACAAAGAGGACGGGTGGCTAAGAGATCTCATGTTGGAGATATCGAAACCGCGGTTGATGTATCGACGATTTTGATACATTGTGATAATCAAGCCACTTTTATTAGAGCTTACAACAAGAGTTATAATGGGAAGTCTAGACATATAAGTCTAAGACATGACTATGTGAGGGAATTGATTGGTAAGAGTATCATATCAATTTCATATGTGAAATCATGTGAGAACTTAGCGGATCCATTTATCAAACCTCTTGGGAGAGATTTGGTTAGTTCCAAATAAAGGGATGGGACTAAAACTTCCTGATATATAGATTCCCCAATGACGGAAACCCAACCCAAAACTTGTTTACATCAAGTGTAGTGTTCAATGGGTAAGAACAAGTCATTCGATAGGGGAATAGATTCAACATTAACAACTTAAAAGTCTCATCAAGGGTGAGTTAATGTTGGTTGCTACTAAAGTGAGGGTTAAGCCTAGGGCTTTTAATGAAATTTAGTTGAAGAGCAATAAGCATCTCTGAAGGTAGCAAATGTGTTGTAAGAATTTCACCTATATGAACCTAGAGGTGGGCCACCTCTCATAAGAGTATGAGTTTTTATCTTCGGTTGGTTCATGAATGGATCAAGAAAAGGCCATTAATAGTGTTAAGCGCGAACAATGGGAAACACATAAGTAATCATATAGAGTTGTGTGATACATTACCGCTTTTTATCACTAGGAATGTTGGGTTCAATCTTTTAAGAATACCTTAGCATTTCGATTTAAGCTTTGTAGTGTTTTCACTAAGGTAAATTTCAAACCCAAAATGTACTTTACTTTATGCACAAATATCATTGACTAGAGAAGTGAGTATGTTTTTAACAAAGCACGAGAAATTGTTTAAATCAATAATGATTCGTTAAATACATGGTGAAATTGTTTAGGCACGAAGAGGTGCTAAAACAATAACGATTTCACAAAATTCAACATGTGAAAGTTGACTTTCAATATAGGCATTTATAAATCAACTTTTTGGGTCCAATTTTTTATTTTTTTGAAGTATATGAGAGTACCCAAGAAGTTTGGGAGCATTTGGAGCTGTTTTGAGACAAGTCTTGGAGTGCCAAAACAGAGGCGTCGGCAATGCGTCGCCCCCTAAAAGGTGACGCAGGCAATGCGTCGCCAAACCCATGAAACCCTTGGCTGAGACGAACCAGACGACGCATCACCTGGTCATAGGCAATACATTGCCTAGTGTCAGGCGATGCATCGCCTAGTGCCAAGCGATGTGTCTCCTGGGTTGTTACGAAAAGTTCGTACAATTACGTAAATAACCTCCAAAACTTAAATTTAAATGCTCTAATCTCATTGGTTGAGCCCAACGAGGGTCCTATACTATTCAAGGGGTTTATATGAGTTAATTGGTGAAGTAATCACTCACCTCTCTCTCTCTAAAAGAAAAACTCTCTCCCTCTCTCTAGCTCCAAGATTACTAGTTTTCTCCAAGATCTTCATCAAGAAAGCTTGGCTTGTATGAATGATCAAGGCTTGTATATCCCAATCTTATTCCATTGTTGTAGCTTCAAGCATTTCCATAGAGAAGCTAGGAATAGAGATTTTTGGACAACAATTCTTCATTTGTGTCAAGCCTTGCAACTTTTGTGTTTTACATAAATCATAGCTTGTGATTTTATGTTCCAAGGGTTTGTTCTTCAAGGAAGGTCCACTCTAAACTCTTACCGTATTGTGTTTATGTAATTCGTGTTTAACTATTCTCAAAGATTGTTTTACTTATATCTTTTGTCTTTAGTTGTATCACAAACCAATATGATGTGTTTTTATATCTTTTGTTTAACTATTCTCAAAGATTGTTTTACTTATATGTAATTCGTGTTATCTATAGCCGAATCCCCAACATGGTGTGTTTTTATTTTGAATTGTGACCATAGATACTCTGTGTATATGAATTCAAAGAAAGAATACTATGAGGTCTTATGTTTTAAATAAAAGCTCAAATTACCCTAAAAATTTACATATAAATTGTTAGGAATTTATGGCTTACACTTTCTAGTCCAACAATGAATAATGAGAATTAATTCAATATTTCAAACCCTAGAGACTAATCAATAACCATATTCAAAGAGTGAATGAAAATCTTGATAATTAAATAAACATATTCAAAGAGTGAATGCAAATCTTGATAATTAAATAAACATATTCAAAGGGTGAATACAAATCTTGATAATTAAATAAACATATTCAAAGTATGGATGCAAATCTTTATAATTAAAGAATAAGTAATTAAATAATTATAACATGAAATTAGAAACATTAAATCACAATATAACCATAGATTTAATGAAAGAATAACACAAATTAGACCAAGAGAAATAATAGACATTTGGGGAGAGAAAACCAAGTTACATAAAATCATAAAGATTATGATTTTATGTGAACCAATGGAGATGAACTTTTATGTATCTCTTGCAAGATCTTTCGAGATGTCTTTACGATAATCTTTATGATTTTATGATAACCAATGAGTACATCTTGTGAATCATAATTTTTTTCACCATTACTCTACGTGCCCACACACGTCTTGAGGTTTGGAGAATTACATCTCGAAAGATCTTGGTTGCTTTGGATTAGATATCTTTCGAGGTGTATCTCTACACCTCAAGACGTGTGTGGGCACGTAGAGTAATGGTGGAAAAATTTCCGATTCACAAGATGTACTCAACTCATGAGATCTTTGAATATTAGGTTTGAGATAGTTTTCAGGGATAGAGAAAAATAATACAATCTATTTTTCTCTCTGTGTAAAACACTTAGAATTCTTTTGAATCTTTTTAAACTAATTTCTATCAGATAGATTTATAAAAGAATGAATTAAATTCAAATTATAAACCAATCATTAAATAAATAAAAGAAATATCCAAGACCCAGTCTTGGACCTAGTCACATGCCTAGGCATGGCAAAATGGGGTGGTGAGGCGGGGCAGAGCGGGGCGGGGCCCCAACCCGATGGGGCATCTTTGCCTCGGTACAAACGGGGCGGAATTCGGGGCGGGGCCACCCCGCCTCGATTTTTTTTTCCTATACTCTAACCCAATTCTCTCATGCTACTTATATATGTAGTACGTAAAATTGACATTTTATATGTGGTTTAGAATATTTTTAATTCTATATAGACTAGAAAGAATTATAAATATTGGAAAATATGTTTTATATAATTCATCTTTATTCTTGTATTTATTTTGTAAATTTTAAAATAAAAAAAACAAAATATAATATTTGATGGTGTAGTTGATACCAAGTGTAAAATATAAAGATTACAATAAAAAGTAATATTTAGGCTTGGGGAAAATTCTAAAATTATAATTTAATGTTTCTTAAAAAAAATAAAAGTTAAATGGAGCAAATGGGGCGGGGCAGACCCGCCCCGCTCCAAGAAACTAATCGGGGCGGGGCAGACCCACCCCATTTACATCCCTACACACGCCACTGTGATTGGCATGTATCATATCCCAATTTCAGGGATATGTGTCTTAACCACTTTTATTTAATTATTATTTAATAATCATTTATTAAAAAATATCTAATCCTCATAACTTATCTTATCAGATTAATTAAAAAATAAATATCATTTCAAATTCAAATCCAATTTGAATTATCAGAAAAATATTTTCACATTATTTAAATAAATAAAACTAATTAATTCAAAATAATAATCTTAATTATTTAAATGCTATTTTCAAAAATGCCAATTTTATTTAAAAAATAATTTTCAAAATTTATATTAATGAATTAATTTCATAAATTAATATATTAATTAATTAATTTTTCTCAATTACATATTTGACCCTGAAGAACAAATTTCTTCCAAATATGGCATTTTCCTAATTTTTTCCAATTTCAACTCTTACCTTGAATATTGTTGATAGAGTCATCTCAATGACCTATGGATCTATAATTTCAAGCTCCAATAAATTTAGATTATTAATTAAAATTATTTAATATAATAACCTTAATTTATTAATCTCAATATTATTCCACTAAAAATATGAGACTGCAATCTTGTAATTATAGACATTTATTTATTGAGTGTTTTTAAGTATAAAAAGTGTCTATCGATTTAATCACTACATAGAATTCAATCATCTATTAATGGTTCATAAATAAAGTAGGAATTAGTTATCCTTTAACCTCTTTAATTATATCTTGTTTCTTTAAGTACCATTCACTTTACTAGTGAAGGTTAATTCATAAACTGATTTATGAATTTGAGTTAAATAACCTTTCAGTTCTAAAAGTCAACCCTTAAGAGAACCATTATTCAGTTATTATCGGGAATGTATAGATTATATATCTGTATATTATGCCCCCAGCCATTTACATCAATGAGTTCCAAAAACAAAATTTTTCAGCCTGATCATTTTGACAAACCATAACGAGTGAATCAAAAAACTCATATGACATAAACATGAGTTCATAATAACTTCAAGATTAAGATCAATTTTTATATGATCATCTTATTGATATGTTTAATTAATACTTATAAAGTAAACGATATTATTTAGTATTAATAACATATCGGGTCCCGTTCATGTATAACTACTTTATACAAAGTACCTCCACTAAGATGTCCTACTACATCAGTAATCCAGATCTAGATTATGCATAATACTAGTTAATTGTACTTACAGTATTTAATCCAAAGAGTCTATATAACTTTGTTTTACTGCGAAACGTTTAATTCATTTCCTACAATCTTAATCCTCTCGTACCAATACAAGATTGTTGTCACAATAACGAATTTGATAATTTTTTGATATTCATATAACATTCTTCTATCAATAATAATACAAAATTAATTTATGTTAAATTTCATTTCAATTATTTATTTCATAAAACATTGTGCAATACATATGCTTTAAAGGGCACTAATCCCAACTCCTATACCAAAAGTCAACCCGCTCTTGTTGACTTTAGTGAAATCGTTATGATTTTTGCACTTCTTTGTAATTAACTAATTTCACTATGTATGTAACCAATCATAATATAAATTAGAAATAAGTAACATAAGTAACTCATCCTTATATGATAGTCTATCATATTTTTACAATTATTAAGGCAGAATGTGGGTGTTACAATTGTACTATACCAATTTGTTCAAGATGATAATGTTACTTTCATAGTAAACATGCAAGAAAGAACATGCACTTGTAATAGGTTTTCAAGAAGATAAACTACCACATGGTTATGCAATAACTGTGATTGCAAAAAGAAATATGAAAGTCTATGATTAATGTGCAAACTTCTACAAAACAAGAACGCTAAAAGTTTTGTACGAAACAAAATTCATCTTTTGCCAAATGAAAATCATTGGAGTTTGCTACAACACTTGGAGAAAGTTGTACTACCTCCAAAAGGAAAAATCCCTTTAGGAAGATCTAGAAAGAAAAGAATCAGATCAAGAGGAGAACAAAAAGTGATAATCAATCATGGAAGATGCGGGCAACCTTAACATAATAGAAAAACATGCATGAAACCACCAATTCTAAAATCACAAAAACAAAAGAAAGCAAAAAAAATTAACTAATACATATCATATTTTAGGATAAGCAAAAAAATAATATATTTCTTCATTACAAACTACTCTATATTGATTAACTATTGTTGACATTTTCAATTATTCCTTTAAAAGTTAAATGCATCACTCAAAAACACATAATAAAAAAGTCATTTGAGTCTAAATTCTTGTGTATGTTCTTTTCTTCATATCTCTTACGTATAAAAAGTGTCAATGGGATGGGAAAATGTTGGTTTAACTGAATATTCCACCGAATATTCAAAAGGCATCCATCTTTTGACAAGAGCAATTAGTAAATGTTAGTAACTATTAGTAACTGCTAGCAAATGTTAACAATTTTCTACACTTTGGAGAAAACACATTTACTCTTAAAAAAAATAAACCCCGTATTTATATTTCCTTCAACTTCAATAAAACAATATTTTTTCTAACTATTCTTTTTTTTTTTTAAGAAACCAATGAAAACTTTTCGAAAATTCTTCAATTAAAATTATATATAAAAAAATAGTCAAACCTTTTTCAGTTTAATGTAGAATTTTCTAAAAAAAATTAAAAATAAACAACTCCAACAAAAAAAAAAAAACTTTTCTTATTTAGAATTTCAAATTTTTTGGGAAATCTTTATTTATTTATTTTTAAATCCAAAGCCTTACATTTCCTTCTACTTCAATTTTTTTTTTTAATACCAATATGTCTTTTAGCTCAATGTTTTTTTATAAAAAAAAACTTCTCTAAAATCTTACAATTACTTTTCCTTATACCAATCTTTTTTTTACCACAATTTTTTGTTTCAAAGCTCATTTTTTTTATTTTTAAAGAAAACTTCTCTAACATCTTACATTAAATTTTTATTATACCATTTTTTTTAGAAACCAATAAAAAAAATGAAATACTTTATATATACATATATAATTATAAATTAATGGTATAAAATAAAGCATGAAAACATCTCAATTTCACATCATATTTTTTAAAACTCATCATTAGCCATATTTATTTATTGGAGTGGAGTCTATATGTTTAGATGGACAAATTAAATAAAATATTTGTTTTTTTTTACAATTATATATTTTCATTAATTTGTTTAAAAAATATATTTAAAATAATCATAAATAAATATTGGATGAGAATACTTATATAGTTTGTGTAGCTTTTAAGTTTTTTAATCTTAATATATTTTATTAAATACCATTTTGGACCCTGTGTTGTGCAAAAGTTACCAATCGGACTCTCTATTTTGTTAAATGACAATTTGGACCCTATGTTTTGCAAAATAGAACAAATAATACCCTAAGCCCAAATTTGGTCAATTTTTTTTTAAATATTCACTCTCATCTTATTCTTATTCTTCTTGACTACTCCTCCGTGTTTCTTTTTTGCAAGTACTTCGCCAGCTTGGTTGCAGAGCAACAATGAAGATGTTGTTTCCATGAGAGGTTGATTTGAACCCGCAACAAGATCTGAAGTCGACGAGGTGGCACTTGGCTGAGGTTCGAAGCTCAACAACAAGGTTTTTGGGTTATTCTAGGTGCGACGATACCCGATCTACACTAGGCGTAGCTTTGGAGCTGGGGGATAGGTTGTTTCAGATGGAAAAGGAAATGTGTGGTGTTCGACGACGGTGATGGAATGGGTATGTGACGGGAAATGGGCTAGGTGCTGGACGATTCGATGCGAGGCTAGGCGCGGTCAAATTTGAAGCTTCGACCATGCCGAGGTCGGGGTTGGCCAGATGCGTGACGATCGACAAGGTTGTGGAGATGATATGAAGCTTGGGTCTGGGCTGGGTTAGGTGTATTTTGCCAAATCTAGGTTGAAAAGAACAACTTGCAGATAAGAAGAATAAGAAGAAGAAGAAGAAGAAGAAGAGACGTTTTGATTTTTTTTTTGTTTTTAATTAATTATGATTTGATTTTTTTAATTAAATCTGATTATGTTTGTTTTTTTTAATTTAATATGATTATGTTAGATTAGTTTTAATTTTTAATATGTTTTTGTTTATTTGATTTACATTTAAGTGTTTAAGTTCATAATATTCTCAATTTTGATTTTTATTCATTAAAATTATATTTACATTTTAATTCATTTAAATGTATTTAATAATTAAAATATTGTTTTTAAATTTTATTTTATTTATTTTTTATATTATTAAATTAACTAATTAATAAAATATGAGGGTATTTTGGTCATATTGAAAAATAATTTGACTAAAATCAAGCTCAGGGTATTAATTTATTTCATTTTGTAAAATGTAGGGTATGAATTGTCATTTAACAAAACACATGGTCTGATCGGTAACTTTTGCAAAACATATGGTCCAAAATGGTATTTATCCATGTTAGAATAATCACAGAGTTGTAGAAATGTCACATATAAATTGAGTTCTTATTTCTTGAGAAATAATAGAGCTCGCTTTAGTAAACTCGCTATCATTATAGGAAGAAAATTTATAAAATCTTATTAGCAAATTAATAGAGTGGATAGTTGATGAAATTAATTGTCTTAGGTCTTCATCCATTGAATTTTATTATTATTTATTTTCTTGTAATTTTTATTTATTTAGTTATTTGAATACTTAAATTTATCAAACATAATATTCGTTTACCAAATAGAATTAAAGCTGAAATAATTGGTAATTAATAACCAGTCCTTGTGGGAATGAACTTTACTTTCATTATTATTACTTGTTTACAATTATATATACTTGCGTATTGAAATTCCACAATAGCTGCCTATTATTGGAGTAGTTTTTTTTTTTTTTTTTTTTAAATTGTCTAAAAATAATGTGGAGGAGAGAAAATAAAATATAACAATTTATGTGGAAAAGTTGGACAACTTTTTGAGTTGGTCTTATATATTAAAAAAAATCAAAATTTGTGTTCCATACTGTTGGAAATACATATTACAAGATCTTGTTTATTTTTATATAATTCACATATTATCAAATAAACATGCAAATTCCTATAACATGCTCCTATGAAATTGACATAAACACAGAGTAAAGTTATTAGAAACTTACATAGCACAACGGAATTGGAACAACTCCTTCCATTGGGTTCTCTAACCCTTGAATCCTCGTTGTAACAAAGTATAATCAAGAACCTAAATTGGATCACCAACATAGTTTTTCTCACTAAGCCTTTGATCAACCTAGAACTAGTGTGGGCTGGTTCTCAACACATGAGATAGAAATCTAGAAGAGAAGAAGAGAGAGTGGCTAGAAGAGTGTAATTCTAGAGGATCCTATGACTGATCACTTACAAAACTTATCATCTGTCAATTGTCATCTAAAACCCCTATCTATAACACTCTATTTATAAATAATTCAATGAGCTTATTTTCTTAATTAAAAAAATAAAATGTAAATAAAGCCCTATCATGGTTGGCCCACACCATGTGGGTTGGGCTCATGATGTGTGTCTTAAATTTAAGGCCCAATGGACTCAAATTAAAGACCCTTTTATTTATACATTTTATAATTAATTAATTAAATAATTAAATCATTATTCAAATTAACTATTTATAATTTGAAACTTGATTTAATATTATTTATTAATATTAACACAGATTTATCATTATTAATAATATATGCCAAATATTTTGTTGGGGAGAGTGAGATAACACCACTACAAAAAATAGAATCTATACAAAATTTGGATTGACAGAGACTTAAAAAAGATTGAGAAAAAGCTTTCAAACCCAAGTAGATCAATGGAGTTCTTCAATCTTTGATGAAGCTTTAAAACCCTAGGCAAGACCACCACTTTCTTTGAGCAAATCCTTCAAGCAAATCAAAACCACAAAACTAAGGTTTATACACGTTGAGAAACATTGTCCTAATACTCTATTTCCTAGCCACCATTGATGCTTGAGGCCTTCTCTTGAGGAAATGAGGATTGAGATTGAGCAAGCCTTCAACTCTCTAAGTCAAGCACTTTCTTGGAGAGTTCTTGGAGAAAACTAGAGATTCTTGGGGCTAGAGAGAGAGAGGGGGTAGAGAGAGATTGGAGAGAGTGATCAAGTCTCCCAAATCACTATTTTTGACCCATATATAGAGTATGCACCATCATTAGGTCCAACCAATAGGATTAGACTTTTAAAACACGTAATTTAGAGCATTTACGTAAATCCACGTAATATAGAGGCGATGCATTGCCTGCTAGGGATTCTGGAAACCCTAGCCTTCAGGCGATGTGTCGCCTCTTGGGTAGCGATGTATCGCCACCCCCTCTGACGTTGGACACTTCCAAAGGTCCAAAAAATGCTCCAAATGCCACCAAACTTTTTGGGATCCCTTAGATACTTTTATGTATCACTTTGGACCCAAATTTGCATTTTATAAGTGCCTACAATTAAAACTCAAATTCACATCTTCATTATGTGAATTCTACTAAGTGTTTATACATTGCTTGTATTTTAACACTTTATCATTTGTATTTAATCAATCATAACAATCCCCCACTTGGTTAAATACAAGCCACATTCTCTAGCTTAAACAGTTTTGGTGCATAAAATAAAGTGCCTTTCGGTTTGAACTTTATCTTAGTGAAAATACCACAAAGTATTATCAACATCATTAGTAGCTTAAAGCTTGAACCAAGTATTCCATATGATAACACCAGTGATACCTCACTCACCTCCACCACACCTTTTATTTTCCCACTTTCTCGCTTAGCACTATCATGGCCATGTGCTCATCTCTTCATAGACTTTCCGAGGAGAAACTCCAACTTCCATGAGAGGGGGCACCACCTTTAAGTCCACATAGGTAAAGTTCTTACAACATCTTTGCTACCTTTATAGATGCTTGTTGCACTCAACTGAACTTTATTAAAAGCCCTAGGCTTAACCCTAACTCTGTAGAAACCAACACTAACCATCTCAGATGGAACTCATCATAAATTTTAGTGTTGAAACTATTCACTTATCAATGACTTGTTCTTATTCATTGAACTCTTTCCCTTGATTTGCACAAGTTGAGAGTTGGGTTTCCACCATTGGTGAATCTATTCTTTTAGGAGTTTCAATCCCATCCCTTTTGAAGTAGAACTTACTAACCTTCTCACAAGAGGTTTTGTAAATGGATCTGCTAAGTTCTCACTTGTTTTAATATATGAGATCGATATGATTCCACCTTGAATCAATTGTCTCACACATTCATGTCTTAGACTAATATGTCTAGACTTTCCATTATTGATAAACGAGTATTAGACTCGTTTATCTATGTGTTTTTAGGTAGAGTATTAGGCGTTTAGTTTAGTTTTGTTCTATTTTACACTTGTTTTTGTGTGTTTTCAGGTGTTGAAGGGCTTAGGTGAGTTGGGTGTGGAAACATGGTGGAAAAACCAACAAAAGGACAAAAATTGTTGGAAAACTGTGTTTCGAAGCACTTTCTGCGACCGCAGGAAGATTGTCACGCGGCCACAATTCCAGAAAAGTTTTGTCATTTCTAGAGCATTTCTGCGACCGTAGGGATGACATCCTGCGACCGCATGATGTGTCTAGAAATGTGAAAAACGCAGATTTTTAATGAATGGTGTTTTGGTCATTTCATGTTTAAAAAAACACTAATTAGGTTTAAATCACGATTAAGGAGAGAAAATGAGGCACTTTTTGCAGACCTAGACTGGAGAAGAGGCTTAGGAGTGCTTTGGATGAAGATTAGATCTATCATTTAGAGTTTTTTTTCTTCTCTTTTTACTTTTAGTTTATGTTGATTTCATGTTTATGGATTTCTTAGTGATAAACATGAACTAAATTCTATTTCAGGATTTTAATTGAATCTCTTGAAGCTTTATTATGAATTAATGCAAGTTTTCTATTTCTTCTTCATCTAAGATCTATTCAATTTGTATTTATTGTGTATGTGATTGACTGCGCACCTTTTACATGCTATTTATGAATTCGAATCAAAATCTGAGAAGTGAGATTTGGATATGCTAAAATTGAAAAGACATAGATTTCAATTTAGAACGAGAGTATCAAATTGGTCTATGTAATTTAGGACTAAGTTCATTGCTTCTTATTGTTTAAATTTCTCATAGGAATATAGAGAATTTGCATTAGGTCAAGTTTTATATTTCTTAACCCGAATATTTAATACTTTTGCATGTCTTTCATCTTAGTGAGAAGAATTATCTTTGTGATTGCATTAATGAATAATAAAGTGGATAGTAGAGGAGATTAGAATCCCAAATTTCTCATATATATATTTGAATCAAGTTTATTGTTCTTCATTTAATTTTTTTATTTATTATTTTTAGTTTTAAAAAATTCCAATTTCGATTACCAAATAGAAAATAAAAATAGGCTATTGGTACTTGATAATCAGTCTCCGTGGGAATGATATCGATCTTACCGAAATAAACTACAAAAGCGATTACATATACTTGCGTAGCTTTAAATTTTTGCAACAATTATACACACTATTATATGATCTAGCAAGTGTGGATTGACTATCACAATGTATTGAAATTGTTGATACCATATCCGTGGTTAAAAGAATATCCATCATGAGATTCCTAAGCCACTCAGCCTCTTTGCCGGTTGCCACTAAAGCTATGAACTCTGCTTCCATGGTTGAGTGTGATTTACACATTTACTTCTTGGAGCCCCATGAGATTGCACCTCCTCCAAGAGTAAACACCCAACCGGTGGTGGAGAGATTATCTCAAGTTCCCGATATCCAATTAGCATTGGAATATCCTTCAAGTATCTTTGAAAAGTTTGTATAGCGAATACTATACTCCTTGGTACCCTTAAGAAAACCAAGTATTATCTCAATAGCTTTCCAATGCTTGATACTCGGATTGCTAGTCAACATACTAAGTTTACTAACCGCATATCCAATATCCGCTCTTATGCAATGAGCGGCGTACATTAGGCTACCTATTGCACTTGCATATTCCAATTGAGTCATCACTCTTCCTTCATTTTTTTCAAACTTCATGTTTGAATCAAATGGTGTATGTGCATCTTTGATTTTGAGATGATTGAATTTTTCAAGCACTTTCTCAACATAGTGGGTTTGACTTAACACAAAATCCCCACTATTCCTTCTAACTTTGATACCTAGAATTGTATCTACCTCTCCAAGGTCTTTCATTTTGAAGTTAGAAGATAGAAACTTCTTCGTTTCCATTATTCCTTTCATGTCATTACTAAAAATCAACATATCATCTACATATAGGCATACAAGTATGACATAGTCCCACAAGTCTTAGAGTATAAGCACTTGTCCACATTGTTGTGTCTAAATCCATCATAAACAATGACTTCATCAAACTTCTCATGCCATTGTTTTGGAGCTTGTTTCAAACCATATAATGATTTAACAAGTCTACACACTTTATGTTTATTTCCTTGAAGAACAAAACCTTCCGGTTGTTCCGTGTAGAACTCCTCTTTTATATCCTCATTTAGGAATGACATTTTGACATCCATTTGGTGAAATTAAAGGTTGTATATAGATGATAAGGAAAATAACAACCTTATAGAAGTAGTTCTTGCTACCGATGCATATGTGTCAAAGTAATCTATTCCCTCTCTTTGTTTGAAACATTTGGCTACTAGCCTAGCCTTGAAGGTTTGTATGATGTCATCGGTATGGTATTTCTTTCTAAATACCCATTTGCACCCAATTGGTTTGGACCCCTTTGGAAGGTCAACCATTTCCCAAGTGTGGTTTGACATAATTGAATCCATTTCATCATTAATTGCCTCCTTCCAAAAAGTGGAGTCCCCAGAGGACGTTACTTCCTTGAAAGTTTTGGGATCATATTCTATTTGAAGTACTATTGGATGTTTTCAAGTAACTTCCTCATTATCACCTTCAACAAGGTATAGTGTCTCTATTAGAGAACACTTATCACTTGATCCCAAATCTTTGAGCCTTTGACTCCTGCTAGGAAATTGAGGTTGCTCACCAACTATTCTGCGAGTCTCCCTTGAGGCTCTCTTGTTTGAGTTGGTTCTAACTTGTTGTCATCGCATGACATGTTCTCAAATAAGTTAACCTCTCTAGATTAAATTATTACATTATACTCCAAGTCTAATGATCTATAAGCTTTGCTGTTTTGGGCATAGCCCACAAATGCACATCATATAGCTCTTGGACCCAACTTGATCCTTTTTTGGATCAGTGATCTTGCAATAAGCAAGACACCCCCACACTTTAAGATAACCAATTTTTGGTTTCTTTCCTTTCCATAACTCATATGGAGATATATTATTTTTCTTCATGGGAATACGATTCAAAATATAACAAGCGGATAGCAAGGCTTCACCCCTCAAACTAAAATTCAATTAAGAATGTAATAGCATAACATTAATCATCCCAATAAATGTTATATTCTTTCTTTCCGCTATACCATTTTTTTTTTGGAGTATAACGGGTTGTGCATTCATGAATTATTCCATGTTCTACACAAAACAAGTTAAATTCATTTGAAAATATTAACCACCCCTGTCATTGTTGGATTAGCTTATACAAGATCTTTATTTATTTTCATGTATATCTAATATTAAACAAATTAATACGAGATAGCCTAAAACATGTTTCTAAAAATGAATTCAAAGAGGAACAAAGAATATAATACTTACAGTATACGCAGCGGAAGTAAAGAGTCATTCCTTCAGTTTCTCTAACTCTTGTATCTTCTCTGTCGCAGAGTATTATCAAGAAACTGAATCGATCTTCTATTTTCTTCACAATCTTCCAATGTATCCTTAGAACCACCTAGACTAGTGTGGGCAATTCTCAACACATGAGATAGATATAGAGAGAAGAAGAGAAAATAACAAAGAGGCTTAGAAAAGGACTTGTGTTTAGAGAGAATCTAAAACTATCAGAAAATTTGACCTGTGACTTATCAAACTTATTTTTTTGACTTCTCTCTAAGCACTCCTTTTATAGACTCAATTAGGCCATTTAATTTAATTAAAAAATCAATAAAATAACAGCCATTTTGAAGCCCTAGGTCGAAATTATCATGGGCTATATAGGCCCGTGAAATCTCTCATTTGATTAGAAGCCCATTGGACTTAAAATCAAGGCATGTATTATTTTCTATTGATTTAATTAATTAAATAATTATTTAAATCCTTTATCAAATTAATTATTTATAATTTGAACCTTGATTTAAATTTATTTATTAATTTAGATACCAATTTATCTTAATTAATAAATCTGCCATAATTTCTCTTTTCTTCTCAAAATTACACAATTCTGTGAAACTATTCAAAATTAACCTGGTCAACTTTGATAATTCTAATTGATAATTAAATAAATTAATTGAGACTATCTAGATGATTTTATCCAAGGTAAAATGGGGACCATGGGCCTATGAAATCAAGCTCCAATAAGTTATCATAAATCTAACAAATAAATTTACTAACTTATTAATTCCTCGTGACTCCACTATAGACTCGGAATTGCACTCTTGAATTCATAGAACGCTCTATAACAAATATAGATACGCTATTAATTATCCATTGTTACAACTATAATTGTCACTCAATCCTCTATAGACGGTCTACAATGAGATAGGACTAAAATACCGTTTTACCCCTCATTGTATTTTATCCTTAAAACACTTAGTTCCTTGTAAATGATATTTCAGTAAACTAATTTAATTACTGAAATGAGATCTCTATCATTTAACATCTTGAACCAAACTAAAAGGAAACCATCGTTTCACTTCTTCATCAGAATATATAGATGTTCATATCTATGATTAACACTCCCACTCAATTATACTACCAAGTTCCCAAGATGTAAGTATGGGCTAGTCCGTAGGGTAAGCTGGTAACGAACAAGTCAAAGAACTCAAATAATACAATCAGTTAGAATACTAACCACTCATAATTGAGATTGAATTAACCTATGGTCAACTATATGATATGACTAGAATAGATAATAACGGTATGTTTACTTATCTTATCAACTGTCAATATCGGTCCAGTCCGATGTAACAAAGACATCCGATCTTATCTACTTTGCTGATGTTCTGGAAAGAACATAACACTATAATGTGTAAGTAGATCATATCGTAGATTGGCAAGTCAGTGTAAATCCTGGGCACTGACTAATCTTAGGACTAACTTATTTTGAACATATAATCATATTTATATTCCACTGTGATTACGTCACTATAAATAAGATTAGCTATATGCTCGGGATTTAATAGAAGTTTATATTAAACAAATAATCATGAAAATAAAACATGTGAGCAAAGTGATTGACCAAGTCAAAAAATGATTTCTATTCTTTTATTGATAATAAAATGAGATTACAAAGAATTTGAGTTTTAATTAGGGCATAAAACCCCAACAGTCACTTCTAAGTATTTTAATTTTCCTTTCAAGTGGATTTTCAACTTCTGCTTTATACACTTTAAACACATCAAATGCTTCATCTTTATTTTTAAGCAAATATAATATATAAACCTAGAGAAATCATCAATGAAAGAAACACAATATCTACTTCCTCCTCTAGTCAACATTCCATTAAGTTCACATAAATTACTATGTATCAAATCTAATAACTTAGAGTTGCTTTCAACACTAGGAAAATATTTCTTTACCATTTTAGATTTAACACATAATTCACATTTTCATGCTCAACATCATCACAATCAATTAATCCACATAAGACATCCCTTTTAATTGTGTTAAATCCTATATGTGCAAGTCTAACATGCCACAAAGTAATAGAATTTGAGTCAAGCATATAACAAGAAGAAGAAACTTTATTGTTCACATTGTCAATGGAAGTACAAAGTTTGAACATGCCATCACAAGCATATCCCTTTCCCACAAAAACATTGTCTTTGGATAAAGTAAACTTGTCAGAATATATCTGTAACGCCCTGGATAACCAAGATTGTTACACTGTGTGTTTTAAATAGTGCAAGACTTGCTAATCAAGTCATTTAAATGAAAATATGTTCCTAGAATCATAAACAAGTTAAGGTTAAAATATTTTGGTCATAAACGGGTAATTTTCATTAAAAATAAATATTTACTACATGGGATCCCAAAAATAGGGTTTAAAGGATAGATTTACAAAATTCCAAAAGTTATATACAATCAAGGCCACTCTAATGGCAAAATACACATTTTAGGTTTCCATCCCTGTCAATCCCTCGACCATGGTAGACGAGTAGCTGACAATGCGCACCTCGCCCCTAGAGCTCCCCAACTCATGGTTGAACCATCTTACCCTTGCCATTACCTGCACCACGTAGCACCCGTGAGCCGAGGCCTAGCAAGAAAACTATATAACATAGCATAAACAATTCAGACAATCAAATGATTCATAAGATGTTAACCAGATATTAGCAGGTCATAGCAGGCACAAAATCAGTGACGACAAATAAAGAATCGTCCATCTATCATCTAGATATTCAACAAGCCATCAATTTCAGGATAATAACAGTAAACACATTCATAATCAACATTTTAACAAAATCATCAAACAATATTCAGGGTCGACGCCCTTAGGCCGCACCCTCTATTTAACCCACTGTCTCCGGCTCACTTAGGCGGAGCCCAGCGTTTAACCCACTGACTTTGGCTCGCTTAGGCCAAGCACAGTGATTATTTAATTAACCTCAGTTACCAGTGGCTGAGCCGCGTCCTGTGCGCAAATATCAATTCCGGCACTCTTAGGCCATTTATTTCATGCTCACATGGCATATCATAATCATACAACAATTGTAACTAGATGTGGGGAGCCCTTAGTCCCATCACAACCACACAAAAGGGTGCAGTATCCTTACCTTTAATTTTTGAGCGAAGAAGGAAAAATGATTCCGAACACAGTCCTTAGCTCCGAACCTTGGCGATAAACCTAGTCATAAACCATAAATAAAACCCTCATTATAATTCAATTCCGCAAACCAACTTCGGGGCCAGTCCCAAGCTCTCGGGGAGTCCAATTCCACCAAACGAGGTGGTGGAATCAACCCCCGAGCCCCTGGATCAAATTCTCAAAAACTGAAAAAAATTCCTTCCTGAATCCTGCCTAGCACTGTAGCGCCCAAGGAGCAACGCTATAGTGCTACTTACAGAACCCAGAGTCGAACTCTGGTTTTTCCACCATTTCTCCGAACCCAAGCTTACCCAAATCATTCCCCAAGTGTACCCAAGCCCCAATTGGACCCAAAACTCCCAATAAACAACATAAACAACACATATGCATCAAAATCAATCCCAACCTCACCTCCAAACTCAAAATCACTCAATGACCCAAAATTGCTCAAAGCTCGAACTAAACCAGAAACTTCTCAAGAAACAATTAAAGAAATCCTTAACTTTAGAGGGGAATTCGACCCTAGGATGCCTCCAATGTCACTCCAAGCTTCAATCCTCAAGTTCCCATGCTTAAGTTCCTCAAAACTTCATCCCATAATCCAAATTTCAGAAATCTAAATCACATTCCTCAAGAACAACAAGCAATACCTAGAATCATAAAAGGAAACTCTTACCTCTTCTTGAATTTTGAAATTCCTAAGGATTGATGGCTGTTAATTCTTCTCCACATCTAGTTTCTATTTCCAATTTCCTCAAAAATTCAGCTACCTCAGGCTTTGTTATTTATTTCTCCTCTAGAGCTTTTAGAACTAAGTAGTTATGGAGATAAGTGAAAAAAACGTGAAATGGTTTCCTTCAGCCATGGATTTTCTAACTCTAAACCCAAAAGACTACTCTACCCTTCCCTCTAACCTAGTTCTAGGCTAACCCATAAGGGTATCTAGGTCTTTTCACCCTTTTGCAAAAATACCACATTTCCCTTAATATTTCAGCAACAACACTAATACTTAGGTTGCTAATAGTTGCCCGTTTCACAATTAAATATCAATTAATCCCATCATCCAATTAATTACCATTTATTTTTCCCAATGTCTAACAATCCCCAATATATTTTCTAAATTCCCAAAATACCCCCAGGCTCCCCCGAGCCGGGTATAAATCTCTGTCATGACTATTTTGCCAATCCGTTCACTAGGACCATCTCGAGCCACATGCTGCAAATATATCCACATAATAATGTGGTCTCAACAATATATCACATATAATTACATTTTTGCCTACTACGGGTCATAATTACAAATATGCCCTTATAAGCAAAACAGGGCCCACATGGATATTTAATACTCATAAACATGCACTTAATCATTTCCACGTAATCATATAATCATGCTTTAAATCATATATTCACATAAATACCAATCATGCCCTCCCGGCACACTAATCAAGGCCCTTAAGCCTTATTAGTAATTTTGGGTCATTACAATATCACAACCTTGATTTCCGGTTTGCCAAGTAAATTGCCACTCACAAGGTTTCTACTCATTTCCGGTACATACAAAACATTGGTGAGTAGAACCTTCTTGTCGGATGTGAAGAACAAGTCAATGGTTCCCTTTCCTTCAACCTTGGACCTTTTCTCATTACCCATTTGGATTTCATGCCCTTCCTTTGAAGACTCAAAGGTCTTGAATAAAGATCTATCATAGGTTACATGAATGGTGGCACAAGTATCATACCACCATCCACTCACCTTTCCATGAATGACATTGACCTCACTTAGTGTTGCCACTAGTTCCTCTTGGGTTGAGTTGACTTTTTCCTCATTGTTATGGCTCCTCTTAAACCTACAATCTCTAGCAAAGTGGCCATTCTTGCCACACACAAGGCAAGGTCCCTTGGAACTTTTGAATTGTCCCTCACTTTTCTTGGGCCCCAAGGGTTTTTGGCCCTTGCCCTTGTTCTTGCCATTTCCTTTGCCCTTGTTAGGAGGATTTGCCACAACATTGGCCTTAGTAGTCTCTCCATTGGACTTCTCATCATTCATATTTCTAGAACGAGATTCCTCCTCAATTCTCAAGTGTTTGAGAATTTCCTCCAAAGAAATCTCTTCATTTCTATGGAGCATTTTTTTCCTATAGCCTCACCATGAAGGAGGTAACTTTGCTATAATGGCACCCACAAGAAATTGTTCCGGCAATACAATTTTAAGAGTAGACAATTTATTCACAATAATTTGCAGCTCATGAATTTGAGGGAGAAATGGTTTATCATCATAAATTAAGTAATAAGGAATTTCTTCGTACCTTCCTCTTCCGCTTTGTAATTCTTCTCCAAGGCCTCCCAAATTTCCTTGGCGATCTTGGTGTTGGTGTAGAGATCATAGAGCATATATGATAGAGCATTGAGGATGTGACCCCTACAAATCAATTCATCTTCTTCACGCTTCTTCCTTTCTTTGACAACTTCTTGAGTATCATCTTCCTTGGGCTCTTCCAAGGCTTTTACGTCTTTGTCCAAGACAGAGAAAACATTCAAAGTGGTGAGCAAGACTCTAGTTTTGTCTTGCCAATGGACAAAGTTAGTCCCATCAAATCTATCAAATCTAACAAAGTCTTGTGTCATGAAGCTCCAAGCCGAAAGAGAGTTAGATTCTTTCATGATATGCTATATCAGATTATAGAGTATTAGAATGTTGGGGGAGAGTGAGATAACACCACCACAAAAAATAGAATCTACACAAAATTTGGATTGACAAAGACTTAAAAAAGATTGAGAAAGAGCTTGCAAACCCAAGTAGATCAATGAAGTTCTTCAATCTTTGATGAAGCTTTAAAACCCTAGGCAAGACCACCACTTTCTTTGAGCAAATCCTTCAAGCAAATCAAAACCACAAAACCAAGGCTTATACACGTGGAGAAACGTTGTCCTAATACTCTATTTCCCAGCCACCATTGATGCTTGAGGCCTTCTCTTGAGGAAATGAGGATTGAGATTAAACAAGCCTTAAACTCTCTAAGTCAAGCACTTTCTTGGAGAGTACTTGGAGAAAACTAGAGATTCTTGGAGCTAGAGAGAGAGATAGGGTAGAAAGAGATTGGAGAGAGTGATCAAGTATCCCAAATCACTGTTTTTGACCTATATATTAAGCAGGCACCATCATTAGGTCAAACCAATAGGATTAGACTTGTAAAACACGTAATTTAGAGCATTTACGTAAATCCACGTAATACAGCAGGCGACGCGTCGCCTGCTAGGGATTCTGGAAACCCTAGCCTTAAGGCGATGTGTCGCCTCTTGGGAGGTGACGTATCGACACCCCCTCTGACTTTGGACACTTCCAAAGGTCCAAAAAATGCTCCAAATGCCACCAAGCTTTTTGGGATCCCTTGGATATTCTTATGTATCAATTTGGACCCAAATTTGCATTTTATATGTGCCTACAATTGAAACTCAAATTCACATCTTCACTATGTGAATTATACTAAGTGTATATACCTTGCTTGTATTTTAACACTTTATCATTTGTATTTAACCAATCATAACATATTTTACAATAACTCTCTTCTTTTCTCTAATTCATAATTTATGTAAATATAAAAAATTGACCTAGTCAATTCAATATTTTAAATTGATAATTAAATCAAATAATCGAGACATTCTAGATGATTTATTCAAAGGTGATGTAGGGACCATGTGTTGGGAAAACTTATACCGGATCTTTATTTATTTTCATGTAGATCTAATATTAAACAAAATGATATGAGATAACCTAGAACATGTTTCCAAAATTGAATTCAAAGAGAAACAAAGACAAAAATACTTACAGTATACGCAGCGGAATGAAAGAGTCATTCCTTCAGTTTCTCTAACTCTTGTATCCTTTCTGTCGCAGAATATTATCAAGAAACTGAACCGTTCTTCTAATTTCTTCACAGTGTTCCAATGTATCCTTAGAATCAACTAGACTAGTGTGGGAAATTCTCAATACATGAGATAGATATAGAGAGAAGAAGAGAAAAAAATAGTAAATAGTTGTAGAAAAGGACTTGTGTTTAGAGAGAATCTAAAACCTATCAGAAAATCTGACTTGTGACTTGTCAAACTTGTGTTTGACTTCTCTCTAACCACTCCTTTTATAGACTCAATTAGGCCATTTAATTTAATTAAAAAATCAATAAAATAATAGTCAATTAACTGCCCTAGGTCGAAATTATCATGGGCTTTAGGCCCGTGAAATTTCTCATTTGATTATAAGCCCATTGGACTTAGAATCAATGCCTGTATTATTTTCTATTGATTTAATTAATTAAAAAATTATTTAAATCCTTTATCAAATTAATTATTTATAATTTTAACCTTGATTTAAACTTATTTATTAATTTAGATATCAATTTATCTTAATTAATAAATCTGCCCTAATTTCTCTTTTCTTCTCAAAATTACATAACTATGTGAAACTATCCAAAATTGACATGGTCAACTTTGATAATTCTAATTGATAATTAAATCAATTAATTGAGACTATCTAGATGATTTTATCCATGGTACAATGGGGACCATGGGCCTATGAAATCAAGCTCCAATAAGTTATCATAAATCTAACAAATAAATTTACTAACTTATTAATTCCTTGTGACTCCACTATAGACTCGAAATTGCACTCTTGAACTCATAGAACACTCTGTAACAAATATAGATATGCTATTAATTATCCATTGTTATAACCACAATTGTCACTCAATCCTCTATAGATGGTCTACAATGAGATAGGACTAAAATACCGTTTTACCCCTCTTTGTATTTTATCCTTAAAACACTTAGTTCCTTGTAAATGATATTTCAGTAAACTAATTTAATTACTGAAATGAGATCTCTATTATTTAACACCTTGAACCAAACTAAAAGGAAACCATCGTTTCACTTCTTCATTAGAAGCTATAGATGTTCATATCTATAATTAACACTCCCACTCAATTATACTACCGAGTTCCCAAGATGTAAGTATGGACTAGTCCGTAGGGTAAGCTGGTAATGAACAAGTCAAAGAACTCAAATAATACAAGCAGTTAGAATATTAACCACTTAGAATTGAGATTGAATTGACCTATGGTCAACTATATGATATGACTAGAATAGATAATAACGATATGTTTACTTATCTTATCAACTGTCAATATCGGTTCTGTCTGATGTAACAAATACATTTGATCTTATCTACTTTGCTAATGTTTTGGAAAGAACATAACACTATAATGTGTAAGTAGATAATATTGTAGATTGGCAAGTCATTGTATATCTTGTGCACTGACTAATCTTAGGACTAACTTATTTTGAACAAATAATCATATTTATATTCCACTGTGATTACGTCACTATAAATAAGATTAGCTATATGCTCGGGATTTAATAGACGTTTATATTAAATAAATAATCATGAAAATAAAACATGTGAGCAAAGTGATTGACCAAGTCAAAAAATGATTTCTATTCTTTTATTGATAATAAAATGAGATTACAAAGAATTTGAGTTTTAATTAGGGCATAAAACCCCAACAAACTCCCACTTGCACTAATTGAAACTAATGTCTTAATTCTACTAATCTCATTTCCTTGATATGTTTATCAAATGTATCTTCTGGTAGTGTCTTTGTAAATGGATTAGCAAGATTGTCTTCAATTGCAATCTTCATAAACTTCACATCTCCCCTAGCCATATATTCTCGAATAATGTGATACTTCATTTCTATATGCTTACTCCTCTTGTGACTTCGAGGTTCTTTCGAGTTGGCTATCGCTCCTGTATTTTCACAAAACAACACAAGCAGTTTATCCATTTCTGGAATAACACCAAGATCCGAATAGAACTTCTTTAGCCAGACTATTTCCTTAGCTGCTTCTGACGCAGCTATGTACTCAGCCTCCATGGTGGAATCTGAGATTGCAGACTGCTTTATGCTTCTCCAAATCAAAGCTCCACCCCCAAGAGTAAACACCTTTCCAGAAGTAGACTTCCTGTCATCGACATCAGTCTGAAAATCTGAATCGGTGTAGCTTACAAGGTTCAGAACACCACCCTTGTAGACTAACATATAATCCCTAGTCCGCCTTAAATACTTCAGGATATGCTTAACTACTATCCAATGTTCTGGTCCTGGGTTTGACGTATACCATCTCACTACTCCCACTGCATAGCAGATATCTGGTCTAGTACACAACATGGCATACATCAGACTTCCAACTGCAGATGCATAAGGAACTTTTCTCATTGCATCTTCCTCTTCAGGAGTTTGGGGAGATTTCTTCTTTGAAAGATGAATTCCATGGCGGAACGGTAGACGCCCTTTCTTGGAATTTGCCATTGAGAAACATTCAAGCACTTTATCAATGTAAGATGCTTGAGATAGAGCTAAAGTTTGTTCTTTCTATCCCTGATGATCTGGATACCTAGAACATAACTTGCTTCACCCAAATCCTTCATCTGGAATTGAGTGCTCAGCAAATTCTTCAAATCTGAAAATTTCTTAACATTTTTTCCAATGAGTAAGATATCATCTACATAAAGAACCAGGAATACCACTATTTGATTTGCCTTCAGTTGGTAAACACAGGGCTCATCAATATTTTGTTCAAAGCCATAGGTTTTGATTATTTCATCAAACCTAAGATTCCAAGAACGAGAAGCTTGCTTAAGTGCATAGATGGACCTATTCAACTTGCAAACTTTTCCTTCTTGTCCAGCTACTTTAAATCCTTCTGGCTGATCCATATAAATGACTTCGTCAAGCTTTCCATTAAGAAAAGTTGTCTTGATGTCCATTTTCCAGATCTCATAGTCGAGAGTCGCTGCTATGGATAAGAAAATGCGAATGGATTTGAGCATGGCTACCGGACTAAAAGTTTCCTCATAGTCCATGCCTTCTCTTTGGGTAAAACCCTTTGCCACTAATCAAGCTTTATAAGTCTCGATATTTCCATCAACATCTCGTTTCTTCTTGTATATCCACATGCACCCAATGGCCCTAAAGTCACTAGGTGCTTCCACAAGATCCCAGACGGAATTTGAGTACGTGGACTCCATTTCCTGTTTGATGGCTTCGAACCATAGTTCCTTTTCAGGGCTAGCCATTGCCTGTTTGAAAGACAAAGAATCATCATCACTAGTGTCACCAACAACCATATTGGTTTCACCATCCAAACCATAGCGAACTGGGTTCCTAGAAACCCTCCCACTACGACGAGGCTCTGTGACTGTTTGCTCAGGAACAGTGGTACTTTCTTCATTTAAATCGACTTTCGTCGGTTGGACATGAAGAGTGGGAATTTCATCATCAACTCGCGTTGATGACGATGGAACATTGGTTGGAGTCAAATTTTTAACCATCTCCTCTAAAACTACTTTGCTGTGAGGTTTGAAGTTTTGGACATAGTCATTTTTCATAAAAGTAGCATTCGTAGAAGTAAACACTTTATTTTCTGAATGACTATAGAAAAGTCCACCCTGAGCACCTTTAGGATAGCCAACAAACATGCAAACTTTAGTTCGCGATTCTAGCTTTCCTTCCTTTTTCCTTAGGACGTGGGCGGGACACCCCCAGATTCTATAATGGCGTAAACTAGGTTCACGACCATTCCAGTGTTGTAAAGGTGTTTTGGGGATTGATTTTGACAGCACGACATTGAGAATGTCGTTCGCAATTTCAATTGCATGTCCCTAGAACGAAGTTGGTAGAGTTGAGTAACTAAGCATGCATCTAACCATTTCCAATAAAGTTCTGTTCTGGCGTTCCGCTACACCATTTTGTTGCGGAGTACCTGGGGCAGTAAGTTGTGATCAAATCTCAAGTTCAGTTAAATGATCTTGGAGTTGCATATCCAAATATTCTCCACCCGTATCAGATCGCAAGATCTTTAATGTTTTACCTAATTAGTTCTGAGCCATTGCTAGGAATTCTTGAAATTTTGAAAATGTTTCTGATTTCATATGCATTAGGTAAAGACATGAGTATCTAGAGTAATCGTCAATGAAAGTGACGAAGTACTCAAAACCACCACTGGCTTGTACATTCAAAGGTCCACAAACATTTGAATGAATAAGTCCAAGTGGTTCTTTGGCCCTATCACCCTTTGCAGAGAATGGACGCTTGGATAGTTTGCCTTATAGACAAGATTCATAGACAGGTGATTCACCTAAGGTGAGTTCCCTCAAAGGTCCGTCCTTTGTATCATAACCAATGTGACCTAGTCTCAAGTGCCATAAATACGTCACATTATCGTTATCGGTCTTTTGATGTTTATTGGTCATAGGTTTAGCTAATTTGAATAAATCATTATTAAGAGCGAGGGGTTCATTAGGTCGCAGAATATAAAACCCGTTTTCCAAACATGCAATACACAATTGTGATCCATTGGAAGAAATAGATATATTAAAACTTGTGAAAGTCATAACAAATTGTTCTAACTGCAACATGGAAACTGAAATTAAATTTCTACTAAAATTCAGAATGAAAAAGGCATCTTTTAAAATTAAAAATTTATTTCCGAACTTCAGATGAGGTCTTCCTCTAGCTTGGACCGCAACGAACGCTCTGTTCCCAACTCTAAGTTTTAAGCTACCTTCGTCCACTTTCTCCTACGATTTAAGAAGCTATACAGAGTTACAAACATGGTTGGTAGATCTAGAATCAATAATCCAAACAAATATATCATTCTCTAAAACACATGTTTCTAAGATAAATGAACTATAATCATTACCTTTGTTTTTTGCTGCTAGAAACTTGGGGCAATCCTGTTTCCAATGCCCCTTCTCTTTGTAGTGAAAACACTTACCTTTACCTTCCTTGTTTTTCTTGTTCTTCCCCTTAGGTGTCTGTGCACTTGGTTGTGCACTCGTCTTTGCAGCCTTTGCAGGCTTGGGGTTGTTGTTTTGTCCACCTTTCCTCTTGTTTCTAGCTTTCGAAGATGAAGGTTGGTTAGCTTCAGCCTTAGCTGGATCAGCAGCAACAACAGTAGTCTTATTTTCTCCTCTTTTACTAGGTCCACCCATGATAGGATAAAAAATCTGAAGCTCGTTCATGAGATGTGTCGGACCATAGTTGAGTTGATCACGAACGTGCAGACACGGTGCCATCCGAGCATTCACGGTGTCATCACATATGTGCGGAGACGGTGATGTCCAAGCATTTACGGTGTCATCACGAGCATTGACGGTGCCATCACGAGCGTGCGGACACAATGCTCGTTTTGGGGATTCCTCAATCATGACGAACTTGGAGTTGTCACCAATCAACTCTATGTTGATATTCTGCTTCCAATTAAGGAAGTTTTCTCCAGTGAGTTTCTTCATCGAGAGTTGAGAAAGGATGGGAGTAGACACAGACACTACTTAACTTAAAACTACAAACTATTAATAAAATAGAAATCAATCACATTTGCTCAATAAAACTCCTATTCACACAAATTTCATGAAATAACACAACATATACAAAAAATATGTAAGATATGAGAAAAAATACCAAAAACAATCATATCTCTATTTCTTTAGGTTTTTAACTATTCTATGATATCGTTGTCTCGGTTGGCGAGAGTAAAAAATACCACTAGTTAAATAGAGTTGTAAACTCATTTAATAATAGACACCATTATTAACAACCTACTATTCGATCAAAATAAAAAAAAATCTCTTATTTTATGAGCTAGACCCATGGTTTCGATAATCATAGATTTAGTTCTAGTAATCACCGTTGGGGTGAGTCTAGTAGAATTTGACCTATAATTATCTATCTTTCGAAATCTAACCTTGTCAAAATAGCTAATGAACACCTTCCGTAGGGGGACGAATAAAAGCACCTTGAGGCCCCATTAAGCTATTGACTATGTTAGACCAACGGTGGAGATCGAATAAAATACTTAAAATAAGCTCATTATAAAATAAAAAAAATACTATTTTTATTATTTATTTTTAGAAAATTAATGACTATGGTTTTCCAAAAAAAAAAATAAACAGATTAAAATTTTTAAAACCAAAGTTCTATAATTTCCTATTAATTCTAAAGTGTCACATTGAAACAAATTCAATTAATTTAGAATTAATTTATTGCTAATCAATATTTAGGTTTAACTAATATAATGAACCTATACAATCAAGTCCAACTTAGGTAAATGGACCTTAACAATTGGACTTATATGGAGGAGGGTTGGGTCCAGTATGTCGTTCCCACTACAAAGGCCCCCAATCTTCCATACAAGGTCCAAAAGATAGGAATTTAAACATTCGTTTTATTAATTGTTATTAATTGATTAGGCCCACTATAATCATGCAAAGCAAATGGGCCTTCACAAGTGGAATCACTCACAAGAGAGGAATTTAAACTTTACATTTTCTAATGGGCCCAAATAAAACCTATCATTTTATGAATATTTTATTTGGCAAAAACCATATATCTAACAAACATATGGGTCACTATATGCATCTAAGCCCAATTCCAAAAATACCGCATATAGTGCAAACAGACATGTTATAATTGGATGGGCCTAATCATGTTACTATATGAGCAATTCTATGAATTTATGCAAAAATACCACAATTTATTTCATTTACAAAAATACCACAATTAATTATCTAGAATTTATCAAAAAATTCAAATTAATAAAAAAATTCACAAATAAGTCAATTTAAATGAAATTTATCAACAATTAACAATAGTTAATTTAAATTTCATTTATCAACAATCAACTTGGTTTAGGTTAATTTGAAAAAAAATATTAATTTAATTTAAATAGGATTTATCAACAATTAACCAAAGTTAATTTAAATCCCATTTATAAAAAAAATATTTTATTAATTGGCTAGAAAAAAATGATATTTTTCAAAATTTAACCAATTTTAAATTTGAAAATCAATATCTTAACTATTTTAAAAAAAAAAAAATTGTTTTGTTACAACTATTAGCTAATATTTTAACCATTTAAAAAAAATAAAATATAAATAGCTATAACAACCCTAAAATATCTTAAAAAAAATTAATCAAATTCAAATATCCATGAAAATATCTAACTAAAAAATTTTAAATTTCAAATAATTTAAATATTAAAAACTATAGAATAAACAGATATTTATATTTTCAAATAAAGATTTAATAAAAATATCAAGAATTTAAAATGAAATATCTTAAATATCTGATATCTTAATTCTAATATTTTAATATATTAAAATATTTAAAATTAAGTTGTTAATCTATTTTTAAATTTGAATTTGAGTCTTTGTAGAAAATATCTAATTATTTAAATCTCAACTAACAAAAATATCTTATTTTTTAAAAAAACAAATTTAAATGATAAAACAAAAAAGATATTTTTGGTTTTGATTATAAATAATTTATTTTTACATTTTTTTTTTATTTTTCTTTAATTAAAAAAAATTAAATTTTTTTTGGATGAATAGTACCCGTGGGTACTGTTCGCCGCGCCCGGGTGGCGCGCGTGCGTGCACACGCGCATGGGCAGCCAGGCCAAATTTTTCCAAAAAATATTTTTTGAGCAATTTTTCAAACAAAAACCTTTTTCTAATTAATTTTTAACATGTTTTACACAAAAAAATCATATATAAAAATTAATAGTATAGAAAACACTACAAAATAACCTAAAAATTGCTAATAATCACATAAAATCAATATGCTTCATAAAAACATGAAAATTCATCCAATTATTCAAACACATCAAATAATCCAATTTTTAACATGTTCATGCATGAAAATAAAGATTACCAAAGACTCTGAGGCCAGTTGTTAGGAAAACTTATACAAGATCTCTATTTATTTTCATGTAGATCTAATATTAAACAAATTAATATGAGATAACCTAGAACACATTTCTAAAATTGAATTCAAAGAGAATCAAAGACAAGAATACTTACAGTATACGTAACGGAATGAAAGAGTCATTCCTTCAGTTTCTCTAACTCTTGTATCCTTTCTGTCGCAGAGTATTATCAAGAAACTGAACCGTTCTTCTAATTTTTTCACAGTCTTCCAATGCATCCTTAGAATTACCTAGACTAGTGTGGGCAATTCTCAACGCATGAGATAGATATAGAGAGAAGAAGAGAAAATAATAATAAAGAAGTTTAGAAAAGGACTTGTGTTTAGAGAAAATCTAAAACCTATCAGGAAATCTGACTTGTGACTTGTCAAACTTGTTTTTTGACTTCTCTCTAAGTACTCCTTTTATAGGCTCAATTAGGCCATTTACTTTAATTAAAAAATCAATAAAATAATAGCCAATTAACAGCCCTAGGTCAAAATTATCATGAGCTTTAGGCTCGTGAAATTTCCCATTTGATTATAAGCCCATTAAACTTAAAATCAAGACATGTATTATTTTCTATTGATTTAATTAATTAAACAATTATTTAAATCCTTTATCAAATTAATTATTTATAATTTGAACCTCAATTTAAACTTATTTATTAATTTAGATACCAATTTATCTTAATTAATAAATCTGTCATAATTTCTCTTTTCTTCTCAAAATTACATAAATCTGTGAAACTATCCAAAATTGACATGGTCAACTTTGATAATTCTAATTGATATTTAAATCAATTAATTGAGACTATCTAGATGATTTTATCCAAGGTACAATGGGGACCATGGGTGTAATGCCCCGAATTCTCCGATGTCGTTTAATGGCGGGATTAGTAGGTCGGGAGGGCCATACTTGTTTAATTATGCAATTAATTGATAATATGCATGTATATGTAAATTATATTATAATATGATATTAAATGCATGCATGTGGGTCCACATTTTAATTACAGAGGTGTGATGGTAATTTGGCCCGTTGAGGGTATAATTGTATATTTGTATGCATGTCGATGATATATGTTGAGACCACATTATAATGTGGGTTTGTTCGAGCTATTCGGCGTGAGACGATCTTGGAATATTGATTAGCGGTCTAGTCATAACAGGTTTAAGTTCGGGGCTCGGGATGAGTCTTAGGGTGATTTTAATGATTAGAGCGTTACTGGGAATTAAAGGGTAACGGGATATGAATTATTGGTGTTTGAGATTATCGAGAATAGCGGGAATTGGAGAGCGTTAATTATGATTAACGAGAGAGGTGGAAAATACCAATTTAGCCCTTGGGAGCCTTTAGAAACCTTTATTAGACCTAGGGGTATTTTGGTCATTTTACCCCTAGGATAGATATAAGCCGTTTTTGGTTGTGAAAGAAGAGAGAAAACAGAGTTTCTTCAAGAGCCTTCCCGTACCATCCTTTTCTTCATTTCCTTTCAGATTTTTGAACCATTCTTGAGGATTCAAGCTTGGGAAGTAAGCCTTGGGAGTTCAGGAGAGTGTTCCTCCATTGAAGGGCATCATAAGCTGAGCTTTGGGTAAGTTTCTAACCATTAAATTCCCTGGTTTGCCCTGTTTTAGTTCTGTTTTGCAGTTGTGATTCTAGGTTGGGATCTTGGTTTTGTTGGGAGTTTTGGCTAAGGTTCTATGGTTGTGATGTTTGGGGTATGTTGGGATGGTTTTTGGGTTCATTTGGCACCAAAAATGGGATTTGGAAGCATTGGAATCAGGTTAGAATCGAAGGAGATGAAGAAGGATGTTTCAGGGGGCATCTGGTCAGGAGGTAGCTCTATAGCACCCACCCTAGGGCGCTACAACGCTACACAGGGGTCTTTTGGGTGTGTTGGAGGTTTTGAGAATAGTGCTGGGGTGCTAGGGATCAGCGCTGTAGCGCTACTCTGTTCCTTCAAAGTCCCATTTTGAGTGTTTTTAAGGGTTTTTGACTTGGGGTTTCAATCCTTAAGGCCCAGGATCGAATCTACTCACCTTGTGGGCATGTTTCGATGTCCCGAGTGTGGGGTTTAGGTTAAGACCCTATCATTGTGGATTCTCATTAATGGAGGTTATAATTGGTAGTGATTAGGTAACCGCTAAGGAACCAAAAGATCGGTTGTTCTCAGGGGTCGTCCTTATAATATTTCTCGCTCGAACCTGAGGTAAGAAAACTGCACCCCGTGTATATGACATGTATGATAGTTGCTGAGGCATGCTGGTTGATAAATGTGGACATTGATTGCATATTAAATGCTAGCGAATATTGCTCACTTGTATATGGCACTGACTAGTCAGGGACACTGACCTAAGAGTCAGACACGACATAAACGTCCTGAATGCAAGGCCGAATGAAGATTAGATCTAATCGATAGCAGTGTTGAATGACTCTAAGGCATTAACTCTGGACCAACCCTAAGGTCGATGAATCTTATAAGCGCTTGACTAGTCTAAGCTAGTTACTCAGAGCCAGGGCCTGAGGCCCAGGTGACCGTTTGTCACATGGCTAGGGAACGATGTTCCAGGATTATGACTCTATGGTCATGAAGAAGGTTATGTTGGTGACTAGTCACCATGCACCTATCCTGTTTAAGCTAGTGAAAGGTTCACTTATCTGTAAAGACCGGTGACCCTATCGTCACAGGCTTAAGGGAGCTGTACCCACATTAGTGACTTTTGCGACTGTCACCTATCTGTTTTGGACTGATAGTCCTGAATGATTATTATGATCATTGCTGATATTATATCATGCTATATTGTGTTTTCTTGCTGGGCCTTGGTTCATGGGTGCTATGTGGTGCAGGTAAAGGGAAAGAAATGCTCACCTAGCCTTGAGTGGAGAGCTTAGGTGGTGATGTGTACATATGCGGCCACTTGTCCACCACGGCCAAGGAGTTCTGAGAGGAACTAGGGGGTTTACCCTATTTTTTGCCGCTTAGGTTGGCGGGGTTGTAAATTTGAAACAGTAGTGACAATTTTGTATTATAAATAACTTGTAAATGTTTTGATGAGCTCATGAATAGTTTATAAACTTAATAAAATATATCCTTTCCTTTTTATTTGTTTTCCACCTTAGCCTGTTAATAACACTTAGAGCACGATTTTAACCAAAGGACTTGTGTAGCGGGTCAAATTTTCGGTTCACCGATCACCGTAACTGTTCTGGGGTAGCCAGGGCGTTACAACTTAGTATCAGAGCGTGGCAAAGTTAGGGTTCCTGTAGACTGGCTGGACATGTACACACATCACTGAAGTCAAGCTCGACTCATGGTTTGGTAACTATTTATGTAGTTATATGTATAACTGCTTAAATATAGTATATATGCTTTACCTGTATGCATGAGACACCATGTTAAACCTGTGCCCTGAAATATTATATCCTTAGCAAATGTGTGCTAATTAGTACTGAGATTGCTAGAACATACTTATTAGTATGGTTGATTGTGAAATATTATGTGATACATGTTGAGTGCTAAATGTTATAAACATGTATCTGCTTGTATAATTGTATGACTATGGAATGTGATAATTGTCTGCTTTTTCTTGGACCGAAAGGCGGCAAGAGGTTTAGTTGTTACTACCTGACTAGTCGTATTGATCATTATTTCAGTAAGGTGTCAGATAAGAATGAATCCAGGGCATACAGATACTTCAGCTGGCCAGAGTGATCAAGGCCAGAATAATAATAACAGTCAGGGTTAGGAAAATGACCAGTCACAGATTCCACAATCAACTCCTATAAATTGGCAGCAGATAATCAGTGATCTGCAGGCGATAGTGTTAAGATAGGGAGAGGAGCTTCGTCTCCTGAAACAGCAGCAAGTGCCTGCAGTGGCCAGTGTATCAGAGGCACCTCCTGTGTCGGTGCCAGCAGCAGAGCATCTGCCTGAGGTTGGAAATAAATGGGAACCTCTCTATGAAAGGTTGAGGAAGCAGCAACCTCCTGTATTTGAGGGCAGTGCAGATCCTGCCAAGGCAGAGCAATGGATGAGTATGATTACCACTATCCTTGACTTCATGAGGGTATCTGGCAATGAGAGGGTTGCTTGTGCCACTTATATGTTTCGGGAGGATGCCCGGATTTGGTGGAAGGTGATTACCCAGACCAAGAATGTTAATGCCCTGAGTTGGGAAGAGTTTCAGACTCTGTTCAACGAGAAATATTACAATGATGCTGTCAGGGCAGCTAAAGCTGAGGAATTCATTAGGCTACTTCAGGGAAATTTGTCAGTCACTGAGTATGCCTTGAAATTTGATCGTTTGGAAAAGTTTTCCATGGAGCTGGTGCCCATTTATGGGACCAGGAGAGAGAGGTTTTTGTAGGGGCTACAGCCCAGATTAGCCCGTGATGTACGTATCACCACTGTGGCTGGGGTTACTACCTATGCACAGGTGGTTGAGAAGGCACTCACAGCTGAGAGTGCAGAGAACAAGATCTGGCGTGATAATGCAGCTAGAAAGGATTTCAGGAGGACGGTTCCTCCATTTGTGGGTTCTGGTAGGGGTGTAGGCCCCAGTGAGCAGAAGAGGAAGGTTCCTGACACCTTCCCAGTTCCAGGTCCTGATAGGCGGCCCCGTGGTATTTCTATGGGTCGTCCAGGTGGTAGCGAAGCCTGGAAGTCTTATCCTGAATGCCCTAGATGCAAGAGGCATCATTTGGGAGAGTGTAGGGCAAGGGCATGCTTCTCATGTGGAGTAGTGGGTCATTTTAAAAAGGATTGCCCTAAGGCAAGAAAACAAGAACCCAGGAAAGCGGACAGCTTGTCCCCAGCTCGAGTGTTCGCATTGACTCAAGCAGAAGCTGAGGCTTCTCCCTCAATTGTTACAGGTCAGCTTATTAGTGATGGAACCCCTTATAATGTATTGATTGATTCTGGTGCTACACATTCTTTTGTTTCTAGTAGTATTATTGATAGACTGTGTAGACCATGTGATTTTTATGTTGTGGGGTTTGGAACTCTGTTACCCACTGGAGAATTAGTGGTATCCAGGAGATGGGTCAGATCTTTGCCAGTGACAATGGAGGGCAGAGAGTTGTCATTGGATTTAATAAAGTTAGTTATGACTGACTTTGATATGATATTGGGTATGGATTGGTTGGAAAAGTATGGGGCAACCATTGATTGCAGAAGGAAGATGGTCACCTTTGAGCCTGAAGGTGAGGATCCTTTTGTGTTTGTTGGTGTTGTGCATGGACCTTGCATTCCTATGATTTCTGTGTTGAGGGCTAGGGATCTATTGCAAGGAGGTTGCATTGGGTTCTTAGCTAGTGTGGTTGATACCACTCAGGTCATGCCAGTGAGACCAGGCTTGTTTGTGAATTTCTGGATGTGTTTCCAGAAGATTTGCCAGGGTTTCCACCGCACAGAGAAATTGAGTTCGTGATAGAACTGGCATCGGGGACAGAGCCAGTGTCTAGAGCACCTTACAGAATGGCCCCAGCTGAGTTGAAAGAATTAAAAGTACAGTTGCAAGATCTGTTAGATTTGGGTTTTATCAGACCTAGCTTCTCACCTTGGGGTGCGCCAGTTCTGTTTGTAAAGAAGAAGGATGGTTCCCTGAGAATGTGTATTGATTACAGAGAACTGAATAAGTTGACAATTAAGAAGAAGTATCCTTTGCCAAGGATAGATGATCTATTTGATTAGTTGCAAGGTAAAAAGGTATTCTCAAAGATCGACCTTCATTCTAGTTATCATCAGTTGAGGGTCAAGGAGGGAGATATACCGAAGACTGCTTTTCGTACCAAGTATGGGCATTATGAGTTCCTAGTTATGTCTTTTGGATTGACTAATGCCCATGCTGCTTTTATGGATTTGATGAACCGAGTGTTCAAGGATTATCTGGACCAGTTTGTGATCGTCTTCATCGATGATATTCTGGTATATTCTCAGTTTGAGTCAGAGCATGAGCAACACCTGAGGTTGGTTCTACAGAGACTGAGGGAACACAGACTATTTGCTAAATTCAAGAAATGTGAGTTCTGGTTATCTCAGGTGTCCTTTCTTGGGCATATTGTCAGTAAGGAGGGGGTTAAGGTAGATCCAGCGAAGATTGAAGCAGTCAGAGATTGGCCAAGGCCAAAGAATGCTTCTGAGGTTAGAAGTTTCCTTGGATTGGCAGGTTATAATAGGCATTTCGTGGAAGGGTTCTCAAAGATTGCTTCTGCATTGACTGAGCTGACACGCAAGAGCCAAACATTTATGTGGTCAGATAAATGTGAGAACAGCTTCCAGGAACTGAAGCAGAGATTGATTACAGCTCCGATTCTGAGTCTTCCAACAGATCAGGAGAAGTTTGTGATTTATTGTGATGCTTCTCATCAGGGTTTAGGTTGTGTTCTGATGCAGTCAGAAAAGGTAATTGCTTATGCTTCTCATCAATTGAAGGAGTATGAAAAGAGATATCCCACTCATGATTTAGAGTTGGTGGTGGTGGTCTTTGCTTTAAAGATATGGAGGCATTATCTTTATGGAGAAAAGTGTGAGATCTATACAGACCATAAGAGCCTTAAATACTTCTTCACCCAGAAAGACCTGAATATGAGGCAAAGGCATTGGCTGGAGTTAGTAAAAGATTATGACTGTGAGATTTTGTATCATCCAGGAATGGCCAACGTGGCAGCTGATGCTTTAAGCTAAAAGGGTCCGGGACAGATTCATGGTATGAGGCTGATAGCCAGGGAGTTAGCAGATGATATGACCAGAGCTGGTATAGAGTTGTTGGTGGGCCAGTTGACTAATATTACGCTACAGTCTACGCTATTGGAGAGAATCAAGGAGGGTCAGTTGAGTGATCCACAGTTAATCAAGATCAGAGAGGATGTTTTGGCTAGAGCATCCAGAGATTATACAGTGTCTAAGTTAGGCTTGTTGAGATACAAGGGGCGGATATGTGTTCTGTTAGACACTGCTTTGAGGCGAGAGATTCTGGATGAATCTCATACTACACCTTACTCTTTGCATCCAGGCACCATAAAGATGTATCAGGATGTGAGATCGTTGTATTGGTGGCCAGGGATGAAGAGAGATGTAGTGGAGGATGTGGCTAAGTGCTTGACATGCCAACAGGTCAAGGCTGAGCATCAGAGGCCGACAGGGTTATTGCAGCCTCTGGATATCCCAGAGTGGAAATGGGAAGACATCATGATGGATTTCGTGGTGGGCTTACCCAGGACTGTTGGTCAGCATGATTCTATTTGGGTGATAGTGGATCGCTACACCAAGTCAGCTCACTTTCTGCCAGTGAGGACTACTTATATAGTTGACCAGTATGCAGATCTCTATGTGAGAGAGATCGTGCGCCTCCATGGAGCGCATAGGTCGATCGTGTCAGATCGGGACCCTACTTTTACTTCCAAGTTCTGGGGGAGTTTGCAGAAGGCCATGGGGACACAATTGAAGTTCAGTACTGCTTATCATCCTTAGAAAGATGGGCAATCTGAGAGGATAATCCAGATATTAGAAGACATGTTGAGAGCATGTGTACTGGACTTTGGTGGATCTTGGAGTAAGTATCTACCTTTGATAGAGTTCTCCTACAACAACAGTTATCAGTCTACCATTGGAGTTGCACCTTATGAGATGCTGTATGGTAGGAAATTCAGATCTCCCATTCATTGGGATGAGACAGGTGAAAGGAGATAGTTAGGTCCTGAGGCAGTTCAGAGGACCAGTGAGGCTATTGAGAAGATTAGAGCTCGAATTCTTACTTCTCAGAGTAGACATAAGAGTTATGCAGATCCCAAGCGTAGGAATGTGGAGTTCCAAGTGGGAGACTATGTCTTCCTTAGAGTCTCGCCATGGAGAGGGGTGAGAAGGTTTGGGAAGAAAGGCAAGCTGAGCCCTAGATTTGTAGGCCCATTTGAGATCTTGGAGAGGGTTGGTCATGTGGCTTACAGATTGGCTTTGCCTTCAGCTTTGTCAGCTGTGCATAATGTATTTCATGTTTCAGCTCTTCGGAGGTCTGTATCTGATGTGAATCATATTTTGAGTTATGAAGATCTGGAGCTTGAGCCAGATCTCTCCTTTGAGGAGCAGCCAATTCAGATACTTGACAGAAAAAATAAGGTCCTCAGGAATAAGACGATACCTTTGGTTGAGGTATTGTGGAGGAACAGCAAGGTCGAGGAAGCGACCTGGGAGCTGGAGTCAGATATACAGAGTCAGTATCCTGAGCTGTTCAGGTAAATTTCGAGGACGAAATTTCGGTAAGGAGGGGATAGTTGTAATGCCCTGAATTCTCCGATGTGGTTTAATGGCGGGATTAGTTGGACGGGAGGGCCATACTTGTTTAATTATGCCATTAATTGATAATATGCATGTATATGTGAATTATATTATAATATGATATTAAATGCATGCATGTGGGTCCACATTTTAATTACAGGGGTGTGATGGTAATTTGGCCCGTTGAGGGTATAATTGTATATTTGTATGCATGTCGATGATATATGTTGAGACCACATTATAATGTGGGTTTGTTCGAGCTATTCGGCATGAGACGATCTTGGAATATTGATTAGCGGTCTAGTCATAACAGGTTTAAGTTTGGGGCTCGGGATGAGTCTCGGGGTGATTTTAATGATTAGAGCGTTACCGGGAATTAAAGGGTAACGGGATATGAATTATTGGTGTTTGAGATTATTGAGAATAGCGGGAATTAGAGAGTGTTAATTATGATTAACGAGATGAGTGGAAAATACCAATTTTGCCCTTGGGAGCCTTTAGAAACCTTTATTAGACCTATGGATATTTTGGTCTTTTTACCCCTAGGATAGATATAAGCCATTTTTGGCTGTGAAAGAAGAGAGAAAACAGAGTTTCTTCAAGAGCCTTCCCGTACCATCCTTTTCTTCATTTCCTTTCAGATTTTTGAACCATTCTTGAGAATTCAAGCTTGGGAAGTAAGCCTTGGGAGTTCGGGAGAATGTTCCTCCATTGAAGGGCATCATAAGCTGAGCTTTGGGTAAGTTTCTAACCATTAAATTCCCTGGTTTTCCCTGTTTTAGTTCTGTTTTGCAGTTGTGATTTCTAGGTTGGGATCTTGGTTTTGTTGGGAGTTTTGGCTAGGGTTCTATGGTTGTGATGTTTGGGGTATGTTGGGATGGTTTTTGGGTTCATTTGGCACCAAAAATGGGATTTGGAAGCATCAGAATTAGGTTAGAATCGAAGGAGATGAAGAAGGAGGTTTCAGGGGGCATCTGGTCTGAAGGTAGCGCTATAGCACCCACCCTAGGGCGCTACAGCGCTACATAGGGGTCTTTTGGGTGTGTTGGGGATTCTGAGAATAGCGATGGGGCGCTAGGGATCAGCGCTGTAGCGCTACTCTGTTCCTTCAAAGTCTCGTTTTGAGTGTTTTTAAGGGTTTTTGACTTGGGGTTTCAATCCTTAAGGCCCGAGATCGAATCTACTCACTGTGTGGGCATGTTTCGAGGTCCCGAGTATGGGGTTTAGGTTAAGACCCTATCATTGTGGATTCTCATTAATGGAGGTTATAATTGGTTGTCATTAGGTAACCGTTAAGGAACCAAAAGATCGGTCGTTCTCAGGGGTCGTCCTTATAATATTTCTCGCTCGAACCTGAGGTAAGAAAACTGCACCCCGTGTATATGACATGTATGATAGTTGCTGAGGCATGCTGGTTGATAAATGTGGACATTGATTGCATATTAAATGCTAGCGAATATTGCTCACTTGTATATGGCACTGACTAGTCAGGCACATTAACCTAAGAGTCAGAAACGGCATAAGCGTCCTGAATGCAAGGCCGAATGAAGATTAGATCTAATCGATAGTAGCATTGAATGACTCTAAGGCATTAACGCTCGACCGACCCTAAGGTCGATTAATCTTATAAGCACTTGACTAGTCTAAGCTAGTTACTCAGAGCCAGGGCCTGAGGCCCAGGTGACCGTTTGTCACATGGCTAGGGAACGATGTTCCAGGGTTATGACTCTATGGTCATGAGGAAGGTTATGTTGGTGACTAATCACCATGCACCTATCCTATTTAAGCTAGTGAAAGGTTCACTTATCTGTAAAGACCGGTGACCCTATCGTCACAGGCTTAAGGGAGCTGTACCCACATTAGTGACTTTTGCGACTGTCACCTATCTGTTTTGGACTGATAGTCCTGAATGATTATTATGATCATTGTTGATATTATATCATGCTATATTGTGTTTTCTTGCTGGGCCTTGGTTCATGGGTGCTATGTGGTGCAGGTAAAGGGAAAGAAATGCTCACCTAGCCTTGAGTGGAGAGCTTAGGTGGTGATGTGTACATATGCGGCCACTTGTCCACCACGGCCAAGGAGTTCTGAGAGGAACTAGGGGGTTTACCCTATTTTTTGCCGCTTAGGTTGGCGGGGTTGTAAATTTGAAACAGTAGTGACAATTTTGTATTATAAATAACTTGTAAATGTTTTGATGAGCTCATGAATAGTTTATAAACTTAATAAAATATATCATTTCCTTTTTATTGGTTTTCCACCTTAGCCTGTTAATAGCACTTAGAACACATTTTTAACCAAAGGACTCGGGTAGCGGGTCAAATTTCTGGTTCACCGATCACCGTAACTGTTCTGGGGTAACTAGGGCGTTACAATGGGCCTATGAATTCAAGCTCCAATAAGTTATCATAAATCTAAAAAATAAATTTACTAACTTATTAATTCCTCGTGACTCCACTATAGACTCGGAATTGCACTCTTGAATTCATAGAGCGCTCTATAACAAATATAGATATGCTATTAATTATCCATTGTTACAACCACAATTGTCATTCAATCCTCTATAGATGGTCTACAATGAGATAGGACTAAAATACCATTTTACCCCTTATTTTATTTTATCCTTAAAACACTTAGTTCCTTGTAAATGATATTTCAGTAAACTAATTTAATTACTGAAATGAGATCTCTATCATTTAACACCTTGAACCAAACTAAAAGGAAACCATCGTTTCACTTCTTCATTAGAAGCTATAGATGTTCATATCTATGATTAACACTCCCACTCAATTATACTACAGAGTTCCCAAGATGTAAGTATGGGCTAGTTCGTAGGGTAAGCTGGTAACGAACAAGTCAAAGAACTCAAATAATACAATCAGTTAGAATACTAACCAATCAGAATTGAGACTAAATTGACCTATGGTCAACTATATGATATGACTAGAATAGATAATAATGACATGTTTACTTATCTTATCAACTATCAATATCGGTCTTGTCCGATGTAACAAATACATCCAATCTTATCTACTTTTCTAATGTTCTGGAAAGAACATAACACTGTAATGTGTAAGTAGATCATATTGTAGATTGGAAAGTCAGTGTAAATCCTGTGCACTTACTAATCTTAGGACTAACTTATTTTGAACATATAATCTGTTACACCCAGATTTTGGGATAAGAAGTTATGACCCCAAAAACTTGGCTCGTCAGGTGTGAGCTCGAAATGTATGAAGACATCATATGGTCTAACCGTTAAACCTCTCTAAAGTAAAACAATGATCTCGAGGATGTGTAACCTCGAATATTCTCTGAGCTCACGATGGGCAATGGCACGACACTATATTGTTTGCCGATTGTCTTCAGACGAGATAGCTCGAGCTCGGGAAGTGCAAGCTCGTCGGCACCTACTAGTCCCGAGCATAGTCCGAAGTTGGGTGACAGGCTCGTGATTGACTCATATTCTCGACAGACTCAATGCCAACAGCTGATCTCGAAGATCTGATGAATCACCTGGGATAGCCCATTACGTGTGAACATGTTTATTGTTGTGCAATCCCAATATTTAAGGGATATCATTTAATCTGTTATTCGTCCCTGATCTTCATGGGATGTTCCCGTGTATATAGGAGATAATGCATTTAATATCATTATTTCAATTGATTTATAGAATATCTTCCTGAAATATGTGGGAACAAATTCTGCAACCTTCTCTATAAATAGAGAAGGAATCACCACTTGTAAATGACCGATTTTCTGATTTCTGGAGAGAAGACGCTGGGTAATTCATCTCTGAAGAATTTCCAGAAAACTCCTAAGTCTTAATAACATAGACTCGTGGACTAGGCAGAATTAACTGCTGAACCACGTAAAAATCCTATGGTCTTTCTTCACTATTCATTCGCTTCATTGTTTAATTTCTCTACAATTTAAGTTAGTGAAAAATGACGTCAATAGTTTGGTGCTTTCGTTGAGAGTTGTTAAACAATACGTGCATGAGTCTGTTCATTCAAAGAACCTCCCAAATCAACAATGGTAGCAAATGATCCCAATGTTCCTGAGGAGGAAATTTTAGATGAAGCTGACTACCCCCGACGCCCTGGAAAGCCACCCATGGTGCACTCGGACCTTGATGAGAGGAGTGGTTCATTCGATTCTCGGGGACCAGCAGCCCCCAGGGACGACGGGGACATGTACTACAATCCTGAATGATATGTCTCGATAGTGGAACTCGAAAATCGTCAACTAAGAAAGCAGTTGGCAGAGGCCAAGAAGCGTAATGAAGGGCTAGCCAGACTAGCTGCTGAGGCGCAGGCGACTCAGGTCCCACCTTCGCCAGAGGATCAGGCTCTGCCTCCGCAGGACATTCATGTTCCGCCACATAGGCCTCGAAGGCAACCACGCAAAAATGTTGTTACCCGAAGAGCGGAGCAAACTCAGCCGCCAGCAAAACAGCCTACTCTGCCGAGAACCCGGAGAAGTAACCAGGCTGGAGGTCCTGCCAACCCAATTGCGGAGGCACTAGCCGAAGTAGGGAATAACTGAGCCCCCTCGGAGGCTCGGACCCAAAATCCTAGTATTGCGCAGAACGTTACAGAACTTGGTCGGGAGAACTCAGGACCTTCTAGGCCCTGTAATGGATGGCAGCCACCATCACCAATAAGGCACCCACCATCGCCAATAAGGTATCCTTCACCAACTCAGAGGAACACACAACCAACCTATGGTGATAAGGAAAGGCGAGCTGGGTGAAGGCATGGAAATGGTGAGACTGCTAGGGAGCATAGAGGTACCCAACCCATGAGAAGCCAAATGTCTCGGTCTCACACTATTGAGACGAGGCAACCAGCAAGGAACCCATCTCAAAATAACCGCGCAACGAGCCCTGTCAGTGAAGGCTCAGGAGACACTAGATCAGTCAGTATGTATGACCAAGGACGTATAAATAATGGGAATTGAAGGGATCACCCAGATTTACGAGAACACTTGAACTATAATCGAGGGAATGATAATCCAAATATGAGAGATCATCTCAATGGATGCAAGAACCCCATACCGAGGTGCGATGCTGGGGTTGTGATCAACGATAACCAGTTCCCACTGCTTCAAGTTAGACCCCCCGTGGATCTAGTCCAAGAAAGGATTGAACAGCTGGAAAGAGTATTCAGGCTCTTACAAAATGAACGAGGTCGGGATCGGGACGAAGAGTTCGACGAAGAACTCAAACCATTCGCCCCTCATATTTCTAGCACCCCGTTTCCTCAGGGATTCAGAATTCCTCATGTCCCACCATTTGATGGGAATTCGGATCCATACAGTCATTTAAGTACGTTCAACACAATCATGCGAGCTAGTAATGTGGGCTACGAGCTGAGATGCATGCTGTTTCCAGTCTCGCTCACGGGACCAGCAAAAAACTGGTTTAAAAAGTATAAGAGGCATTCGATTGCTTCTTGGGATCAATTATCTAGGGATTTCAAGAAGTAATTCAAAGCTATGGTCGGAATTAGGCCCGAGGCGTCTGCCTTGACTAATGTCCGACAACAACCGAATGAAACATTGAAAAGTTACCTCACAAGGTTTAATTTAGAAGTCGCCCGAGCACGTGACGTGGACGACAGCGGCCATTTAATGGCTGTCCGTGCTGGAGTAATGCTTGGAAGTCCTCTCTGGGAGGATATGCAGAGGAAGCTTGTAAGGTCCTTAACTGAGTTCAATCGACAAGCTCAGAGGTTTGTTAATGTAGAAGAGGTGAGGTCAGCATTAAATATGACCTCTTAGCCCATAACTACAACAACAAACACAAACTCTGCCTCGACCTCGGCAGATCCTACGACCTCAAAACCCACCAGGGACAACCCTTCTAAAAAGAAGAAGAATGAAGGGAATAACCCCGAGGTGGAAGAAGGAAAGAAGAAGAAAGAGGAAAGATATTTCTCTGAATACAAAGTGTATACCAAGCTCAACGACTCTTGGGAGAATATCTACCTAGCTAATGAAAACTAGGTTCCTTTCAGACGGCCTGACCCCATGAGGAACCAAAAAGCAAAAAGAGACTCCAGGAAGTACTGCAGATTCCATAGAGATATCGTATGAGTGTCATCAATTAAAAGATGAGATCAAAGGCTTGATCTCGAGGGGATATTTCAGACAGTATGTTAGGAATCAAAATCCCAATCAGGCTTCCACCAACCAGAGGGCGGCAACAGCAGCACCACCTACCTAGAAAAACAACTCCTGAGCAAGGGAAGACAAACGACCCCCTCCGATTGATGGAGAAGATGTTATAACCATCTCGGGGGGGGGGGGGGGGGGCACATATTGCAGGACTGGGCAGGAACGCCCAGAAACGATATGTGAATGAGCTGAAAATAGGTGACGGGTCTCCTTGCGAACCCGAGCCTAGAGCTCCAAAACAGCAAAGGGTTGAATCTTAACCCATAACTTTTACTGAGGATGATGCATCTCATGTACAATTCCCTCACAACGACCCGCTAGTCATCACCCTTCAGCTCGCGAATAAGAGGCTACACAGAGTCATGATTGATAATGGGAGCTCAGTAAATATCCTTTATAAAGCCACCTTAGAAAAGATGGGACTCGCACTTCGCGACCTAAAGGCCTGTGCAACGACGTTGTATGATTTTTCAGGAGAAGAGATTGCCTGTGTGGGATCCATCGACAGCCAAGATGAAGGAGTTTGTAGTAGTGGATCTTCCATCGGCCTACAATGTACTACTTGGGAGACCCGCCCTGGTAGGGCTGGGGGCAGTGTCATCCGTTAGGCACCTGGACATCAAGTTCCTGACTTCTAGTGGCATCGAGACACTGAAAGGGGACCAGCTCACAGGGAGGGAATGCTATAGCATTTTCCGTTAGAGGAAAGAAACAGACAAGTGCACAAACACTTGTCATAATTCAGAATAAGGATGGGACAGTCTTCGAGATAGACGAAGAAATTGATCCGAGAATAGAAGAAAGAGTTGATCTCGAGCCGTTAGAAGAGCTCGAAGAGGTCAAGCTCAAAGAAGTTGACCCCCCCCCCCCCCCTCTGAAAAATGTGAAGGTGGGGAAAAACCTTCTAGAAGAAACAAAATAGTAAATAATTTGCTTTTTGAAAAAGAACCAGGATGTTTTCACGCGGTCACATTCGGACATGGTGGGGACAAGTCTGAATGTGATAAGCCACGCTCTTAATATTGACAAGAGCTTCCCCCCGAAGCAACAAAAACGAAGACTCCTAGACGACGACAGGAAGAAGTCCCTGAAGGAAGAGGTCAACAGGTTAAAGGGAAATCGATTCATGCGAGATGCCTTCTACCCGGATTGGGTCGCTAACCCGGTGCTAGTTCCGAAACCTAACGGAACATGGCGAACCTATATTGATTACTCAGACCTCAATAAAGCATGTCCTAAGGACTGCTTCCCCTACCTCAGATCAACCAGCTCGTAGATGCCACAGCTGGGCATGGACTTATGTCGTTCATGGACGCTTATTCTGGATATAACCAGATTTCCATGCATGCCCTGGACCAAGAGCATACGAGTTTTGTGACAGATAAATGACTATATTGCTACAATGTTATGTCGTTCGGGCTCAAGAATGCTGGAGCCACATACCAACGGCTCGTAAACATGATGTTCTCCAAACAGATAGGTAATAACATGGAAGTTTATGTTGATGATATGTTAGTTAAATCTAAACATAACAATAACCATGTGGACGACCTTAAAGAATGCTCTTTTGGAGTATGGTCGGGGAAGTTCCTAGGTTTCATTGTAAATTCTCGGGGAATAGAGGCAAATCCTGACAAGATCCAAACGTTATTTGACATGCCCTCACCTCAAAAGCATAAGGATGACCAAAGTTTGACTAGACGGATGGCGGCATTGAGTAGGTTTATTTCGAAATCTATGGACCGTTGTCTTCCATTTTTCAACCTTTTGAGAGGGGGCAAAAAATTCGAGTGGACAGAGGAATGCGAGCTGGCATTTCAGGAGCTCAAAAAGCGCCTCGCGGAACCTCCTATCTTGTCGAAACCTGTCACAGGAGAAATTTTGTACTTATATCTCGCTACAACCGAGCACGCCATTAGCGTCGTGCTCGTCCGAGAAGAAAAGAAGGTGCAAAAGCCAGTATACTATGTCAGCAAAAGGTTACTGGGGGCAGAATCGAGATACCCCTTAATGGAGAAGTTAGCTCTCAGCCTAATCCACTCATCTCGAAAGCTCTGACCCTACTTCCAAGCGCACCCCATCCATGTGCTGACCAACCAACCACTACGATAAGTCTTGTCCAAGCCAGAAGCCTCGGGCCGATTGTTAAAATGGGCTATTGAGCTCGGGAAATTCGAGATCACTTATCATCCGAGAACAACCATAAGAGGACAGGCCCTGGAAGACTTCATAGTGGAATGCACTGGAATGACTGACAACGAAGTTATAACCCCAGCCCACGAGCTGTGGAAACTTTATGTCGATGGGTCTTCCAACGAAAACGGATCGGGGCAGGAATAATACTGATCACCCCAACTGGAAGTAGATTTCACTCCGCTTTGAGATTTGATTTTGAAGTGTCAAACAACGAGGCTGAATACGAAGCTCTACTGGCGGGACTTCGAATAGCTAAGGAACTCAAGGCTAAGGCGATACATTGCTACAGTGACTCCCAATTGGCATTCAACCAAATTTTAGGGGAATACTAGGCTCGTGGGATAAGAATGGCTGTATATTTAGAAAAAGGTAGCTCTCGAACATTTTGAATTCTACACAGTAGAGCAGGTTCCCCGAGAACAAAATTCGAATGCAGACGCCCTAGCCAGGCTCGCCACATCCACCGAGGTCGAAGAGCTGAGTATTGTGCCAATCGAGCATCTATCGGCACCCAGTATAAGCGAGCTCGAATAGGAAGATGTCTGCATGATTAACTCCGAGCCAACCTGGATGACCCCAATAGTTGAGTACCTTAAAACCAACATTCTCCCAGCAGAACGGAACAAGGCCTGAAAACTGATGTATCAAATTCCCAGATACACTATTGTGGAAGGAAGGCTATGTCGAAGGGGATACTCTATGCCACTACTCTGATGTGTGACTCCACCCGAAGCTAAGAAGATCCTAGAAGAGATACATGAAGGATTATGTGGGGACCACACAGAGGAGCATAACATTTCTAAGAAAATTATACGCCAAAGATACTTCTGGCCCACTATCAAAGCAAACTCAATTGATTACGTCAAGAGATGCAATAAGTGTCAACGGTTCGCCACAATCCCCCGAGCTCCACCTTCCTAGCTAACTATGATGACCTCCCCATGGCCATTTGCAGTCTGGGGAATTGACCTCATAGGCTCGTTGCCAACTGGAAAAGGCAGAGTTAAGTATGCAATTGTCGTGGTAGATTACTTTACGAAGTGGACCGAGGCTGAACCTCTGGCAACAATTACCTCGAAGAAAGTCTTGGACTTTGTGGTAAAAAATATAATCTGTCGATATGGAATGTCAAGGAAGATAGTATCGGATAATGGCACTCAGTTCAATAGTGAACTATTTACCAACTTTTGTGAGAAAAATGGGATAATAAAGAGCTTCTCCTCTATGGCCCATCCCCAAGAGAATGGCCAAGTCGAGGCTGTGAACAAAACCCTGAAGAATTCTATGAAGAAGAAATTGGAAGAAGCTAAGGGAAAATGGCCCTAAGAGTTGCCCCAAGTCTTGTGGGCATATCAGACCACAGCTCGTACTTCAATTGGACATACCCCTTTTTCTCTGGCATATGGATGCGAGGCTACCCGTCGAGGTCGTAATACCCACCATTCGTACCCACGCTTATGATCAAGCCTCGAACCAATCCCAACTCAAAGTAAGTTTGGACCTGATTGAAGAAAGACGGGACAAGGCTCAACTAAAAAATGTAGCATATCAACAATGAGCTACCTGGTATTTCAATAGAAAGGTTTGAGACTGAAAATTTAGTTTGGGAGACTTAGTGCTAAGGCGTGTGTTCTTAGCTACGCGGGATCCGGCTGCTGGCGTGTTCGGGCCTAATTGGGAAGGACCTTATCAGATCGAATCGATTATCCGACCTGGCGTCTACAAATTGGCAAGATTGAATGGGGATTTGGTACCACGAGCATGGAATGGCAAGCATCTATGACCTTACTATCAATAATGTAGGAATGATGTCACCTGTAACCGTGCTTGTTTTTCTTTACTTTGATTCTGTTAATAAATTGTTCAATTTTGAATAAAGTTCATTTTCATCTCAATATGCTGTATTTTTTGCAAACTCTCTTAATTTAATAACCTATGGTCACATTCATAGGATATTAAGGGGGAATTAGTGGTATATATACCGTAGCTTGAAAAAAATAAGAAACAGCATACACGAAAAGAATAAAAGTGTTTGGATTTAACCAAATATGCGAGCTAAGATAGTTTGGACATAACCAAACTATTAAAGAATATAAGTGTTTGGATTCAACCAAATACGCAAGCTAAGATAGTTTGGACATTGCCAAACTATTAAAAAAATAATCAGATTATTAAAAGTAAAGTATTTAGATATAACCGAATATGCGAGCAAAAATAATTTGGACATAAAAAGTAAAGTATTTGGATATAACCAAATGCGCGAGCCAAGGTAATTTGGATGTAACCAAATGTGCGATCAAGATATAACTAGATAAAAAATGTATAACTACATGGATTACGAACCAAAAACACGACCTAAATAGGTTTGGAACAAACCAGCTAAAACTAATCGACAGAAAGTTGGAATATAAATAAACCTACTTCAAGTTAAGTCGAGATCGAAGTTGGAATATTTTGCAAAAAGATAGTTTCGACCTCATAACTTTGGGGAGCTACCCGAGGACGAGGAAAAGTAACTAGAAAAGAAGGATATAACTAAACCACCTACATTACACACCATATAAGTACTTTTGAGTGCATGGTAAAAGTGAGTTCCGACCTTGATAAGTAACGAGATCAGATACAGATACATCGAGTAAACTGTGCATGAATGCATTGAATCTCAAGCTTAAATCCACCACGTGTTTGCATGAATAAACAGACATAAGGACACTTAATATAAATTGCTTGAAATATTTCGACTTAAGAAATGTAAAGCAAAAATATTAAAGTCAAATACGGTATTATAAATATCATAAGAAAATAGCTCTTTTACGAGCTATAAATTGTCTTAGCCCCAAGGGCATAAAAAACAAAAGATAAAAACTATTACAAATGTTTCAAAGGGATGCAGCCCCGGATCGAGATTTAGGAGGAAGGAGCACCCTCCTTAGCCTTCTCTACCTCCTCCGGAGCAGCCTCCTCCGCTTCAAGCTGAGCTTGCCATTTGGCCACAAGCTCCTCCTCAAAAGAGCCTAGGAACCTAGTATCGAGATCAGCATTGCTGGCCCAGATCCTATACATTTCCAGGTCAACTGCTCGGTCCTTCCTCTCCTTGAACTCTTCGAGGAGACGGGTTTTTTCTTCCTCCATTATCTTGAAGGTGGCCTTTTTCTCCTCCTCAAGCTTGGCATTGATCTTCTCAAGATCCCCAGGCCTGGCATTCAGCTTCTCGAGCTCTGCTATCCTGGACTTCATCTGATCAGCCTCAGCCTCCAGTTTTGATTTTTCGGCCTTAAACTCATCTGCGAGCTTGAGCTGAAAATCCTTCACCTCCTGAGCATATGACATGCTCGAATGGATCTCGTTTTTCAGCTTGTAATTTAGCCGAGCAAACGCAGTAAGGGATTGACACACAAACAAATCAAGTTAGAACATACACCAAACACAACAACAACAATAATAAGGTGAGAGAAGTTACCGCAGCAGCGAGCTCGACACTCTTGTCATAAAGAATGATGCAGTCCCGAGCATTGTTCAAGAACTGCCACTGGGGAACCTCGAAGTTGCTAATGCTCTGGCCTACCCGAGACAGGATGTCCGAGCCTAGTGTAGCCCCATGGGTCCCGACAGCATTGTCGACAACATACTCATCAACATGAGTAGAAATCGATAACATATGCCCTTTGGACGCTGGTTTCTTTGGAAGAGGGCTGAGTGTGGGGAGAATCTTGACGACAAGAGGTGGAGGAGGAGCATTTGTGGTGGACGCATCGACTTGGGAGGTGGGACCCACAACTGGGCTCGTAGCAATGGGAGCTGGGGGAGGAGTCTTCTCGGTTCTCTTAGAAACCTTAGTAGGTCGATCAGACTTCTGTGAGGAACTCAGGCGCTTGCTCTTCTTAGCCCCCTTACCCATGGCGAGCACGATCTCGAGATCAGAATCCATAGTGCCTGCACAGTCACACAACATTATAAGAAATTTCAAGACACAAAAAGTTAGCATAATGCAGACAGTCAAGGAATAAAAGGACAAGTAACGAGGAACCTAACTGGAACTCTCCCTCGAGCTCGTGCTCAGCGACCACGTAATTCCCCCATCTTCGGAAGAGGCAGGGGGAGTCCCTTCCCTATATGTGGAAGTCAACCTTGAAAGGTCCCAATAATCATTCGTCCCGTATTGGACGGCTATTCCATCCCAGGCCTCGTTCAGACTATACATAGTATCGTACTTCCCTAACCAGCTATCAAACCTATGGACCCTCTCATCTACCCAGGACCATACATAAAAAATTTCCCTATCATTTGGGCACAAGATTAGGGTGTTGGGTTTATGCTTAAGAAGCGAAGGAGACCATAAAGCCGAGCTAAGGATGACTGTACCTCTGTCACTCGAGCTCAAAGCCTCATCATTGGCCTCGTTCCCCGAGCACGGACTCCTGCGATGGCAAGCTGGGGATCGTGCCTTAGAGCTTCGCCTCGGAGGAAGGCTGCCGGTTGGGAGAGGCACAAACTCCCACTTGGTGTACTTCTTGTTGGACCAATCGTTTGTGGATTGATCCTTTTCTAAGAGACTACAGGCCCGAAGCTTATCTTCATGAAGAAGATAAGACAGGGAGCGCCTGCCATAAGGGAGTTGAAACAAAGTCTCCTTATGCTCCTTCATCTCACCAGTAGGAGTAGGACGATGATTGTTGGCTGAAGAAGTAAATGTATTATGAGTGGTTCGAGCCTAAGCAAGAATTCGAACACGAGAAAAAAAAGAAAAGAGGTCGTATACTTATGGATTCGCCTGAACAAATAGTGTCTGGAGGGAGCTAGACCGTCCGTCCAAAAGAAGGCCACCTTGAAGTTCGAAGGATAGTTTGGGAGATCCTCAAAGATTTTCTTCTCACGAGGATAACTCGAGAGATAATAGAAGCCATCTCCTCCACGAGCTTGGGAGGGATTTCTTTTCAAGCAAAAGAGATATAAAATCTCCTTTGGTGAAGGTCCTTCCCACTTTAGCTCGTGGTAAAGTGACCTCAAGGCTGACAAAACCTTGTATGAGTTGGTTTTGAGTTGTAAGGGAGCAAGCCCGAAGAAATCCAAGAAGTCCTTGAAAAATGACTTCAAAGTCAATAAGGCCCCTGCCCTCATGTGCTCATGGCTCCAAGCCGCATATTTTAATTTGTTGTCGGATTACCATCTCTCGGGGCGCGACAGCTTCGCTCGTGGGAGGTTGGAGCTTGACACCTCAGTGAGCCTGATAGTCCAATTCCGTTGAGGGCCAAGATGTCAGAGATCTTCCCTAGTGAAGAAATCGAGCTCCAATAATGCTCGGCCTCAAAAAATTCTCACCTCGAGGTGGGAATAGTTGTTGGTTGCGAGGTAGATGGAGGATTTGATGGATCTTCCATCAGTGAAAATTTGAGCTCGCCTAGTTTGAATGCGACCGTCACTTTAAGAGTAGGGTTGAGAGGGATCAGTTTGGGCTCGGGGTCCGGGTCTGGATAGATTGTGACCCTGAGTTTTTTCCTTTTTCTCTCCTCAACCTCGTCAATTTGACGTCGGAAATGAGCTCGGGTGTCTTCTTGCTCGCACCTAAGTTCATGCTCCCGTATTAAGCACTAATTCCGAGTAAAAGGTGACTCCGGGCTCGGAGTTGCCGGTGAGTAAGGAATCGCAAATTTTGACCGCCATCGCTCTTCCGAGTTCTGCGGCATCTAGCAAGAGAACAAGAGGGTGAGGGTCAGATGAGCTAGAGATTAAGAATGAAAATCAAGACGGCCTAAGCTCGAATGATCGAAGCTATGGAACGATCTTGATCAAAAGAATGAGATCAGACTCAGAGCGTGTATTCCACATAAAGGGGAAATGTGGATTTATTTTTGAGAATCCCAGATTTTTAGGGAAAAAAGTTGGCGGTTACTCAAAAGTGATCTTTTTGGGGAACGTGCAATTTGAAAACCCTAATTCTATATCCAGTTTCTTGGTCTACACGATATGATACTCGAAATTAAGATAACCTAGTAAAAGAGCCAAATTTGTATCGTTCATGCAAATTCTGGGTTTGGAAAATCCATAACAACATAAGAGCCTAAAAACTACACAGTATTGATTGAAGTATTCTAGTGCAAAACTAGTAAATGTACCCAAATGTTACTGCAACAATAAACATGCATGGAAAAAATAAAGTATAAACACGGATATAAGGGGCCAAGAGCAGATACTTACACAATGTAGATGGTGGATACAGAGAAATCGAAGACCGAAGGAGAGGTTGCAGGGATGATTTCACAGAGTCAAACAGACCAGTAGTATTTTGCTTCCTCGGTTTGGAGAACATGCAAGGACCGAAGTTTTTGAGTTCTGGTTTTCTTTTCTCTGAAAACTCAAAATGTAAAGTTGAAATGAGGAAGACGATGGCGTATTTATAGGTCCCCAAAGGATACCAAACGACGAAATGATCTGGACCCTTGGCCAATTTTGATATCTGATCAAATGGCCAGGGACAAATGGAAGAATGGCGCCATAATGTTGGCAGGAAGATGGACGTTCGTGTGATGTAAAAGGCACTCAAGTACTCTGACCATCCAATACCTGGCGGACGCGTGTCCACACTCGAGTACAATTATGGTACAGTTTCCAAGGAGGGCAGTTCAAAAGTTTCCTTCTCACGGGATTCGAACTGGTAACTTTTGAGGGGGTAAAATGTTACACCCAGATTTTAAGATAGGAAGTTATGACCTCGAAAACTGGGCTCGTCAGGTGTGAGCTTGAAATGTATGAAGACATCATATGGTCCAACTGTTAAACCTCTCTAAAGTAAAACAACGATCTCGAGGATGTGTAACCTCGAATATTCTCTGAGCTTGCGATGGGAAATGGCACGACACTATATTGTTTTCCGATTGTCTTCAGACAAGATAGCTCGAGCTTGGGAAGTGCAAGCTCGTCAGCACCTACTTGTCCCGAGCATAGCGCAAAGTTAGGTGACAGGCTCGTGATTGACTCATAGTCTTGACAGACTCAATGCCAATTGCTGATCTCGAAGATCTGATGAATCACCTGGAATATCCCATTACGTGTGAACATGTTTATTGTTGTGCAATCCCAATATTTAAGGGATATCATTTAATCTGTTATTCGTCCCTGATCTTCATGGGATGTTTCCGTGTATATAGGAGATAATGCATTTTGTACGTCCTAAATATCCACGGGTTATTAGCGAGCTGGAAAAAGGCATAATTATATTTGCCACGTGGAATCCATCTACATGGAGCTGCTGTTACAAGGCTCCACCTCTTTAGTTTGAGATAACCAAAGGTTTAGTGCGATTACTAAGGCATCGGGTCAACAGTGTGGACACCACGAGCTGAGGCTACATTAAGCTCGGGGTACGAGCTTGAGTTGACACCTCTGACCTTTTGTAAAGTCAACCACGCAATGTAAACGTGCATATATCAGACATCACGTGTCTACTTCATTCATGAATTCTCGGACACGCAGCATAAACGTGCGTGTTCAGGCACCCACGACTGGGTTGGGCCATGCGGCCCATTATCCCCCTTACCTATTGATTAGACCACACTTCATTGTCAGGTTTTAGGAATTAATCATGAATGTCACAGAAGTGACATGATGGGTAATAAGGTCACGGGATGACCTCCTTTGCCAACACTCAGGTGCCCTCTCCCTATAAATATGGAGACCCTGGGAGTTGCAAATGGTTGGCTTCTTATATGTAAAGAAATACCCTGTAAGGAATATCGAAGATATATCAATAATATTGGCTGGTGGACTAGAAGGATTTTAACCTTTGAACCACCTAAAAAACTATTTGAGTTATAATTTTCTTTTGAGATCATTCATCTATTACGGTTCATTATTTAGCACTAATCCCTCTCCTTATTCATATAACTATCTGTTGCTGAAGAACCGCATCAACAATTTGGTGCTTTCATTGAGAGCTGTTAGATTGGTGCTATCGCAAATACCCAACCATGGTAGTTACTCGCTCAAGACATGGTAACGAGGCGGACCAACGTGATGGGTAGGGGGGCCATCATGTCGCCATGTCTGATGATCAGAACCCTGAGTTTCAGCAGCGGCCGGGCAAGCAGCCACTGGGCCAAGACGACACTGGAAGTTTGGCTCCCCAGCCGCCCAATCCATACCCGGATTTCTACACGGCGGTGGAAATGGAAAATGCACAGTTGAGGAGTCAGCTGGCGAAAGCGAACTAGCATATTCAAGAGGTTTTGGCCCGATTACCCCCTCTTACAACCGACACCAATGTCGGAAAGAGGCATGGTGAGACTCATAAGTCCCACCGATGTAACCGGTCCAGGCCCAGTCGGTTGGTCAGACCCCCAACATCAAATTCCACTCCCACGTCGCACCACCGAGAGACCGCATTTGAGGAACTTCGTAGGGCTGAGCAGCAGTTCAGCCGATCGGTCCGGACCTCAACTCCCAGCTCACTTCCGCCCTCGAGCGCACCCAGGAGGGCTCAAGGAAGCTCGCGAAGGAGATCCGGGGAGGGCTCGCGATGAAAGCCCGCCCTGGCCAGCCGTCCTGCGCCCCGCTCTGACCACCGAGCACAGGACGCAGAGGATGGTAGAGCGGAGCGACCGCGACCCAGCTTGGTCTGCCCTGATGGGACTAGGATCGCGTCCCCGGTCAGGCATCCTCCCTCACCGATAAGATACTCGTCTCCTCCCCATCCATTCTGAGACATTCCGGCTCATGGGAGCAGCGGGAGACATCCTCCTTCCGTCGGACCTTCCCATCGTAGTCGGGTGCCCAGAGAAGTCCCAGATCCTCATCCCCAGCGGCGAGATCCGAGCTTCTCAAATGGAAGCTACTGGACTGGGAGTCGTCGAAGTGACATCTTCGGCGGAGACCTGCACCAACACTTGAGCTCGGCGCAAAGTCCTCAGGGCGCCCCGAGGGGCGACCTTCGAGATCGCCTAAACTCCCAGAGAGGAGACCCAGTTGGAAATGGAAGTCATGCTCGCCAAGGGGAAGGCCTGTCTGAAGTACGTGACAGCGAGAACGTCCCATATAACCTATCTCGAGATAGGAGGGACAATAACCCGCCTAACACGTACCATGGAATCAGAGCTGTTGAATAGCCCCGGAACAACCAAGGAAGTCAGGACCAAACCCTTGAGCGTCTGGCTCAGATGGAGGAGCTGATGAGGAAGCTCTTATCAGAAAAAGAAAAATATGAGTATGATTCAGGGGATGAACTCGAGCTCTTCGCCCCCAACATAGTGGCTACGGTGTATCCACCTGGTTTCCGTATGCCTCACTTGTCCAAGTTCAACGGAGACGGGGACCCGTCAGATTATCTGGGTATGTTCAACACCTTGATGATGGCCCACAACATTGGTCTCGAGCTGAGATGTTTAATATTTCTGTCCACCTTGACTGGGCCGGCCAGCCAATGGTTCAAGCAGAGCAAAAAGCAATCCATCAGCTCGTGGAAAACCTTCTCTGCTGACTTTAAGAGGGCCTTCCGAGCTTCTCAGGCTGCCCGCGTCAAGGTCAATACCCTGGAGAACGTAAGATAGCAACCCGACGAACCTTTGAAGGCTTACCTGAGAAGATTCGTGAACGTCGCTGCTCGAGCCAGCGACGCGGACGACAGCTCCAAGCTCATGGCCTTGAGGACTAGGATCCTCGTCGGAGGCGGACTCTGGGAAGAGATACAGAGAAAGGGAGTCAACACCGTAAACGAATTCCTAAATAGGGCCCAGGGATGGATCAACCTGGAGGAGGTGCGAGCATTAGCCGCGGGAACCAGCCAGGCCCCTGAGCAGCCCGCTGGAGTGGGAACGGACGTCGTGATAGCGACACAAACCGTTACACAGAATAACCAGTTTGGTGGAGGCAAGAGAAAAGGGAGCAGCGAGGGCAGCCAGCACGGCCTAAAGAAAAACAAGTCCGTAGAAAAATTCAAGTCGATCTACGCCACTTATACCGAGCTCATGCACACTAGGGAGAACATTTTCCTAGAAAATTTTGCTCGCCTCCCCTGGAAGAAGTCGGAACCGTTGAATCACCAGAAGGGTAAGCGAGACCCCTCCAAGTTTTGTCAGTTCCACAACGACATTGGCCACAACACCGACGATTGTAGGCACCTGAAGGATGAGATCGAAACTCTCATTAGAGCCGGACCCTTGGCACAGTATGCGCGGAATAGAGTTCCCGTCGGCCATCCAGCTCCGGAGGTTCCAATAAGTCAGCCCGGGTCTCGGAGAGATCTCCACTATCTCCGGTGGCCCCCATCTGGCTGGCACGAGCAGAGGTGCCCAAAAGAGATACATCAACGAACTTAAGGCTCATAATGGAGTGGAGTTCGTCCTTTAGCAGCATCTCCCAAAACAGCAACGATTGGAGAGGCAACCAATCATATTCACTGAAGAAGATGCCAGCCACGTCCAGTTCCCTCATAACGACCCTCTGGTCGTAGCCGTTCAGCTCGCTAACTAGAGGGTTAGGAGAGTACTGGTCGATAATGGGAGCTCGGTAAACCTACTGTTTCAGTCTACACTAGAAAAGATGGGTTTATCTGTCACCGAGCTGAAAGCCACCTCCATGATGCTATACAGATTCTCTGGAGAAGGGTCGGCGGCAATAGGAATGATCGAGCTGGTGATCACCTTGGGAGAAGGATCTCGGACAGTATCGAAACTCCTCGAGTTTGTGGTCATCGATTGTCCTGCCGCGTACAATGCTATTTTGGGCCGACCTACATTGATAGCGTTCGAAGCCATAACCTCCATCCGCCACCTCGCGCTAAAGTTCCCCTTTTCCTTGGGGATATGCACGGTCTGTGGCGATCAACTTGCTGCCAGGGAATGCTACATCATTTCTATGAAGGGAAAATTAAAACCTGGGCAGTTAACGATAACTGTCCAGAGCGGGAATGAGGAATCTCAGGCACTTATGCCTAGTCCTGAGATTGAAAAACCTCAGAATGCCAAAGGGGAGAATATCGTCGTAAATGACAATATCGACCCCAGAATAGGCGAGGATAAATCCGAGCTCCAAGCCATCGAAGAGCTCAAGGAGGTAAATATCGATCCACAAGATCCCTCGCGGGTGATAAAGCTCGGGAAAAATCTATGTAGCGAAAGGAAGGCGGAGCTAATTAAGTTTTTACAGGAGAACCTGGACGTGTTTGCATGGTCTCATGAAGACATGGTGGGGATCAGTCTGAGCGTCATCATGCATACCCTCCACTTGGATAAAAGCGTGCTTGTGAAATCCCAGAATCAAAGGCGCCTAGGAACAACCCGAGCTGAGGCCCTAGAAGAAGAAGTAGCCCGGCTCTTAAAGTGTGGCTTTATCCGCGAGGCAAAGTTCCCGATCTGGGTCGCAAATCCAGTATTGGTCCCAAAGCCCAACGGGAAATGGCAGACCTGCATCGACTTCTCTGATCTGAACAAAGCCTGCCCCAAAGATTGCTTCCCCTTGCCAAGGATCGACCAATTGGTAGACGCCATGGCGGGGCACAAGCTCATGTCCTTTATGGATGCATACTCGGCCTATAATCAGATCGCCATGAATCTAGCGGACCAGGAGCACACTAGCTTCATGACCCCAACTAACGTTTATTGTTACAAGGTCATGCCATTTGGGTTGAAGAACGCTGGAGCTACATACCAGAGGTTGGTAAATAGGATGTTTGCCAACCAGATCGGGAAGAACATGGAAGTGTATGTTGACGACATGCTGGTCAAGTTGAAAACTTCCGATAACCATGCTTCTGATCTGGAAGAATGCTTTAAGATATTGAGAGAATACGACATGAGGCTTAACCCCCAAAAATGTACTTTCGGGGTCGCGTCAGGAAAGTTCCTGGGTTTCATTGTCAATACCAGGGGAATAGAAGCAAACCCCGATAAGATCAGGTCGCTACTCGAGATGCCCTCACCCCGGTCACGAAAGGACGTTCAAAGTCTGACAGGAAGGGTGGCGGCCCTTAATCGGTTTATTTCTAAATCAACCGACAAGTGTCTGCCATTCTACAACCTGCTCCGGGGGAATAAGAAATTCGAGTGGACCGAGGAATGCGAACGTGCCTTCCTCGACCTGAAAGCACATTTAGCTGAGCCGCCCGTATTATCCAAACCTACGGCAGGAGAGCCTCTTTTCCTTTACCTAGCTGTCACGGAAGATGTAGCTAGGGCCGTATTAGTCCGAGAAGAGGACCGATCTCAAACGCCAGTCTATTACATAAGCAAGAGGCTTCTTGGGGATGAATCCTGGTATCCGTTGATGGAGAATATGGCTTTCTGTCTTATTACGGCCTCCCGAAAGCTCAGGCCGTATTTCCAGTCCCACTCAATACATGTCATAACCGATCAGCCTTAAAGGCAGGTTTTGCAAAAACCTGAAGCTTCGGGACGTCTGTTGAAGTGGGCTATTGAACTCAGCCAATTTGAGATTTTGTACATACCGCGAACTGCAATAAAAAGCCAGGCCTTGGCTGATTTTGTGGCAGAGTGCACGAGATTCCAAGAAGAGCTAGCCCAGGCCACCTTGGTCCAGGCCTCATGGATGGTCTTCGTAGATGGCTCGTCTAACGAGAACGGATCCGGGGATGGAATCATATTGATATCCCCAGAAGGACATCGATTCCACTCGGCGTTGCGATTCGGATTCAAGGCATCCAACAACGAGGCTGAGAACGAAGCTCTACTGGCTGGGCTAAGGGTGGCCCAGGAGCTAAAGGCCAGCTCCGTCCAATGTTACAGCGATTCCTAGCTCGTGGTAAACCAAGTGTTAGGGGAATACCAAGCACGGGAACCAAGATGGCTGCTTACTGGCCAAGGTAAAGAAATAACTGTTTGCATTCGAGCGTGGCTCAATCGAGCAGATACCTTGGGAGCAGAATGCCAACGCGGACGCCTTGGCAAAGCTCGCTACCTCTGGAGAGATGGAGACTTTGGGGTTAGTGCCGGTAGAGTTCTTGGAGAAACCAAGCATAGAAGAAGTCGGGGTGGAGGTCAAGATGATCGACGCCAGACCGGCCTGGATGACCCCCATCCTCGAATATCTCACAACAGGAAAGTTACCTGAAGAGCAAAATGACGCAAGGCGGGTACTTTACCAGGCTCCAAGGTATACAGTGATAGATGGGACATTATATCGACGTGGACACTCCTTGCCTCTCCTACGGTGTGTTCTGCCAGGCGAGGCGAAGACGATTCTGCAGGAGGTGCACGAGGGTTTCTACGGAGATCACACTGGGGGGCAAAGCCTGGCCCTGAAGATATTAAGGCAAGGGTATTACTGGCCCACTTTGTAAAAGGACTCAATTTCCTACGTCAAAAAATGTGACAATTGCCAGCGATTTGCCACAGTTGCCCGAGCTCCCCCGGTCTAACTAAAGATGATCTCGTCCCCGTGGCCATTCACGATATGGGGGATTGACTTGGTTGGTGCCCTCCCTACTGGAAAGGGAGGAGTTCGTTACGCGGTGGTAGCTATCGACTACTTCACTAAGTGGGCAGAAGCAGAGCCCTTGGCAATGATCACTTCAAAAAGAGTCCTCGACTTTGTGGTCAAGAGCATTATCTGTCGATTCGGGCTGCCAAAGAAGATCGTATCAGATAACGGGACGCAGTTCGATAGCGACCTTTTCACCGAATTATGTGAGAGGCACAACATTGTTAAGAGCTTCTCCTCCGTGGCCTACCCCCAGGCCAATGGTCAGGTCGAGGCCGTCAATAAGACGCTAAAGGCAAGCCTTAAGAAAATACTGGACGAAGCCAAGGGAGCCTGGCCAGAACAGCTCCCCCAGGTACTGTGGGCATACCGGACCTCGCATCGAACGCCAACGGGCCATACTCCTTTCTCCCTGGCTTTCGGGAGTGAGGCAGTCCTTCCTGTCGAAGTAAAGGTAGCCTCGCATAGAGTCCAGGCATTTGACCAAGACCGCAATGATGAATTGCTCTGCGCGTCCCTCGACTTGATTGACGAAAGACGAGAAGATTCACAGCTACAGCTCGTGCATTATCAACAAAAAATCACTCTTTATTTCAACTTAAAGGTCAGGAAATGCGCCTTTAGTGTTGGTGACCTGGTCCTCAGAAGAGTCTTCCTAGCTAGTAAGGATCCCAAGGACGGAGTATTGGGACCGAACTGGGAAGGGCCCTACCAAATAACCGAGGTCATAAAAGAAGGAACCTACAAGTTAGCTCGGCTTAATGGAGAAGTAGTCCCACGAACTTGGAATGCTATCCATTTGAAGAAATATTACCAATAATATTTTTGTAAGGCTTAATCAGAAAAGCCATCTTTTGTTTATTAAGTAATGAGAATTAAATCTTTTTACATTATTGTATATATATATGTGGATGTAACGTCAAGTAACCACGAAAGACCCTTTCCTAATTACTTGGGGACCAGGTCATCCTAAAAACTTAGAAGTTAGTCCAAATTGATTGATCGGTATTTTTATTAAAAAGCACGAGATATCGATAAAGGATTAACGCGAACTAAGTTGTACCCTGGATATAACCAGGTCTTCCTAAAAACTTAGAAGTTAGTCCAAATTGATTGATCGGTGTTTTTCTTAAAAAGCACGAGATATCGATAAAGGATTAACGCGAGCTAAGTTGTACCCTGGATATAACTAGGTCGTCTTAAAAACTTAGAAGTTAGTTCAAATTGATTGATCGATGTTTTTTTTAAAAAGCACGAGATATCGACAAAGAATTGATGCGAACTAAGTTTTCAAATTAATATCTTGGATACAACCAAGTCCTAAAACTTAGAAGTTAGTTCAAATTGATTGATCGATGTTTTTCTTAAAAAGCATGAGATATCGACAAAGAATTGATGCGAACTAAGTTTTCAAATTAATATCTTGGATACAACCAAGTCCTAAAACTTAGAAGTTAGTTCAAATTTATTGATCGATGTTTTTCTTAAAAAGCACGAGATATCGATAAAGAATTGACGCGAACTAAGTTTTCAAATTAATGTCCTAGACACAACCAGGTCCTACAACTTAGAAGTTATTTCAAATTGGTTGATCGACGTTTTTCTTAAAAAGCACGTGATATCGATAAAGGATTAACACGAACTAAGTTTTCAAATTAATGTCCTGGATACAACCAGGTCCTAGATCTTAGAAGTTGGTTCAAATTGATATAACAGATGTTTTTCCTAAAAAGCATAAGATGGCAATTACAACACCAACAGAAACTAAGTTATCACCAAATGCATAGAAGAGAAGTAAGCATAAGGTCAGGGAAAAAATATGTAAATAAATTGAAATAAAGTTGGGGATACCAATTGTTTCGAGGATAAAAACCTCATAATATAAAGTTACAAATAAAAAAAAGTAAATGATAAAAGGAAAGGAGAAAAATCCTAAGCCCCGCTAGGCTGCTCCGATGAAGTCACCCCCTCAGCATCCTGCTCGGCCACGGTGGAAGTCTCCCCAGTCTCGGAGGGCGCCTCTTGTTGAAGGAGAGCTTTGAACTTCTCCAAGAAGGACTCCCACATGTCCGGCCCCAGGAAGGAGAAGTCACCTTTCGGGTTGAAGACCCAACAGTGGTACAACATGGCCTCTATGGAGGAGCTGGAAGCTGCCCTCTCCGCCGCCAGAGCAGCCTTGGCCTCCTCGGCCTCGACCTTCGCAGCGTCAAGTGCGGCCCGGGCAGCCTTGGCCTCCTCGAGCTCGATCTTGGCAGCGTCTAGGGCGACCCTGGTGGCCTCGACCTCCTGCAGTTTGGTTCGAGATGCCTCCAGCTCGGTCTGCGCAGCAATCGAAGTGGCCTGCGCGACCCTCTCATTTTCTCGGGCAGTTGCCAGGGCCACCTTGGCATCCCACTCTTGTTGTTGAGCAGACGCAAGGGCGACCTGAGCAGCCTGGTGCTCGCCCCTGATCTCCTCGATCCTGGCCCGGGACCGAGATATGCTCCGGTGGAGGGCCAAAGCCGCCTGCAAGATCAAAAGATAATAAGGCAAGTGCCTTAGAAAAAAAAAAAAAACAACAACAAAAAAACAGGAAGAACCAGTGGCAAGGCCAACTTAATGAAGACTCCATCACGTTCTCGGGGCTCCTTGTCTCGATCTCCCGTAAGTCCCTCGAGGTGGCGTTATAGCAGTGGTTCACCTTGTAGGTCGCGGTTTCGTAGACCGTTCCCCTAAAGGCCTTGGGGACTTTCTCTAAGGCCTGGGGGTTGACCGGGACACGCACACCAGGGGTTGGAGCTGACAAGGTCCCAGTGGGCGTCTCCTGTTCCCGAGTAGAGATAGGAGGTCGCGGGGGAGGTGGAGCCATCATCCTCTCCTTGCAGGAAGGGGTGGAGGCACTTTCTCTATAGTAGCAGGGGCTTGGTTTTTCCCCTTGGCAGGAGACTTGGAGGTGGTTCCGATAGCTTTCTTCGCCATCCGAAGCCTCTTCACCATGGGCTCGGAAGACCCGGAGGAAGGGTTTCCTCTAGGGAACATATCTCGAAGATCATTTCCCCCGGGCTGCGACATCTCCTCGGTTGAAACAAAGACAGCAAAGCATTAATATACATGTAAAAATATTTGTGCAAAAAAAAAAAAAAAGCAAAGCTTATGTATTGAGAGGGGTCCTACCCTCCGAGCTAGAGGAGGAATCTATTGTCACGACCTCCGGCCCCGGAGCTTCTACGGGGGAGTCTAAGATAATGACTTCACGAGCTAGAGGAGGCTCTGGGTCCGGATCCACCTCGGGACTGGACTCTTCTACGTACAGCCTAAGACCCGAAACTACTACACCCTCTAGGAGGGAGGGCCACGATCTAAGATTGGTCCCGTACTCCTCAAAAAAGGCCGACCTAAAGGTCAGAGTGTTGTCTACTACTACAGTCCCCCTAGGGCGGCTCATGTCATAACACAGCATGAGCTGGTCAACACATTGGAGTAGGGTGACATCGCGGTTTGGGTCGTTTTGGTGGCGATGAACGGGTTGGCTAGGGTTAAACCTAGCAAGTCGTAGGTCTGCAGTGGCCCTGTCTAAGTCCCTAAATAAATAAGGGTTACCTTGGGCGGAGGGGCCGACTGCTGCCCCGGACTGGGTCCTCTCTGCATTGGCTTCTTGGGCGACCTCCAGAGCGCGCTTCCGGAGCATGAGGGGCACCTTGTCCTCATCCTCATCCGCGGCCTCCTCCTCGGGGATAGGCGCCATCTCGCGAGCAGCAGGGATGGTCCGCGGTCTCCTTAAAGCCAGAGTCTGGCCCGGGGAAATTAACTTACACGCCAGCATCGTCTCGTCAGACATGAGCTGGCGGTAATCTTTTTCACTTGGGGGGAGCCCCGCCAAGGTTTCGTATTGACCCCCAAGGGTCACTGACTTGTCCGTCCTCGCGAAGATAGCTACATGATAGTTTCTAAGTCAGGAACGAATAAAAAGAGGCTAATCAGCAGCCAACTTACGAGCTGAAGATAGAGGGAACTTACGAGGATAGTTGAAGTAATGGTATTCGCAGTTGCGAAACCCCTTTGACATGAAGAATTGATCCTTGAAGTCATTGGGGTGGCTGGGCAGCTCGATGACCGCAGCCGAATTGGGAAAACGGGTCAGGTAGTAGAACCCGTCACCTCGCCCCCATTGCTCCGGGCTGGCTTTGAAGCAAAAGAAGTATAGGATGTCCGTCGGCGTGGGGACCACCCATTCCTGCTTTAGGAATAAATACTTCAACCCCGCTAACAGACGATAGGAGTTAGGGGGGAGCTGGAAGGAAGCCAGCTTCACGTAATTTAAAAAATATGCGAAGTACTAGTCCAGGGGAAGGAAGGCCCCAGCCTTGATATGCTCATCGCTCCAGGCGGCGTACTCCTCGTCGAGCGGCGCGCAGCTCCACTCGCCCTCAAGGGGAGGTCGGGCATCCAGGGCGCCCCTCCCTATCTCAATATTATGGGAAAGCATAATTTTATTAACTTTCCCTTGGGTGGTGACCTTCAAGGCGATCCTCTCGGCCTCGAAAAAGGTGTCGAGCCCCACCTCGACCTCCTTCTCCACGGTGGGACCAAAGTTGGGAATCGGGGAGTCTGTGGCCATCTCTTTCCCCTTACTAGTTTGCTGGGAATACGAGCTGCCAGCACTCTTCTTGGGTGCGCTCTTCTTGGGTCCCATCTGGTCGCCTAGCGCACAAAGAAGAAAATTTAGAAAAGGCGACCTAAGCATAAGAAAGAATCTAGCGCGAAGGGTTTCCTTTACACAGGCTGAGGTAATCTCAGCTCGCAGCGAGTGAGACCACACGGTTCTATGAACACGCGCCTATGCTCCCAACGGGTCCCCGATTACTCAGAATCCGTGTGTCAGGAGGGTTAGGATAAAAGTTTGCCTTGGAAGGAAATTTTCGGTCGGCAAAACCGCCTATGAAGCGTGTCCCCTAAGCTACCCAGTTTTTGCACCCTAGAAACTGGTTGTTCCAAACAGGCATAAAAATTTTACCCAGAAAATACCCCAGAGTTGTATCCTATGAGTCATGCTCCTAAGCAGTTTTTCCTACGGTCGATATCCCTAGGATAAAAACCTACGCATAAAATACCAGCAAAGAAGAACAAAGGACAAACAACCTACTGCATGCGACTAAAGAGAGTTTACCTAAGCAAGAGAAAGGGAAAACATTTAAAGCATGCAACAAATGGAGGACTGACAGAAATTTCTTGATGTGTAACGGCTGAAAGGAGCGTCTGGGTCGAAGTACTGTTGGAATCACTGGTACCGGAGTCACGGAAGACCCCTCGTACCTGAACCTCTGGAACGTTGGAAATAGTAACCGGAAGAAGGAAAGGGTTTTGAAACTGAGAAGAAAGAAGAAGATGAGAAAATTTTCAAATAAAAGGGTGGCTCATGCGAAGGGTGGCCAGCCTTATATATACATAAAAGGCCAAAGGATGAGGGCCGTTCGATTGTCTTTATGTAGGATACGAGGATCACTACTCGAAATATGAAACGACGGCCGAAGATAGGCTAGGCCATTTAATGCGGTTCTTGGAAGATGGACCGTCACCAACCATGATGCTCCACGTATTCGATATCAGTGTAATGGGCTGGATATGAAGAGTCCACAAAGCCTAAAAGCCCCCACTGTGGCCCCAGGTGACGTCGTGTGCCACGAGCAGGGGCTTGGGGGGCAAATGTACGCCCTAAATATCCACGGGCTGGAAAAGGGCATAATTATATTTTCCATGTGGAAGCCATCTACTCGGAGCTGCTATTACAAGGCTCCACCTCTTTAGTTCGAGATAACCAAAGGTTTAGTACGATTACTAAGGCATCGGGTCAGCAGTGTGGACACCACGAGCTGAGGCTACATCAAGCTCGGGGTACGAGCTTGAGTTGACACCTCTGACCTTTTGTAAAGTCATCCACGCAATGTAAACATGCATATATCAGACATCACGTGTCTACTTCATTCCTGAATTCTCGGACACGCAGCATAAACGTGCGTGTTCAGGCACCCACGACTAGGTTGGGCCATGCGGCCCATTATCCCCCTTACCTATTGATTAGACCACACTTCATTGTCAGGTTTTAGGAATTAATCATGAATGTCACAGAAGTGACATGATGGGTAAGAAGGTCACGAGATGACCTCCTTTGCCAACACCCAGGTGCCCTCTCCCTATAAATATGGAGACCCTGGGAGTTGCAAAGGGTTGGCTTCTTATTTGTAAAGAAATACCTTGTAAGGAATATCAGAGATATATCAATAATATTGGCTGGTGGACTAGAAGGATTTTAACCTTTGAACCACCTAAAAAGCTATTCGAGTTATAATTTTCCTTTGAGATCATTCATCTATTACGGTTCATTATTTAGCACTAATCCCTCTCCTTATTCATATAATTATCTATTTCCGAAGAACCGCATCAACACATTTAATATCATTATTTCAATTGATTTACAGAATATCTTCCCAAAATATGTGGGAACGAATTCTGCAACCTTCTCTATAAATAGAGAAGGAATCACCACTTGTAAAGGACCGATTTTCTGATTTATGGAGAGAAGATGCTGGGTAATTCATCTCTGAAGAATTTCCAGAAAACTCCTAAGTCTTAATAACATAGACTCGTGGACTAGGCAGAATTAATTGCTGAACCACGTAAAAATCCTATTGTCTTTCTTCACTATTCATTAGCTTCATTGTTTTATTGTTTAATTGCTCTACAATTTAAGTTGGCGAAAAACGGCGTCAACATAATCATATTTATATTCCACTGTGATTACGTCACTATAAATAAGATTAGCTATATGCTCGGGATTTAATAGAAGTTTATATTAAACAAATAACCATGAAAATAAAACATGTGTGCAAAGTGATTGACCAAGTCAAAAAATAATTTCTATTCTTTTATTGATAATAAAATGAGATTACAAAGAATTTGGGTTTTAATTAGGGCATAAAACCCCAACATCATGGATCCATAAAATCAACCTCCAATAAGTTATCGTGAATTTATTTACGAATAATGTAGCGTCCCAAATTTGCTAATAAAGCTTGTGGTCTTGATTAGCGTGCCTGGACGGCAATAATTGATTTAATTACATTAATATATGAATTTGATGATGATGTGATCAGAAATACATGTTTATGTGAATTAATTATGCATGTGGGCCCCATATGGCTTGTAGGGGCATAATTGTAATTTTAGCCCATTGAGGGCATAAATGTAATACTTGTGAATATTGTGATCTTTACCACATGCAAGTGGTGATATATCTGTGATGCGCGATCTGAGACAGTCCTAGGGAGCAGTTTGGTTAGAAAGTCACAACAGGTCAAATACCCAGCTCAGGAGGAGCCTAGGGGTATTTTGGGTATATAATATGAGCTTTAGATTTATTAAATATCGGGTAGTAATTTATTAATGATTTGAGTACGCGGATTAACGGGGATTTTTAAGTGTACTCGAGGACTTAGCGGGATGTGTTAAATGACTAAACTACCCTTGGTGATATTTGAGGACTTAGGTTAACTTAAGGGGCAATTAAGTCATTTAGGCAAATGGATATACTCAGTGGGAGCTGGGAATTCTAGAGGCATCTAGGAAAAATAGAGGAAAAAGAATAGAAATCTTTCTCAGCTCACTCCCACTCGGTTTTCTCTCTCTGACCATAGGGTTTGATTGTGAAGGATCCTAGGCCAGAGATTCAAGTATTCAGAAGTTTAGTTAAGATCAAGGGTAAGTTTCCTAGTCAGTTCTCTATTGAATTTCTGCTGGAAATGTTAGATTAGTAAGCTGAATTGTGTTTTTGCTTGTGGATTATTGGAATGAAGTTTTGGCAAAGTTAAACTTAGGAATCTGTGGATTTAAGCTTGGAGCTGGGTTTGAAATCATTTCAAGGTTGAATTCTAGCTTGAGGTAAGAATTCCACGCCTTTCTAAAGTTTATATTCTGGTGTGGTTTAATTTTTTTGGAGGTTGGTTTAAACCTTGTGAAGTGTGGTTTAAGTTTTTGTGAGTTTTAAACCACTTTGTGATTTTGGGTTTGATTGAGTGTTTGAGTTTGTTGCTGGTATTTCTAAGTTGCTATACTGTTTATTTGAGGTTTTAGGCCAAATTGGGACTTGGGTATACTTTGGTAGTGATTTGGATGAGTTTTGGCTCGGGAAAAATGTTGGGAAAAACCCAGTTTTCTGGGTTCGCGTATGAGCGATGCGGCACGGATGAGCGACGCTGCCCTGTTCTTCTGTGCCGCGGCGCTGGGTTGAATCAGGACAGAGGAGCCCTGCTGGGCGCCGCGACCCCTATAGGGTTGTGCCGCGGTGCTAGGCCATTTTCGGGATATGAGGATTTTGTGATTTTAGGGTTTTGGCTCAAGGGGCTCGGGGGACTCTTTCACGACCTTGTGTGGGGAAACGGGAGGTCCCGAGAGCGCGGGATTGGTTCTGGGGTACAATTGTGAATTGGTTAGTAACAAGAGTGTTACTTGTGTGTTGTGACTAGGTTTTCAGCGAGGCTCGAGTTAGAGGACTGTGCTCGGGATTTCGGTGCTCAAGAAGCTCGGGACACAGGTAAGAGAACTGTTTGTACCCGTAGAGTTATTTGGTGTTATACTGTGTGTATTGTTTATGGTTTTCTATGTCATATATGTGAATGTCACTGATTGGCAAGAGCCAGGAGCGGCAAAAGCCGGGAGAAGCAAGGGCAGGGATCAGCAAGAGCCGGAAGCGGCAAGAGCCAGGAGCGGCAAAACCCGGGAGAGGCAAGAGCCAGGATCGGCTAGAACTGGGAGCAGCAAGGGGCTGAGAACGGTTTTGAGCACGTGGAGTGCAAGTCGTTAAGGCGAGACCCTCCTAGGATGCCAGAGTCATCCTCTCGGTGCAAACCGCAAACTCAGGGCTCAGAAAAGCACTTGGGACGGCATGGCCGCTATGTGTTTGGCTTGTTGACTGCTTTGTTATATGCTGTTATAATACTGAACTGCTGCGATATTATACTGCCAAGATGTTATGCTATTGTGTTTATGTGTTGATATGTTGCTATGATGCTTTGTTGATGTGCCTATGTGCTACGATATTGCTATGATGTGATGTTGTTGTGCTACTGTGCCATTGCGTTTTCTAATAACAGTTTATAGGTGGTTTATTGCCTTGAATTAAGTGTTTATTTGTTGGGATAAATTATAGTATGTTGTGCTTTAAGGTTCTCTTGCTGGGCCTCGGTTCACGGGTGCTCTGTGGTGCAGGTAAGGGCAAGGAAAAGACCAAACAACCATGAGTTAGAGGGCATGGAGTGGTGCGTACATGTTTGGCCTATCTGGCCGCCACGGATGGGGTATTTTGAGGAGCTGGTCATGAACATTGATTTTGTCACTTAAGTCGACTGTAAAGTAACTTTTTGAGTTGTAAATATGTTTTTAAACGATATTTTTGGGATCCCAATGTAACCCTTTTCATGATCTCAAAGAGCGACTCACTTTTTACACTGAAATCTTATTTAAACAAGTTTACATTTTAATTAACTACACATTTTAACATAAAGCCTCAATTAGCGAGTGATTAGCACGTTTCAAACTCACTTAGTAACGGCTCTAAGGAAGTAGGGCGTTACAAATAATTTCACTATCTTATTAATTCATTGTGACTCCACTATAGACTCGAAATTGTAATCTTGAATTCATAGAACGCTTTACACCAAATGTAAATACAACCATTACCGTCATTCAACCCTCTATAGATGATCTACTAATGAGACGGTTCTAATTACCTTTTTATCTCTCATTTGTATTTTATCCTTAAATATCACTAGGTTCCTTGTTGTTACACCTTGATTTCGAGACTAGAGGTTATGACCTCGAAAACTGGACTCGTCAAGAGTGAGCTCGAAATGTATGAAATACATCGTATGGTCCAGCTGTAAGATCTCTGAAGTAAAATGACGACCTCGAAGATGTGTAACCTCGGGACACTTTCTGAGTTCGAAATAACACGACGTTAGGATACATCGGTTATCGATTGTCTTCGGATTAAACAGTCTGAGCTTGGGAAGTGCAAGCTCGAGTATGATAGCTTCGGCAGTGTCTATTTGATCCGAGCATGTCCTGAAGTAGGATGGTAAGCTCGTAACAATATAAGTCATCTGGGATAACCCGCTATGTATGAACATATTTATTGTTGTATAATCCCAACATTTAAGGGATATTAATTAGTTTGTTATCCGTTCCTGATTCTTATGGGAAGTTTCCATATATGTAGGAGATATTGCATTTAATGTCATTATTTAAATTGATATATAGAATATCTTCCCGAAATATGTGGAAATGAACTCTGTAACCTCCCCTATAAATTAAGGAGGAATGACCACTTGTAAAGGATCGATTTTATTTTGGCTGGAGAGTATTTTCTGGGTAATTCATCTCTGAAGAATTTCCAGAAGTCTTTAAGCCTTAACAACACAGACTCGTGGACTAGGCAGTGTTAACTGCTGAATCATGCAAAAACCCTCTTGTCTTTCTTCATTATTCATTCGCCTCATAGTAAACGTTGTTTAATTGCTCTACGATTTAAGTTGACGAAAAACGGCATCAACAATTTGGTGCTTTCAATGAGAGCATTAAGAAGTATGTACATGAGTCTATTCAGTCGATGAAGCCTCCCTGAATTAACTATGGCCGCGAATGATCCCAATATTCCTGAGGAGGAAATCCTAGAAGAAGTTGACTACCCCCAGCACCCTGGGAAGCAGCTGATGATGAATTCGGACCGAGATGAGAGGAGTGGATCCTCTAACTCTTGAGGACCACCTGCACCACCAGTCCCCAGGGACGACGAGGACATGTACTATAACCCTGAACGATATGTCCCTATTGTGGAGCTTGAAAATCGTCAACTGCGAAAGCAGTTAGCTGAGGCCAAGAAACGTAATCAGGAGCTGGCCAGATTGGCTGCTAAGGCGCAGGTGGCTCAGACCCCACCTCCGCCTGAGACCCAAGCTTCACCTCCGCGAGATGTTCATGTTCCACCACGCAGGCCTCATGGGTGACCTTGCAAAAACACTGCCACATGAAGAATGGAGCAACCTCCACCACCAGCAAAACAGCCTGCTCCCTCAAGGCCCCGCAAAAATACCCGGGCTGGAGCTCCTGTCAACTCAACTGTTGAGGTACCAGCCGAGACTGGGAATAACCGAGACCCCGCAACAGCTCGGACCCCAAATTCTGGTAACACGCAGAACGTTCCTGAACTGGCACAGGCAAACTCGGGACCTTCTAGACCCTGTAATGGATGGCAGCCACCATCACCCATAAGGCACCCACCATCGCCGATAAGATATCCCTCACCGCCTCGGAGAAACACGCAACCGACGCAGGGTGATAGGGAAAGGCAAGCTGGGCGGAAACATGGGAATGGGGAGATTGCTAGAGAACATAGAGGCGCCCAGCCTACGAGAAGCCAAATGTCTCGATCTCACACCATTGAGATGAGACAACCAGAAAGGAACCCATCTTGAAGCAATCGCGCAGCAATCCATACCAGCGAAGGCTCAGGAGACACCAGATCGGTCAGTATGTATGACCGGGGACGCAGAAATACTGGGAATCGAAGGGATCACCCAGACTTACGGGAACATGTGAACCAGAATCGGGGTAATGATAACCCCTCGAACCTAGACCTGAGGGATCACCTAAATGGGCGCAATGATCCCATGCGGAGGCGCGAAGCTGGAATTGTGATCAATGAAAACCAACTTCAGGGCAGACCCCCGTGGATCCAGTCCAAGAAAGGATTGATCAACTGGAAAGAGCGTTCAGACTCTTACAAATTGAACGATGTTGGGATCAGGACGAAGAGTTTGACAAGGAACTCGAACCCTTCGCCCCCCATATTTCCAACACCCCGTTTTCTCAAGGATTTTGGATTCCTCATGTCCCACCGTTAGATGGGAATTCTAATCCATACAGTCGCTTAAGTATGTTTAATACCATTATGAGAGCGAGTAATGTGGGCTACGAGCTCAGGTGCATGCTGTTTCCAGCCTCGCTCACAAGACCAGCAAAAAACTGGTTCGAAAAATATAAGAGGCACTCAATTGCTTCTTGGGATCAATTATCTAGAGATTTCAAGAAGCAATTCAGAGCCATGATTGGAATAAGACTCAAGGCGTCTGCCTTGACCAATGTCCGACAACAGCCGAACAAAACATTGAAAAGTTACCTCACAAGGTTCAATTTGGAAGTCGCCCGAGCTCGGGATGTAGATGACAGTGGTCATCTGATGGCTGTCCGAGCCAGGGTAATGCCTGGAAGCCCTCTCTGGGAAGACATGCAGAGAAAGCCTGAGGTCCTTAACCGAGTTCAATCGACGAGCTCAGAGGTTTGTCAATGTAGAGGAGGCAAGGTCAGCACTGAATATGGCCTCCCAGCTCATAACTACAACGACAAACATAAACTCTGCCTCGACCTCGGCGGACCCATCGGCCTCGAAGCCCTCTGCAGACAACCCTTCCAAAAGAAAGAAGACTGAAGGGAGTAACCCCGAGGTGGAAGGGGGAAAGAAGAAGAAAGGGGAAAGATGTTTCTCTGTGTACAAAGTGTATACCAAGCTGAATGAGTCTCGGGAGAATATCTACCTGGCTAATGAAAACCAGGTCCCTTTCACGCGTCCGGACCCCATGAAGAACCAGAAAGCAAAGAGAGATTCCATTAAATACTTCAGATTCCATAGTGATATTGGACATACAACCGATGAATGCAGGTAACTAAAAGACAAGATAGAAGGCCTGATCTCGAGAGGATATTTAAGGAAATATGTAAGAAACCAAAATTCCAATCAGGCTTCTACCAGTTAGAGGGCAGTTGCACCACCACTTGCCCAAAACAAAAACTCCCGAGCAAGGGAGGATAAGAGACCCCATCCGATTGATGGAGAAGATGTTGTAACCATCTCGGGGGGACCTCATCTCGCAGGATCGGGCAGGAACCCCCAAAAAAGATACATGAATGAGCTGAAAACTGGTGACGGGTCCCCTTACGAACCTGAACCCAGGGCTCCGAAACACTAGAGGGTTGAATCTCAACCTATAACTTTTACTTAGGATGACGCATCTCATGTGCAGTTTCCTCACAATGACCCGCTGGTCATCACCCTTCAGGAAGCGAATAAGAGAGTTCACCAGGTCCTGATAGCGGGAGCTCAATGAATATCCTCTATAAGGCCACCTTAGAAAAGATAGGACTCATGCTTCATGACCTAAAGGCCTGTGCAACGACATTGTACGACTTTTCAAGAGAAGGGATTTCCTATATGGGATCCATCGAACTCCTTGTAACCTTGGGAGACTACCGGTCTCGACAACCAAGATGATGAAATTCGTTGTAGTAGAACTACCATCGGCCTACAATGTGCTACTCGGGAGACCCGCCCTAGTAGGGCTGGGTGCAGTTTTGTCTGTAAGGCATTTGGCCATCAAGTTCTAGACTTCTAGTGGAATCGGGACACTGAAGGGAGACCAGCTCGCAGGAAGGGAATGTTATAGCATTTCCATTAGAGGAAAGAAACAAACGCACAAACACTTTTCATAATTCAGAAGAAAGACGGAACAATCTTCGAGATAAACGAAGAAATTGATTTGAGAATAGAGGAAATAACTGACCTCGAGCCATTAGAAGAGCTCGAAGAGGTCAGGCTCGAAGAAGTAGACCCCCCGAAGACAGTGAAGGTAGGGAAAAACCTTCCAGAAGAAATGAAATAGCAATTAATTTTCTTTTTGAAAAAGAACCAGGATGTTTTCGCATGGTCACATTTAGATATGGTGGGGATAAATCCGAATGTGGTAAGCCACGCTCTAAATATTGACAAAAGCTTTCCCCCGAAGCAACAAAAGCGAAGACTCCTGGATGATGACAGGAATAAGGCCTTTAAAGAAGAGGTCGATAGGTTGAAGGCAAACTGATTCATTCGAGATGCCTTCTACCCCGATTGGGTCGCCAATCCGGTGCTAGTCTCGAAACCTAACGGGACATGGCAGACCTGTATTGACTACTCAGACCTCAATAAGGCCTGTCCAAAGGACTGCTTCCCCTACCTCGAATCGACCAGCTCGTAGATGCCACAACTAGGCATGGACTTATGTCATTCATGGATGCTTATTCTGGATATAACCAGATTTCCATGCATGCCCCAGACCAAGAGCATACGAGTTTTGTGACAGACAAAGGACTATATTGCTACAATGTCATGCCATTCAGACTAAAGAATGCTGGAGCCACTTACCAACGGCTCGTAAGCATGATGTTCTCCGAGCAGATAGGTAATAACATGGAAGTTTATGTTGATGATATGTTGGTTAAATCTAAACATAACAGTAACCATGTGGATGACCTTGAAGAGTGCTTTGCCGTGTTACGGAAGTATGACATGAAACTCAACCCCAAGAAGTGCTCTTTCGGAGTGTTGTCAGGAAAGTTCCTAGGCTTCATTGTAAACGCAGGGGGAATAGAAGCTAATCCGGACAAGATCCAGGCTTTAGTTGATTTTCCCTCACCTCGAAAACATAAGGATGTCCAAAGTTTGACTGGGCGGATTGCGGCATTAAGTAGGTTTATCTCGAAATCTACAGACCGTTGTCTTCCATTTTTCAACCTTTTGAGGGGAGGCAAAAAATTCGAGTGGACAGAAGAATGCGAGTTAGCTTTTCAGGAGCTCAAGAAGCACCTCGTAGAGCCTCCCATCTTGTCGAAACCCATCACGGGGAAAATTTTGTACCTATATCTTGCTACGACCGCGCACGCCATTAGCATCGTGCTTGCCCGAGAGGAACAGAAGGTGTAAAAGCCTATTTACTATGTTAGCAAAAGGTTACTGGGGGTTGAATCGAGATACCCCTTAATGGAGAAGCTGGCACTCAGCCTAATTCACTCATCTCGAAAGCTTCGACCTTATTTCCAGGCGCATCTCATTCATGTGCTGACCGATCAACCACTAAGACAAGTCTTGTCCAAGCCAGAAGCCTCGGGCCGATTACTAAAATGGTTCATTGAACTCGGACAATTCTAGATCACTTACCATCCGAGGACAACCATAAGAGGACAGGCCCTGGCAGACTTCATAGTGGAATGCACTGGAGTGACCAACGATGAAGTTATAACCCCAGCCCGCGAGCTGTGGAAACTTTATGTTGACAAGTCTTCCAATGAAAACAGGTCGGGGGCAGGAATAATACTGATCACCCCAGCCGGAAGTCGATTTCACTCAGCTTTGAGATTTGACTTCGAAGCGTCAAACAACGAGGCTGAATACGAAGCTCTACTGGCAGGACTTCGAATAGCCAAGGAACTCAAGGCTGAGGCGATACATTGCTACAGTGACTCCCAGTTGGTGGTCAACCAAATCTTAGGGGAATACCAGGCTCGCGGGATAAGAATGGCTGCATATTTAGAAAAAGTGAAGGCAGCCCTCGAGTAATTCAAATTTTACACGATAGAACAAGTTCCCCGATAGCAAAATTCGAATGCAGACGCCAGCCAGGCTCGCCACGTCCACCGAGGTTGATGAACTGAATGTCATGCCTACCGAACATTTATCGACACCCAGTATAACTGAGCCTGAACAGGGAGATGTATGCATGATAAACTTTGAGCTGACCTGGATGACCCCGATAATTGAGTACCTTGAATCCGGCATTCTCCCAGAAGAACGGACCAAGGCTTGAAAATTGATGTATCAGATCCCCAGGTACACCGTTGTGGAGGGAAGGCTATATAGAAGAGGATACTCTATGCCATTACTCCGATGTGTGACCTCACCCGAGGCTAAGAAGATCATGGAAGAAATTCATGAAGGATTCTGTGGAGACCACACTGGGGGGACATAGCCTATCCAAGAAAATCATACGCCAAGGATACTTCTAGCCTACTATCAAAGCAGATTCGTTTGATTATGTCAAGAAAGGCGACAAGTTTCAAGGGTTCGCCACAATTCCTCGAGCTCCACCTTCCGAGCTAACTATGATGATCTCCCCGTGGCCATTTGCAGTCTGGCGAATCGACCTCATAGGCTCGCTGCAATTGGCAAAGGCGGAGTCAAATACGCAGTAGTCGCAATAGATTACTTTATGAAATGGACCGAGGCTGAGACTCTAGTGACAATCACCTCGAAAAAATTCTTGGACTTCGTGGTAAAGAACATCATATGCCGATATAGGGTGCCAAGGAAGATTGTGTCCGATAACGGTACTCAATTTGATAGCGATTTGTTTACCAACTTTTGTGAGAAAAATGGGATAATAAAGAGCTTCTCTTCTGTGGCTCCTCCCCAAGCGAATGGCTAGGTCGAAGCTGTAAACAAAACCCTAAAAAGTTCTCTGAAGAAAAAGTTGGAAGAAGCAAAAGGGAAATGGCCCGAAGAATTGCCCCAAGTTTTGTGGGCATATCGAAGCACAACTCGTACTTCAACAAGACATACCCCCTTTTCTCTGGCATATGGATGCGAGGCTATGCTGCCAATCGAGGTCGAAATACCCACAATTCGTGCCCACGCTTATGACCAAGCCTCGAACCAATCCCAGCTCGAAGTAAGTCTGGACCTGATTGAAGAAAGAAGGGATGAAGCTCAGCTAAAAAATGTTGCATACCAACAGCGAGCTACCCGGTATTTCAATAAAAGAGTTCGAGATAGAAAATTCGGTGTGGGAGATTTGGTGCTGAAGCGTGTGTTCTTGGCAACACGGGATCCAGCTGCTGGCGTGCTCGGGCCTAATTGGGAAGGACCTTATCAGATCGAATCAGTCATTTGACCTGGTGTCTACAAGTTGGCTAGATTGAATGGGAGTTTGGTACCACAAGCATGGCATGAACATCTACGACCTTACTATCAATAGTGTAGGAATGATGTCACCTGTAACCATACTTGTTTATCTGTACTATGTTCCTATTAATAAATAAAGTTCAATTTCGTTTCAATATGCTGTATTTTTTTTTTTTTTTTGCAAACTCTCTTAATTTAATAACCTATGGTCACACTCATAGGATATTAAGGGGGCATTAGTGGTACCTATACCATCAACTTGAAAAAATGAAATAGCAAATTATTAAAAATAAAGTATTTGGATATAACCAAATACGCAAACTAAGATAGTTTGGAGATAACCAAATTATTAAAAATAAACTGTTTGGATATAACCAAATATGCGAGCTAAGATAGTTTGGAGATAACTAAATTATTAAAAATAAAGTGTTTGGATATAACCAAATATGCGAGCTAAGATAGTTTGGAGATAACCAAATTATTAAAAATAAAGTGTTTGGATACAACCAAATACGCGATATAAGATAGTTTGGAGACAACCAAATTATTAAAAATAAAATGCTTGGATATAACCAAATTATGGAAAAATAAGTGTTTGGATGTAACCAAATACGGGAATATAAGTGTATGGATTACAAACCAAACACGACCTGAATAGGTTTGGAACGAACCAGCTAAAACTAATCGACAGTAAGTTGACCGACTTCAATCTACGTCGAGATCGAGGCTGGAATATCATGCAAAAAGATAGTTTCGACCTCATAACCTTGGGGAGCTACCCAAGGACGAGGAAAAGTAACTAAAAAAGCAAGATATAACTAAACCATTTACGTTACACGTCATAGAAGTACTTTCAGGTGCATGGTAAAAGTAATTTTTGACCTTGAAAAATAACGAGATCGGATTCGGATATATCGTGCAAACTATGCATTACCTGAATAGGTTTGGAACGAACCAGCTAAAACTAATCGACAGTAAGTTGACCGACTTCAATCTACGTCGAGATCGAGGCTGGAATATCATGCAAAAAGATAGTTTCGACCTCATAACCTTGGGGAGCTACCCAAGGACGAGGAAAAGTAACTAAAAAAGCAAGATATAACTAAACCATTTACGTTACACGTCATAGAAGTACTTTCAGGTGCATGGTAAAAGTAATTTTTGACCTTGAAAAATAACGAGATCGGATTCGGATATATCGTGCAAACTATGCATGAATGCATTGAAGCTCGAGCCTAAAAATCCACCGCATGTGTGTATGAATAAAGAGACATAAGGACACTTTAATATAAATTGCGTGAAATATTTCGACCTAAGAAATGTAAAGCAAAAATATTAAAGTAAAGTCAAATATGGTATCATAAATATCATAAGAAAATAGCTCTTTCACGAGCTATAGATTGTCTTAGCCCCAGGGGCATAAAAAGCAGAAGATAAAAAAGAACTATTACAAAAAATTTGAAGGGATGCAGCTCCAGGTAGAGATTTAGGAGGGAGGAGCATCCTCCTTGGCCTTCTCAACATCCTCCTCAGCTCTCTCTGCCTCCTCCCAAGCAGCCTCCTCCTCATCGAGCCGAGCATGTCACTTGGCCACTAGGTCTGCCTCGAAAGAGCCTAAGAAGCTGGTATCGAGATCGACATTACTGGCCCAGATCCTATACATGGCCAGGTCGACCACCCGATCCTTCTTCTCCTTAAACTTTGCAAGGAGACGAGCCTTTTCGCCCTCCATAATCTCGAAAGTGGCAGCCTTCTCCTCCTCAAGCTTGGCATTGATCTTCTCAAGTTTCGCAACCCGGGCGTTCACCTTCTCAAGCTCCGCGAGCCGAGCATTCAGCTTCTCGAGCTCGGCTATCTTGGCCTTTAGTTGTTCAGCTTCAGCCTCCATCTTTTCCTTTGCGGCCTTGAGCTTGTCACTAAGCTTGAGCTGGAGATCCTTCGACTCCTGGGCATAAGACATGCTCAAATGGACCTCATTGTTCAACTTATAATTAAGTTGAGCAGAGACAGCAAGAGTCTGACACACAAAGAAATCAAATTAGAACATGAACTAAGTACAAATACAACTAGCAACGAGATGAGGAAGGTTACTGCAGCAGTGAGCTTGATACTCTTCTTGTAAAGAGTGTTGTAGTCTCAAGCATTGTCCAAGAACTGCCAATGAGGGGTGTCAAAGCTACCAAAACTCTGGCCCACTCGAGACAGAATGTCTGAGCCAAGTGTAGCCCCATGGGATCCGGCTGCATTGTCGATTACATACTCATCGACGTGAGTAGAAATTGACAGCAGATGAGTTCTGGAGGCTGAAGGCTTTTTCGGAGGTGGACCAAGCGCGGAGTGGACCAGGGTCGGAGGAGGCATAGGAGGAATGACCATAGAGGACGCCTCGACCTGAGGAGTCGGATCCACGGCTGGGCTCAGAACAGCTGGAGCTGGTGGGGGAGGTGCCTTCTCGGTCCTCTTAATGACCTTGGCAGGTCAGTCTGATTTCCGCGACCCCCTCGGGCGCTTACTCCTTTGGGCTCCCTTGCCACTAGCGAGCACAGAGTCGAGTTAGAATCCATATCACCTGCACATTCACATCGCATTATGAGATATTCTGAGACAAAAAGTTAGCATGATGTAGATAGGCAAGGAATAAAAAGACAAGTAGAGAGAAACCTAACTGGAACTCTCCCCCGAGCTTGTGCTCGACGATCACGTAATTCCCCCATCTTCAAAGGAGACAGGGGTAGTACCTTCCCTATAAGTGGAAGTCAACCTCGAAAGGTCTCTAGAGTGGGATTTTTGGGAAACGTGCATTTTACAAAACCCTAAATTTATACCAGATATCTTGGTGTACAAGACATGCCATTCAAAATTCAAAAATTCAGTAAAAGAAACATATATGGGTCTTCTACGCATGAACTGGGTTTGGAACCCATGATATCAGACCTTAAGACAAGTATGTACTGAAACAATCTAATGTGCAAGACTAGCAAAAGAACTAACAGTGCAGCAATATAAACATGCATGAAAAATATACGGGCATACGAAGCTATGAACAGAAAACTTACACAATGCGATCGACGGAAACAAAGAGATTGATGATCGAATGAGTGGTTGCAAAAACGATCTCACAGAATCGAAGAGGTGAATGTTGCTCTGTTTTCGTGGCTTGGAAAACACGCAAGAACTGGGCAATAATCTCTGGTTTTTTCTTCTTTTCTCTTTGCAAAAACTCAAACGTGAAAGTAAAATGGGGACGACGAATAGAGTCCTATTTATAAACCCATGGGAGTGTAAAAGGCCAAATTAATCTGGGCCATTGGCCAGATTCCATATCAGATCAAACGGTCAGGGACCTGTGCGTTGATAGTACCATAAAGAATGGCAGGCAGAAAGACGTGGGCAGGTTTCCAAGGTACTCAAGTACTTTGAGTGATCAATACCCGTTCAACACGTGTCCACACTCGAGTGATTTTTATGGTACAATTTCCAATAGGAGCAGTTCAAAAGTTTCCTTCTCATAGGATTCGAACTGATACTTTTGAGGGGGCAATTTGTTGCACCCAGATTTTGAGACCAGAGGTTATGACCTTGAAAACTGGACTTGTCAAGAGTGAGCTCGAAATGTATGAAATACATCGTATGGTCCAGCTGTAAGATCTCCGAAGTAAAATGATGACCTCGAAGATGTGTAACCTCGGGACACTTTCTGAGTTCGAAATAACACGACATTAGGATACATCGGTTATCGATCGTCTTCGGATTAAACAGTCTGAGCTTGGGAAGTGCAAGCTCGAGTGTGATAGCTTCGGCAGTGTCTATCTGATCTGAGCATGTCCTGAAGTAGGATGGTAAGCTCATAGCAATACCATAAGTCTTAGCAGCCATAGGGTCGATCGCTGATCTCGAAGACCCGATGAGTCATCTAGGATAACCCGTTATGTATGAACATATTTATTGTTGTATAATCCCAACATTGAAGGGATATTATTTAGTCTGTTATCCGTTCCCGATTCTTATGGGACGTTTCCATATATGTAGGAGATATTGCATTTAATGTCATTATTTAAATTGATATATAGAATATCTTCCCGAAATATGTGGGAATGAACTCTGTAACCTCCCCTATAAATAGAGGAGGAATGACAACTTGTAAAGGATCGATTTTCTTTTGGCTGGAGAGTATTTTCTGGGTAATTCATCTCTGAAGAATTTCCAGAAGTCTTTAAGCCTTAATAACACAGACTCGTGGACTAGGCAGAGTTAACTGTTGAACCACGTAAAATCCCTCTTGTCTTTCTTCATTATTCATTCGCCTCATGGTAAACGTTGTTTAATTGCTCTATGATTTAAGTTGACGAAAAACGACGTCAACAGACTCGTGGATTAGGCAGAGTTAACTGTTGAACCACGTAAAATCCATCTTGTCTTTCTTCATTATTCATTCGCCTCATAGTAAACGTTGTTTAATTACTCTATGATTTAAGTTGACGAAAAACGACGTCAACACTTGTAAATGATATTTTCGTAAACTTAATTACAAAAATAAGATCTCAATCATTTAACGCTTGAACTGAGCTATAAGAAAATCATCATTTCACTTCTTAGATAGAGGTTATAGATTTCATATCTATGATAAACACTCTCACTCAATTATACTACTAAGTCCCCAATATGTAAGTATGAGCTAGTCCGTAGGGTAAACTGGTAACGAACAAATCTAAGGACTTGAATAATATAATCAACACACTATTAAACACTTAGAATTGGGGTTGAATTGACCTATGGTCAACTTTATGATATGACTAGATTAGATAATAACAATACTTTACTTATCTATCTATGATCAATATCAATCCAATTTGATGTAACAAAATACATTTGATCTTATCTACTTGGTCAATGTCCTGAATAGGACATCACACCAGATTGTGTAAGTAGATCATATCGTAGATTAACAAGTCAGTGTAAATCTTATGAACTAACTTCATCTTAGGACTAATGCTTTACAACATATAACCACAATTATAATCCACTGTGACCAAGTCACTATAACTGTGATTATCCATATGTTCAGGATTTAATATATGTTTATATTAAATGAACAATGTGATTGACATGTCAAAATTGATTTCTATTCTTTATTGATAATGAAATGAGGTTACCTAGAAAATTGATTTTACACGGGGCATAAAATCCCAACACATACCCTCTCAGATATATATAAACTAGTAAATAGGCCCTACTTTGCGCGTTTTTGTTTAATTATGATTGAATAATAAAATTATATTAAATTTCAACCCTAATACTTTTTGTAATTTTTCTCTAAATAATATAAAGAACTATAGTATCAACATTTCAATTTTTTTCCTCTTATATCTTATGCGAGTAGCACAAAGATAAATCATAACACAACAAAAATGAATTAATATTATAGAGTTTGAATTTTCTTGATTATCTTGAACTTACTAACATGTTAGAACTTTTATATTTTTTTCTTGTTTTTATTTTTATTTTTTTGTCAGAAGATAATGTATTAGATTAAGATTGCAAATGAGTATAGTTACACATAGCAGGAGAGATCTCTTCCATCCAAGAAAGCTCATCGTCTATCCTAATGGAATGCTTAGCCAATTCATGAGCTGCAACACTAAAGTTACGACTAACATGAGAAAGAAATGCCCTATGAAAGTTAGACAATAAAACTTTTATATTGGAAAAAATAACTCCTAATTTATTATGATAAATAGTAGTATTATCTAAAGCTAAGAGCAGAGACAAAGAATCAAAGAAGAAAGCTTTGTTAGATCAATATCTTGAGCCCATCTTAGTCCCACCAAAAGGGCAAGTGTTTCTGCCTGAAAAGCCGATGAATACCCGTATCACACAAAACATCACATATAAGAAACTTTTTTTTGAACCGTTAATATGAGGTCTTATATGTTTTGAAGTCTCTAACAAAAGGGATCCCTTTGGTTAGACACTAAATTATCTTAGTTAAAATTTTAAGAAAATCCAGTAAGAGAAATAAAGGTGAGAAAAAAGTTTTTAAGAACCTTGTAGAGGTTTGGAAAGAGCTACCTTAATATGCCTATCAGCTAAGAAGATGACAACTCCAAAACCAATCATATTTGTAGGGGATGAAATTGTTGCATCCACATAAAGTGTGAGATCATAGATTTATATACCCTCCCTCCCCTAATTGAAAAGTATCCTTCTTGAAGGTGTTTCATCGGCCTGAATTTGCGCATTTCGTATCACATTACAATAAGAAGATAGTCAAACCATCACTTCTTGTGGTGTTCTAATTTGTTGATCATGAGTTTTCTTGTTTCCTTCAAACCAAACTATCCAAGCCAAAATGAAGAGTTTTTCAAAAGCTTATTTTTCTAAGATTTCAGAGGCATATAGTAATACACCTTTGAAAGAGATATCTTTTTTTTTTTTACATAAGAGAAAAGGGAAGTCCAAATGCTTCTATATGGCTTGGGAGAAAGGGCACCAGAAGACTGCATGTGCATTGGAATCGTCCCCAAAACCATATAAAGGGCAATTACTATGGGAAGATATATTGCGAAGATATAATCCACTTAATGTAGGCAAAGTCTCATGAAAACCTCTCCATCCAAAGTGTAATATTTTGCGTGGGGTTTTAATAGCCAAAAAAGATTTCCACCATATTGAGAGAGCTTCACTTGATGAGGAGGGCAGAGATCTATCAATAGTCATGGCTAAATTATATCCACTTTTAACAGAATAGTTTCCACGATTGGTATAGTGCCAAAGCTACGAAACTGTATGATCAAAAAGACTAATAAGGATAGTTAAAATAAGCTAAGAATTAATGGTAGTATAACACGGCTGAATTAATAATTTATTTATTCCATAATCCTGACAATTCTATGACTTCAGAAACTATCATAGAATTAGATGTTCTTCTAGTAATCGGTGAAAAAAAAGGGTGGTCTTGGTATCCAAGGGTCATAAAAGCTATTGTGTTAATTTCTTGGTATACAAGGGTCATAAAAGCCATTGTGTTAATTTCATTCCCTATTCACCTTCTTAAGCCTTTTTTATAAGTAGGTCTCTTCCCCCAAAGAATACTACACCAAATTAGAGACGGATAATTACTTTCCCTAAATTCTAAAAAACTTAAATTTGTAAACATCTAGCTTTTAGCACTGGCCAAATGAGAAATATGCAACAAGTCTGCTTAGATAACAAATTTTATGCCAAGCCTAACCCCCACACATTTTGGTTAACAAATTTTATGCCAAGCCCGCCAATGAGTTTTCCATTTAGATTGAAAGAACCCACCAATATCGTGCTAGAGATATATTGACATAGCTTAGATGACTACTTTTAGAAGGATTTTTTTTCCGGTTTAAAGAGAAGAACATGACATTATATTATATACATTTTTTTATGTAATATTTGTATATCGTTAAACAATATGATATATAGATTTTTAAGGCAAAAATCGAAGAATGTTCCCCGCGGAGTATGCAATGAAAAAATTGGGTAATTGTAAAAGTAAGCTCGATAATTCGAATCAATTACCCTTGAGAATAATAATAACAAAAAATAGAGAAAGCTTCATTAATTAATTAAGAAGCTCTAAAAAAATTTATTGGAAAATCCAATATACACGAGAAAGACCCAAAGCAGCCGTCTAATTTTGGTGTTACAACTCAAGAGTTTGGGACCTAATTTATCCAAAAAAAAGAAAAAAAAAATATGAGGACCTAAGATTACACGCAGCATTTCAAGAAAGTAGACGTTAAATACAACTCAAAAAACAGAAAGATATATATTGGTTTCAACTACCTGATTTTCTTTTACAGAGTGTAACAATTTTAAGTAATAAATTAAAAAAAATTACGAAAATGCCGCAAGAATTTAACCGGGAAAAAAGGCGCCAAAGCCTACCAAAGATACCAATCTAACCCCAAAGAACAACAAGCCACCACCATACAAGAGTTGCAGAGTGAAGAAACAGCAGGGATGTATCTATGCAGTAAATATAAAACAAGCAGAAGCAACCCCCGCTTTGTTGATGGCCTAATAATCTCCATCAACAACCAATGGCATTCCCTGAATTGTTGATTGGGATATATATCGTCCCGACAAATTGAAGGAATAATCACCCCCGAAAAGATGCACTGTTAATTATAACCATGGTCCATGAATTTGCATTTTCTGGGTTCTTATCACGTGTCAGTAAAGTGAAAGTAGTCAGCAACTTTAAAATGATTTGCAAGCCGTAGAACAGCACCCTGAACAACTTTAGAATCTGGGGAGACAGAATTGGGAAATGAGGGTAGACACGTCGGTAAACATTGCTCGCTATCTTCTGGAGGACAGAAGTAAAAGAGCACCGATCTGCAGAATATGAATCTGGAAATGGAGGCAAATCATCAACACACTTCCACTTGTTTTAATCCTAATACATCCAGAAGTAAAGCTCGGAAACAATTAAGTCTATTTACGTTTAAGCACTGAAGTTTCTACCATAGTGCGGATTCTATCCAAACATGGAAACACGAAACAAATTATCAAGCCCATCTGTCATCTCAAATCTTATGATGTTATTTTTCCTTACCAACGGAAAAAAAAATAAAAGATCTATGATGTTGTTCCCGTCAAGTAAATACTGCAGTCTGGATGTGATAGGTTATCTTACAGTAAAAGTGCGCTATCAACTTTTAAATCCAATTTATTTATCAGAATATATAAATTATGAATTATTTTACAATAAAGTTTGTTGTCTTTCTTGATATGAAAGTTTAAGTACCTCAAAATAAGTCGTCGAATGAAAGGATCAGACAAAACTTGTGCCCAAACCAAATCCAGACTTGTAGATCTCAGTAGAATAACTTCCCAATCAGTGAAAGCCGTGGAGAGTATGTCCTCAGCCTCATTATAAACATCCTAGAAAGTGAATCAAATTAGATCCTCGTAGACACATTTAATTTTCAGGAAGTACAGAAACATCGTTGTATTAACTTACATTTTCAGCTTCTGGATTTGAGAAGCCAATCAATTGGCAAAATGCTGGCAGGGGAGCAGTCAAGAAAAATGTAAACTGACTTCCATTTTGAGCTATATCCGCATCAGATGGGTTTTTATACGATGGTCTCAAAGGTGAAAGAAGAAGTGCAGCTGGCTCCCCTCTTTCTGCACCATGTATAACCTGAAACATTTTCAAACGTAAGTAGCTAAAGAGAGAAATGGTATTCACATTCAGATGAACCAATGCTCTATATTGAACTCTTGCTAATGATTTATCACCTAAATTAGAAAGCATCAAGACAACCAAACATCTCCAAAAAACATTTTGTCTAAGGACGTGACCTTGATTTTGTCTAAATAGCTTATTGTGGTATTGAGCTTCCTTCAAAAGCATCAACACAACCAAATAAGTTCTTAAAAGAACTTGAGTTTACCATGGTGGTTAATTACAAAAATATCCATATGATTACAGTAGCCACATAAAAGATGTGTGCCAACAGTTTATATGACAAAACCTTCAGCAAATGTAGTTATTGGTATATGGGATTTCAGAATTACATCAGTAGCTAAGATGAAAATCATGAATGGTTTGAAAAAGCTTTCAGGAAAGGTAAGTTTTTTTTTTCTTGCTCAAGTAGACATGAGAACTGTAAACCATAAAATGTATAGTATTATTTTTTTTAAAAAAAATAGAGTGAAAATTGAACAAAATCTGATTTAGAGTTTTTTTGCTGTGGAGAAAACACAGCCTCGAAAGTCATGCCCAAGTTTTGACAAACCTGCCTTGAATGCATGGCTATTGTCGCTATCAATAATCAAGAAAAGAGGTCTACGTGTAAATGGAATAACATCTCCAGGATATAGATTATTTGAACCTGAAAATCAAGAAAAGACCCAACATTAGTAGAGCAACAAGGCAGCCTGAAAAAGTAGAGTAAAACTGAAAAATTCTCATAAAAGAATAAATCCTGCACATTTGATATGATTTGAAGGGTACCTACCACCATGTCCTCTAGGCCCGAACCATAAATATTTATCATAATCTCCACTTGAAGACTCTCCCTTGTCAATTACACATGAATGAGACAGAGTACTGCTAAGCTCGTGGACTTTGTTTCTTGACAATTTCTGAGACCCTCCCAAGTATTCCATTGAAGCAACATTACGACCAACCTTCCCTGCATAAGTGAACTCCAAGGTTACTACTTACTTATCCTGGATAACTTGACAAGACAATTTAATTGTTATCATAATATAAGCAATCTAACCTGAGGCTGAAAGGTACACAAGCATAACACTATCTGGGGGTAGCTCCTCACAAATTGTAGCCATAACCTGCCAGCACATCATGTAGATGAACATAATAAGCTTTGCAAACAGCAGATAAATAAAAGAGTAAGGCAGGCATAGACATATTAAAGTTGAAGTTCACAATCAACTCTCAACATAACCTCAATCAGAGGAAACAGTGTGGAAGATGGGCCCCTTAGCTTAATGGAAACTTATTAGCCCAAAAATGACAATAATAATAATGCAACCTATACACTCAAACAAACAGACGTGGAACTGCAATAAATAACATTGATCATTGGCTTTAAAAACCATATTTTCAAACTCACCGCTATTAAATGGGTAACAGAAGGACGATAGAGAATAGCCTTCCTTGGGTTTGGAGGTAAAGATGGATCAGTCATGTCTGCTGCCAAGTTTATATCTATCAATCCAGAAGCCCCAGAATGATCAGTAAAAGAACCATTCTCCTTTGATTCTGGTGGACGCCTCTGGTAAAAGGATCCAGTTGGCTCCCATTCTAAAGATTGTAGCATTCTAAATGTGTCCAATGTGAGTTCAGCGAATTTAACCTGCAAGTGAAAGTATATTTACATTCCGATTTTTTTTGCCTTTTTCATGATGTTAGAACCCCACACGAACTAAAATTGACCATCATCATGAAAAAAATATCTCACCTCATTCCGGTGATAGCTGGTTAGTAGTGCATCTTTAAATTTCAAGACCTTCTTTGCATGAAAACGAGTCACATACGGGACAGATGCTGGATGAGAATCATATGTAGCACAATAACGCAATGGCCGAGCATTCGTAAAGGACGTATCAACTTTCATAAATCTAACAATTTCTTGCACCACTTGCCTCCATTCTTTGAAATTAGTATCCTGCAAAGATATAGTTTACATGACCTAAATCAAGTAAGAGAGAAATTATGAAGGCTGTATGCAGGAGCCAATTTAAAAATAGCAAGGTTCAACAAGCATAGAAGAAGCGAAGTCTTTTCCAAGTACATACAATTCCTTTATTATTAAATATGTAATTTAAGTCACAGAAATTGCACAACACAGCACATAACACTCAAAAAATTATACTGCAAACATCAGATGGTCTCACATTTATAAATGTTATCTTGCAGATTAAGTTTGGCCACATCGAGATATTTGAGAAGGAATAAGAAACTATAGAACCAACCCACTGCCGGGACCAGATTGACATGCCTTTCCTCACCCCACTCTCACACACAACCTAAAAGCAAAAGTTGTCTCTCTATAAATCAACTCCTAAACCATCCAAGTCAGTAAACCAATCTCACCTGGCAGTAAACCAAACCTGATCATAATGTCAAATGTTCAAAGAATCACAATTTTTATACTTGTACTCCTACTAAACTCTACAATCTTTGGAAGTATGAAACACCACTGGACTTAACCTCTTGGGTGTTTAAGGAATAACATTTCACTGTTCAAGAGAAATGTAAATTACACTCTATAGTTTTTGCATTCTTGCTATTCTGCATATTCTTAGCAAAAAAAAACCACACACACACACAAAGTACTAACTAGGTTTGACTGTTTCTTTCAGGTCACCAAATAAAGCAACTGAGACCATATTTTGATTAGCTCTCTCTAATTTCTATACTTTTTCTGTCTGCATGATATGATTCCACACCTAACTCGCCGAGTCCACCAGGCACGCTACTGGAGCACCCCAACTAAAAGCCATGGCATTCTCCATGGTCAAGTTTAGCATTGTAAATTCATGAAAACCCTTCACAATTGGAAATTACTTTATTCAACGATCACTACATATCAAATTAAACAATAGCAATAATACTGTGTAAAGAAATCAATTTTAAAAAAAAAAGTAAAAATAAAATAAAATGTTGGTGACTATCAATCAGGTAATGGATAAAGACAACACATGAATCCTTGATTGTTTCATCTAGTTGACAAATCAAACAACACGAAATTATACCGATCTAATTACAGTAACCATCACTACAAGAATTTTGGTTTCAGAACCACACTCTGCCAGTGAATTTAGGGGAAGAAGGAATCGAACTTCGAAAATTTAAGTATCCACGCAAACAATTGATATTCATTCAACAGGAATATATATATATATATTTGAATAAATTGAGTACCCTATAATTGGCTTTACACTCATCAACGAGAGCTTTGAAACGGTCCAGAAGATGGTTCACCATATCCGTACGGCTCAAGATGAAAGAAACCATCAAAAACCTGGCGTAGAACCTCAATTCCTTGAACCTGACACCGAGATCCTTACCTAAGCCTTTGGATCCCTCAAAGTACCTCCGGTTGAGAATTGCCTCATAGAAAACGTAAGCCTCGACGAGAAACCTAGCCTCGCTGGTCCTCATGTACTGACCGAAGTAGAGCTGGCCGATCCGGCTTGCGATCTCACCGATTTCCCATCGGTTAAGCCCCGACTCAACGAGCCTGGACCGGTTCTCCTGCTGGTACTTCCATAGCCGCATGTAGGCCTTGAACACTTTCTGGAAGTAGTGTTGGTTATGGACCCGTCCGTACGCAGGCACGTCACGAACCCTAGCGAACTTCCGGTCCGCACTCTCCACCAGCGCCCGAAACGTCCTCGGAACGACGTCGTTTTCGTTCATGCTGGACCCCAAAAAAAAAACTCACTTCTCCGACGAATTACGATATTCTCCGGCTCTCATCGGAAAATGTGCAGCTTCTAAAGCTAAAGGTCAGAGAAAGAGAGAGAGAAAACGAAATATTTTTTCGGTTTATTTGAGAGGTGTATCAATGGTGGCGTCATAATTATCCCCCATTTCTCTTTTTTTTTTTAAATATTTACTTTTCGGCTTTTGCTTTTTTAATTTTTAATTCTCTTTCTGGGTTCGCCGAGTTAGGAGTTACAGTGGCGGTTCTTAGTTCATAAAGAGAGTTTGGGATTAGTATTTTTATGGCCATGACAAGAGTGGTGTTTTACTGTGTGAGTTTAATCACCGTTCGACTTATCTACATTTGACTTTCTTGCTCGTTCGATTGCTGACACGTGTTCCGTTGATTCGAGATATAATTATGTATTTTCAGATTAGATTGGATAAAGTTAAAAACTTGTGACGCTGTTGTTTTCAATGTATCTATTCATTTCAAACTTAAATTTCTGTACATTTTAAATTAATATTGTAATTTTTTTAGCACATGTTTGCTTAAATCATACGAATAGTCTGTCTACCTAAATAAATTAAAATAAAATAAAACTTACTTCTAAACAACAATCTTATATATTTAATAACTTTTTTTTGTTCATTAGAAAAACACAAATTTCATCAACTACTACCATGACAACAATCCAAAAAAAAAATCAAAAGTCACCACCAAATGGGGTGGTAATGGTAAATATTTGAACTTAAGTGTTTCTAATTCTTATTAGCTTAATTTGCTTATGAATAAATATATATGTTAAAGTCAAAAAAGAAAAAGGAAATAAAATAAAATAAAAAACTTTAATGTAGAAAAGGGTAAGTTAAAGCATCAAGCTCCATGGGTGACTTTGATTTTTCTTACTTCTTTAGCTGTGAAAGTCATATCTATCTATAGTCTATATAGGCTGACCAGAATAATTCTGATTAAGTACCTCAATTCCTTCAAATCAATATTTTTATTATTAGGCCCTTCCTACGAGGATTTGATTCTTTTCTTACTCTGTAAAGCAAAGATTAAACGGTGCGTTTTAGCTGAATTATAACAAAATTTTGGTCTAACTAACCAACCAGATTATACATAAAATATTGTAAAAAAAAAGTGGGACAGCTTGCAACAAAAACCTTGACTACAAGAGAATCTGAGACAACTACAGTATATGCATATTTTTATTCTAACTAATATGTCAAATCACTTTCTTTGACTGAACATTCATTTTTTATTTTATTTTATTTTATATATTTTCCTGAAAATATGTCTCAGTTGTCAAAACGGGGTAAGTGAGAAAATGGTTAAATTTTAGTGAGCCTGCTCTTGCTCTGCTCTGTAAAGCACTCTGAAGTTTCTGCCATGGTTTTGTTCCTTTGGGCCCTCATTGTTTGTTTTGTTCTAACCAAGATTTATGAATGTCATAAAAATATTTATAAATAAACTAATTAAATGCACCCCAAGGACAACTTTTAATTAGCAAAACAATAATCATGTGGATGGATATGAGATTCCATTTTGTCCAAATAATTATAGTGAATAAATTAGTAAATCCATTATTGTTGGGTGGTGTTGTTATTATTAGCCTTAGTAATTGTAATTGTAATTGAAATATTTAGTTTTATTGTTATTATATAAACATGCATGGACATGATTTGTTTTTAATAGGTAGGGAATATAGAATGATTTAATTATTTAATAAAAATTAAATTATATGACTTTATTTTATGTGAGAAAAAGCCTGAAATGGCATGAAATATTGTGCTTAATCACATGGATAATTGTTTTCAATTATGCCTCTGATTTTGGTCAATGAGGTACATAATACAATTATTCAAGTTACAAAGGCTGTCTTGAATCAGCCACTAAAGATATTTAACAACAATATATATAATATAATATTATGTTATGTTACATAAAAAAAAATTGATATTATTTGATTATGATTTTCACTCTTTGAGCACTAGTATTATTTTAGAATAACGTAGAAGTTAGTACCAAAGTCTAAAGTTTAATGAAATAATGGAACCAGGCTGTGGTGCCTTGCCTGCCCTTGATTTCACCACTACAACAAGGCTTCAAATTATATGGTATTGAATATCACAGCGAATTATAATCTGACTTTGGTTTTTTGGCTTATATTTTTGGCATTTAGGGTCCTCCTTTTTAAAAAATTATATATTTATATATTATTCTGTTTTATATTTTAATATTTGTTTATCTAATTGGTTTGGGAGTTGGGAATAGGACAAAGTAAATCCCTTGTGAAAATAACAGTACGCTAACTCTTGCTTTTGTTTAATCTTTACGAATTAAAGGCAAAACTCCATACTATAAAATATAAATTCAAGTACGTTTCATTTTTATTTTTATTTTCAGATTTTGAACTGGTTATTTCAAGTTTTTTATAAATCACTCTTTTGAAAGTTCGTCCTTTTTTGGATGAATTTTTTTGGACTCAAGCTAGGACTGGTCCTTAGAGTAATTTTTGTCAAGTTATATCATTTAAATTTTCGAGAACAATTTTGTCTTATATCGATTGTTTAAATTTTTTAATGATTCGTATTCTAATTTTGTTTGCATTTTAGCTAAGAAAATGAGTTTTATGGTAGAATATAATTCAACCTCTTCTTTGTATATCTATTAAATCTTAAGATAATTCAACCATATTTTAAAAGATAAATAAATAAAACCATATTATAAATCCACCTCATTTAGTGTTTTTTTCTCATTCTTTAGTGTGTGTGACCAAACGTCTATATATATTAATTAATATGTTCGAAAGCCAATTGTATATTGCAATGTGGTATAGCAAAAAAAAAATCAATAATTGATAAAGAGTTGGTATGTATATCTTTCAAATAAATTGATACGTCACTATTTATTGGATGCCTATTATATAGCTCTATAAGCTTCTTGGTGGCAAAATCAATTCTCTTAATATTCATTATTGATATATGAGTTTTTGTAGGATAACCACTAAATTTTTCACAATTTCCACAATGGTGGCAATTAGGGCTGTGCAGAAATGATCTGATCCAATAACAAACCGACCGATCCAATGTCAACCGACCGTTAAAAATTGGATATCCAATCATGATTGGATTGGATCGGATGATATTTTTAAAAATCCAATATTGGATCGTCGGTTCTTGGATGACATGTAAATCCAATGGATCCAACCGACCGATCCAATCCAATAATGATCCAATACCATCCAATTAATATTCAGATAAAAAATATATTATATATATTTTTTAAAGTTAAAATATATTATATTTTATTACATTTATTGTTTACATATATTATATTTGATGTACTAAACTTTTTTATTTAATTATGATGTATTATTGTAATTTTATGTTGGATTCCTACAAATTATTAAGACTTATGCTTTTAATTTTATGTTGGATTCCTATAAATTATTAAGACTTATGTTTTTAATTTTATATTAGATTTGTGTTGTAAACTTCTAAATCATTACAATTAAATATGTTTATTATTTGGATGAGTAATTAATGTTTTTATAATTGAAATAATATATTTTTTTTAAAAATCAGCCTAAATAAAGGTTTCAAAAGATCGGATGGATCCGATCCGATCCAACGGATAACCAATGGATGCATCCAATGGATGGAACCGAACCGATCCAATCATCCATTGGATCAGATCGGATTGGTTGGTTCAAGATGATTGGATCGGATCGGTTCCAAAAATCCAACATCCAATTGGATGATTGGATCGGATCGGATGAGCTTAAAAACATTGGATGTCATCCAATGAACACCCCTAGTGGCAATCATATTTTTCAATTTACAAATAATGACACCTAAGCTCACATTGTTACATCAACTCAAATTATCAATGTAATACCAATGTCAGTGCTAAATTTAAAACAAGAGGAGTGCTGTGCATATTATTTAATTTTTTATATTTTAATATTTTTTTAAATTATTAATGGAATCCACGTGTCATTTTTTATTTAAGAGAGTACAAAAGCGAGTGTAATATAGCTCACTCATTTTTACACTTTCTCTTCAATTTGATGATTGTATCATCTTTTATACCACGTCTATTCTTACAAAACAACTAGTCATAATATTTTAACTTTATTACAATAATGTCATTATAATTAAATCACTCAACTCACCTTTTTATTTATAGGAAATACAAATTAACATAAAGAAAATAAGGTGTCACCGTCAGCCCTTCCCATCTCCGCAACTATAAATAGTGCAAACTAAAATGTAACAAGAGGTGAAAGAATCGAGAGAAAAATTAATCAGTAGCTGTTCATTTTCGAAGAGAGCTCATACTCTCCATTACTGTAACTCCCCCAAGAACAAGATCAAACTCAACTTGTTTTTGAGGGTTCAAAGTTCATAAATAATATTGACTAAAGTGAACGTAGGTCATCTTTTTTCAAGTCGAACCAATATAAATATTTGCTTCATTCATTTATTACTGCATTTATTTATCTTTTCTTTAGCTCAGTGTTCATCATTAAGAACCACTCTGAGGTATTACACACAAAACAACTCTTCATTTATTGTTATGTGCAAGTTGACGAAAAAAAACGAGTCAACATTTTGGTGCATTCGTTAAGAGTGTGAGTCTCAAAGTGTGATATTCTCACCTACCACCTAAGGTTGCCTACCCCCTTTGCTGGTCATGGCACATAGGCGTGGTCCAGCCAAAGAAAACGACCCTGCAACCCCACCAAATCCTCCTCCTCCTCCGAGGAATGTTGAGAAGGACTCTCGTGAGAACCTGGATGAATGCAATGGTGACCACATCCCCAACAGCACGAGGCGGCACAGGAGGACGTCGCCACCCTAATAGAAGAAATTGCACGATTGTGCACCATGAACATCGCCGCTGTAGTTGAGATGGTTGCCCAACAACAGGACATGTGTTAGGATTAATGCCCTAAAAGCATGTAAAGACATGTTATTGAATTAAATAAAAGAATAATTTTATTATATTTGAATATTATAATTATTGTTTGAATTAATTATATGATAATATCAAGAAAAATCCTTATTCATTCACAAGAATATGATCTTGTATTAGTACAAGAGAATTAAGATCATATGTAATGAATAAAATAATCAGTAACATATTCAAGTATGGAATCTTTAATGAATGGTTACTAGTACAGCTTGCTAAGCATACAAGATGCTAGTGATCTAGATTCAGATTACTAATGTAGATAGACATCTTAATAAATGAGTTGTATATAATAGAGATTATATATGGCATGACCGGTGAGAATTAATTATCTTTATAAACTTACCGTTTGACATAAAGATTTAATTCTTATCATAATAGATGATCATTTGTAGATCAGTCTAAATCCTGAGTATTCATGAACTCATGTTTGTGTTTATTGGATCTTTTGATTCACTCGTTAAGGTCTCTTAGTATAATGAGGCTAATGACTTTTGTTTTAGAGATTCAATGTCATGAATGGCTGGGAACATGATTTACAATAATGGAATCCATACTTTTCTAATAGATCGAATATTGGTTCCCTTAAGGGTTAATTCTGGAACTGAATAGTTATTGAGCTCAAATTTATAATTTGATTATAGATTAATTATTCACTAGTGAATTAATGGTACTTAAGAATCAAGAAATAATTAGAAGGGAAAAACAGTAATTTTGACCAGCTCTAATTAACGAACCAATAAATTGAGGACAAAAGTGCATTTATTGATTATATCAATGGACTACAAGAGAAGACTCTGTAAATATAATTCTATAAATACTTAAAGTGCAATTCCATATTTATAGTAGAGTAATCATGAAATTAATAAATAAGATTATTGGATTAAAGAGTTTAATTAAAATTTTGGTTTATTAGAGCTTCGAATTATAGGTCCATGGTCCCCAGATCACCCCTGTCCTACAATGTCAAGGGTAAGGATGTCAAAAGAAAGAATTGTAGAGAGAATGCCTTAATTGCAAATAAATTAATTTTTCAGGACGAGGAAATAATTATGTGATAATTATAGGCGATTGATTAATTATGAATTTATTAAATATTTAAGTATATAGTTTTTATTTTGAAAAATTATAGGTTAAAATCAATATTAATCTTGTTTGGATTAATATACAAAGAGAAATTAATAATTATCTTATTTAGAATAAGATATTTATTTATTTATTTAAAACTAATATTTTAAAATAAAGTTAATTTTGAATTATCTCATATTTATTTTGGGATAAATATATTGTCTTAAATATTAATTAAATAAAAAATGAGAAAATTAGGGATAACCCTAATGGTGTAGTCGACACACTCACTGTACAGTGAGTGTGGCGCCACACACATGGATTTCCTATCCCTGGATTTGAATTTTGGATTTCAAATAATTTGTTTGTTTAATTATATTTTTAAATATGATTTAAATTAATTGATCAATTTTATTTTAATAAAATAAAGATTAATTAAATTAGTTAATTATCTTTATAAACCTAAAAAGAAACAATACTTTTCAAGAATTATTTTCATAAACTATCAAACTCTCACTCTGAAAAAAAAAAAGAAAGCGATAGTTTTTCCTAAACCTGAAAAACTATCTATTGACGCGGTTCTTCGCCAACAGATAATTATACGAATAAACAGGATGGATTAGTGCTAAGTAGTGAACCGTAATATGAAAATATCATAATTCTAAACTGGCGAAGTTAGTGTTGTGGGAAGGTTATCACTCATTTCCTTTTAGGTGGTTCGAGGGTTAAAATCTCTCTAGTCCACCAGTCTATATTATTGATCTCTCTTGACAATTCCTTATAGGGTGTTTCTTTACAAAAAAATATGCCAACCCCTTACAACGCCCAAGGTCTTGGTATTTATAGGGAGAGGATACCTGGACGTTGGTGAAGGGGGTCATCCCGTGACCTTCTTACCCATCATGTCATCTCTTTGACACTAATGATTAATTCCTAAAACCTGACAATGAGGTGTTGTCTAATCAATAGGTAAGGGGGGATAATGGGCCGCATGGCCCAAACCAGTCGTGGGGTGCCTGAACACACACGTTTATACTGCGTGTCCGAGAATTCAGGAATGGAATAGACACGTGATGTCTGATATGTGCACGTTTACATTGCGTGGTAGCCTTTACAAGGATTCGAGTGTCAGATCTATGCCGCCCCCCGAGCTTGATGCAGCGCCAGCTCGTGATGTCCATACTGCTGATCCACTGCCTTCAAGTAGACTGCTAACTCTCTACTCAACTCGGGCTAGGGAGGTGGGGACTCGTAAGGGCTGCTCTGGGTGGATGATTTACACGTGGAGGACTGAATTATGCCCTTTTCCAGCTCGCTAATAACCCGCGGATATTTAGGGCGTACATTTGCCCCCCAAGCCCCTGCTCGTGACACATGGCGTCATCTATGATCACAGCGGGGGCTTTTAGGTTGCTTTTTTGACTCTTCATGTCCCGTCCACTGCGCAGGCATCGGACACATGGAGTACTGTGGTTGGTGACGGTCCATCTTCCGATAATTGCATTAAATGGCCTAGCCTATCTTCGGCCGTCGTTCCGCCTCTCGAGTTATGACCCTCGTATCTCGCATTAATGCGATCGAACGGTCCTCGTTCCTTTGCCTCTTACGTATATATAAGGTTGGCCACCTTTCGCATGAGCCACCTTTTATTTGAAAAAAAATTCCTCATCTTCTCTCCTCTTAAACCTCAGAAGTCTCTCTTCTTTCGGCTATCGTCCCAGAGATCCCTACGCTCTTGCCACGAGAGTTTTTTCGCAACTCCAGTTTAGAAGGTTTCACCAGGACTCCGACTCCTACGCTCTTTGCGACTTTCACACGACAAAAACACTGTAAGTCCTCTGCCTTTTGCACATTTTGATATTTCCATTTCTTTGTTAGGTTAGCTTCTTTCTTAGTCGCACACTGTAGGTTGTTTTTTGCTGGTGTTTTGTGCGTAGGTTTTTATCCTAGGGGAATCGATCATATGAGAACATGTTTAGGAATGTGATGTATAGGACAATATGATTTATGAGTAACTTTTCTGGGTAGCTTTTCTGGAATGCCTGTTTGGAGAGGGGAAGGCGATAGGTTTTTGGGGTGCAAAACCGGGTAGCTTAGGGGTCACGCTTCCTAGGCGGTTTTGCTTGTTGAAACTTTCCCTCCAAGGCAAACATTATCCTGACCCTCCTGACACACAGATCCCGAAAAATCGGGGATCCGTTGGAAACACAGGTTCGTGATCACAGCATCGCGTGGCCTCACGCACCGCGGGCTGAGATTACCTCAGCCCGTGTACAAAAATCACTTCTCGCGCTAGATTCCCTTTTCTATTTTTAGGCCGCCTATCTAAATTTTCTTCATCTTTGTTCGCTAGGCGACCAGATGGGGCCCAGGAAGAACATGCCCAAAAAGAGCGCCGCTGGTTCATCATCCTAGCAGTCCAGCAAGGGGAAGGAGATAGTTGCTGAATCTCCCATCCCCCACTTTGGTCCCACCATGGAGAAAGAGGTCGAGGTGGGACCTGATGCCTTCTTCGAGGCCGAGAGGATAGTCTCGAAGGTTACGACCCAAGGGAGGGTCAACAAGATCTTGGTGTCCCACAACATCGAAATTGGGACAGGCGCTCTTGTTGTCCGACCTCCCTTCGAGGGCGAGAGGAGCTGCACGCCTCTCGACGAGGAGTTCGCGGCCTGGAGCGACAAACACCTCAAGGCGGGGGCCTTCCTTCCTTTGGACCAGTATTTCACGGACTTTCTGAATTACGTGAGGCTGGCTCCCTTTCAACTGCCCCCGAACTCCTACCGTCTGTTGGCGGGGCTTAGGTACCCCTTCCTGAAGCATGAATGGGAGGTCCCTACACCAGCGGACATCCTTTACTTTTTCTGCCTCAAAGCCAGCCCGGATCAACGGGGGCAAGGCGATGGGTTCTATTACTTGACCCGTTTTCCCAACTCTGCTGCAGTCATCGAGTTGCCTAGCCACCCCAACGACTTCAAGGACCAGTTCTTTATGTCAACGGGGTTTCGCAACTGCGAACACCACTACTTCAGCCGTCCTCGTAAGTTCTTTCTATCCTCAGCTCGCAAAATCGTCACTGATTCGTTTCTTTCCATGTCTATTGACTTGAATACCATCGTGCAGCTATTTTTGCGAGGACGGTTAAATCGGTGACCCTCGGGGCTCAATATGAGACCTTTGCGGGGCTCTCACCAAGCGAAAAAGACTACCGCCAACTCGTGTCTGATGAGACGATGCTAGCGTGTAAGTTAATTTCTCTGGGTCAGATCCTGGCCTTGAGGAGGCCGCGAGCCGTCCCAGAAGCTCGCGAACTGGCGCCCATCCCCAAGGGGGGTGCTGCAGTGAACGACGAGCAGGACGAGGAAGACGAGGTGCCACTCGTGCGCCGAAAGCGGGCCCTCGAGGTTGCCCTGACGCGGATCGGATCTAGTACGGGGCAGCAGCCGGCCCCTTCGGCCAAGGTAACCTATACTTGTTTAGGGACTTAGACAGGGTTGTCGTAGACATTAGGCTTGCTAGGTTTAACCCAAGCCAACTCGTACATCATCACCATGATGACCCAGACCTTAACATAACCCTGCTCTAGTGTGTAGATCAATTGGTGCTACCCTAAGACATGAGCTGCCCTAGGGGCACTGCAGCAGTAGACAACACCCTGGCTTTTAGGTCAGCCTCTTTTGAGGAGTATGGGACCAACCTTAGGTCGTGGACCTTCCTCTTGGAGGGTGTAGTAGCTCCGGGGCTTAGGCAGTATGTAGAGGAGTCCAGTCCTAAGGCTGATCCGGACCCCGAGCCCCCTCTCATTCACGAAGTTATAAACCTAGAGTCCCCCATAGAAGCTCTGCGGGCGGAGGTCGTGGCAATAGATTCCTCCTCCAGCTCGGAGGGTAGGACCTTTTTAATATATCCTTAGATTTTTCTCATAATCAAATAACCTTACATGTGTCCTAACGCTTCCTTCTTTTTTGTTTCAGGTGAAGAGATGGCACAGCTCGGAGACAACGTCCTGCAGTCCATCTTCCAGGGGGGAATCCTCCCTCCGGATCGTCTGGGCCGCTGGTCAAGAAGCCCCGGTTTACCAAGAAGACTCCTCCCGGGCCCGTCTCCAAGTCTCCTGCTAAGGGGAGGGGCCAGGCCCCTGCAACAGTGGAGAACATGCATCCACCTCCTCCGCAACCTCCGGTCCCTGCTCGGGATCAGGAGGCACCAGCTGGAACCCCGCCAGCTCCCACTCCCACCGTACGTTTACCGATTAACACTCAAGCCCTGGAGAAACTCCCCGAGGCCTTCCCAGGGATGGTCTACGAGACCGCGAGCTATACGGTGGAGCATTACTACAACGCCACCCCGGGGGACTTGCGGGAGATCGAGACGAGGAGCCCCGAGAATGTCATGGAGTCTTTGCTGGGGATGAACCTTACGGTAAGGTTACCTAGTTAACTTAGTCAATTTTCTCTGCTTTTTCCTTGGTGCATGCCTTACTATATTTTCCTTTGCAGACGGCTCTGACTCTACACCGCAGCATAGCTCGGTCCAGGGCCAAGTTTGACGTGATCAAGGGCGAGTTCCAGACCGCTCAGGCCGCTCTCGCGTCTGCACTACAGCAGGAGCGAGATACCAAGGCTGCCTTGACGGCTGTCAAGGAAAGCGAAAAGGCCTCGCAGGTCGCGCTGGCCGCTGCGAAGGCTGATCTGGAAGCCGCATAGGGGGCCTTGGCCGCGGCGAAAACCGATCTTGAGGCTGCACAGGCTGGCTTGGCTACTGCGAAGGCCGAGCTTGAAGAATCCAAGGCCGCCCTTGTCGCCGAGAGGGCATCTTCCAGCTCTTCCATGGTGGTCATGCTCTATCACTGCTGGGCCTTCAACTAGGACATCGATTTCTCCTTCTTGGCGCCGAAGGTGTAGAAGCCCTTCCTCGAGAAGTTCAAGGCTCGTCTTCAACAGGAGACGCCCTCTGAGATCAGGGAGACTTCTCCTATAGGCGAGTAGGAGACTGAAGGGTTGACCTCAACGGAACGGCCTGGGGGGGCCTAGAAATTTTATTTTTATGTTTGTAATTTTTTACCACGAGGTTTTTCTCCTCGAGACAATGGGTTTTTCCGAGTTTTCATTTTTGTCTACTTTTACCATTATTGTTATTCACTTTTAGCGCATTTGGTAAAAACTAAGTGTGTTAATTTATTATTGATATTTCGTGCTTTTTAAGAAAAACATCGACTAATCAATTTAAATCAACTTCTAAGTTTAGGACCTGGTTATTTCCAGGATATTGATTTTAAAAAACTTAGTTCGCGTTAATTTTTTATTGATATCTCGTGCTTTTTAAGAAAAACATCGACTAATCAATTTGAATCAACTTCTAAGTTTAGGACCTGGTTGTATCCAGGACATTGATTTTGAAAAACTTTGTTCGCGTTAATTCTTTATTGATATCTCGTGCTTTTTAAGAAAAACTTCGATTAATCAATTTGAATCAACTTCTAAGTTTAGGACCTAGTTGTATCCAAGACATTGATTTTGAAAAACTTAGTTCGCGTTAATTCTTTATTGATATCTCGTGCTTTTTAAGAAAAACATCGATTAATCAATTTGAATCAACTTCTAAGTTTAGGACCTGGTTGCATCCAGGACATTGATTTTGAAAAACTTAGTTCGCGTTAATTCTTTATTGATATCTTGTGCTTTTTAAGAAAAACATCGATTAATCAATTTGAATCAACTTCTAAGTTTAGGACCTGGTTGTATCCAGGATATATGCCTCCCAAGTAACCAGGAAAGGACCTTTCGTGGTTACTTGGAACGTGTTCTTTTAACATTACATCCACAAACATATACGATAAAATGAAAAGATAGCCTCTCATTATTTAATAAACAAAGGTGGCTTTTCTAATTAAGCCTTACAAAAGTATTACTGATAATATTTCTTCAGGTGTATAACGTTCCAAGTCTGTGGGACCGCTTCTCCATTAAGCCGAGCTAGCTTAAATGTTCCTTCTTTCACAACCTCTGTTATTTGATAGGGCCTTTCCCAGTTTGGTCCCAACACTCCGTCTTTGGGATCTTTACCGGCCAAGAAGACTCTTCGGAGCACCAGGTCACCTACGTTAAATATGCATTTCTTGACCTTTGAGTTGAAATAACGAGTGATCTTCTGCTGATAATGCGCGAGCTGCAGCTGTGAAGCTTCTCATTTTTTGTCAATTAGGTCGAGGGACGCGCAGAGCAATTTGTCGTTCTGGTCTTGGTCAAATGCCTGGACTCTATGCGAGGCTACCTTTACTTCGACAAGAAGGATGGCCTCACTCCCGAAAGCCAGGGAGAAAGGATTATGACCCATCGAAGTTCGGTGCGAGGTCCGGTATGCCCACAGTACCTGGGGGACCTGTTCAGGCCAAACGCCCATGGCTTCATCCAGCCTCTTCTTAAGGCTTGCTTTTAATGTCTTGTTCACAGCCTCGACCTGTCCGTTGGCTTGAGGGCAGGCCACAGAGGAGAAGCTTTTAACTATGTCGTGCCTCTCACAAAATTTGGTGAAGAGATTGCTATCGAACTGTGTTCCGTTATCCGAAACGATCTTCTTTGGTAGCCCGAATCGGCAGATAATACTCTTAACCACAAAGTCGACGACCCTCTTCGAAGTGATCGTCGCCAGGGGCTCTGCTTCTGCCCACTTTGTGAAGTAGTCTATGGACACCACGGCATAGCGAACTCCTCCCTTTCCCGTGGGAAGGGCACCAACTAAATCAATCCCCCAGACTACGAAGGGCCAGGGGGATGAGATCATCTTTAGCTCGACTGGAGGGGCTCGGGCGATCTTGGTGAACCGCTGGCACCTATCGCACTTTTTGACATAAGAGATCGAGTCCTTCGATAGAGTGGGCCAATAATACCCTTGCCTTAATATCTTTAAGGCCAGGTTTTGCCCCCCAACGTGATCCCCGCAAAATCCCTCATGCACCTCCTGCAAAATGGTCTTCGCCTCGCCTGGCAGAACACACCGTAGAAGAGGTAAAGAGAGGCCACGTCGGTACAATATCCCGTCTATCATTATACAAATGAAAACTTTTGTTTTGGGAATTCATTGATGTAAATGGTTGGGGACATAATATACAAATATAGAATCTATACCTTTCTGAGAGGAATTGAATAATGGTTCTCTTAAGGGTTGACTCTTGGAACTGAAAGGTTATTGAGTTCAAAGTCATAAATCAATTTATGAATTAACCTTCACTAGTAAAGTTAATGGTATTTAAGGAAACAAGATATAATTAAAGAGGTTAAACGGTAATTAATTCCTACTTTAATTATGAACCATTGATAGATTATTGAATTGTATGTAGTGATTAAATCGATGGACACTTTTTATACTTAAAAGTACTCAATAAATAAATGTCTGCTGTCTGTGTTTTTGAAACCCAACACGTGGCAATAAGGAGTAATTAGCGACAAGTCATGTAGTTCTCAGAGTCTGAGCTCTTCCATGAAATTTAGTCTTGCCAAGTCGCGGATGTCTCAAAGTGAGGGCATGCCCTCAGGTCTTCCCTCGAGGCAAGGATGTCTCCAGGTGAGGCCACATCCCGAGCCAATCTCCAAGTCATGGATGTCTCTGAATGACCACACCTCAAGGCCTGTCCTCGAGGCGAGGATGTCTCCAAGTGAGGTCACGTACCGAGAGGCCCTCTTCACTCGCCCATACCTTAGGTCTCGGATTCTGGTCCTCAAACCTAGAGTTGATGCCAGGTGTTAATCATTGCGGGTGTGGGCCACCAGAGGATCATCTGACAACTTTTGGTGAGCCTCGATTAATGGTGTCAAGTTTGTGCTCTTGACAATCGGCATTTCCCACAACGTTGCCTGATACATGCAAACGTTCACCGCACCCTAATAGTCAGAGATATGTTCCCCATAATGTTGGTACGCGGCTTTTGGAAATGGGCCCCGTACGATCTGCCAGGGCTGTAGTCTTTATTTAGTGCAGCCCTTTTTGTATTAATTCAACATTAATACCCCCAAGTGGGGGAATTTGTATTAATGTTAGATGATTAACATTAATGACCTCAGCCTCTATAAATTGGGCTGTGGTATCTTCTTGTAAGGGGTTCAGATTTTTAGAGGGAGAAACTCTGTAACTCAGTGCAATATCTACGCTGCCTGAGAACCACCATTGAAGCTTGCTTAAACAAGCTTTAAGCTCACTAAATACCAGAGACTCGTGGACTAGGGCTCTTTTATAGCCTGAACCACGTAAAACCCTTGTGTTCTTCTATATTATTTTCTTTATACTCTCAGATTAGGTTGATAGAAAAAAAATCAGTCAACATTTTGGTGCTTTCATTGAGAGCTTGAAGAACTTAATCATGATGACTACTTAGAGAAACGCACCAGACGATGCAGCTCCTCCCGCCGAAGTTGAGGGAGAAGAAACTAGCCTTCCACCACCCTAGGTACTCCCTGAGATGGTGGAAGACTACAATTAAAACATTGAATACGACAACATGGATGACAAGTATTATGAAGAATACCCTCAACCCATGGGCATGAAGGAGGCGCTAGAAGTGGTGGCGCTTTACAATCAGGTGGCCACTTAGCAGCAAAAACTCGACACCCAGGAGGGTAATATCATTGCCCTACAAGAGATGGTTAGCGCCATGAGGGCTACTCTGGTGGCCCAAGGGCTGCAAGTGGACCCCCTGGCGAAGTAGCATATAGGCAGCCAGCTGGTGTGCCACCTATGCACCTAGCTGGAGTGCCACCTATCGACCCAGCCAGTGTGCTTTCAGGGCACCCAGCTGATGTGGTGCAAGTTCCGCTAGCTGGCGTGCCCCTCGTGCACCCAGCTGGAGTTGGAGCCCCAGTTGTGCCACAGGTTCGTGGCAAGGGTAAGATCAACAACAACCATGCTCCCAAGCAAAAGAAGGTTGGTCGGAACCCTAAAGACAACCAAGCCGCGAGGCCAGCTAGTAAGGTTAAAGGCCTAGGTGCCCAAGGACATCGCCAAACCGTCAGGGCCCGTGGAGCCCATGGCATTCCGCCCAGGCGCGCCAATACGGATCGCGCGAGGGCTAGAGGTGGTGTCCCCCCAACACCTCGCCATCACCATAGGAACAATGGCCAAAGAGCCAACAAGTAAAACTTCTCTGTTAGCCAAGAGCACGACATCAACATCTTGGTAAACAATGAAAATATCAACTCCGATGGGGAAATGGAAGTAGCATACCTTGAGGACAGTGGTGTATTACGAGGTCAAACTGACCTACGGGGCGACTGGAATGCTAGTAGGGGTACCAAGGAACCAGACCTCCAGGACGACCTCAACGCCTGTAAGAGGGATAACCCAGCACAAAGTGCCAACCAAGACCACGTTCCCCTCCGCCCAGAGTTGGAAAGCTAAAAGACGATAATGCTGAGAATGGCCCGATGACATGGCCACGACTCCAACTCGGGGGGCGAGGATGGAGAGCCATGCACTCCTCACATTATGGAAGCCCCATTACCACGAGCTTTAAGATGCCTGCCATCACGTCTTATGATGGCATCATGGATCCCACCGACCACCTTTTGAAGTTCAATAGGTTGATGTCAGTGCATCACGTCTCCAAAGATACCAAATGTCATGTGTTCCCGATAACCTTAACTGAACCAGCAAATGAATAGTTCAAGAAACATAAGCCAGGATCCATTCATTCATGGCACCAGTTGTCGTCTTCATTCCAAAGACAATTTGTAGCTGCTCGGAAGGTAAGCTTGGAGGTCAATGCTTTGGCCAACATAAAGTAGGGACCCTTCGAGACCCTCAAAGCTTACATCAAGCGCTTCAAGGAGGAAGCTACGATGACAAAAAGGGTCGACGATGGCTAGTTGCTAATGGCCTTGTAGGCCAGCATCTACGCGGGGTCCCAGTTATGGGATGACCTCCACCAAAGAGGATGTCGTAGGCTCGACGACTTCATTCGTCGAGAACATGAGTATATTGACTGGGAAGATGCCTAGATCTGAGTATTTGGTGGACCCATCGCCCCACCTGCTCCGACGACACCAAGCCCTGTGGTTTTGGGGACCCAGTATCCGCCTTACACTTTTGTCCAACCAAGTGTGGCGGGTGCCCAGTTCAGTCCAATTGTCCCGACAGTTGGCTTAAGTTTTGTGCCACCTGCTGGTTTCAGTACCGCTCTGATGGAATATGGAGCAATGCCCACTGGATACAGTGCTTGTCAACTTGCATTCAGTGCTCGAGTTACTGCTCCATCCCAGTCCGTCGTCCCAGTCGGACCCCCAACAACAGTAGATGCGGGGGCAAGGGCAAGGGTAGAAAGCCCAAAGGAAATGGGACAGCGCAGACATGATATGGATCTACCCCCGACGGGAAGTATGTCTCGCAGTACTCCAAGTACACTAACTTAGTGGATTCTTGGGAGAACATCTATGTGACCACAGAATAGCACGTCCATTACCGGAAGCCACGTCCCATTCGAAGAAACCAAGAAAGGCAAGATCCCAACACATTTTTCCATTTTCATAATGATGTAGAGCACCACACCAATGAGTGCCACCAACTCAAGGATGAGATCGAAGACCACATCCAGCTGGGACACCTCCACTAGTATGCTCAGGATGGAGCATGCCAAGCATAGGCCCCGACTAAGAGATCACCATCACCCGCGGCTCCCCAGGCTCCGTGTACGGTCCTCGCAGCTCCGCAGCAGCAGATGGTCCACGGTCCTCTCCTAGTGAATGGGTGAGTGGGGACCATATCCGGAGGACCCCACTTGGGGGCACCTCCCGAGGCTCGCAGAATAGGTATGTGCGGACCTTAAACCATGACGATGAAGTGTTGACATTAGCTCAATTTCCAGCCCAGATGCCAAGGATGACCGACCAAGTCTCACATTCTCCGAGGATGATGCTCAAAGACTATACTTTCCACACCATGATCCTTTGGTGATCAAGAGCCATGTGTCCAATAAGATGGTGGCTCGGATCCTGGTGGACAACATAAGTTTAGTTGTTGACGCGGTTTTTCGCCAACAGTGTATTACGTAAATTAGCTGAAATAAACTAGTGCTTAAGGATAAACCGTAGTAAGGATAATGACTCTTAAGGATGCTTAGAATGAAATAATAAAAACACTCGTTCCTTTTTACGTGGTTCGGAGGCTAAAATCCCCTTAGTCCACGAGTCGATATTATTGTTGTATATCTCTCTATATTTTGACAGAGTATTTTCATTACACAGAAAAAAACCCAACCCCTCTTCTATCCAAGGTCTTAGTATCTATAGAAGAACCATCCCAGGATAGGTGTTGGGGTCATCACATGAATATACATCCTTTTTGTGACCTGTCTTCTACAAATGATGAATATTACAATATATTAAGGTAAGGTCTAATCATTAGGTAAAAATGATCATGGGTCACCTGGCATAATCAGACACGTGATGTCTGATCACGTATGTTTATATTACGTGTCCGAGGATTCAGGGATAAACGGACATGCGATGTCTGATCACACACGTTTATATAGAACGTATCCAGCTTAATAAACTTCTTGGGCATGGCAGGTGATCAGAGTACTCTGACCTGAATATAACGCCATCATGTGCCCAGGATGGTGTAATTTATATCCATCTCCAGCTCGTACTTTAATGCTTCGTATTCCCCAGCTTGTGTTATTACCTGGGGGTCGCACTGCCTCTGTAGAGGAGACATCAACTTGTGGGTCCCTTAATATTGTTCCTAGCTAGCCAGCTGTACTCGAGTTGCATAAAAGACCCCGGGCTGAATATCGGGGCGTACATTTGCCCCCCAAGTCCCTGCTCGTGTCTTATGACATCATTCTCTGACTGACACGGTGGGGACTTTTAAACTTCTATTGCGATTATCCATGTTTGTTCATTACTTGAGTACTGGACACGTGGAATGCCGCGATTGGCGTCTGTTCGGGTTTCGAGGATTGCATTAAATGGCCTGGCCACGTTTTTTGCCGCCATTTAATCTTTGAAACATGACCCTTGCATCTCGCATTAGCTCGATCGGACGGTCCGTGTTTCTTTATGCTTATTATGTATAAATAGGGTTGGCAATTTTCAGTGTTCATCCCCTCTCATTTGAAACTTTTCCTAGTTTTCTCTCTTCTGAACTTCAAAAACCCTTCTTCTTTTTCTCATAAAATCCCCAAAAATATGCCACCGAAACCTTCGAAAACCCAACCACCAAGGATTTTTTCACAAACTCTCCTTCTACGTTGCTCATTCTTTCCGTCGACGAACACACTATAAGTTTTCTATTCTGCTAGAACTTTTCTTTTACTGGTTTTTGTGTGTTTCTTCTTTCTTTATAATGCTAATCTGCACTTCACTGTCACTAGCATTAGGCTGTTCCCACACGTTTTTGGTACACAGGTTTCAGTTTAGGTTTATTGAGCAGGTCCTAAAATATATCTAGGATGGTGATGTTCATAAACTGGGTAAATCTTCGGGTGATTCCTGGGTAATTTTTAGAAAATATCCAGTAGGCATATAAGAGATGAAAGGTTTTTAGGGTTCGACATTAGGTTGCTTAGGGGCTACGCTTCTTGGGCAGTTTTGCTCTAAACTGTTCCCCAAGGAGGGTGGTGGCCTGACTTTCTGACACACAGATCCCTAAATATAAGGGGTATGTTGGGAAACCTAGGCGCGTAGCATAGGTAGCGTGTGGCATTACACCGCGGGCTGATATTGCATCAGCTCGTGTGTTAGAACCTCTGGCCTTTGTTATTTCTTGCCTGCACAAAAAATTCTACGTCGCCGACTAAAATTTTCGTCGTTCTTATTCGATAGGCGAGCTGATGGCACCCAAGAAAGGCGCGTCCAAAAAGAACGTAGCTGGCTCGTCGCCCCAGCAAACTCACAAGGGAAAAGAGGTCGTCCGTAATTCTCCCATTCATGAATTCGGCCCCGTGGTGGAGAAGGAGGTCGGTCGCTCCTGACGCATTTTTCGAGGCCGAAAGGATTGTCTCCAAAATAACGACCCAAGGAAGGGTCAACAAGATTCTGCTGTCTCACAACATTGAGGTTGGGACAGGCGCTCTCATCGCCCGACCTCCCTTTGAGGGGGAGCGGAGCTGTGCACTACTCCAGGACGATTCCGCGGCTTGGAGTGATGAACACTTAAAGGTCGTGGCCTTCCTCCCCCTCGACCAGTATTTAGTTGACTTCCTCAACTATGTGAAGTTGGCGCCATTCCAGCCCCCCCCCCCCCCCTCGTATGGGTTGTTGGCGGGGTTGAAGTTCCTTTTTCTGAAGCATGAGTGGGAGGTCCCCACTCTGGCAGACATTCTCTACTTCTTCTACCTCAAAGCCAGCCCGGATCAATGGGGACGAGGTGACGGGTTCTACTACTTGACCCGATTCCCCAACTCGCCTGCAGTCATTGAGCTGCCCAGTCATCCCAACGACTTCAAAGATCAGTTCTTTATGTCGAATGGGTTTCGCAACTGCAAACACCGATACTTCAACCGCCCTCATAAGTCTTCTCTCTTTTCTTAGCTCATAAAAAAGAAAGTTATTTTCACACTTAGTTTTCTTGCGTGTATATTGATTGGAGTGTCTTCGTGCAGCCATTTTTGCGAGGACGGCCAAATCAGTGACCCTTGGGGGTCAATATGATACTTTGGCGGGGCTCCCGCCCAGTGATACGGACTACCGCCAGCTCATGTCTGACAACATGATGCTGGCGTGTAAGTTACTTTCTGAAGGTCAAACCCTGGCCTTGAGAAGAACGCGGGCCAATGTTCCTATAATTCGCGAGCTCCAGCCCATCCCTAAAAGGAACGCTGAGGCCATTGACAGCGAGGAGCCAGAAGAGGACGAGGTACCCCTCATGCGAAAGAGGCGAGTTCCCAAGGCTACCCAGGACCCCATTGTTGAGTGAGCTGCATCGGGGGCAACAACCGGCCCCTCTGACCAAGGTAACCCATATCCCTTTAGGGATTTAGATAGGGTTGTTGCCGACCTTAGGCTAGTTAGGTTTAACCCAAACCAACTCGTACACCGTCACCCTAACGACCCCGACCGTAACATAACCTTGCTCCAGTGTGTGGACCATTTAGTGATGTGTCATGACATGGGCCATCCTAGGGGGACCGTAGTAGTAGACAATACCTTGTCCTTTAGGTCGACCTTCTTCGAAGAGTATGGAACCAACCTTAGGTCGTGGCCTTCCCTTCTCCAAGGTGTTGTTGCTCCTGGACTTAGAAAATATGTAGAGGAGTCCAGTCCTGAGGTAGAACCTGACCCGGAACCTCCCCTAATCCAAGAAGTTGTTGACTTAGGCTCTCCTTCCCTTATAGCAGCTCCAAGGTCAGAGGTCGTGGAAATAGACTCCTCCTCTAGCTCGGAGGGTAGGACTTTTTGTTACCTTGTATATATTCTTTGTAAACTGATGAATGTATATGCATACTTACGCATTTCACATTCTTTTTCAGGTGAGGAGATGGCACAACGAGGGGAACCCGACATTCGCTTGATGTTCCAGGAAGGGAGATCCAGCGAGGGTCCCCTTGTGAAGAAACTCCGGCCCTCATCAAAGAAGACGCCTCCCTCGGCTGCGACTGCTTCCAAATCCTCGGCCAAGGGGAAAGGCTCGGGCTTGGGAGCTGCTCCCGCAGCAGTCCAGGAGAAGAGGGGTCTGGTTGCACTCCCTCCTCAATTTCCCCCAGCCCTTGCTCGGGACCAGGTAGCACTAGTTGGTCCCCTAGCTCCGATAGTCCCCGCCACCATTGTTCGCATCCCTATCAACACCCAGGATTTGGAGCAAATTCCAAACACTTTTTGGGGGACTGTCTACGAGACAGCGAATCATCCAGTGGAGCACTTTTACAAGGCCAAGCCCATGGACTTGTGGGCAATCGAGGAGAGGAGCCCGGAGAATGTTATGGAATCAGCTCTGGGAATGAACCTCACAGTAAGCATTTTCCTTGACCTGACCTTCTTTTTGATTTTTCCCTGGCACGTCCCTAACTGTTTTCCTTGCTTTTTGCAGGCGGTCTTGGCTCAACATCGCAGTATATCTCGGGCCAGGGCCAGGAATGAAGAACTTAAGGCTGAGCTCTAGATTTCTCAAGTCACCCTGACTGCGGCTCAAGCTGCCCTCGCCGCCTCTCAACAAGGCGAACAAAGTGCCAAGGTTGCTTTGGCGGCGGCCCAAGCAGGCGAGCACGCGACAAAGGCTGCCTTAGCCGTGACTCAAGAGGGTGAGCAGGTGGCAAAGGCTGCCTCGGCTGCCCTTCAGGCCGAGCTCGTGGGGGCCAAGGCCAAACAGCTGGAGGCCAAGGCTGTTATTCAAGAGGAAAAGAAGGCCTCGACATCCTCCATGGAGAGCATACTGTACCACTGCTGGGCCTTCAATCAGGACAGCAACTTCTCCTTCATGGCCTTTGAAGCGTGGGGGCACTACCTCGAGAAGTTCAAGGCTAGACTTCAACAAGAGCTGCCATTCTAAGACCGGGGAGGCCTCTGCCGCTGGCGAGCAAGAGACCGAGGTGACGTCCTCAGAGCGGCCTGGAGGGTCTTAGATTTTATTTTCCTTCAATTATTTTACATGTTATTATTTATTTATTGTAAATATTTAGTACGAGGTTATTTTCCTCGAGACAATTTATCTATAATTTCAGTATCTAATTTTTATTTATTCCTTGATTTCTTTCTCATGTTTCATGGCGTGCATGTTTAAAACCTTAGGAAATGACCCTTAGGTCGAGATAGATACTTTAATTTTGGCCGTAACCAAAAATGATGATTCATATCCTACTTGTTAAGTTTCAAGCCTTGGACCTAGTTTTATCTGGGGTTTTTAATTAAAAACTTAGTTCGCGTTAGTTTTATCGACACCTCGCGTTTTTTAGAAAAACATTGGTTAATCAATTTTACCAACTTCTAAGTTTCGGAACCTGGTCGTATCTAGGATATTTAATTAAAACTTAGTTCGTGTTAGTTTTATTGACAACCCGCATTTTTTAGAAAAACACTAGTTAATCAATTTTACCAACTTCTAAGTTTCGGAACCTGGTCGTATCCAGGATATTTAATTAAAACTTATTTCGTGTTAGTTTTATTGACACCCCACGTTTTTTAGAAAAATACTGGTTAATCAATTTACCAACTTCTAAGTTTCAGAACCTGGTCGTATCCAAGATATTTAATTAAAACTTAGTTCGTGTTAGTTTTATTGAAACCTCACGTTTTTTAGAAAAACACTGGTTAATCAATTTTACCAACTTCTAAGTTTTGGAGCCTGGTTCTCGAGTTATTTGCCCCCAAGTAATCTGGAAGTGGACTTTCTGGGTTACTTTGGACCAACGCTACTATCCGAACTAACACGTAGATGAAACCATACAAATATACAAATATACCATAATTTTTATTTCTTAAATTAAATGGCTTTTATAATCGAGCCTTACATAGACAGGTGGTTTGATCATTGATAGTACTTTTTTAAATGCATAGCATTCCAGGTCCGTGGAACCATTTCTCCACTAAGTCGAACAAATTTGAAAGTTCCCTCCTGTATGATTTCCACTATCTGATAAGGCCCTTCCCAGCTTAGACCCAAGGCACCATCTTTGGGGTCCTTGCCTGCTAAAAATACCCTTCGGAGTACCAGGTCGCCTAAACCAAAGACACGCTTCTTGACCTTGGAATTAAAATAACGAGTGATTTTTTGCTGATAATACGGGAGCCGTAGCTGCGAATCTTCTCATTTTTCATCAATTAGGTCGAGGGTCACGCTGAGTAATTCGTCATTCCACTCCTGGTTAAAGGTCTGGAGCCTATGCGTGGTTATCTTTGTTTCAACGGGGAGGACGGCCTCACTTCTAAAAGTTAAGGAGAAAGGGGTGTGCCCCATGGAAGTTTGGTGGGAGGTCCGATACGCCCACAGTACCTGCAGGAGTTGCTCAGGCCAGACTCCCTTGGCCTCGCCCAACCTCTTCTTAAGGCTTTCTTTGAGAGTTTTATTCACAGCCTCGACCTGCCCGTTGGCCTGCGGGTAGGCCACCGAGGATAAGCTTTTGATTATGTCGTGTCTTTCACATAATTCAGTGAAGAGATCGTTATCGAACTGTGTTCCATTGCCTGATACAATCTTTATTGGGAGTCCAAATCGGCAAACAATATTCTTGACCACGAAGTCGAGGACTCTTCTTGAGGTGATTATTGCCAGGGGCTCCGCTTCCACCCACTTCGTAAAATAATCGATGGCTACTACTACATAGTGAACTCCTCCCTTTCCCGTGGGTAGGGCTCCAATTAAATCGATTCCCCACACCGCGAATGGCCATGGGGATGATATCATTTTCAGGTCGACTAGCGGAGCTCGGGCGACTGTGGCAAATCGTTGGCACTTGTCACACTTTTGGACATAGGATATGGAGTCCTTTGATAACGTGGGCCAAAAGTACCCCTGCCTTAATATTTTCAAGGCCATGTTTTGCCCCCCAGCGTGATCCCCACAGAAGCCTTCATGCACCTCCTGAAAAATAGTTTTGGCTTCCTCTGGCAGAACACACTGTAGAAGAGGTAAGGAGTGGCTACGTTGGTACAGCGTCCCGTCTATGATTGTATACCTTGCAGCTTGATAGAGTATTCTCCTCGTATCTTTCCGTTCGTCAGGCAATTTTCCTGTCGTAAGATACTCTATTATGGGAGTCATCCAGGTCGGTCTAATATCGATCATCTCGACCTCCATCGCACTTTCTTCCACGCTCGGACTTTCCAAGAATTCCATTGGTACTATGCTCAGAGCCTCGGCTTCTTTGGAGGTAGCTAGTCTAGCCAGAGCATCGGCATTGGTGTTCTGCTCGCGAGGGATCTGCTCGACTAGGCTATATTCAAACTCGGATAGCTCCTTCTTTACCTTGGCCAGGTAAGCTACCATCTTGGCCCCCCATGCTTGATATTCCCCAGACACTTGGTTTACCACGAGCTGGGAATCTCTATAGCATTGGACGGCCCTGGCTTTCAACTCCTTCGCCACTCTAAGCCTGACCAATAGGGCTTCGTATTCGGCTTCATTGTTGGATGCCACGAACCCAAACCGCAGCGCGGAGTGGAAACGATGCCCTTCAGGGGATATTAAGATGATCCCAGCCCCGGATCAGTTCTCGTTAGATGACCCGTCCACGAAGATTCTCCATAATTCCTGCACTGGTTCTCTCAAGGGCTCCTCCTGGAATCCAGTGTATTCAGCCATGAAATCAGCCAGGGCTTGGATTTTGATCATAGTTTGGGGTACGTACAGTATCTTGAACTGGCTGAGCTCGACCGCCCATTTCAACAGACGTCCCGATGTCTCACATTTCTGCAACACCTACCTTAAAGGCTGATCGGTCATGACACGGATTGAATGTGATTGGAAATATGGCCTAAACTTCCTGAAGGCCATAATAAGGTAGAATGCTATCTTTTCCATTAGAGGATACTAAGATTCTGCTCTGAGAAGTCTTTTGCTTATATAATATACTGGCTTTTGAACTCGTCCTCCTCCCGGACAAACATGGCGCTGGACGCACTTTCTGTCACGGCTAAATAAAGAAAAAGGGGCTCTCCTGCCGTTGGTTTAGATAACACTGGTGGCTCGGCCAGATGTGTCTTTAGGTTGAGGAATGCCTGTTCGCACTCCTCAGTCCATTCAAACTTTTTGTTCCCCCGGAGCAGGTTGTAGAATGGCAAACACTTGTCAGTGGATTTAGAAATAAACCGATTGAGGGCAACCACTCTTCATGTCAGACTCTGAACATCTTTATGCGACCTGGGCGAAGGCATTTCTAGCAGCGATCTGATTTTGTCGAGGTTCGCCTCTATCCCCTAGTGTTGACTATGAATCCCAGAAATTTTCCCGACGCCACTCCGAAAGTACATTTCTGGGGGTTTAGCCTCATTCTATACTTCCTTAGAATCCCAAAACATTCCTTCAAATCGGAGACATGGTTATCGGCAGTCTTTGACTTGACCAGCATATCATCAACATACACTTCCATGTTTTCCCCGATCTGATCAGTGAACATTATGTTGACCAATCTTTGGTAGGTCGCCCCAGCGTTCTTCAGCCCAAAGGGCATGACTTTATAATAGTACACGTTGGTTGGAGTCATGAACCTAGTATGTTCCTGGTTCGCGGGGTTCATAGCGATCTGGTTATATCCACAAGTGACCTGTCCCTGTGCACCTCAACTTTATATGGGTTATCGGGGGAAGGTCCATTCCAATGAGCCATATTAAGTTGCCTGTGACACTTGGAGAAGTGCCTCACCAGGCCTTTAAGTACAGCACATTCGTGGTAGTAGATTGCTCTTCAGCGTATAATGCCATCTTGGTGCGTTCGACCTTAGTAGAGTTTGGGGCAGTCACCTCCATTCGACACATGTGCATGAATTTCCCCAATGAAGTCGGGGATTGGCAAAGTTTGAGGAGACCAAAAAGAGGCGAGGCAATGCTACAATGTGTCCCTTAGGCAACCAATAATGGTTGTTGAGGCGTTGGCCCCCGAACAACCTCTTTCCTGTGAGGTGGAAGTGCAAGCTGTTCTGGATGATGAAACCAACGAGTTGGACCCGCAGGTTCAAGAAGAGAGGGCTATTGTAACGCCCTGGATAGCCAAGACTATTACACTATGTGTTTTAAATAGTGTTAGACTCTCTAAACGAGTCTCTTGGCCATAAACGTGTAACTAAACGTGATTAATGGTTTATGGTTAAAAATTTTGGTAAAAAATAATACCCATTTCATTAAAATGTATACGTTCATACATGGGATCCCAAAATAACGTTTCAAAGGCTAATTACAATTCAAAAGTTACAACCAACTGACCTAAGCAGCAAAATAGGGTTTGACCCTAGTTACTTTGAGAAACTCTGACCGTGGTGGTTGAGTAGCCGCTTATGTACACGTCACCACCAAAGCTCTCCAACCATAGTTGATTCAACTTCCCTTTCCCCTTACCTGCACCACATAGCACCCGTGAGGCAAGGCTCAGCAAGAAAACTTAAACATGCTCATAACTAGTTAACAACATATTACATAATCATAAATAGCATGCATAGCAGTAATAACCCTACTCATGCATGCATTCTATTAAGATAAGTCACTACAGTGTCACACCGGGGCCCATTTCCCTAAATACGTAACCATAGAGTCACACCAGGGCCTGTTTCCCTAGGATATGGGACTATAGAGTCACCCTAAGGCCCTCTGCCCTATCCTTTGTATCACCAGCCTTAGAGCTGGCCCAGCGTACCTGACACTTTAATTCTCCAACGACCATAGGGTCGGACAAGCGTATATCATGCTCTTGATTAGGTCTAACCATATCGACCAGTGCTCTGCGCGCTATTGCCGCCCTTGACTTATACGTCAATGCTTTCAACCAGCGCTCAACGCGCTATTGACCTCCTTGACTTACAAGTCAAGCCTTTTCAATCAGATAATGTAAACAAGCATACATCATTTAACAATTATCCAAGTACAGAGCATTCAAGCATACTTAATCAAGCAATCATAGGCATAATCATAATCATGCTCATTCACAGGGGCCCGAGCCCTAATCATATTTACATCTAACAACCGGGCCAAGCCCTAATCACATATATCACGTATTAGGTGCAATTTTCTTACCTCTAGTCCAAGCACAAGTTAATTAACACAATCCCCGAGCACGATACTGTCCCGAGCCCTAGTAGTACCCTAGTCACAACCATTATAAATGATATCTATCAATATCAAATAAATAAAGACTTCCAGACCGAGTCCTAGTCTTCAGGTCCTCGAATTCTACTAAATTGGGTAGTAGAATCTTTCTCGAGCCCTTAGGTGTGAGTTCCCGCCTCTCAAAACCTACATTGGCCAATAACCTCAATTTGAGCTGCGGTGCCCCTCATTAAGCGTCGCGGTTCTCCACAAGTCAAAGAGCATAACCCTCATTTTCACTGGACATGGGTCGTGGTGCAACCCACCAAGCGTCACGGCGCAAAGGTGGTTCAGGAAACTGCTTTGGCCTCTGAGTTCATGAGGGCCGCGATGCGGCACTGTAAACTCATAAAAACAACAATTTTCTCTGAGCCAAAACCCTACAAATTCACCCCAAAATGGTACCAAGCCCATAATTGAGTCCCAAAACCTTATATATACATCATAAACATCAAAACCCAACCTTAAACTTAACAAACTATCCACCAAATACAAGATTCAAGCCTTAAGTTCCAAAACTCAAGAATACCTTAAAAACAAACCATAATTCAGCAAAAACAGAGCTAGGGATCTTACCTCAGTAGTATAATTTTACCTCCTAGCTGCACCTAATCAAACCTTGACTCAAGCCTTCAATTCAATACTAATTCTTCCAAAATTAAATGATTTGCACAAAGCAATCAGGAGAGAAAGAGAGAAACGGGAGAGAAAAAGAGCTAAGTGTCTCTATGTGTTTTCCTACTTTTGAAGGAATTCAGTGACTAAGTAACTACTAGGAAAGAAAGGACCAAAATGCCCCTTGCCCAATAATGTACTCTTCAATGCCCTCAAGGGCAAATTAGTCCTTTGCCACTTTTCCCACTAATTTCAATTAACGCCTCATAATTTCTGTTACCTCCAATATCCTCAAATAATCACTAAATAATTAACCATTACTCGATAAATCCCGGTATTGTACTGAATTATCAAAATACCCCTAGGCTCACCCTGAGCCGAGTATTTGACCTCGTTATGACTAAACTGCTAACTTGCTCCCTAGGATCGCCTCGTGCTGAATAACTCAAATGTATCCACATAATAATGTGGTCTCAATCATAAAACACACATATACATTCAAATATGCCCTCAATGGGCAAAAATTACAAAAATGTCTTCTAATAAGAAATAGGACCACATGCATGCTTAATAATCCTAAACATGCCAATATAGTCATATTATAATATAACTCACATAATTCATATATTCATACATATAATCACGTAATACATAATTAAATCAATTATTGCCTTCCTAGCCCCCTAATCAAGGCACTAAGCTTTATTAGGAAAATTGGGACGTTATAGCTATCGAGCCCATGGAGAAGGTTGAGGAAGTGGTCCTCGATGCCTCCATCCCTGAAAGGAAGACAAAAGTAGGGAAGATTCTACAGGCAGAAGTTTGAGAAGCACTAGGCTTTCTCTGAGAAAATCACAATGTTTTTTCCTGGTCTCACTCCGACATGACTGTCATTGACCTGAATATCATTTGTCATGCCTTGAATGTCGATCCAAATATCACTCCGATCCAGCATAGGCAAAGAACTTTCGACCAGACTAGGGTAGAGGCTTTAAAGGCAGAGGTGGACAAGCTACTTGCAAACAAATTCATCCGGGACGCCTAATATCCCAAGTGGGTATCAAATCTAGTCCTCGTGCTCAAGCCGAATGGCACCTGGAGGACTTGCATAGACTTCTCCGACCTTAACAAGGCATGCCCTGAAGACTGTTTCTCACTGCTGAAAGTGGACCAGATGGTCGACACCACCTGTGGGTACGAGCTCTTATCCTTCATGGATACGTACTCCATCAATATTAAGATTTCCATGCATGTCGTGGATCAAGAATACACTAGCTTCCGAACCGATAAAGGAGTTTACTGCTATAAAGTGATACCCTTCAGGCTGAAGAATGCTGGTGCCACCTACTAAAGGCTTGTGAACCGTATGTTCAAGGAAAAACTGGGCAGGAACATGGAGGCTTATGTAGACGATATGCTGGTCAAGTCTAGAACAACCTCTGACTACGTAAAGGACTTGGCGGAAGTGTTTTCTGTATTTTGCAGGTATGGATGAAACTAAATCCCCAGAAGTGCACTTTTGGAGTTGCCTCAGAGAAGTTCCTAGGCTTTATTGTCAGTGCTCGGGGGATAGAGGCAAACCCCGAGAAGATCAAAGCCCTGGTCGATATGCCACCCCTCCAAAAGCATAAGGATGTTCAGAGCCTCACCGGGAGGATCGCTGCCCTGAGTCATTTTGTTTCCACGATAATTGACAAGTGCATCCTGTTCTTCAATATACCTCGAGGAGGTCATAGGTTTGAATGGACAGAGGAATGCAAACAAGTATTCCAACAGCTGAAGGCGCACATGGCAAACCCACTTGTTTTGTCGAAGCCCGTAGACTGATAGCCCATCCTGCTTTACATGGCTGTCTCAGAGAGTGCCATCAGTGTCGCCTTAGTACGTGAGGAAGGCCGCATCCAACACCCCGTATACTATGTAAGCAAGAGACTCCTCAGAGCAGAGTCCAGATACCCGCTCATGGAGAAGCTGACCTTCTGCCTAATGGTAGCTTCTCAAAAGTTAAGGCTCCAGGAGCATCCCATCACGATCCTCACGAACCATCCCTTATGACAGGTCCTCCAAAAGACGGAGTCATCATGGAGACTCCTCAAGTGGTCGGTCAAACTTAGTCAGTTTGACATCACTTATCATCCGAGGACTGCCATAAAGGGATAAGAACTAGCTTATTTCATTGCCAAGTGCACGGGAAACCACGAGAGACTCGAGGATTCCCAGTGGTTAGGCCCATGTGGAAGCTATATGTAGATGGATCGTCGAATGAAAATGGTGTCGGAGCAGGCCTCATTTTGGTATCCCCCGAGGGGCATAGGGTTCACAACGCCCTGAGAATTGGGTTTGACGCCTCAAAAAATGAAGCTGAGTAGGAGGCCCTCATTGCTGGGCTTCGAGTAGCACTTGAGTTCAAGGTCGAGAGCCTCGAGATTTTCAATGACTCGCAGCTTGTTGTTAATCAGGTACTCGAGGAGTACCAGGCATGAGGTACAAGAATGGTCGCGTACTTGGTGAAGACCCAAGAAAGGCTACACAACTTCAAAAAATTCACCATTCCACAAGTCCCACTGGAACAGAACTCTAACGTTGATGCCCTGGCTAAGCTTGCAAGCACGAAGGATGCTGAACTAATCAATGTAGTCCCCATTGACCACTTAACTTCTCCGAGCATCTCAACCCTCAAGGAAGTGGAAGCAGTCCAACCCCAGGACGGTTGGATGAAGCCCATAGTGAAATATCTTGTCTTCTGGGAATTACCGCATGATAATAGAAAGCAGCTCAGAAGTTGCTTTACCAGGCGCCATGGTATGTTGTCATGGAAAACAAGATGTATAGGCGGGGATATTCGTTTTCCTTGCTCTGATGTGTGTCCAGGAAAGGGGCCAATATGATACTCCGAGAAGTGCATGAGGCGTTTGCGGCGACCACGCCAGGGGGCAAAGCCTCACCAAGATCCCGAGACAAGACACTTTTGACCCACCAAGAAAAGAGACGCCATGGACTATGTTAAGAAATGTGACAAGTGCCAAAGCTTCACCAATATACCTTGATCTCCTCCAAATGAGCTCTCCTGATGACCAATTTTTTGCTGTCTGGGGGATTGACCTTATCGGGTCATTGCCCACGGGAAAAGGAGGAATCAAGTATGCAATAGTGGCGGTCGACTACTTCACACAGTGGGTCAAGGCTGAGCCACTCGCTACAATCACTTCTAAGAAGACACTAGATTTCGTCATCAAGAACATCGTTTGCCGCTACAGGCTCCTAAGGAAAATAGTCTCTGACAATGGCTTAGAGTTTGACAACGAGGTGTTCACAGACTTTTGTCAGCGACACGGGGTTTTGAAGAGCTTTTCCTCTGTGGCCCACCTGCAGGAAAATGGTCAGGTGGAAGCAGTCAATAAGATGCTCAAAGCCTCCTTGAAGAAAATGCTTGAACAGGCAAAAGGTGCTTGGCCCATGGAGCTGCCTAGAGCATTGTGGAGTTACCACATTACTGCCAGGACCTCCACTGGCCACTCATTATTCTCAATGGCCTATGGGTATAAGGCCATGCTCTCAGTTGAGGCAGCAATCTCCACACACCGGTGGGATACATATGATCCGACCACAAACCTTGCTTTACTCCGAGAGTCCCTGGACCTTGTGGAGGAGCTCTGTGAAGCTTCTCAGCTTCGAGTATCATCCTACCAGCAGAAAGTGGCCTAGTATTTCAACTCTAAAGTGAAGGATAAAAAGTTTTGGGTCGGAGATCTAGTGTTGCGAAGAGTCTTCTTAGCCACCCGAGACCCAAGTGTGGGAGTGCTGGGACCCAACTTGGAGGGCCCATACCAAGTCGAGAGCGTTGTATGTCTGGGGACATACAAGTTAGCCCGACTAAGTAAGGAATTAATACCCCACGCCTGGAATGCCTAGCATCTGTACTGGTATTACCAGTGACATGAGCAGTAAATTTATTAATTTTTGTAATCTCCTTGTAGCCTCCGGGCACAATTAATGGAAACCGTGTAGAAAAAACACGGTAAAAAATTTCGAGAGATTCTGCTTATATTTGCTGGTTTCCTTTATTTTGTATGAACTACTCGTAGAGCACCCACTCACTAGCCTAGAAAAGTGAACACAGACTAGTCTCCGAACACTTAGGGTGCATGGAGTTAGGGCAGCCTCGTAGAGTACCACGCCTCGCGGAGGATGACATAGAAAAATAAACTTGTCAAAAGCAGAGTAAGCCTAGTGTCAATGTCCCGAGAATAGAAAAACCTAGGAAATGAAGAAGTCTTGAGTCTGCGACCTAAGAAACCAAGCTTGTTCAGAGCAGGGTAGGCTTAGCGTCTTGGGACTGAAGACTAAGAGTCCTAGTAGCACAAGAATGGTCTTAGGTCACCTCCCGTGGACGTTGTGCCTGAGGAGCGCTGACCAAGTGCCTTGATCTCGAGATGCAAACAGAAGACCGAGTCCTCTTGACTCGGTTCTGAGGCATGGACTTAGGTTACCTCCCGCGGACACTAGGCCCGAGTAGCACTGACCAAGTCCCCGGTAAGCGGCAAGCAAAAATAGCATCAGGAAGTCGATGACTTAGGAAGCTAAGCTAGTAGAAGAGTGAAGCGTCCTTAATGCAAGAGACCCCATAGCTAACTGGCCTGGGAAATACCCACTGCCAAAGAGATCCAAGTAACACGAGATTGGATTTAGCATATTCTCCTGAGGACAGCGTGCGCCCGAGGAGCAATAACCAAATCCCAATCCTCGAGATGTGAATGGAAGCCCGAGTCGTCAGAACTCGGGCACGAGCCTAAGTCACCTAAGACTTAAGCAGAATACTCTGCAGAACCTTGCACTAATTTCCCCAAAATAGCACAAGAATGAACTTAGGGTTACCTTCCGTGGATTCTGTGCCCGAGAAGTAATAACCAAGTTCCTCGATCTCGAGGTACGAATTGGGGCCCGAGTCACTTGCACCCGAAGTTAGGAGTCAACCCTAAGATTAAAAAACCCAGGTTGCGCAAGAACAGACTTAGTTCACCTCCCGTGGACATTGTGCCCGAGGAGAACTGACCTAGTCCTACAATCTCTAGATGCGAGCGGAAGCCTGAGTCAATTGAACTCAGAGCTAAACCTGAGTGCTAAAACTCGAGTGACTAAAAAACCTAGTTTAAGGGCGGGGAACTCAGTTACTTGAACAAAGGATGATGAGTTCACGACTTCCACACGATTAGGTCTCGAGTTGTGTAATCAGGGGGAAAATCGAAAGGCCCAAGCTGACCCACTAGTGACCACGTACCCAGGGGCAGGTAGCTTAGTGTGAATGACCTCCTAGGGACCTGAGTCATTGGGACTCGGTAACACAGGAAGACATTAAAGTTAATTTTAAGGACATCGAGCCTGGAAGTCAACATTAAATGTCCTAAGCATCGAGCACTAAGATGAAACCCTATAGTACGAGACCTTCTAAAAGCTAGAGTCATTGAAACTTGAAGGCGTAGGATAGCCAAGTGCCCTCACTTGAAACCGCATCAAAGTTACTCTTAGGGCCACGAGCCTAAGAAGAAACACTAAATGCATAAGCATCTAGACACTGGCAAGAAGATCCTCAAGCTCTAAGTACTGCAAGAGGGCCCTGTCCTGAGTCATTGGAACTCGAGGACGCAGGGCAGCATCAAGAATCACTTGACTTCGCGTTAAAGTTACTCTTGAGGACCATGAGCCTACAGAGCAACACTAAATGCCTAAAAATTGTCTAAGTACTAAGAGAACTCGATCAAGAATCGAATCTTTGAGACTCGAGCACAAGACCTAAGTCGGCGACTTGGAACTCTCGTGAGTTACGTTACGTTGAGTTGAATTAAAAAAGTCCAAGTTGCCTATTTACTAAGTGTCAATTCGATGATAAGAGTGTAATCATGGCAATAAAGTAGTGCAAGCTGCAAATGTTTAAATGGAAAAATATTTACAATAATGCTTAGGGGCTCGAGTGTTGATTGTTTACACCCTAATAAACTAAGGCACGCGGGCCTACATAGCTAAAAATTTGGTATACAGGACTAAATTACTAGGGCCCTTGGCCTGGAGGAACCTCTGCTACCAGCTCAATTACAAGATCGGCCTCCGGAACGCAACCTGCCACCACAACTTCCCTCTCCTGAGTTGCCCTGGCCTCCTTCGCCTCAAGGTGTGCCTCGAGCATGTCTCTATTGGGCTCCTCGGGGAATGAGAGATCCATGTCTCTATTTCTTTTCCACGCAACAAAGAGTTTTTGTCGGCTATCATGTCGAGGTCCTTTTCCAGTTCCTCTGCTTAAATCGGCCTCCCTCACGACAACTTTGGCATGGGTGGCTACACGTGTAGCATCCTCCTTGTCCTTGATCATCTCCTCGGCGCGGGAAAAGGACTCCACCCAGCTTAGCCAAAGCTCTTCATGGGCCTTAGCCGGCTCCTCCTCCACTGCATGGGTGTGAACTATGGCGTCTTCCAATAACTTGGAGGAGATGTCCTCCAGAGTGGATATCTTTGACTACTTGGTGGCCATCATAGTATCCATCTCACAGACATGGGACTCATGTCCTCCACTTCCTTCTGGAGTCACGAGTGCTCCTCCAGCGGGACTGCGGTTTCCTGGAACTGCTCTAGCTCTTCCCAAGCCTATGCCAACTCTTCCTGAGCCTCCATCACCACATCGTTACCATGTCCCCGAGCTGTTGATTGAAGTTCCCAGTCTGCCAAGTTAAAATATCAAATTTGTAAAAAAGGGACGATGAAATAAATTATACTGAGATAAACACTTGAATACTTACCCTTACGGAGGAGTGGTAGCTGGCAACTATCAATGAAACTTTGTTGTCACTGCCACAATGAGCAAAGCTACGAGACGACATCTCGCATAGGGACCCCACTATCCCTTGAAGGAGCTCTGCAGCAAGTAGAGCAGCCTTTCTTCCTACTCTCGACATGAGGAGAGGCTCCAGCTCCTCGTGACTAGGAAGAGTAACAAAATCTTGCAGTCGGTCCTCGCGTAGGAACTCAGCAAGGAGTTTGAAGTCCTCACTGCCCTTGTCAATTCGGGCGTTGTAGTACTCAACGACCCACTTGTGCTTCTCGAAATCTTCCCCGTCATAATGATCTAGGAAGATTACCAATCGAGGTTCCCTGACCAGAGGAGAGCCAGACAACTTCGAAGGGACTTCCTTGCCCTTCTTAGAAGAGGATCCCTCATCTTGAGGGGGGAGACCTCGAGGTCAATGACCTCACCAGGAACCACTATCCTCGGGGTGAGGACCCATAGAGGAGATGTAGGAGCTGCTGGGGCCACCGGGGGTGGAGGCATGACGGTTGGAGGCATGGATGCTACAGTTGGTGCCACCGAGAGGTCTATCTGAGAGGGTCCCATCACCCTCTAATCCTTTGACATCACCAATTTGGACAGGCCCATGCTTTCTGCACAAAGGAAACAAACTGGTTAGAACCTCGAAATGGAAGGAAAATAATAAAGACAAATAAAAATGCATGCAAGACTAAGTATAAATCTCCTCGGGAGCCCTACCGCGATCAAGCTCCTCTGAGTGGAGGACTGAATGGGCGAATTCATGGATGAGCTAACCCATTTCCTACGTCAGATTGGTCTCATACTGACAAAACCAAGTGGCATACATAGTCGTCATCTCGCCCAGAGGCACGAAACCTTGGGGTGTATCTTCCTCCTTGGATGGTGGAGGAATATGGGATGAGGTCCTAATAGTCTTGGTACTCCTCCTCGAACCAACAATGTCCCAAGATTTGCCCACACTCGTGGAGTGAGGGCGAAAATAAAAAATGGTCGGGACTAGTTCCCTCCCCTATAATGAATAACAATTGGGGATTCACCTTGGGGCATGGAAGATGACCCGATCCCCACCTCGAGCTCTTCATCTTCCTTTTCCTCCGTGGTGGCCTTGATGGCAAGGACGCTTTTCGCATACTCTTCATGAAGGCGTTGCGTATATTCAAATTGCGCCTTAGCCGCCATGTTCTGTATGGAGCCTCACCTCATGACGCGACTACTTCGAGTCCCGAAATCCGGTGAGGACCACCAGGCTTATACAATGCCCCTCCCACAAAAGCCCATACTGTTGGAGGTGGGCGTCAGTGATGGGGAAGGTCAAGTCTGACTCCTTGTCGAGGAGGGTGTTCATCGCCTTAAACCTTCTATCGAAAGAATCCACGAAGGGTGTACGGCGAAAAGGACCTGAAATGAGATGTTTCAAGACTAAGGATTAGTTAAGGGCGGAACACGGTTAGACGAAATGACTCGAGGACAAACACACTTTCCAACTCTAGCAAAGTGTAGGAGTAGAGTGGGATTCATCCTTGTCGGGAAGCCACTCGCCCAAAAGAAGTGATCCTTGTAGTCTCAAGCATGGTTTTCATTGCCGCTTGGAGCCTTCTAACTTTTCCCTGGGATTGTGTGCTTCATCAGGGAGTAGTACCCATTCTGCTCCCCCTTCTTTGAACACTGTCGAAAGCTATAGACATATAGTATCTCAGCTGGGGAAGGGGCAAGCCAGTTCTGTCTCCTATACAGAACATAAAGCCCGACCAGCACCCGATATCCATTCGTGCACAACTAGAAAGGGGCTATGCCGACGAACTTAAGGAAGTCGACATAGTACTGGTGCAATGGCAGGGTTGCACCAACCTGGAGATGAAAGGCACTCCAGGGTCCGAGCCCGTGGATGCTCTCATTCTCCCTCTCGTCCTCCCGAGACAAGTACACCAACATCTCAAGGGTGGCCTCTCCATAGTGGGTGAGAATCTTCTCCAAAGCACCTCGGTGTCGGAGCTTGTTGGGGATGGCCTCCGCCTTGAATCCCGGGATAGTGTAGGATTTGTCTGTTGCCATCAGACCCTCATTGGCTGCATCCTCCAAGATTCCAACTCAAAGCGGTCTTGTTGCCACCGGGGCGAGATCCCGTCGCTTCCCTTTCTTGGGGTGTTGCTCAGCTTCTCGAGCCGTTTGTAGAATTTTGGCGTTAAAGGTGTAGAACCCTTGTGTGTGAGATGGTGGATCTCCTCGGACATCTGAAACAACAAACCAAGCAGTTAGCACCTTACCTCGAAGAAAGATGGGTCAAAACAAGAATCCCTAAGAGAGCTGCTCGGGGAGAAGAGTGAAGAAATTCTAAGGACGAGGGCTGTCCTCAGGGCCAAAGAATCGGCACCAAAGAACACCACTGGAAATTATGAACACCACCGGAATCTGGGAATTTTCCAGATTCTGGTCGAATGTCCAGTAAGGCAAAAGTTGCCTAAGCCATTTTGACCAATACTAACACCAAAGTGTGCCTAAAAATATCCATAGAAGGTCAAAACAACCCCTCAAATACCAAAAAAATCTCATTCCCAAACATGCATCTAAACTCTCCAATTAAGCTCAATGCAAACACAAAACTAGTAAATACTTACTCGAGATGTAGTGCTGGTAGATGCTGAAACAAGTTCGAACGCTGAAGAATCGCTTGTCGTTCGCCCAAAAATAAGACGGTTCTCGCCAACTGTCCAGAATTGCAGAGGAAGATCAGGAATAGGCAAACGACTAGGAAGCTTGGGAGAAGAGAAAATTTTGGAGGTTTTGAATTTCGAATGGTTAAAACGGATACTAAGAGGCGATTCTCGAGTTTTTATACTCACAGACTTGGGGTGGAAGCAATTTCACCTTAACCGTCGGATGACCTATGACATAGGTACTCGAGAACAATCCAACGATCAGAATCTAAAAGACACGGATTGTGTCATTAGCTTTGGAAAATGACGCCTTGGGCACAGACCGAGAGGACGCTTGGGGTATGGATTAGATGTTTTGGGCCGTGGAGTTGACCCCTCATTAATTGCACGAATTGATAGGCCCAGTAATAGGGAGTTAGCATGTGGCATGACTTTCCATAGTGACATAAAGGGAAGCCCAAATGTCTCCCTCACGAAAACCTTTTCGAATTACTCTTCATTCTAAGTCTCCACTGTTCGAGGAAGAGTGAAGACTCGGGGGAAAATATTGTCCATGTTTTTGCCACCCGACACATGGAAATTAGGAGTAATTTGCGACAAGTCATGAATTTCTTGGAGTGTGAGCTTTTCCATGAAATCTAGTCTGGCCAAGTCGTGGATGTCTCCAAGTGAGGACATGCCCCGATGTAACACCCCACGTCACTGTGACGGCTTTCTGGAATGACGACTGGCCCTACAAACCAACACAAGTCTTTTCAGCGTGCTTTGTCCTTACTCGCACGCTTCCTAGGAAAACTTCCCAGGAGGTCGCCCATCTTGAGATTACTCCAAGTCAAGCACGCTTAACTTTGGAGTTCTCAAGTGATGGGCTACCGAAAAGAAGATGCATCTTGTTTATATAGGCAGTACCCATCAATCCATTTAAGCCCTCTTCAACTGTGTAGTCCCATACCTACTTAGTCTTAGAATCATCACACTTGACCTTCCCCAGGTGATGTGGGATTGCACAGCTTTACCCGGTCTTTCCCCCTATGGATCACGGGATGCTGACTGTCACAATCACCCCCCCTTAGGAGTCTGACGTCCCCGTCGGCCACACTTCCGGCTGGGTCAAGGCTCTAATACCATTTGTGGTCATAGCCAGAAAATTTCTGTAGTGATGTCAACTGGCGGCGGCGCACTTTGAGTAGCAGCAGTAGTGGTAGCACGCACTTCTCTTCTGCGAATTGGAAGGGCTTCATTAGTCTCATGAGCGGCGCTGGAGTCATCGGCATTGGTAATGGTGCGAGCAGACCTTCCGAGCGACATCTTCCACAAAGTTCTAATAGTCGAGATAACATATTAGAACTTACCCTAATAGGCTCTAAGGCAAAATCTTAATCTAAGCAAACATAACTCGGACCTACTAATTTTGATTTCTAATGAAAAATTATATAAGCCTTCTTTATAATTAGGGTGTGTTTCTATACTTAGAAAAGTAGGCCATCTTTATTATTTTATAAGTGTGTTTCTAATCATCCTATATGACTTAATTCTCAGGATTGAAACTCGTCCTTGTTCCAAAGTTAACCATATTGAGGGAGGGCTGGGATTAGTAAAATCATTCCCACTACTATGGCCCCCTAACTCTCAATATGGAACACAATCCATTGACTTGTATCCACCTTCACCGAACTTAGTCATTATTTATTAAATTTATTATGAATGCAAAAGAAAATCAAACTCATACATGTCATCAAAATAACATTGATATTTATTTGGAAAAACAGTTTTCACTAAGTACAATCATAAAGGAAAACAAATAATAAATAAAATAAATATTGAAACTAATCTATTCTAAAAATCAGGATCTTCTACATCTGGTCCTTCATCTAACATATCATCGTCTATTTCTTCATAGTCATCATTATCTTGAGCCTCAAAATGCCCTCGAGGAAGATTCGTAAAAATTCTATGTTTTTGCTCATTTGTGAATTGGAACTCCATCTTAGAGGTGAACTTAAGTATGAGAGAATAATATCTTAGGGCTATTGGTAAATCATCATTATCATCTATAGTCTCCCATATTTCTTCTAAAGTTTAAATTATAGAAGGAAAATCTTTCAAAAGCCTAATTACTAGGACGTATTGTTCTGCAGCTCTCATCATGATTTGCTTAGTAGTCTGAAGATGGTCTATCTCCTTGTGGAAAAATCAATCTCTGAGTGATTCTTTCTAGAACTCCTACAATATTTATGGGCTCTCTAGTTCTTTTCAAGGCCTTGATGGCTCGGATATCCTCATAAGTTAATGCTCCATTCATTCTTAATTGAAAACATAAGGCTAAAACGTTAGCTATACATATAAACATAATACTATAACATAAACACTTATAGTTGGTATCAAAGCAACGGTCCATTTGCATGAAGTTCTCCTTAATACACACGCTCAAGCTCCAAATCTAACCACCAATGTAAGTGTTTATGTTATAGTTGTTATGATTATGTGTTTAGTTAATGTTTTAGCCCTTATGCTTTCAGTTAAGAATATTTGTAAATTAGTTATTTTCTTTATTTATTTTATTTATTATCTTTGCATATATGTATTTCGAATATTTACTTTGAAGTTTTTAATAAAGTTATGAATATTTCTTATGCATGTTCTCTTCAAAGTAGTAGCTATGTCTAGTAGTTTTAATGGTCCAAGGTCTTAGAAATAGTTGGGTCATTACACCCGAGGTCTTCTCTCGAGGTGAGGATGTCTCCAGGTGAGGCCACATCTCGAGCCAATCTCAAAGTCATGGATGTCTCCGAGTGAGGCCACACCCCGAGGCCTGTCCTCGTGGTGAGGATGTCTCTAGGTGAGGACACATCCCGAGAGGCCCTCTTCACTCGCCCATTCCTCAGGTCCCGGATTCTGGTCATCAAACCTGGAGTTGATGCCAAGTGTCAATCACTACGGGTGTGGGCCACCAGAGGATCATTTGACAACTTTTGGTAAGCCTTAATTAGTGGTGTCGAGTTTGTACCCTCGACAATTTCCCACAACGTCGCCTGACACGGACAAACGTGCGTCGTACCCTGACAGTCAAAGATACATTCCCCATAAAGTTGGTATGCGACTTTCTGCAATGGGCCCCATATAATCCGCCTAAGTTGTAGTCTTTATTTAGTGCAACCCTTTTTGTATTAATTCATAATTAATACCCTCGGAAGGGGGAATTTGTATTAATGATAGATGATTAACATTAATGACCCCAGCATCTATAAATAAGGCTAGGATATCTCCTTGTAAGAGGTTCAAATTTTTAGAGGGAGAAGCTCTGTAACTCAGTGCAATATATACGCTCACTAAATACCAGAGACCCATGGACTAGGACTCTTTTATAGCCTGAACCACGTAAAACACTTGTGTTCTTTTGTATTATTTTCTTTATACTCTCATATTAGGTTGATAGTGAAAAAGGCAGTCAACAATGTCTATAATTACAAGAGTGCAGTCTCATACTTTTAGTGAAATAATATTGAGATTAATAAATTAAGGTTATTATATTAAAGATTTTTAATTAATAATCTAAATTTATTGGAGCTTGAAATTATAAGTCCATAGGTCCTCGAGATGGTTCTATCAACATTATTCAATATAATAGTTGAAATTGGGAAGAATCAAGAAATGACATATTTGGAAGAAATTTGTTCTTCAAGGTCATATATGTAATTGAGACAAATTAATTAATATAATTTTTTTAAATTATTTTTTTAATAAAATTGGAATTTTTTTAAAATAACATTTAAATAATTAAGATGATCAATCTTCAATTAATTAGTTTTATTTATTTAAATAATGTGAAAATATATTTATGATAATGCAAATTGGATTTGAATTTGAAATGATATTTATTATTTAATTAATATGATAAGATAAGTTATCAGGTTTAGATATTTTTTAATAAATGATTATTAAATAAAGTGGTTAAGACACGTATCCCTGAAATTAGGATATGCTACACGCCAATCACAGTGCAAGCATTGTGATTGGCGTTTGACTAGGCCCAAGACTAGGTCTTGGATATTTATTTTATTTATTTAATAATTAGTTTATATTTTGAATTTAATTAATTATTTTATAATTCTATCTGATAGAAATTAATTTCAACAAGATTCAAAAGAATTCGAAGTCATTTACACACAAAAAATAGATCGTATTATTTTTCTCATTCTCTGAAAACTATCTTAGACCTAGCATTCCAAGATCTCACGAGTTGAGTACATCTTGCGAATCAAAAAATTTCTCACCATTACTCTACGTGCCCACACACGTCTTGAGGTGTAGAGATACATTTTGGAAGATTTTGGTCTGAGTATTCACAAGGTTGCTTTGGATTGGATGTTCGTTGGAGGTACTAAAACATATCGAGGATTCTTGATTATTCTACAACTGGTAAATCCTCATTATCTTTTTCTTTCTCTATGATTAATGTTTTGCATATTAATGAATTTGGTTATTTTAAGATTTTTTAAATAAAATGTTTTGAAATCTCTGGGCCAACCACCTTGTGCTTTCTGTCGCGCATATGGTAAACCAGTTAACAACAAAAACATGGAGAGCCAAGGAGACTTGCATGACCATCTGAATGCTCGAAGGGAAGAGCAAGGAGACCACCGCGGGCGACCCCTAGTCATCGACGCTCAAGGGGTCCTAGTCGTAGATGGTTGAGAGTTCCCGGTCACCAACAACCCAGTTCTTGCTCAGATCGAGGAACTGAGAAGGGCGATCAGGGAGATATGCGAGATCAAGTATGGCAAGCCTTCTTTGAATCCAAGAAAGGCGAGCCCTTTCTCTCTCGCCATCGCTAATGCATAACTACCTGACAACTTTATAATGTCGTTGATGGCGACCTACGACGACAAATGAGATTCCTTGGAGTACATCAACAACTTTGAGATTCAAATGGAGACTCGCAAGGAGTCAGATAAAACATGATTCAAGGTTTTCCCAACCACGTTGGTTGGATCCGCGAAGCAATGGTTTTGGAAGTATCATCCTAGATCCATTTTCTTCTGAGAAAAACTCACTCAAGACTTTTACCAACAGTTTTATGCCACATGCGTCCACCCTCATGAAGCTAACCACCTCACCAATCTGAAGCAAGGAAAGAAGGAGACATTGAAGGACTGTATCATGAGGTTCCAGGAGGAAGCCGCTCGTGCCAAGACGGTTGGCAATGAGGGGCGGCTAATGGTGATCATGTCCAACATCAGAGTCCAAAGTCTTTTGTGGAACAGCTTAACCAAGAAGGCTGCCAGTTCGATGTGTTTTTTCTAGGACCGTGCAGATAAATTTATCAAGCTAGATGAGATAGTGAAGAATGTAGACATGGCAAGACTAACAACCATGGTAGAAGGAGTGCCGAGGACCAGGAGGGTAGTGAGAACAATGGTAATGAGAAGAGAGCGAGCAGTCACAAAGTATCCCACAAACAAGGGCAAGACTACAAGAAGCTAAAGCATGAGGGAAGATAGACCACATACGAGCAACGCTTCACCAACTACATCACATTGGCCTAGGCGCATGAAGATATCTTCGTGGCATGGTTAGAAAACAAAGTCCCAAGAGCCTGAGCACGACCTAGCGCACACCCCTCATCATCGGCAGCACCCGCGTCCACGCCAGTGCGCTCCCTCACCAGCATGCTCGCACCCACGCCAATGCACACCCCGTCACCAGCGCTTGTGCCCCTCGTCAGCTCATGCCCACACAATTGTGCGCCCAGTTGCCGGCACCTGCGGTTCCAGTCCCCCACCACCTAGCGACCCGCGAACCTCGGCGACTAGCGACCATCGTCCGCCACCGCCTGGCGACTCGCGATCCTCGCCATCACCCCTTGCACAACCCTAACGTCGGCCCAACTCAGCGATGGCCCTCCGTAGCCGACCACCATAGGAGCTCATCGCCGGTAGTGACCATGGCCAAGTTCGAGCACCCAAAAGTGCCCCAAATCGCCCCATTACAAAATTGGACAACCCAACAAGGAATTTCACCATGATCTATCCTAATTCTACATAGCCCACTCAATTTCTACCATTAATTTCATGGGTCAAGTGAGAAATAAATAAATCATCCTAGAACATTCAAGAACACATGCATTCAACAAGAATCAAGTAAATTTCTCACAATGTGCAAGAATGGTGGGCAAGGAAGCTTACCACGATGGAGAGACCACTTGTGGAAGATGACCCAATGGCGAGACGCATGAACCCAATGGTAGGAGAAGACCCATGGGGGTGGCTAGCTTGTGAGGAAAATGAATATGGGAACTCAATGAAGTGGGTGAGTCACTACCTTTCTAAGCCCTTTTGGCTAACACTTCACCTCAACGCTCCGACAAATAGATAGTTCTACGTGATGGAGGAAGAAGAAGAGAGGGTGGCATAGTTTCTCTTGAAGCAAGAAATGAAGTAAGTGAGGGTGCATGGCCCCTTCCCCATCTCTACCTTATAAAAAAAAGTGCCTAGGTGGCTCCTTGCCACTGCTAGTGAATTAACTGTTAAGGCAGGACTCACTTGCTTTCGACAAAAAAGTAAATGCCTAATGCTCAAGATGATTCTTAAAAATGGAAAAACTGCGAATAGTATTAGCTAGGAGGCAACGCACGAGCTCCCATAACGCTCGCTCGAGCGCTCATTACCAGTCGTCGTTCAGGACCCCACCAGCGGCGACCACGATCATCTACATTGAAAAGATATGAGAATCGAATACTTTGATCATAGTCAGACCACGCAGGTACGTGCTCAGCAACCATCCCATCAGCAATCCCAAGCGTTGAGACACCCATCATTCACTGAGTTTTTCCATAGTAAAGGCAGTACGGATCTACAGTGAACAAGGATTCGCTATAACGACCCAAAATCGCTAATAAGGCTTAGGGCCTTGATAGTGTGACGAGAGGGCATAATTGGTATATGTATATTTAATTGGTTAAATGCATGATTATGTGGCATGCATGATTGATACGATTATATGAATATGTGATATGTATGCTTACGAATATTAGATATGCATGTGGGCCCTTTATAGGTTATAAGGGCATATTTATAATTTTGGCCCATTAAGGGCATAAATGTGATAAATGATTGAGATCACATTATTATGTTGATATATTTGCAGTATATGGCTCGAGACGGTTCTAGTGAGCGAATTCGTCACAGTGGGGTTTAATACCCGGCTCGGGGGAACCTAGGGGTATATTTGGGAATTTAGAGGATATTTTGGGAATTTATAGATATTGAATAAGTATTTGGTAATTAATTGGACATGAAGGGGTTAATTGATTAATAGTAGGAACACTTGAGGAATTAGCTGGAACTGGGAGAAGAATGACCATTTACCCCTTAGTACCCTTAGAAGATGAATAGGCTTAAAGGGGCAAAATAGTATTTTGTTTAAGCAAGGGATATACTCAGTAAAACACTTAGGAATAGCCAGAAAGTGGTAGAGGATTCCAACTCTCTCCCAACTCTCTCACTCACGATCTCACACCCTCCCTCTCATTATACTTTGAAGCTAATGAAGAAAAAGAATTGAAGAACCTAGGCCTTAAGCTGGGAATTTTGGAAGGAAATTGAAGGAGAAAGGCTTAAGCTGCTGAAGAAAAAGGCTAGGACTGAAACTCAAGGGTAGAAGGCTGGAAGCTTACGAGGATTCAGTCAATAATTGAGGTGAGGTTTTGTCTTTGTTATGTTAGGGAATTTGAATCATTTGGGTATAATTGAGTTGGGTATTGGGTAATGAATTTCTACTGAGTTGGGGTATTAACTTTAGTCTAATTGTTAAGATTTTGGTGTTTAAAATATGCGATTAAAGGTCTTAAATTTGTAGCTAAGTTTGATTTTTGGTTGGGAGGCTTGTTAGGATTGAATTTTGAGAAAGTTTGTTGGGAAGAGTCTTGAGGAAACCCAGAAATTCTGGATGCGAGGGGGCACGCTGCGACTTGCATGCCCAGAATGCCCTGGGTGGGATCTATTTTGAAGGCGCGTCGCGGCCCTAGGGGCCAAGTCATGGCTCGCCTCCCCCTGTTGCTTGAAGATTGAGTCTTTGACTTGGGGGCGCGTTGCGACCCTTAGGGCTAGGTCACGCCCCGCCTAGGGGATTTTGCCTTAGGATGGTTTCTAGGGTTGGTAAGGCTCAGGGGTTTGAACCCAGGTGCTCTGGACGATTTCTACTACCCGGTTTAGTAGAAATCGGGGTCCCAGAGGCTAGTTTTTGTCTCCTAAGTATTTATTTGGATTAGAAATTGATAATTACCCATTGCCCATTGTGGCTAGGTTTATTGCCAAGGCTCAGGACTGAGGATCGTGCTCGGGACCGTTCTGTATCCTCTGTTCGGAATTCAAGGTAAGAAAACTGCACCCTTGTGTGGATGTGTTGGGACTGAGATTCCTTGTATCTGGATATATGGGTTGTGTAATTGTGATATTGTTATGTGAAACATAAAATGAATGACCTAAGAGAGATGGGGCTAATGACTTGCGCACAGGACGTGGCTCGGCCACTGTGAGCCGGGGTCAGCTGAATAAATAATGGACTCGGCCTTAGTGAGCTGAAGTCAGATAAGTAAATAGAGGGCTCGGCCTAAGGGCCCCGACCCTGAGCATTTGTTTGTTAATTAAGATATATCCTTGAAAGATCATGCTTACTATTATTTGTTTGATGCTGATGATTTGTTGAGCTTCTGAATGGTTACCATATAATCGATTAGATGATATTACTGATTGTGTATTTGTTGTTATGGTTTTCTTGCTAGGCCTTGGCTCACGGGTGCTACGCGGTGCCGGTAAAGACAAGGTAAAGCTGGACCAGCCATGAGTTGGAGAGCTCTGGGGCGAGGTGTACATTGTCAGCTGCTCGTCCGCCACGGTCGAGGGAAAGTGGAGGGACAGAGCCTAAAATTTGTATTTTTCCATTAAAGTGGCCACTGGTTGTACATAACTTTTGAGAGTTGTAAAGTTGTCTCTTAAACCCTATTTTTGGGATCCCGTGTACCAAACATCTATTTTAATGAAAATTAATTGTTAATGATCAAAATCTTTTAACCCTAACCTGATTGTTGACTTTAGGAACGCATTAATGTTCAAATGACTTGATTAGAAAGTCTAACACTATTTTAAAATACACAGTGTAGCGGTCTTGGTTATCCAGGGCATTACATTTGTAGTCTATACACAGGCTAGCTGTGTGCCATCATAAAGGAAACTCAATCCCAAGAATCCACCATACGCTCTCAATGACCAGCACTACACAACTCACACAATCCCTCTCAAAGAAAATGATCGGAATCCGAGCGCGAGTTAGAAAGCGAAAATGGAGGAGAAGCCAACTCCCTCCTTAAAGAGCAATCAATGCCGATCAAATTCGGGGGAATGATACGTTGGCCGGTGCGAAGATCAATCAGGTCCGAGCAAGCGGCCAGAAGAAGTTGTTCCTCGAGTGGCTTCATAGCAGGGACGTCCCCCCAACACGGTCTCAATGTAGCCGCTAGGTTGAGGGAATGGCGAGACTGGGCAGTCCATGCTGCCTCAAGAATTCGCCAATATGGCCCGGCCATGCATAGGTCACTGGTGAAGGTCGCGCCCCACCTGAAGCCAAGTCACTCGGAAGGCAAAACGCCTCTCTGCTATGACTGGAAGTTCTCCCTCCAACAATAGATGAAGTCAATGAACTTCAACAAGAAAACCGACCCTCGCCTACGAAAGTCAGCCCCACGCCAACATGTAGCATGACTTGGGGGGCAAATGTTATACCCAAAATTTGGCACTTACATGTGGTGGTCCGTGAAGCAATGACATGTCAAGACAAAGTGTCGGGACACAACAATCACCACTAGTCGTCGTGAGGAGTGGCCTTCACCATTTCCCCAATATACAAGAAGAGGTAGGACTCGCCAAAACCAACCTACTTCTCCCATCACGTGAATCCAAATGATCCTCAGATGGCCACACGAACACCAATCGTAAGAAGAAAAGGGCCATATCCAATCGCCCTAGCCAGATGCACAAGTCAGACCAACACACATCACAAGGATCTGCTAAAGTCGCAATCAGCCATTGTTGGTCCTCGAGGCCCTCGCCGGTCACCAATGGCCCTCGCCACTCGTCGGTGGCCCTCGCCACTTGAGTCCTTTTCCGCACCAGAGTGCGCCTTCAACCGTTAAATGAACAGGACACGTCGGATTACCATTTTTGGTGAGACACAAACCTATCTCCAACCAAGTATACCAAAATTTAGCCTGATCGGGGAAACAAGGTGCCACCGTCAGCCCTTCCCATCTTCGCGACTATAAATAGTGCAAACTGAAATGTAACAAGAGGTGGAAGAATCGAGAGAGAAATAATTCAGTAACTGTTCATTTTTTTAGAGAGCTCATACTCTCAATTACTGTAACTTCCCCAAGAACAAGATCAAACTCAGCTTGTTCATAAGGGTTCAAAGTTCATAAATAATACTGACTAAAGTGGACGGAACTCATCTTTTTTGGGCCGAACCACTATAAATCTTTGTCTCATTCTTTCATTTATCTTTTCTTTAGCTCATTGTTCATCATTAAGATCCGCTTTGAGGTATTACACACAAAACAACTCTTCATTCATTGATATGTGCAAATTGATGAAAAAATGAGTAACAACAATCTATTAGATTTTGTAAAACACAAATTTTTTATCTCTTTCATATTTCCTTATTGCTCTGTATTTTTTTTATATATATTAAATAATATAAAGAGAATAAAAAATTAATGTATAATGTATGATGTATCGTAAATTTAGTATATAAAATAAATAAAAAATTAAATGAATTTTGGTGATGTAATTTAAAAAATAAATAAAGTATTGTGAGTACTCTAAGTCTGAAATTGCAAAAATAATTGGTTAGTTGCTTCATACGTGTATTCATGCAGTAATTATTAATAATATTATTATCTATAATAATTTTAAAAAATTATGATTGAATAATTAATCATATATTAATTAAATATAATATCAAAGTGTGTAGATAATGCAATTTTTTTGTTTTAACGGTTTCTATTTTTTCCCGTAAAACGAAATATTCTTATATTTAACAGGATATTGTAAACATGACTTAAACTTAAATAAAATTAAATAAATAATTAATTAAATAAATTAAAATATGATATTTTTGAGATATTTTACAATGATAATTATTTAAAAATAATAAAACCATACATTTTATAACTTAAATAAAATTTAATTAAACTTAATATTATATTCAATATATAATATATAATCTTTTGTTATCACTGCCAAATTAAAAAACTATAACAAACATAAACATAAATTTTTTTTAATTAAAATATGATATTTTAAAGATATTTTATGATAATTTAAATAATTAAATCATATTTATTTAAAAATAATTTAAAAATAATAAAAGCATACATATTATTTTTTTTCTTATAAATTTGTGTGATAGTTTATTTTTTTATCAAGTGATTGAAGCTCTTTTTTTTCATCAAATTCAGAAGTATATTATAAACTAAAAATAGTTTATGCATATATACTATTGTCTACACTGTGATTTTTTCTGTTCTTATTTTATTTTTATTATTAATTTTTTTTTAAATATTATTGTATTTTATATATATATATGTCATGTAGCCATGTAAATATATATATATATGTCAATATTATATTTAGATGTCATATATATATATATATATATATAGATTATTTATATAAATATGTAATAGAACTATAATTCATTATGATATATATATATATTAAAAAAAAAACATTGCTTCTACTTAGTTTCTTATAGTAGTAAATCTATGGGGCGCATTACAGATGTAGTTTATTTATAAATAATATAAAATTATATTAATTTTTAAGGAAAGATAATTATATTATTTTTTGTAAAATTATATAATAGAAAATTATTAAAATGAAACCATTGCGGAAAAAATACTGAAACCGACGCTACAAACACTTTTCATAGTTTATTTATCCTATCGTTTAATAGTGAAAGTCCATGAGATGACTTTCATATACCCTATAATGATAATCATATACCTAGGGTTATTATTGTAACGTTTCAAAAATTTTAATAAGACTTTGTGCATTGATTAGGGGATCATGATAACATTATTGGGATATTATGTGTTTAAATATGAATTAATTGAATATTTATGTGATTATGTTAATTGCATGAGTTATATCATTATATGACTGATTAAGCATATTTAAGTGTATTAGATGTGTGAAACATACCCGTTTTTATTTATAGGGGCATATTTGTAATTTTGATCCGCTGAGGGTATAATTATAATTAAATGATATTATATGATTGAGACCACATTGTTATGTGAATATATTTAAGATATTCGACAGGAGTTGGTCATTTTGAGCAAGATAGCGGTTTAGTCACAACGGAAGATTTACACTTGGCTCAGGGTGAGCTAAAGGATATTTTGGTAATTCGGTGAGTTACCGGGACTCATTAGTGTATGAGTCATATTTTGGGAAAAATATTAATATTCCGGGTTTGGAGGAATTAATTGAGATTATAAGTATAATGTGAGATAGGAGTGTAAATGATGATTTTACCTTTAGTGGGCTTTGAGAATGAAGTTTTGCCTTAGGCTTTGAGAGAAAACGTGAGAGGAGAGAGGAGCAAATGAGGCTTCTATTTTTATTTCTCTTTCACCGTCTCTCTCACCAAGTTAATTTGAATTTTGGAAAAACTCTTGATCCTTTGAGTTTTGAGGCAAGTTTTTGCGGGATTGAAAGCTTATAAGCTTAGGGAAACAATTGGGAATTGACTTCTGGTTGAGGTAATTCAAGTCTATAAGTTCTTAGTTTTAGTTTTTTCTGACGTTTTGAAGTTTTATTGAATTTTGATTTTCAGTTGAGTTTTAAGGTTTGTTTATTGTATGCATGAGTTGCTAGGACCATTATTATGGTCAAAATTGGTTAAAATCGTGTTTTTGGACGATTTTGGATAGGTTTGCGATTCTTAAAATCACTGGTTTTTTGGGTTCGCAGAGTCGCGTCGCGATGCTATTCTTGAAGCGACGCGACCCTCATGAACTCATAGAGGCAGGGAGGTGCCTCAAACCGCCTTGGCACCATGGCGCTAGGTGGGTTGCACCACAGGGCACAGTGCATGCCCTGTGGTTTTGGGCTCAAGGCTCTCTGACTTGTTGAGCGCGATGACCCTTAGTGGGGGGCGTAGCGACTCTAATTGGGGAAAAATTAGAAATTAGGATTTTGGGTTATATGGACCCAAACCTAAGGGCTCAGGAATGGTTCTACTACCCGGGTTAGTAGAATTCAGAGTCCCGGAGCCTAGGATTCGGTCGAGAAGCCTTTATTAGTCTGTTCTTGGTAGTTATTCTGTAACGCCCTGGATAGCCAAGACCGTTACATTGTGTACTTATAAATGTGCAAGACTTGCTAATTAAGTCAATAATTTAAAAAATACGTCACTAAACATGTATGAGCTAGGGTTAAAAAGGTTAAGGTCTCAAAAGTTTCACTTTATATAATTAAGCAGTTATATACATGGGATCCCAAAAGAAACAAAGTTTAAAAGTTGGATTACAGACTCCCCAAAATACAGACAACTGCCAGCCATACTAAGGCAAAATGAACAATTTATGGGTCTCGCGTCCCTGCCTAAACCTCAACCTTGGCGACTGAGCAGCTAGCCATGTACATTTCGCTCGCAGAGCTCTCCAAATCAAGGCTGATCAAGTTTTCCCTTGCCTTTACCTGCACCACGTAGCACCCGTGAGCCAAGGCCCAACTAGAAAACATGATGTGCAACACAAACAATAACAACAGATAGTAAATTCACTAAGCACGAACTCTCATCAAATAATCCACATTAACCATTCAGCATATATTCAGAATCCACATTAACCATCCACATCCACATTAACTCTCATCATATATGCAATCAATCACTTATAACATTCATATCACATAATAATCAGGGCCGACAACTTAGGCCGCACCCTCTGTTTATCCCACTGACTCTGGCCCGCTTAAACCGAGCTCAGTGCATAATAAGCTGTCCTCGACTACCAGTGGCCAAGCCGCACCCTATGCGCTAGTGTAACCCTTGGCACTCTTAGGCCATTGGTTCACTGATTAGTTTGCATGGCATAATACCATCCTTTCAAGCATACACAATAGGGAACCCTTAGTCCCATTACAGATATACAACCAGGTGCAGTTTTCTTACCTTTGATCTTTACGGTTACTGATTACGAGCAACGCTCCTCAAGAACGATCTGTTCCCGAGCCCTAGCTTTTATCACCTAGTCACAAACAAGGTGTAGGGTTCCATTAATATTCAAACAAGGGTTTTCCGGATACAAAAATAACTTCCGGGAATCCGAATTCCACCAAGCACAGTGGTGAAATCAATCCCGAGCACTCTAGGCTAGATTCTCGTTCTATAAACCCTAAATGTTCAAGTATGCATCTAAGGGTTGTGGCCCTTGAAGCCTAGCCACGGCCCTGCCCTAAAACAGAACCTAAGGCCTTCCTGGAAGAAGCCACGCGTCGCGACCCTTGCTTTGGGCGCCGCGGCGCTCACCCCTGGTCGAGCCCTCCTGGCTCATCTTCATCCTAGGGCCGCAGCGCACTAGAACAGAGCCGCAGCCCTTCCCTTCGTGCCCAGAAATTCCACCATTTTTAACACCTAAACCTTACCCAAAATCACCCCAAAGCTTCCTAATTCAAAACCAATTAATCCCAACACTTTTAGAATGATTTAAACAACATAATTCAACTGAAAACTCAACCTAAAACTCATGGAGATCCCAAATTCAATTTCTGAAACTCAAGAACTTCAAACACTAAAACCAACCATGCAAACTCAGATTGAAACCTCTAAATCATGAATTAGAGCTTACCTCTTCTGCTGAACCACTTCTCTAAAGAGTATCCAAGTCAATTCCCAAGCTTTTCCACCTTAATTCTGCCCTTAACATCAAAATCACAACTATCTCACTACTCAACCAAAACTCAGAATTTATAACCAAAAAGAAAGGAATTCAATGTTTACCTTAGTACTGATTAAATGTCCTGGATGATTCTTGAGCTAAGCCTCTAAATCACTCCTTCAATCCACTGAATTCCCCTAAGATTTTCAGTGTTTTCTTATGTTTTCCTTGAGAGAGAAGAGAGAGAAAAGGCTGAGAATAAAGGGTCGGTTTATTTTGTGTTCTACAGTTTTCCTTTAATTCAGTTTACCCTTATCCCGTTAAATCAATCCCGAGGCTCGGGGTGCCGGAACCGTCCCCGAGGGCAAAACGGTAAAATTCCCCAATATTCCCGCCTAGACTTTCTAACCTCAAATATATCTCCATATATTTATTTTCATAACCCGATAGTCTAAATAACTACCCGATACCTAAAATACCCCTGACTTATCAAAAGTCAACTGCTAAGCCCTGTTGTGACTTTTCCCCCTATCTAGCCCTAGGATCGCCTTGAGTCGTGCTCTGCAAATCTACCCACATAATAATATGGTACTCACAAATACCATATATATATATCACATTAACATCAATGGAGTCATACAAGCATTATTAATCATATAATTATGCATTTAAATCAATAAAATCATTCAAATCACATTTAACCCAATTATGCCCTCTTGACACACTAATCAAGGCCCTTAAGCCTCATTAGCGAATTTGGGGTCGTTACATATTCCTTGTTATGGTTGTGACTAGGGTGAACCATTTGGCTCAAGAGGAAAGGATCATACTCAGGGGTCGTCATACGCTATTCATCAGGGCCTGAGGTAAGAAAATTGCACCCAGTCTATGTTTAGGGCATGGCCCAGTTATAGAACATGGTTATAACCATGCTTAAAATGTTTATTAAACATGTTGAATGCGTTGTGCTTACTTGTGTTAAGTAATGACTGCTTATCTGTTATATCTAATTGAAAGACTAGGCTTATAAGTCAAGAGTTTATCGATTATATTCGAATGGAAAGCTTGGCTTATAAGACGAGGATCTATCTATTTCTATCTGATTAAAAGCTCGGCTTGTTAGTCGAGGGTATATTTGGTTAAAAGGCTCGACTTATAAGTCGAGGGTTTACAAGGCGCAGTTTATAAGTTAAGGGTTTAAAGGCTCGACTTATGAGTCGAGGGCGGCAATAACGTGTTGAACGCGGGCCGATGTGGTTAAGCTAACCCAGAAGCATGGTATACGCTTGAACGACCCTATGGCCACCTGAAATATAAAGCGCCAGATACACTTGGACAACCCTAAGGCTGGTTATGCAGGTGTACGCCCTGGTTTTCCCACGGGCTGATTAGCAGGTCGAGCCTCGGACTAATCATGGTTTAGTCCGAGGACTCCCCCAGGGCGGAGATCCTGTTTCCAGATCGTACCTTCTTAGCTCGAGGGATCCTCAAAGGCTCGCCAAGGGCCCCCAAGACTGGAGGAAGGCATCAGAAGGCCTGAAGGCTGAAGGTCGGTTCCGGGAGGCATCTCGTGGTACGAGCTGGCCATGGATTTCTGACCCTTTGTAAAGTCAACACACGCAAGATAAACGTGCATATATCTGACATCACGTGTCCGATATCCCCCTGACTTCTCGGACACGCAGCAGGAACGTGCGCATTCAGACACCCACGGCTGGGTTGGGCCGTGCGACCCATTATCTCCTTACATACTGATTAGACCACACTTATGTGTCAAGTTTAGGAATTAATCATAAATGTCACAGAGTTGATATGACAAATGGTAAGGTCACGGGATGACCTCCCTACCAACTTCCAGGTGCTTTCTCCTATAAATATGGGGACCCTGGGAGTTGATAGGGGCTGGGAAAAATAGTCTCTGAAGAGCCATATACTTTGTAAACCAAATACCCATAATATATGAATAATATTGACAAGTGGAGTAGAAGGATTTTAACCTTTGAACCACTTAAAAAACGTGTCTTGAGTCACCTAGTTCATTCTCTAAGATTTCATATCTGTGACGGTTCTACTTTCAGTACTAATCCCTTTCTCTTCTTCTCTTAATTACCTGTTGGCGAAGAACCGCGTCAACAGTTTGGTGCTTTCATTGAGAGAATGTTCGATTAGTACTACCACAAACATCCAACTATGGTGACCACTCGATCCAGACATGGCAACGAAACAGAACAGCATGATGGGCAGGAGGCCCACCATGTTGCCATCCCTGATGAGCAAATTCCTGAAGTCCAGCAGAGGCCAGGAAAGAAGCTGGCGGGCCAAGACGACACTGTTAGTTCAGCGCCCCGGCGACCTAATTCGAATCCGTGTTATTATACTGCGGTGGAGATGGAGAATGCTCAGCTGAGGAGCCAGTTAGCAGCAGCTGGTCAGCAAATCCAGGATATTCTGGACCGACTACCCCCTCTCACAACCAACGTTAACGTTGGAGAGAGGCAAGGTGAGGCTCCTAAGTCTCGTTGGAGTAATCGGTCTAGACATAGCCGTTCGGATAGACTTCCTGCAGCCAACTCTACCCCTTCATCACACCACCAAGAGGCAAACTTCAGGGAAATGCCTAGAACCGAACAACAGCAATACAACCGTTCGGTTAGGACATCAACCCCTAGCTCTCAACCTTCCTCGAGGGTGCCCAGGAGAGATCGAGGAAATTCCCGAAGAAGATCCGGGGAGGGCCAGAGACGTCAGCCCATCCCCGAAGACCGTCCTACGCCTCGTCCAGCTCGCCCAGCGCGGGACCAGCAGGCTGGCAGGGCCGAAAGGCCCCCACCAAATTTGATCCGTCCGGATGGAACTAGGATCGCCTCCCCAGTCAGGCATCCTCCTTCTCCAATCAGATACCCGTCTCCTCAGCCCGTCCGAGACATCCCGGCCTACGGGAGTAGTAGGAGAGACCCGCCGTCGGCTGGGCCTTCCTGGCGCAGCAGGGTGCCAGTGGAAGGATCAGATCGCAACCGCCAAAGACGCACTCCAAGCCTATCCAGCAGGAGCCACTGGACCGGTAGTCGCCGGAGTGATCTCTCGGGAGGAGACCTGCGTCAGCGACTAAGTTCGGCACAAAGTCACCAGACTACACAGGGAGGCGACCTCCGAGATCGCCTCAACTCTCACAGAAACGATCGAACCGGAGATGGTAGCCAGGCCCGTTCAGTGGGAGTCCGATCCGAAGTACGTAACGGAGGGAATGTCCCAAATAACCTATCTTAAGATAGGGGGGGCAACAACCCACCTAATATGTACAACGGGTCCGGAGCTGTTGAACAACCCCGGAATAACCCAGGATCTCAAGACAAAACCCTCGAGCGCCTAACTCAAATGGAGGAAATGATGAGAAAGCTCCTATCAGAAAAAGAAAAAGACGAATATGATTCGGGTGACAAAATGGAGCTCTTCGCCCCCAACATAGCAGCGACGGCATACCCGTCTGGCTTCCGTATGCCTCACTTGTCAAAGTTCAACAGGGACGGAGACCCGTCGGACCATTTAGGGATGTTCAACACCCTAATGATGGCCCATAACATCGGCCCGGAGCTGCGTTGCTTGATCTTTCCTTCCACACTGACTGGACCTGCCAGGCAGTGGTTCAAGCAGAGTAAAAGGCAGTCAATCAGCTCCTGGAAGACCTTTTCGGCTGACTTCAAAAGGGCATTCCGCGCCTCCCAGGCCGCCCGAGTCCAGGCCGACTCCCTAGCTAACGTGAGACAGCAGCCCCGTGAGACGCTGAAAGCCTACTTGAGCAGATTCGCGAATGTCGCTGCTCGAGCCAGAGACGCTGACGATAACTCCAAGCTCATGGCCATGTGGACCGGAATCCTGTTCGGTGGAGACCTGTGGAAAGATATTCAAAGGAGGGGAGTCGGCTCGGTTAGCGAATTCCTTAACAGAGCCCAAGAGTGGATAAACTTAGAAGAAACTGAAGCTTCCGCCGCGGGGACCAGCCAGATTCCCGAGAAGCCCGCTGGAACGGAGACAGAGATCGTAGTGGCGATTCCCGACGTCGCGCAGAACAATCAGCCCGGTGGTGGCAAAAGAAAGGGGAATGGTGAAAACATCCATCACGGTCAAAAGAAGAATAAGTCTGTGGATAAATTCAAGCCCGTGTTCACAACATATACCGAGCTCACCCAGTCCAGGGAAAATATTTTCCTAGCCAACGCTGCTCGGGTCCCTTGGAAAAGGCCGGAGCCATTAAAGCACCACAAGGGAAAGAGAGATACTTCAAAATTCTGCCGTTTCCATAACGACGTCGGCCACAATACCGACGACTGCAGGCATCTCAAAGATGAAATTGAAACTCTCATCCGAGCAGGCCCATTGGCGCAATACTCGCAAAACAGGGTCCCAGCAAGTCGACCCGTTCCAGAGGTCCCAGCCAGCCAGCCCGAGCCTCGGATAGATCAGGATGTCCTTCCCCCCGCAGTCGAGGGGGAGATATCCACCATCTCTGGAGGACCGCATATGGCTGGCACGAGTAGAGGCGCCCAGAAGAGATATGTGAATGAATTAAAGGCTCACAACAGAGCGGAGTTCGTCCCAGAGCAACGTCAGTCAAAACAGCAACGGTTAGAGAAACAACCGATAACTTTCATGGAGGAAGACGCAGGCCATGTCCAATTCCCTCATAACGATCCCTTGGTCGTAGCAGTCCAGTTCGCCAACCGGAAAATTAGGAGAGTGTTGGTGGACAATGGGAGCTCGGTGAACCTCCTATTCCGATCCACCTTAGAAAAGATGGGTCTTACCGTCGCCGAGCTAAAGGCAACCTCGATGATGCTATATGGCTTTTCGGGAGAAGGATCAGCCGCAGTAGGGACGATCGAGCTGGTGATCACCCTAGGAGAAGAATCTCGGACAGTATCCAAACTACTCGAGTTCGTGGTCATTGACTGCTCCGCTGCCTACAATGCCATTTTGGGCCGACCTACGCTCATAGCATTCGAGGCTATCACTTCCATCCGACACCTCGCCATGAAGTTCCCTACTTCAACAGGAGTTTGTACTATCAAGGGTGACCAGCTTGCTGCCAGGGAATGCTACAGCATTTCCACGAAGGGAAAATCTAAACCCGGGCAGCTGACAAGGGCCATTCAGGGCGAAGAGGAATCTCAGGGACCCAAGGCGGCTCCTGAGATTGAAAAACCTCAGATTTCCGAAGAGGAAAAGCTCTCCTTAAGTGAGGACATTGACCCCCGTGTAGGCGAGGACAGATCCGAGCTCCAGGCTATTGAAGAGCTCGAGGAGGTGAACATTGATAAACAAAACCCATCACGGACGGTTAAGCTTGGGAAGAACCTCGGTGACCAAAGAAAAGTGGAGCTGACTACGTTTCTGCAGAAAAACCTGGACGTGTTCGCATGGTCGCACGAGGACATGATAGGGATCAGCCCGAGTGTCATCATGCACACACTCCACCTGGATAAAAGTGTTCCTGCCAAATCCCAAAAGCAGAGGCGTTTAGGAACGACCCGAGCCGAAGCCCTTGAAGAAGTGGCCCGGCTCAAAAAGTGTGGCTTTATCCGCGAAGCCAAATTTCCAATTTGGGTCGCTAATCCCGTGCTGGTTCCAAAGCCCAACGGGAAGTGGCGGACCTGTATTGACTTCTCCGACCTGAATAAAGCCTGCCCCAAGGATTGCTTTCCATTGCCAAGGATCGATCAGCTGGTGGATGCCACGGCGGGGCACGAGCTCATGTCCTTCATGGACGTGTACTCAGGCTACAATCAGATCGTGATGAATCCGGCAGACCAGGAACATACCAGCTTCATGACCCCGACTAATGTCTATTGCTATAAGGTCATGCCATTTGGCCTGAAGAATGTCGGAGCTACCTACCAAAGGCTTGTAAACAGAATGTTCAAGGACCAGATTGGAAAAAACATGGAAGTGTACGTCAATGACATGCTGGTCAAGTCAAAGACTGCCGACAACCACGTTTCCGACCTGGAAGAGTGTTTTAACATACTGCGAGAGTATGGCATGAGGCTCAATCCTCAGAAGTGCACTTTCAGTGTCGCATCAGGGAAATTCCTGGGTTTCATAGTCAATACACGAGGAATCGAGGCAAACCCCGACAAGATCAGGTCACTGCTCGAGCTTCCTTCCCCTAGGTCGCGAAAGGATGTCCAAGGCCTCACAGGAAGGGTGGCAGCGCTCAACCGGTTCATTTCCAAATCAACCGACAAGTGTTTGCCCTTCTACAACCTGCTCCGGGGAAACAAGAAGTTTGAGTGGACAGTAGAATGCGAAAGCGCATTCCTCGACCTGAAGGCGCATCTGGCTGAATCGCCTGTGCTATCCAAGCCCAAGGTGGGAGAACCTCTTTTCCTCTACATGGCCGTCACTGAGGACGCAGCTAGCGCCGTGCTAGTACGAGAAGAGGACCAAGTTCAAAAGCCAGTCTACTACATCAGCAAGAGACTCCTCGGAGCAGAATCAAGATACCCAATGATGGAAAAACTGGCGTTCTGCCTAATCACGGCCTCGCGAAATCTCATGCCGTACTTCCAGTCCCACTCTGTACACGTCATGACTGATCAACCTTTAAGGTAGGTTTTGCAAAAGCCTGAAGCATCGGGACGTTTGTTAAAGTGGGTGGTTGAACTCAGTCGGTTCGAGATTTTATATACTCCACGAACTGCCATAAAAAGTCAGGCCTTGGCCGACTTCGTGGCGGAGTGCACGGGATTCCAGGAGAATCCATCAGAAGGCTTGCCTCAGGTCGCCTCCCCACATTCGTCGTGGAAGATCTTCGTTGATGGTTCATCTAACGAGAACGGCTCCGGGGCTGGAATCATCCTGATATCCCCCGAGGGACATAGATTCCACTCGGCGCTAAGGTTCGGGTTCAAGGCGTCTAACAACGAGGCAGAGTACGAGGCTTTGTTGGATGGGCTGAGGGTAGCTAGTGAGCTAAAGGCGAGCTCCGTCCAGTGCTTCAGTGACTCCCAACTCGTGGTGAACCAGGTTCTGGGAGAATATCAGGCGCGGGGACCCAAGATGGCCGCCTATTTGGCAAAAGTAAAAGCCGAGCTGTCTGCATTTGGACGAGGGTCGATCGAACAGATACCTCGGGAGCAGAACGCCAACGCAGATGTTCTCACCAAACTCGCCACCTCGGGAGAGACAGAAACCCTGGGGTTGGTGCCAGTAGAATTCTTGGAAAAACCAAGTATAGAAGGAGATCGGGCAGAGATCGAGATGATTGATATTAGGTCGACCTGGATGACTCCCATTCTTGAGTATCTCGTCGAGGGCAGGTTACCCGAAGAACGTAACGATGCACGGCGAGTCCTTTATCAAGCTCCTAGATATACGCTAGTCGAAGGAGTGTTATACTGACGTGGGCACTCCCTACCTCTCCTCCGGTGCGTTCTTCCAAGTGAAGCGAAGGCCATCCTGCAGGAAGTTCACGAAGGATTCTGTGGAGACCACACTGGGGGGCAAAGCCTGGCCTTAAAGGTTCTCAGGCAAGGTTATTATTGGCCGACTCTGTCCAAAGACTCGATCTCGTATGTGAAAAGGTGCGACAAGTGTCAGCGATTCGCTGTGGTTGCCCGAGCTCCTCCGGTCGAGCTAAAAATGATCTCGGCTCCTTGGCCATTTGCCGTTTGGGGAATAGATCTAGTGGGCGCCCTGCCCACCGGAAAGGGCGGGGTCCGTGACGCCGTGGTAGCCATTGACTACTTCACCAAGTGGACCGAAGCATAGCCGTTGGCGACAATAACATCGAAGAAAGTACTCGACTTTGTGGTGAAAAGCATCATCTGTCGATTTGGCCTACCTAAGAAGATCGTCTCCAACAACGGCACCCAATTTGACAGCGATCTGTTCACCGAATTTTGTGAAAGGCACGAAATTGTGAAAAGCTTCTCGTCCGTGGCCTATTCCCAGGCGAACGGCCAGGTCGAGGCTGTGAACAAAACTCTAAAGGCAAGCCTCAAGAAGAGGCTAGATGAGGCAAAGGAGGTCTGGCCAGAACAGCTCCCCCAGGTCCTGTGGGCATACCGGACCTCGCATCGGACTCCCACGGGTCACACTCCTTTCTCCCTAACCTTTGGGAGTGAAGCAGTCCTCCCCGTGGAGGTTAAAGTTCTGTCGCATAGAGTCCAGTCCTACGACCAAGATCGGAACTACGAACTCCTATGCCATTCCCTAGACCTAGTTGATGAAAGGTGGGAGGATTCGCAACTCCAGCTCGCCCATTATCAGCAAAAGATCACTCGCTACTTCAACACTAAGGTCAAAAAACGTGCCTTTAGCGTTGGCGATTTGGTCCTAAGGAGAGTTTTCCTGGCCGGAAAAGATCCCAAAGATGGGGTTTTGGGACCAAACTGGGAAGGACCATACCAGGTCATCGAAGTCATCAAGGAGGGAACTTATAAGTTAGCTCGACTTGATGAAGGGGCGATCCCGCGGACTTGGAATGCCATCCACTTAAAGAAATACTATCAATGATCCACTTGTAAGGCCTGGAAGGCCACTTTCTATGTATAAATAAAAATCAAATGTTTCTTTTTATTTGCAAGTGTGATTTTAAAGTAACCACGAAAGACCCTTTCCCAGTTACTTGGGGGGCATATGGTACCTGGATATAACCAGGTCTCCTTAACGACTTAGATGTTGACTCTTATCTATGGATAAGGGTTAACGCGAACTAAGTCCTATCCTGGTTTTAACCGGGTCATAAAACTTAGAAGTTAACTTAAATTTATTGATCGTGGTTCTTCTTAAAGAGCTCGGGATATGGATAAAAGTTAACACGAACTAAGTTTTCAAAATAAGTTCCTGGTTTTAACCGGGTCATAAAACTTAGAAGTTAACTTAAATTTATTGATCGTGGTTCTTCTTAAAGAGCTCGTGATATGGATAAAAGTTAACACGAACTAAGTTTTCAAAATAAGTTCCTGGTTTTAACCGGGTCATAAAACTTAGAAGTTAACTTAAATTTATTGATCGTGGTTCTTCTTAAAGAACTCGGGATATGGATAAAAGTTAACACGAACTAAGTTTTCAAAATAAGTCCTGGTTTTAACCGGGTCATAAAACTTAGAAGTTAACTTAAATTTATTGATCGTGGTTCTTCTTAAAGAGCTCGGGATATGGATAAAAGTTAACACGAACTAAGTTTTCAAAATAAGTTCCTGGTTTTAACCGGGTCATAAAACTTAGAAGTTAACTTAAATTTATTGATCGTGGTTCTTCTTAAAGAACTCAGGATATGGATAAAAGTTAACACGAACTAAGTTTTCAAAATAAGTTCTTGGTTTTAACCGGGTCATAAAACTTGGAAGTTAACTTAAGTTTATTGGTCGTGGCTCTTTTTTAAAGAGCTCGGGATATAAATAACGGTTAGCATGAACCAAGCTTATATAAAAAAAAAATTTAGATTGCCAAGTAAATCTTCTCGAGGTGAAAACACCTCATGAAAAGGTTACAAAGACAAAATAAAAATAATTAAAAATGCATAAGGAGAAGTGCCCTAAGCCCCATCAGCTGGTCCTTTGGAGGTCGCGGTCTCGCCCTGCTCCGCCACGCCAGAGGCTTCCCCAGTCTCCGAGGGCGGTACCTCTTTGTTTAGGCGGGCTTGGAGCTTCGGCAGCAAAAAAGCCCAGAGGTCCGGCGGCATAAAAGAGAAGTCAGCATCCGGGTTATGGGCCCAGCAATGATAGAACAGGTCCTGCATGGACTGCTCCGAGATGGCCCGCTTGGCTTCCAAGGCGGCCTCCAGAGCGGCTTGGGCCTCGGTCTTCGCTGCCTCGAGATCTGTTCGCGAAGTGGCAAGGGAGGTTTCAAGTTCTCGGTTCTTTGAGCGGATCCTCTCTAACTCGGCCTTCGAGGCCGCCAGCGCATCTTTCGCCGCTTCCTGAAGGGCGGCCTGGCGCTCAGCCTCCATCTCCTCGAGCTGAGCCTTGGTCCTGGCGATACCTCGATGTACGGCAGCAATGCCCTGCAAGAAAGGAAGGTTAAGTTGGCTAAGTGGAAAAACAAGGCATTGTGTAAGTGTTAAAGCTTTAAAAGAGTGGGGCAGATTACCGTTAGGGTCATATCCATCGAAGACTCTATGACTCGGACCGGGCTCGTTGTTTTGATAGCCCGGAGATCCCTCTCTTTGAGCTTGTAGAAGCGGCCGACGGCATAGCTCGCCGACTCATACACCGTCCCCTGGAATGCTTCTGGGATCATTCCCAGATCCTGGGGGTCGACCGGGATGCGTACGCCCGGGGCTGCCACAGCCGGAGTCCCGACCTCCAGTACCACGTCCTGGGTGGCTGATGGAGATCGCTGGGGCGGCGGGGGCATGTGTCCTGCTCCGGCAGCAGGAAGGATTGCCCCCTCGACCTGGGATGGCGGGGTTTTTTCCTTCTCCTTAGCCGGGGATTTGGTGGAGGCCCCGGCCGCGCTCTTGGACTCTCGGAGCCTTTTCAACCTTGGCCCTGCTGAGGGATTCCCGCCGAAGACCACACCCCGCAGATTACCCCCGGGCTGAGACATCTCTTCTGCCAAAAACAAAAACATGGTTATTACAAGTTAGCAATCATGCAGAGGTTAAAAGTAAAAAGTATACGAATATTAAGGGAGCCCTACCCCCCGAGCTGGAAGAGCCTAGGACAATTATCTCACGAACTGGTGCGGGTTCTAGATCCGGTTCTGACTCGGGGCTGGACTCTTATACATACTGTCTAAACCCCGGAGCATAGACACCCCTCTGAAGTGATGGCCATGTGCGTAAGTTGGTCCCATACTCCTAAAAAAGGATCGACCTAAAAGCTAGGGTGTTATCTACTACTACGGTACCCCTAGGCTGGCTCTCTTGGTGATCCAGCACGAGCCGGTCAACACAATGGAGCAGGAGTGTATTCAGGTCCGGGTCCCTCCCATGACGATGGACGATCTGCCTAGGATTGAACCTAACCAGCCGGGGGTCTGCAGTGGCCCTATCTACATTCTTAAACAAATAAGGGTTACCTTGGCCGGAAGGACCCGCGGCTGCTCCGGTTTGGATCCTCTCCTCGTCCATCCCCTGAGCGACCTCCAAGGTCCTCTTTCTATTCCTCACGAGCGGAATTTCAGCCGCCTCGTCCTCCTCGTCTTCCTCTGCCGCGACCTCCTCCACGGTGATAGGCCTGTTGTCGCGGGCTGGGGGCGGCCCCCGAGGCCTCTTCAGGTTTAGAGTCTGATTTGGGAAAATCAGTTTGCAGAACACCATCGTCTCGTCCGTCACGAGCACACGATAGTCCTTTTCACTGGGGGCAAGCCCGCCAGTGTTTCATATTGACCCCCGAGGGTCATAGACTTTTCGGTCCTCGTGTAGATGGCTGCAAGATTGGCTGGAATCAGAGTGGAATACAGGATGGGCTAAAATAAAATAACACTTAAAAGGCGAGCTAAGGTCAGGGTTCACTTACGAGGACGGTTGAAGTAATGGTGCTCACAGTTCCGGAACCCAGTTGACATGAAGAACTGGTCCTTGAAGTCATTTGGATGGCTTGGAAGCTCGATGACCGCCGCCGTATTAGGGAAACGAGTTAAGTAGTAGAACCCGTCACCTCGCCCCCGCTGGTCCGGGCTGGCTTTGAGGCAGAAGAAATATAGAATATCTGCAGGAGTGGGGACCTCCCACTCCTGCTTCTTGAATAAATACCTCAAACCCGCCAGCAGACGGTAGGAGTTGGGGGGGAGCTGAAATGGGGCCAACCCCACATAATTCAGGAAATCAGCGAAGTACTGATCCAGGGGAAGGAAGGCCCCTGCCTTGAAGTGTTCACCGCTCCAGGCCGCGAACGATTCGTCGAGTGGCGTGCAGCTCCGCTCGCCCTCCGCAGCAGGTCGGGCAATCACGGAGGCTTTCCCCAGTGGAATGTTGTGGTTGAGGAAGAGTTTGTTGATCTTCGCCTGGTCGGTTACCTTTGAGACGATTCTCTCCGCCTCAAAGAATGCGTCGGGGGCCACCTCAACCTGCTTCTCCACGGCCGGCCCGAAGTAGGGGATCGGCGAGCTTGACATCACCGCCTTTCCTTTCTCTTGCTGGGAGACCGAGCTTCCCATGTTCTTTTGAGGCAGATTCCTTTTTGGAGCCATCTGGTCGCCTATCGAACAAAAGAAAACACTTTAGAAAAGGCGACCCAAGCAGAAGGACGAAGCAATTATTATTTACACGAGCTGAGGTAAGCCCAGCCCGTGGAGAGTGGAACCACGCGGTTCAATGAACACGCGCCTACGCTCCCAACAGATCCCAGATTACTCGGAATTCGTGTGTCAGGGGGGTTCAGAGTAAAAATTTTCCTTGGGGGGGAAGTTTCAACAGGCAGAACGTTGCAAAACCGCTTTTGAGGCGTATCCCCTAAGCTACCCGGTTTTGCACCCAAAATTTCTAAAGATCCTAACCAGAAATTGTTCCTGATGAAGCATCTTGAAACCCATACTCTAAGGCGATTTCCTACAACAAGTGTGCCCTAGCCTAAAAGGGGCTGTCACCCTCCTACCCACGCAACCCAGAAAACCCTTGCATGCGGCTACAGTAAAATTTTTTTACCTAAGCTACAGTGGCATGTTTTCAAAATGAACAGGGTCAGAAAACTTACAGTATATGGCTGGATGGTAAACGAGAGTGTTGCGTTGGTAGGAGCCTCGTCGGTGCAGTAGCTTCCAAAGCTTTGGAGAAACTCATGCGCCTAAGCTTCTTGAACAAGGAAAATGGTGGCAGTAGAGTCGAGGGTTTTGTTCTTCTGAAAGTCAGAGAAGGAAGAAGGAAAGAGATTTGGGAAATTTTTGAATGAAGGGATGGCCCGTGCGTAGGATGGCCACCCCCTTTTTATATAAGGGAAGGATCACGTGTAGAAGGCTCTTGGATGGCCCTAGTGAGGGATCCGAGGCCTTCCACTCGAAATATGAAACGACGGCTGGGCAATAGGCTAGGCCATTAAATGCGGTTCTCGTAAAACGTACCGTCACCACCCACGATGTTCCACGTATCAGACGCCTGCACAAAGAATGGAATGTGAAGGGTTGTGGGGAAGTCTAAAAGCCCCTACTATGGTCTTCTATATATGACGTCATATACCACGAGCAGGAGCTTGGGGGGCAGGTGTACGCCCTGGTTTTCCCACGGGCTGATTAGCAGGTCGAGCCTCGGACTAATCATGGTTTAGTCCGAGGACTCCCCCAGGCCGGAGATCCTGTTTCCAGATCGTACCTTCTTAGCTCGAGGGATCCTCAAAGGCTCGCCAAGGGCCCCCAAGATTGGAGGAAGGCATCAGAAGGCTTGAAGGCTGAAGGTCGGTTCCGGGAGGCAGCTCGTGGTACGAGCTGCCCATGGATCTCTGACCCTTTGTAAAGTCAACACACGCAAGATAAACGTGCATATATCTGACATCACGTGTCCGATATCCCCCTGACTTCTCGGACACGCAGCAGGAACGTGCGCATTCAAACACCCACGGCTGGGTTGGGCCGTGCGGCCCATTATCTCCTTACATACTGATTAGACCACACTTATGTGTCAGGTTTAGGAATTAATCATAAATGTCACAGAGTTGATATGACAAATGGTAAGGTCACGGGATGACCTCCCTACCAACTTCCAGGTGCCTTCTCCTATAAATATGGGGACCCTGGGAGTTGATAGGGGTTGGGAAAAATAGTCTCTGAAGAGTCATATACTTTGTAAACCAAATACCCATAATATATGAATAATATTGACTAGTGGAGTAGAAGGATTTTAACCTTTGAACCACTTAAAAAACGTGTCTTGAGTCACCTAGTTCATTCTCTAAGATTTCATATCTGTGACGGTTCTACTTTCAGTACTAATCCCTTTCTCTTCTTCTCTTAATTACCTGTTGGCGAAGAACCGAGTCAACAGCAGGGAACATGGCAATGGGCCCGGTGTGGCCCTATAGTCACATATTTGGACTTGTGAGTCGAGAGTGGCAATAGAGTGCTGAACGCCGGCCAATGTGCTTAAGCTAACCCAGAAGCGTGGTATACGCTTGAACGGCCCTATGGCCGCCTGAAAAATAAAGCGTCAGATACGCTTGGCCAACCCTAAGGCTGGTTATACAGGGAACATGGCAATGGGCCCGGTGTGGCCCTATGGTCACTTATCTGGATTGAATGCATGCACGAGTAGGGTTATTACTGCTAGGCATGTTAATTATGATTTTGTGATTTGATGATTTACTGCTTACAAGCATGATTATGTGTTTTTTGTTGAGCCTCGGCTAACGGGTGCTAAATGGTGCAGGTAAAGGAAAATAAAAGTTGGACCAGCCATGAGTTGGAGAGCTTTAGAGGAAGGGTGTACATATGCAGCTTGCTCGATCGCCACAGACGAGGGCATCCGTTGGAACTAGGGTTGGACCTTGATTTTTTCGCTTAAGTCGGCTTTTGTATTCATTTTGAGCCTGTAACAGTTTAAACTCTGTTGGGATCCCATGTATTGAACTCAAACTCTTTGAATGAAATAGTTGACTTTTGACCAAAATTTTTAGTACCTAAGCTTGGTGTTAGTTTCAATTACACGTTTTAAGTCCAAATGACTCATTTAGCGAGTTAAACACAATTTTAATTACACAATGTTGACACCGTTTTTCATCAACTTGAGAACATAAGAGCATGGATAGAATAATAGAGTTGTAATACCATAAATAACACCATATTTTATAGTGGTTCGGCCCCAAAAAGATGATATACGTCTACTTAGTCACTTTTATTAATATTTAAGTTTGAAGAACCATAGTTTCTAGCGAACTTATGTCGCCGGTTGTTCTATAGTCCTCATTCACTTTTACATTACATAAGGACTATTTGTACAGGAATGGAGTTTCGACATTATTAATTGCCTCCCCTGTTTATATCTCATTTCCTCTTATTTATAGTGAGGATTTTATGGTTACAATTAGATCACAAGCCTAAGTTATTGGGTTTGGCCCGCAAATAATACCTCACAACACAAATACAGTTATATTTTGATAAATGACGACTCTGTATTCCTTTGCTAATTCTGTTAGTGCAGATAGCGTGTGTCGAATGAACATGCATGAATTAATCCTTGTGCATGAACAAATGTCTCTGTTAGCGAACAGGAGTGAAGAGTATAGCTTAGGCGACTAGATCCCTTCTGTTAGCGTTGTGTAGTTTGCTTTGTGCTTCGCTTTGTGCTTCATGAGAACAGATCTACTTTGTGTTTCGTGAGAACAGACAGGCTATAGGTTATGTTTACCATCCCCTTATAATTGCTATTTTTTTAAATGCCCAAAAATGGATATAACACACAGTGTAACGATCATGGATTAGGAGGACGTTATAATTATATTTGCACCCTAAAAATATATATAGGCACCCTATTAATTAAAAAAAAATTAATTTTTAAAATTTTTTCTCAATATTTTTTTGACATTCTTTAAATTAATTTGTTGTTAATTTCAATAATTTTATTTTATCTTGTTTTCATAATTTTTTTAAAATAATATATAATTTTTTAGTAAAAAAACTCTTTCTTTAACAAGTTTTTATATTTTTTTTAATTTTTATTTTATTTAAATATTTAAAAAATATATTATTTATATGTATTTTTTAGAATATGAAAAAGGAAAAAAAATATAAAAAAATACGAGCATAAGTTGATAAATATATATGTATATATATATTAATTTTTAATAAAAATAGAGTGTCATCTTAATCAAATTTTCGGGTGCAGATATAATGACCCTTCTAATTATTCTCACAAAAATAATTTTATACTTACTTATAAAGACCTAAATACCCTTAAGTAACATTATGTTTTTCTCCTCACTTACCAACGCTAGCACCCACCATCTTCCTCTCTTCTCTTCCAAGTTCTAAATCACATAATAAATAAGTGTTATTGTTATTTATATACAATGGGTATGCTATATAATAGTTTATATATGTTTTTCCAACTGCCTTATGTTGAATAATTTGCAAACAAAATAAATGAGTTTTATGTTGAGATGACGAAATTCTATTTGATTTTTGCACTTTAGGATTTATTTTTGTTCGGATCTTATTCGCACTAAATTCAGATGTTATTCTCACCAAATTCAAACCTAGTTCACACCAAATTTATGTTTGGTTCACACTAAATTTGTACCTTATTCACACATGGTTTACACTAAATTCGAACCTTGTTCACATCAAAGTTCGAACTTATGCGAATTTATTGTGAATAAAGTTAAAATTTAGTTTGAAAGCTGGTGTGAACAAGGTCTGAACAACAAAAAAAATTCATAAATCGCATAAATCAAATAGATTTTCATCATCTCAACATAAAATTTATTTTTTTGGCAAATTTTTGCCAAGATTTGTTCGAAAAACACGTATAAACTATTATATAACATACATATAACCTATGAATAACAATAGCACTTACTAATTATGTGATTTAGAAGTTGGAAGAGAAGAAATAGTAAAGAGAATAGAAGAGAGGAAGATGGTGAGTGCAAATGCTGGTAAGTGAGGAGAAAAACCAAATGTTACATAAGGATATTTAGGTCTTTTTAAGTGGGCATAGGAATATTTTTGTGAGAAACATTAAAATGGGTACATGGTTATCATTATAGGGTATATAGAGGTCATTTTATAGAATTGCCCTTTTAATATACATCACTACTTTTTTTCTATATTATTATACCTACTAACTTTTATAATATATTATCATAGAACATTTATCAATTTTTTCTTCTTATAATTAATATTTTATATTTTCTTTGATATTTTTGATTCATTTCAAATATGAAGAAATGGAGAGAATTGAGATTAATAATGAAAGAGAAATTAACTACAAAAATCAATTCATATATGAATAGTACTATTCATTACAAACACTGTAGCAAAATATAAACCTCGTATAGTCATCCTTTAAGAGTTTTTTTTTTTTAATTTTTTATTTTGAAAAAAAAAACTATATTTTTTACCAGCCATTATTAATTGGGCACTTCTAAAGTCTCTCAGTTCTATTGGGAGGTCTTAATCCTTCACTAAATGTGAGTTGTTGGATGTGTGCACTTTTTGTGTTCAACGGCTGGATTTAATCTGAAGGCTTTGGGTGTGCAAAAATACTGAAATACCCTATATGTGTACCCTTTAACCAGCTAATACATATACCAATATGCCCAATATTCATACAAAATAAAAAGCTCATGCAAAAATTAACTACTAAATGGTAATGCGGTGTGTCATTCAATAATTAATACATTTAAAAAAAATTATTATTAATATTAAAAACGTGTCATCACATTATATTCATTTCTTATACCGCAAAAAAAAAAAAAACAGCTTCAGTTTTGTTACATTATTTTATTATACATTTGTCTAAGTAAATTATAATAGTTACTTAATAACAGTCAAATAGTTACGTGTCCACAATCCTAAATAAGTCCAAACTCTTACTTAAATTTACTATAAACTCTTCAACTGTACTATTTATTGGACCTAAAATTACGCTTTTACCCCCCACTTATTTAAACAGTGCCAACTAAAAAAATATAACCGGTTATACAACTGGTTATACCAAATCAAAATACTAAAAAATCAATATTTTAATACCAATTTAAATTTGACACTTAATAAAATCTGAGCCCCACACGAAGGACTTAGTGGAATGCCAGAATTCTCCTTATTAATTATATAGTGTAATAACTATTTTATTTTATAATGGATGAATTATATAATTAGAAGAGAGATTAATTTTCACTACTTTACAATTCATTATTGTGAGTGAGTCTGTGACTTTTGTTGGCCAATGATACACACGTAGCAGGTAATTGGTACATAGATCATTGAAAATAAAACAAATGTTCCTCAATTATTGGATTCCTTTTTCTAATTTTTATCTTAAACTGTTCAACAAGCATCTGACAATATTGTTTGACCTTAATCTATAAAAGATGACAGACATGATGTGTTGCACTTTTTACATCAAAATAAGTCACGATTTTATAAAGGAGAAAAACAAAAAAACAAAAAACAAATCCCGATTTTTGATAAGGTCAATATCTAATAATCACTCTAAATAATTGTCAAGCCACAACCACAAGAATGATAAATGATTATTGTTTTATTAAGCATAAAAATAATTAAATTGTGACCAAAGACAAACTATATCATCTATAAATTAACAAAGATCCACAAACTCGTGCCACCTCTGAAATCAACACCACCAAACTGCTCTGGTTGTACATAATTAATCGGTATATTATGAGGTTTTGGGTTTCATAAATTTCCAACCGTCTATTTATTCACTAAATTCACATAAAATATAGGGAAACCATACTATTAATTGAAATACATATAATATTTAATTTATAACTATTTGGTGCAATTAATGGTAAATGCATAATAAATTTTTAATTATTGTACTGGTTGTTATATTATTTTTAATATAATATTTAGATTAAATAATGTGACAAAGTATGTCATTTATTGTAACATAATATATATGAGAGTTATATATATATTTTTTTATGATGTGAATATCCAAATGTGTAACATATTTAGGATTACAAAATCAGTTATAAATTTGTAACTTCCAAATATTAACTAATAATGTGTAGATTATATGTTACACATTTTTTAGTTTGAATTTTCACAAAGTCATAAGTAATATGGTTGTTGGAGATGTGATTTTAACTCCCACAATAAGTGTAAAAGTTACAAAATCAAGTGGGAATGAGTTTAGAAAGTTTTGAAATTTTTTGGAAAATTGGGTAGCCGAAATGTGCTGTGGCCACGACCAGGCATATCCCAGGTTGCGACTAGAGAAGCTGACAACCTCTTTTTCCAACTTCAATTTTATTTAATTTAAACGTTTCCAACAACCAAGTAACTCCAAAATCTTCATTTTAATTCCATAAACATCCAATTAAGCATTTGTAACAGCCATGAGGTTGGTGGAATTTGAAATTCAAATAGTGTCTCAAAACTCTATAAATAAGAGCATATTGCTCACTTGTTTGACACACCATTTTCTATCAACTCGAGCACTTGGCTAGAAAATCACCTATAGACTTGGGGCATGTTTGGCATTGTTTTCTATTTTTTGTTTTCAAAATTGTGTTTTCAGAAATGAGAACAAAAAACAGTTTTTATAGTTTTAAAAAAACAACAGGTGTTTGGTTAATGTTTTCTAAAAATAATTTTTTAGTTTTATTCTTTTAAAAAAATCTTAAATAAAAATTAATAAATATATTTACAAAGAGAAAAATCTTTTAAAAGTTTGTAATAAATAATGAGATAAAGTAATGTGAAAGAAAAAATAATGAACAATAAGGAGAGAAATTTTAAGGAAGAAAAATTGAGAAGAGATAAATTGATACAAGAAAAAAAAATGAGAAAGAAAATGGCGAGACAGAAAAATGAGGAGAGAGAAAATGAGAATATAAAAAGTGATGAGAGAGAAAATAATGAGATAATAAGTGATGAGAGAGAAAATAAGGAGATCAAAAGTGATGAGCGAGAAAGTGAGGAGAGATAAATTAATGAGAGAGAAATTGATGTGAAATAATAATAATTAAAAATATTATGTGAGAATAACTTAAAACAATTTTTTGTTATTCTCAAAATTTTATGTTTTTTGTAACTTTGTTTTTGAAAATTGTTTTTTGAAAACAATGTCAAACACCTCTACTTGTTTTCAGAAAACAATTGTTAGGTTAAAAAAACAAAAATTATATTTTTAGTTAAGGAGTCAAACACCTTCTTGTTTATTCTAGAGAGCTATTTCTATTTGAGAGAATCTCTTAGTGCTTGAGATAGAAGGAAATAAGCTTTTGGACAAATATTGTAAACCTTGTTCAAGTTGGTGATCTCTAATGCTCTTCACTCTGGTTGTGCGAGTGAGAGAATTTGTTTATTGTTCTTGTTCTTTCATTTTTTTCTAATATTGCTTTTCATCCCCTTCTCTTATTTTCTATTTACATTTTTGTTTGTATCTTTTGTTTTTAGAGTTGTAATTTCCTCTTCATCTTTCTTCCACTACTTCTAATTTATTTGAACCTATTGTCTAGAGTTGTATTTTTCATTATTCACTTTATCTACTATTTCTACATTTACATGTATTTTTTGCAATAGAGTTATAACTTATTTAATCAATTACCTTGTCTTTTGTATTATTTTGCTTAGAATTATAAGAGTCTTACTTTTTCAATTGAGGCAATATATATATATATATTTATATGTCTGACACGTATTATATTAAAATTAAGTTGTATATTTATAATGTTCTAGTTTTTGTTAAGATTAATGAGATTGCAACTTATAATTAAGAGAAATCATAAAGGATATTCTAGGATGTCTAACTAAGACATGTCATATTTTGATTGGTATAAGTAAATATCGTATTAGACGTATTTCAATTAAATTAAATTAAATTAAAATATGTGAAATTCGATACTAAATCACATCAATAACAATATACGATATCTTTGGAGGTTGGATACCTTAAGTGCCTTTTATAACAATGCTCTAAAATTAATTATTAATAAATTAGTAATTCATGTTATTGATAAATTGATTAATTATTGATAAATTATTAAAATTAATGTTCACAAACTTTTATAGTGTTAACTGTTAAGCACGTGTTTATATTATTGTTGTTCATGTTTATTCCTTAATTTACCATTTTGTATTTACATTCAATTATTTTTTTTCTAATATTAATATTTTACATTAATAAAATATAATTTTACATTTTTCTTAACCCAATCCATCAAGAATTTTCCAGCATAGAAGAAGAAAACAACACTAAACTCTATTGCATAAAGATAAATCAAAATCACTAATATCTACAATTCTTTTGTTTAGAAAAATCCTAGAGTTTCCTTCCTTTCTTTTGGTCAATGTATGCTTGTGTGTTGGTGGTGTTAAATTAAATATTAATCTAGATGCATAACAATCTTAATGCGGAATAAACAGATTGTTATAAAGTTTAGATGATCGAATATATGTACCTCTAGCTATTGCTATTGATAATCTCGTTCTACAACTCTAGATCTACAAAAGAAAAGAAGAGAAATTAGAACGAGTACACGAGCTTCCAAGCTCTCACTAACTCTTTTAGATGGAGTTACTGAAAGACAGAATAATCAGTAGCAAGCTTGGGGACCGATACTCTATATTTATAGAGTGAGACATTCCATCAGAGTCTCTGTCATAGATTGAGATATTCTCTCAATCAGTTGGGATATGAAAAATGGGGTAACAAACAAAATTGGGTAACAAATAATGTTGACCATAAATTAGAATATTTGTCAATAAATAAAATATTGACTTTGATATATTAAATCAATTAGTTGTAACCAATTGATTTTATATGCCATATAAATAAATATTCTAACATTCTTCCACTTGGTCAGCATTTAAATTAATGTATTACTTAAGCCCAACGATTATCCCTGTTAGATAATAAACACATGAATCATGACGATAGGTCCTCCTTTTATGACGAGTATTATCTTCCATGTATTACAATATATTTATTACATAACAGTGTAATTTATGTGTATATGTACTTAAACGAATAAACCCTATGTTTATTCAAGTCCTATGAAGATAAGATTTTCTCAAATAAATTAAAATGCGCATAAATATGAGAAAACATCAAAATAAAAGTTTCGTTGATAATAACTTTAGTTTGTACAATAAATTTACATAAGGGAACCAAGTCTCATGTTCACTACATGATCCTTGAATTTATGAGGTGGCAAGTCTTTTGTCATAGGATCAGCAATCATTAATTCAGTGCGAATGTGTTGAATGACCACTTTATTTTCTTTAATGCATTCTCTCATGGCTAAGTACTTTATGTCGATGTGCTTGCTTCGACTATCACTTTTGTTGTTCTTAGCCATGAATACAACAATTGAATTGTCACAAAACATTCTCAATGGCCTAGATATGGAGTCTACAACTCTAAGGCCTGAAATGAAACTCTTTAGCCATACACCATGCGATGTAGCCTCAAAACAGGGAACGAACTCGGCTTCCATAGTAGAAGTAGCAATCAAGGTCTGTTTGTTACTCCTGTTGGGATTTTATGCCCTAATTAAAACCTAAATTCTTTGTAATCTCATTTATTATCAATAAAAGAATAGAAATCATTTTTTGACTTGGTCAATCACTTTGCTCACATGTTTTATTTTCATAATTATTTGTTTAATATAAACTTCTATTAAAACCGGAGCATATAGATGATCGTATTTATAGTGACATAATCACAGTGGAATATAAATATGATTATATGTTTAAAATAAGTTAGTCCTAAGATTAGTCAGTTAGGATTTACACTGACTTGCCAATCTACGATATGATTCACTTACACATTACAATGTTGTGTTATTTCCAGAACATTAGCAAAGTAAATAAGATCGGATGTATTTGTTACATCGGACAGGACCGATATTGACAATTGATAAGATAAGTAAACATACCGTTATTATCTATTCTAGTCATATCATATAGTTTACCATAGGTTAATTCAATCTCAATTCTGAGTGGTTAGTATTCTAATTGATTGTATTATTTGAGTTCTTTGACTTGTTCGTTACCGGCTTACCCTACGGACTAGCCCATACTTACATCTTGGAAACTCGGTAGTATAATTGAGTGGGAGTGTTAATCATAGATATGAACATCTATAGCTTCTGATGAAGAAGTGAAACGATGGTTTCATTTTAGTTTGGTTCAAGGTGATAAATGATAGAGATCTCATTTCAGTAATTAAATTAGTTTACTGAAATATCATTTACAAGGAACTAAGTGTTTTAAGGATAAAATACAATGAGGGGTAAAACGGTATTTTAGTCCCATCTCATTGCAGACCGTCTATAGAGGATTGAGTGACAATTATGGTTGTAACAATGGATAATTAATAGCGTATCTATATTTGTTATAGAGCGTTCTATGAATTCAAGAGTGCAATTCCGAGTCTATAGTGGAGTCACGAGGAATTAATAAGTTAATAAATTTATTTGTTAGATTTATGATAACTTATTGGAGCTTGATTTCATAGGCCCATAGTCCCCATTGTACATTGGATAAAATCATCTAGATAGTCTCAATTAATTGACTTAATTATCAATTAGAATTATCAAAGTTGACCAGGTCAATTTTGGATAGTTTCACAGAGTTATGTAATTTTGAGAATAAAAGAGAAATTATGGTAGATTTATTAATTAAGATAAATTGGTATCTAAATTAATAAATAAGTTAAAATCAAGATTCAAATTATAAATAATTAATTTGATAAATGATTTAAATAATTATTTAATTAATTACATCAATAGAAAATAATACAGGTCTTGATTTTAAGTCCAATGGGCTTATAATCAAATGAGAAATTTCACGGGCCTAAAGCCCATGATAATTTTGACCTAGGGCTTCAAATTGGATATTATTTTATTGATTTTTTAAAATTAAATTAAATGGCCTAATTGAGTCTATAAAAGGAGTTGTTAGAGAGAAGTCAAAACACAAGTTTGACAAGTCATAAGTCAGTTTTTCTTATAGGTTTTAGATTTTCTCTAAACACAAGTCATTTTCTAAGCCTCTTTGTTATTTTCTCTTCTTCTCTCTGTATCTATCTCATGTGTTGAGAATTTCTCACACTAGTCTAGGTGATTCTAAGGATAAATTGGAAGACTGTGAAGAAATTAGAAGAATGGTTTAGTTTCTTGATAATACTCTGCGACAGAAAGGATACAAGAGTTAGAGAAATTGAAAGAAGGACTCTTTCATTCTGCTGCGTATACTGTAAGTATTCTTATCTTTGTTTCTCTTTGAATTCAATTTTAGAAACATGTTCTAGGTTATCTCATATTAATTTGTTTAATATTAGATCTACATGAAAATAAATAAAGATCCTGTATAAGTTTCCTAACAACTCCTCCATGATATAGCTCCACCGGTAAACATAAACACGTAACAAGAGGTTGATTTACGTGAATCAGTACAACCAGCAACGTCTGAATCTAAGTAGCCAACTACTTCCAAGTTGTCGGTTCATCTGAACATGAGTTTGTAATCCTTAGTACCCTTAAGATACCTTATAACTTTCTTTGCAGCTTTCCAGTGGTCTAACCCCGAGTTACTTTGAAATCTTCCTAACATTCCGACAACAAAGGCAATGTCGGGTCTTGTGCACACCTGAGCATACATTAAGCTTCCAACAACAGAAGCATATGGGATGTTCTTCATTTCTTTTCAAAATCATTATTTGGAGACTGGCTCAAATTTAATTTATCATCCGTAACAATAGGAGCAACAATTGGTGAACAATCTTTCATCTGAAATCTCTCTAAAACTTTGTTAATGTAGGCTTCTTGAGATAGACCTAAGATACCCTTGTATCTATCTCGATGGATCTTAATGCCAATGACATAAGACGCATCACCCATATCATTCATCTCAAAGTTCTTTGAGAGAAATTTCTTCACTTCATGTAGCATGCCCTTATCATTGGTTGCAAGAAGAATATCGTCCACATATAAAACAAGAAAATAAATCTTACTCCCACTGACCTTCTAATATATACAATGATCCATGACATTCTCTTCAAATCCAAAGGAAGAGATGACATCATGGAATTTTAAATATCATTGGCGGGACACTTGTTTTAAACCATAAATGAACTTCTTAGGCTTGCACACCAAATGCTCACCATCACTAGAGGAGAATCCTTCTGGTTGTTTCATGTATACCTCCTCCTCTAGGTCACCATTCAGGAAATCAGTTTTCACATCCATCTGCTGCAGCTCTAAATCCAAATGAGCACCTAATGCCAGGATAACTCTGAGGGAATCTTTCTTAGATACTGGAGAAAAGGTCTCCGTGTAGTCAATTCCTTCTTTTTGAGTGAATCCCTTAGCAACGAGTCTTGCTTTGTGTCTATCAATGTTTCCTAATGAGTCTTTCTTTGTTTTGAAGACCCATTTACACCCAATAGCCCCTGCCCCATTAGGCAACTCAATAAGATCCCAGACTACGTTGCTCTTCATAGATTTCATTTCTTCATTCGTGGCATTGTACCACAATTTCGATTCTTTGCTATTCATAGCTTGTGAAAACGTTTTTGGATTATTTTTGGCTCCAATATTGTAGTCAGATTCTTGCAAATATACATCGTGGTCGTTAGGTATCGCTGATTTTATTTTCCTAGTAGATCTTCTTAAGGCTACACCAACAGGCTCTTGGGGAGTGGGTGGTTCAGCTTGTTGTTCAACAATTATAGGCAACTCTTGAACAACTTGATTAATTTGAATTTCATCATTGATTTGTGGATCTTCAATAATTAGTTGTGGTGGTTCAACATCCATTTGGACTTCAGGGGTGTTATCAACCATAATCAATCTTGCTCTTGAGGTGGAGGGCTCTGAATGATCTTTCTCAGAACCTAAGTCCTTGGATTGATCACTCCCACTAAACAAGGCATTTTTCAAGAAATTTTGCATTCCTTGATTCCACAATCCTAGTGCTATGAGATGGACAATAAAACTTGTAACTTTTAGACCTTTCAGCGTATCCAATAAAGTGTCCACTTATGGTCCTTGGGTCCAGTTTCTTTTCTTGTGGATTGTAAACCCTAACTTTAGATGGGCATCCCCAAAAGCGTACATGTTGCAAACTCGGTTTCCAACCTTTCCATAATTCAAAAGGATTTTTTGAGATTGCCTTGGTTGGAACTTAGTTTAATATGTACACGAATGTTTTTAGAGCTTCAGTCCACAAGGATTTAGGAAGTTTAGGGTTGTTGCTAAGCATACTCCAGACCATGTCCATCAATGTTCGGCTTCTCCTTTCCGCAACACCATTTTGCTCGGGTGTACCGGGCATGGTATATTGGGCAACAATCCCATTTTCTTGAAGAAACTTTGCAAAAGGGCTAGGTGCTTGTTCATCTTCAATGTATCTACCATAATATTCTCCACCTCTATCTGATCTCACTATCTTAATTTGCTTGTTGCATTGTTTCTCTACTTCAACTTTAAATATCTTAAAGACATCTATCGCTTCACTTTTGTTATGAAGTAAGTAGATATACATGTAGCGTGAGTAATCATCTATGAAAGAGATGAAGTATTTCTGACCATATGAGTCCATGTCTGGACTACATATATCAGTATGTATGATTTCTAATAGTTCGGAACTCCTATGGACACCACTTTTCTTAGACTTGGAGGTATGCTCTCCCTTAATGCAATCCACACAAGTATCAAAATCAGTAAAATCTAAAGTATTGAGTACCCCATCTTTCACTAACCTTCTGATTCTATCAATGGAGATATGTCCCATTCTCCAGTGCCATATTGTAGAGGAATTCTCATTCATAACACAACTTTTATTGCCAGCGTGAACATGCATAGTATTAAAAGCGATATTGTTTTGTAAATTAAGGCAGTAAAGACCATCAGACAAAGTACCATTTCCAACACATTCAAATTTATTATATAAATTAAAAGGTTTATCTGAAAATGTAAAGGAAAATTGTAACGCCCTAAACTTCAGGGACCGTTACGGTGTGCCTTGTAAATAGTGCTAAACTCGTTAATCGAGTCATTTGGCCAAAATCGTGTACTAAGTATGATTAGCGGTTTAGGGATTAAATTTTTTGGATAAGATATAACGTTTCATTAGAACGTATAATATATATATATATATGTTGGGATCCCAAAAGTATAATTTCAGAGTCTACTACATGAAAATATTTACAACAGGCCGTTCTATGCGGCAAAACAGGGTTTAACCCTAGTTCCTTCTCAACCTCGACCGTGGTGGACGAGCAGCTGCATAGTACACCTCATCACCTAAGCTCTCCAACTCAAGGATGGTCCAGCTTTCTTTTGCCTTTACCTGCACCACATAGCACCCATGAGCCAAAGCCCAGCAAGCAAACACAATAAAGCATGGTATAATATCAACAATGATCGTAATAATCATCAAGGACTCACAGTCCAAACAAATAGGTGACAGTCGCAACAGTCACAAACGTGGGTACAGCCCCCTCTAGCCATGTGACGTTAGGGTCACTCGAGCTTAACTGATAAGAGAACCTTCATAAGTTTAAACAGGATAGGTGCATGGTGAATAGTCACCAACATAACATTCCCCATGACTTACAGTCTTAACCTTGGAACAACGTTCCCTAGCCATGTGACAAACAGTCACCGGGCCATATGCTCTGGCTCTGAATAACTAGTCTCAGACTAGCCAAGTTCTTATAAGTTCATCGACCTTAGGGTCGGTCCAGCGTTAATACCCCATATGAGTCATTCTTTGCTAATATCGATTAGATCTAATCTTCATTTGGCTCGGCGTTCATGACGCTATGCCATTTCTGACTCTTAGGTCAGTAAAACATGACCAGTGTTCAACCCATTGTGAACTTGACTAGTAAATCACAGCTTCACACATGGATCTAACACCATTGCTGATTCTGGCTAATAAGTCAGTGCCACACACAAGTAAGCCATGCCACCAAACATATATCACATATCCAATATCCATAAACAAGGTATTCAGCATGCTTACTTAACATGTACTAGTACAATTAGGACTATGCATGAACACAGAGGCTCAAGCTCTGAACAATATCATATTCAATATGTAAAGCATGTCCTAATCACATGTTTCTCGTGCATCATATGAATTATATTTAACAATCCAACATGCACCAATAATAGCCATGCATGTCATATATACACAGGGTGCAGTTTTCTTACCTCAGATTCGAGCTAGAACCAATATAAGAACGACCCTTGAGAACAATCAACCTTTAAGCCCTTAGCGGTCACCTAATCATACCCAATTATGGGATACCATCAATAAAAATGATCAACATAGGTTACCAAACCAAAATCTAGCCTCCGGGACAACAATCCAAACTAATCCAAGTAGTAGGAACACTCCCGAGGCCTATAGCTAAGTTCACGGGGTCAAAACGAGCAAACAGGGTGAAAACAGGGCAAGGGATGCGGTCCTAGCACCTTGGGCCGTGGCCCCCAGAATTTCCTGAAGCAAGCGCCACGGCGCCCAACACCAAGGGCCGCGGCGCCCAGCCAAGTCAAAACCCTTCCCCTTCTTCATAGAGCTAGGGCCGTGGCCCCCAACCCTGGGCCATTCCCAAACGTGTTTTCAACTTTTAAAAGCTTCCAAAATCATACCCAAACATTCCCCAATCATCAAAACAAAGTTCCCAAGCTTCCCAAAGCTCCATAACCCTCAAAACCCAAGGTTCAAACCAACCAAAAACTCAACAATTCACAAAGTCCAATTCTAAGCTTAAAAACTTTAGAAACTCAAAACTTCAAACTTAGATTACCTTTGATTGGGTTTTTTTCTGTCAAATCCTTCGGTTACGAAGCTTCTAATCTTTCCTAGGATCGCTATGCCTCGACCCTCGCTTGATTCCGACTCCTAGAACTCGAAATTCCCTTAAGAAAGCTTCGAACGGTAAAATAAGCTGTCGGGAAGGGAGAGAGAGATTTTCTAACATACGTTCTTATCTGACAAGCTACTTCAAGCTTAAGTAACCTCAAATAAATCCTAAAGCTCGGGGTCCCGAAAACACCCCCGGGGACATTATAGTCAAAACTTCCAGAATTCCATCCTGATCTCAAATACTCCCAATTTATCATCAAATAAACATTTTTATTACCCAATACTTGATCCCGTTATGACAAAACCGCTAACTCATAATCTATGATCGTATGACGAATAGCTCGAATATATCTCCATAATAATAAAAACTCATTCACAAATTACAATATGTACCCAATTTACAAGTATGCCATCAACAGGCCAAATTACCAAAATGCCCTTATGATTATAAATACACCCATATGCATGCATTTATCATCATATAATAATATAATTCACATTAACATGCATATGATCATTTAATACCATGATAAATCAATTATGGCCCTCCCGGTCTCCTAATCAAGGTCCTAAACCCTATTAGGAAATTCGGGGCATTACAAAAATCCAAAAGGTACAAGTCTTGAAACAGAAATCAAGTTTTTAGAGAAACTTGGTACGTAAAAGGTCTTTTCTAATTTTAAAATAAAATTGCTACTTAAAGATAAATGGCGCGTTCCAATAGCCTCCACATGTGAGCCCATCTTGTTTCCGGATAAGATGCTTTGCTCACTTCCCACTGGCTTCCTTAGGTTTTGTAAACCCTGGAATGAATTTGAAATGTGAATTGTTGATCCAGAATCAATCCACCATGTGTTAATATTAACATTAGCCATATTAGATTCATAACATACGAATGAAATTGGATTACCTTTTTCGTCCATCCATTTCTTGAACTTGGCGCATTCCTTTTTTGCATGTCCCTTCTTTTTGCAAAAAAAAAAAAAACTTGATGAAATCCTTCTTTATTTTGCCTTGGGGAGGCACTTTATTTTTCCCCTTGTCCTTCTTGGATGGTTTGCTTTTCTTTCCTTGGTTGGCCATGTGAGCACTTCCACCTTGTTCCTATAGGAGCCTCGCTTCTTCTTGAGCACACATGGTTATCAGTTCATTGATACTCCATTTGTCCTTATGTGTGTTGTAGGAAATTTTGAAAGACCCGTATTGAGGTGGAAGATTGTTAAGGATGTAGTGAACTAGGAAGGTTTAAGGAATAACTACATTGAGCTTCTTTAGTTGAGTACAAATGTCCCTCATCTTTGAGTTATGTTCTCTAACTCCTTTGACACCAGCGAGTTTTGTGGATGAGAGCTAGTGGATGAGGTTGTTGTAAAGTGGTTTATCTGAAGTGTCGAACTGCTCATCAATTATTTTGATCAAGTCTTTAACTTTCTCAGGTTGCTCCACCAATCCACGCATTCCCATAGGGATATTGGACATAATAAACATGATGCTGAGGCGATTAGATCGCTCCCATTTTTCATATAGTGCGATCTCAGCAGCAGTGCTAGTCGCAGTGATTGCATCAAGTTCACCCTTCCTTATTGCGTAGTTGATAACTCTACAAAATAGAGTTATTTTATCACTATTTATAAGCTAATTAGTTTTAAGTTCTTAAGTTTTTGATTAATTTATTAAGTTTTTAAGTAATTTTGAATTTATTAGTCTTATCATGATTTTATAGATTTTTGTGTGTTTTTATAGTTATTGTGTTGTAATATGTTGTAGTTTAATTATTTGAATTATTGTTGTGTGTTTAGTGGTAAAAATTAATGCATATTTATTCAACTTAAGTGTCAAAACAAATTAAGTTTAAATTAATATTTTCTTTAAATTAATGAGATATATTTGTATATTGAAAATATTTTGTTTAAAGTTAATTTATACTATTTTATAGAAATTAATTTGCATTTTTTTAAAGGAAATCAAAAGAAAGAATATGGCATTTTTTTTGAAGAATTTAACCCAACTCTCCACCTGGGCCTATGCCTTCCAGCAGCCCACCAGAAGCTCCAGGCCCAATCACACCTCCAGCTGCTCCCAGCCAGCCCGTGTACTCCTCCCAGCTAGCTGCTCCCACCCGAAGCGCACTCCTCCCAGGCGTTACCTTCGGCCCATGCCACTTTCTCCAGCCGAACTCACCCAACGCCGGCCCAATCCAAAACTGCCCAGGCAGGTCCGCATACCTCCTGAAGCCACTCCAGTCTACCAGCACGCTAGACAAAACCTGGCCCAGCCACCCAACCAGCCTCCTTTCCCTTCCCTTTGAGCCCAACAATTGCATCTTGTCCCCTTTGCCCAAAAATGCCAACTTTTTTCCCAAACTTTTCTACACATTTTACCCCCAAATCATCATTACACCTAAAATTTACCCATACTTACCTTATTATTATTCATTTCAAATTTAATTTAATTAATTTAAATTGATTATTTTAAACACTTGTTTTGACTATAAATAAGGGATTTGGAGTGCTTATTTTGGGGGAGATCATACCACAAAGTTTCTACACTTACAAACATCTCTATTCTCTTCATCTTCTTCTTCTTTTTGGTTAATTTTCTATGTATTTTTAGAGGAACAATTTGGGGGTTTTCCTCCAAATTTTCCTAAGTTATGTTTGTAATTTTTTTGTTTGTATTTTCTATTCTAGTTATGAGATTCTAATCTTTTTAAGATTATTAAGGTTAATATGAAACAATATGTAACTAGATAGTATTTATTTTGTATATTGATTTCCCATTTTGTGCAACAACGTTTATGGATTTTTTGTTTCAAATATCTTCTTTCATCTTAAATATCATGTATTTTTTATTGTTAGCACATATTTACACTTTGTTCTTCATTAGTGCAAAAATATGATATTCTTTGTGTAAGATGTGTCATTAAATTGTATACATCCAATGCTTAGAACAAAAATATTATGTTTTGCCTTATAAATAATGTTATTTGATTTTTTGTTGTTTTATTAGGTTGATTCACATTGAATACTTTGAAATTATACTTTTTTGAAAAGTGAAGAAAAATCCTATCTTTTTAGAAGTAATTTGTACTTAAAATTATAAATCTATTTGGAAAATGATAGTTTGATTTATTTTACTATCACTAAAACTTGGGAATCAATGTACTTATAAATATTATGGAACTTATATATTGTGGATTCTAATACCTTAATAATCTTCTTTTACCATCTTGATTTCTACTATTAATTTATTTTTATATATTGTCTTTAATTTCTTTATTATTATCTTTTATTTTATTTTCATTATACAAAAATCCCATCAATCTTTGGAGCTAGGTTAGAGTATATTAATTTTGGTTTAAAATAGTTTTCTTTTTTTATTTTAGACAACTCCTTTGGGTTCGATCTAGTGCTTACACGAACACTATACTTCATATACGATTTGTGTGCTTGCGAGTATAAATTTTTAGAACATACCCGTTTTGGGTCCATCAGTAGTCCATGCTGGCATAGCCTAAATGAAGAAGAACTCGTTCCTTCCAGATTTTGAAATTGTCACCCCTAAGCTCAGGAATTTCGGTAAGAATTTCAGCGAAACTAGAGGAAGATGAAGAAGCTCCATGAATAAGATTACAAACTTAGATTTTTAAAAATTGAGGCTTAATGAAGTCATGTTTTACCAATATATAACATGCTGAAGGATGAAATTTTATTAAACAAAAATTGCATGTGGGATAAAATTTTAATTTAATAAAATTGGATGTACATGATGATAGATTATTCAAATGAATTATTTGGAATAATTTAAGGTTTGATACTTCTATCTAAATTAAATTTTATGATAAAACTATTAAATTAATTATCATAACTCCTTTGGGTAAATTAAGAAAATTAATTTAATATATTATCCTAATTAATTATATAAATATAATAAAATCACTGTGGCGTAAAATTATTATATCTATATAATGAATCACAATTTATGTCCATTATGTGATCCTTCCAAATTAATATATAATTTTATATAATTAAAGATGATGCAACTACTCCCTAATTATTTAAAATTATATAGTTCACTAGACATTATGTTTTAGGCTCTATGAATACCTAAGAACAATTTTGTTATAACATAATATGCAATCACAGAAAGTAGTGCTCCTAGTGTGGTCGTCCAAAGATCATGAAAAACCGTTCTAGATTGAGTATTTGTCTCAGTTTCATGCGTTCTTATGTCAACCACAAAATTTTTTGTGTATTATTCATAATTTTATTCACCCTAAATATTTTAGGAATATAAATGTGCTAAATATTATTCAATTTATCTTAATATTTGAATATAATCTAAATATATCTAGTACAATAATGGAATATATAACGTATTTAAAATCATAAAGTCATACATATAACATTAAATATAATTATACTAAAAATAAATTTTGCATGAATAATAACAAAATAATCATACAAATTAGCATAATTATTTATATGTAGGAAAATAAATACAATAATTCCACATATACACTTAATGACAGAAAAATTCATGCTAAATAAGACAATAAAATCATTTATTGATTTGGTGAATTAATAAAATAATTGCACAAACTTAATTGTAAAACAAAATGTAATTACATTCTTAAAATAACATAATTATTTAATATTGCATGAATAAAGGAAATATATCATATAATAAACACACAAAAATCAAATATTTGCACATTTTAATTAATTTTCAAATAACATACAAATTGCCAAAATTATATGTTTTAATTAAATTGGAAAAAAAATTAAAAAATAAAATTTATTGTCTAAATAAGCATTAAAATCAAGAAAATAATGAAATTAAAAAAATAAATCAAAAAAAGGTAATTTTCGAAATTTTTATGAATTTTCTTCATTTTTTTAAAATCTGCCTTGGGGAAACGATTGTATTGTGTCGTATGACTCATCCAAACGACGATTCATTTTCTGCAGCTGAGACCAAAAACGAGATATCATTTTGGTCGTCTTCTTTAGCCAACTGAGTCGTTTTGACCCGATTTTTCTACAACAGGTCACACCGAACCGATTTCGTACCCGGTCTGAAATTGCCATTTTTGATGTCGAATTCTTTGTTTTTCAGCCCAGATCAAACCAAAATCAATTTATAAAGAGATTTCTCGTGTTTATTTGCATAAAAAAGTAACTAAAATTCGAACATTAATATCCACATAAATTTTTTCCATTATCGGGTTCGTAAGATTTCAGCGACATTGATGAGTTTGAAAACTCATTTTTAATGCATAAAATCATTAGAAAATATAAGCTAAAGGATTTCTAATAGCATTTAGATTAAAAAATGCTTTTGAATAAAAAAAACCAAAACATATAAACCTTCGGGTATAACACAAATGAATATATATATATATATATGACCAGATTATTATGTTTATATTGTCCAAAAAAATGTTAGATATGAACAAAATAACATATACTTAAACACAAAAGAAATACAAACAAAATCAAATAATAAATAAAATTTTGAGATACACGACCAAAAAAAAAAGAAGAAATTTAGATATATATATGTATGGAAGACTTCTTAACCCATAGATGGGTACTAATAATTATGATGATGTGGCAACATAGTGACTTGTTATAGCAAGTCACCAACAAGTAAATATTTTTTTCTACATTAATTTAGAATTTAGTTTTTTTTGCCATAATTAATGTTGTTTCCAACCAATAAGAGACACTAGCTATATTTAGAAATTGACATGCATTTGAAAAATGAAAAGTTTACAATATTATATTTTCATTATAAATACACATTTTTCATCAGGTAATCCTTCCAAAAATCTAAAAAAACAAATTTTATTTTTAGAAATATTAATTAAGAACTATAAATATGGGCCATTAATCTTAATCTAATGGTTAATATTAAAGTAACCATCTATGTGTAGTAACCATTAAGAATGCACCCATATATGTATATGTACAAAATTTAAACACACACGTATATATACATATATATATATATAGTTCATCGCAAACAATATAAATCAAGGCAGAGGTAAACTTGACTCTTGATACCAAATGTTAGATTAAATATTAATCTAGAAGCATAACAATCCTAATGCAGAATAAACCATTTGTTATAAAATTTAGAGGATCGAATATATATACCTCTAGTCATTGCTATTGATAATCTCGTTCTACAACTCTAGATCTACAAAAGAAAATAAGAGAAATTAGAACGAGTACACGGGCTTCCAAGCTCTCACTAACTCTTTTAGATGTAGTTACTAAAAGATAGAATAATTAGTAGCGAGGTTGGGGACTGGTACTCTATATTTATAGAGTGAGACATTCCATCAGAGTCTACGCCACAGATTGAGATATTCTCTTAATCAGTTGGGATATGCAAAATGGGGTAACAAACAAAATTTGGTAACAAATAATGTTGATCATAAATCAAAATATTTGTCAATAAATAAAATATTGACTTTGATATATTAAATCAATTAGTTGTAACAAATTTATTTTAAATACCATATAAATAAATATTCTAACAGTGGAGCTATGTCCAAAAGGTCTTATTTCCTTATAAGATGTTGTCTTTGGCTCTTTGGGGTCTGGTGATTTTTGGTTCTAGGCTTTGCTTTGTCCTTGAGTTTGTGGTTTTTATTCCTTATTCCTCCTGGGGTGCTAATATCTATTTAGGCTTGTGGTTGTTGTGTTCTCTGATGGACCCTTAGTTTTTAAGGGTAAGACTGTTGGGCTCAAAATATTCGGTCTAATATCTTGTTATTTTAGGAACAAGTAAAGCGGAGTGTTTAGGCTCGAATACAAGAGAAGCATTCAGAAGCCACGAATCAGAAGCAAACCACCCCTTTGTCCTATGCAAGTTGGATGGGCAAACAGACATTCTGGCGAGAAATTCAGTTATTCTGGTAACCAATCAGGAAGTAGATTGAACAACTAACTCTCTAGTGTTTTGTCCTATAAATATCACTTCACTAAAGAAGAAAATAGATACTGACTTAAGCATCGGAGTATCTTTCTTGCAGGTACACCCAGACGATTCAACGATCACCAGAGCCATCTGCACCACCGGAAAAAGATCTGAGAATCATCGTTTGATACCAAGTACTTCCCGAAATAGAAAGATTGAAATTGTTGCCTCAATAATTTGGCACCGTCTGTGGGAAACTTTGAATCAAGAAAGTTTTGCAAAATAAAGATTCATTCAAACGTGAAAGCCATGCCGCCGAAAACTAACAGAGCATCAACCACGGTCGTTCCTATTGCCTCCATGATAGATGTCAGTGAACAACTCGATAAGATGTGTCGATTATTGGAAGCCAACCAACATAAGTCTGATGAAGCCATTAGAGCATTGACAGCTGTCCAAGCAAAAATGGAGGTCGGAATTGTCGAATTATAAAGAGCAAATGAAGGCCTGTGCAAAACTCAAGACAAGGAAAAATCCAATCCTGATAGGTCGGAGACCTTGGTAGTCCAGGTTGACCCATCTGAAGACGACACTCCTCGCAGCAGGGAGGGATCTCAGGCCCCAATGCTATCGTCTCCAACACGTCAACAATGGAAGGCTGTCGAGCGATGGACCAAACTGTGTGAAACGCAAGTGGACGTCGATATAGAGCCATCACGAATGAACTGAGCCGCCACAGAGCGCGGTCATCTGCAAACTCATACCCGAGCCGTGCCCAAAGCAACCACTGAAGACCCTGTTTCCTTTGCTCAGTTCTTGGAGAATTGGAAAGAGGAAATGTTCCGAGAAGTAATGTGAAAATTCTCCGAGGGTCAACATGCGCACGGTTCTGACTTCGTCAAATTGGTATCAAGAACTACTGAAAGATCACCCTTCGCAGAATGGATCTAGAATGAGCCAAAACTAAGAGACTTCGTGATCCCTTCTCTACTAGCCTTCAACGGGAAGGGGGACCCACTTAGTCACTTGTTTCAGTTTCAACATAAAATGGCCTTAGAACTGAATAACAAAGCTATCCACTGCAAAGTGTTCTCCACAACCTTTCCCGGACTTGCTTTGTTGTGGTTCAGACTGCTCAAACTTGGTTCTGTCAGCAGCTTCTACGACTTCCGCAGAGCCTTTCTATAACAATACAATGCTAACCATAAGGCTCCATGAACTATGGAAAACCTCTATTGAATTGAGCAAGGAGAAAATGAACACCCGAAGCCGTACCTACAACGCTTTATCGATTTGGTGCACCAAATCCACAATGTAGAACCAAGGACTGTGACCAATCTCTTTGTTAAAAGTTTGCAAGTGGGGTATCTCTTCACTATGACCCCACCTTATGACATGGAAGAAATACAGATCCGTGCCAAAGGCATCTTTTGAGTTTTTGAGTGTCGCGAGCGTGCCCAAAAGAAGACCGCTCTCATCTCCATGCCACCCTCAAACAACCCTTTACCCCCATCTAAGGTGGAGAATAAAAGAAAAAGGCTCGAGTCAGAATCTCCGAAGGGGGGGAAGAGACCAAGAAACAACCGCGATTCCCCAGGATTATCTTCTTTCAAATACATTGTCCCGTAGGAAGTCATTTTTGAAGAAAACAAAGACCGACCTGTCTAGCGAGAACCTTACAAGATCACCACTCCTCCATAGAGGTGAGACAAAAACAAGTTCTGCATTTTCCACAAGGATCACGGGCATACGATATCTGAATGTCATAACCTTCACAACCAAATTCAGGGCTATATGAGAAATGGAAGATTAACTCAGTACATCAAAGGGTCTGATAGAGTAAGCATCCCGCAACCCAGTGTCACTCCCACTCCAGCGCCCACAATAACACCAACCTCAACAAACTTGGCCTCTTAAAGTTCGCAAGAACCTTAGAAGCAAGTCCTAATGATACAGGGCACCGTGGAGCCAACTATGGAGCAGGAACGAAAGACCAAACATCAGAGGCGAATGAAGGAAAGAGTGAAGCGATATAGGTCATTGGGGCATATTGTCAAATTTGTCTCTACAGAGAAGAGGTGTTATCCCGCTACTCCAATAACCTTCACAAAAGAAGACATGCGAGAAGTCCATTTACCCCAGATGACCTGTTGGTCATCAAACTCCAAGTGGATTGATGTCAATTAGGGAGACTTTTAGTCGATGGGGGCAGTGGCATCGATATCCTCTTCTGGGAAGCCTTTCAGAAAATGGGTCTTGAAGAGAGCCTGATTCGACCTTCTGTCGCACCAATCTTGGGGTTCAATAGCCAAAGAGTCTACCTAAGGGGAGCTATTAGACTAAATGTCGTCGTTGCAGAACGCAGTTTAGAAGTGGAATTTCTAATAATAGATTCCATCATGAGCTACAATGCAATCATGGGGCGAAGTTGGATCCAAAGAATGTAGGGCGTTGTCTCCACTTTGCACCAAGTCATGCGATGCGAGTCTCCCGATGGAAATCACACCATCGACATAAAAGGATGCCAGAGGCTGGCAAAGAAATGCTACTTGACCCTGAAAGAAATAAACAACGTGGACGCACCGACCTTTGATGACGTTCAAACAAAATAGCAATTATTGGGAAAATTACCAGCATATCTCAAGAGTATAGAAGACGAAGAAGAACACAAAAACCACAGTCAACTCTCGATGATTTAGAAGAAGTTTGCATAGACTCGAACGACCCATCTAAAAAATTGTTGGTAAGTGCTCAGTTGCCAGATCTTGAGAAGCAAGACCTGATTAAATTCCTCAAAACCAGAGTGAAGAATTTTGCCAGGTCCCCACATGACATGCCTGGCATCAACCTAGAAGTCATGTGTCATAGCCTCAATATATCGAAAGATTTTTCAGCCGTCAAACAGAGGCATAGAAGGTTTGCTCTCGAAGTTAATCAAGCAATATAAGATGAAGTGGAACGGTTATTGAGTATAGGTGCAATTGAGGAATGCCTATACCCTAATTGGCTAGCAAACCCTGTGGTGGTTCCGAAAAAGAATGGGAAGAAACTAGTATGCATCGACTATACCAACCTGAATAAAGTGTTCCCCAAAGATAGCTACTCACTCCCAAAAATTGATGAGATGATAGATGCTATGGCGAGTTATAAAAGAATGAGCTTCCTCGATGCCTACTCAGGATATAAACAGATCCCAATGAAGACAGAGGATCGGATTCACACTGCATTCACAACAGAATGTGGCTTATACTGCTACAAAGTCATGCCTTTTGGTCTAAAAATCGCAGGAGCAACATATAAGAGGCTAATGAACAAGCTCTTCTCTGCATTACTCGGAAAAAAATATGGAAGTTTATATTGACAACATGGTAATTAAATCTCAGCAAGGTATCACACATGTTGAAGACCTGACAGAGTGCTTCGACATACTTGATACGTATCAGATGAAATTAAACCCCGCCAAATGCATTTTCGGAGTTTCTTCAGGACAGTTTTTAGGGTATGTAGTCAGTAAGAGAGGCATCGAGGCCAATCCAACTCAGAACGCCTCATTGTCAGAAATTAAAGAACCAAGAACTATTCGCGATATCCAAACTATAACAAGCAAAGTAGTAGCCTTGGGTAGGTTTATATCCTGCATGTTAGGCCGCTGCTAACCCTTCTTTCAATGCATTAAGAAATCTGCCAACACAGCATGGGGAACAGAGCAAAATAAAGCTTTCAAAGAATTGAAGGTTTACCTAAGTACTTCGCCTATACTGAGCTCTCCTGTCCCCAATGAAGAACTCTTCTTATACATGTTTGTTTCTAACTTTGTCGTGAGTTTTGTGCTCTTCAGGGAAGAAGAAGGCCGACAGAAGCCAATATTTTACTGTAGTAAAATGTTGCTAGATGATGAAACACATTACAACATAATGGAGAAGCTCGTACTAGCACTGGTTACATCAAAAAAGAAGTTGCAGCAATACTTCAAAGGACATACCATCGTAGTGTACACCGATTATCCATTGAAATAAGTCTTAAGCAAATCAGACCTCTCTGGAAGAATGTCCAAGTGGGAAATTGACCTCGGTACGTATGATATACGCTTCCAACCACAAAAAGCAAAGAAAGGACAAGTACTGGCCGATTTCCTAGTCAAAATTCAATCATTTACACCCGAGATCGCCCCAGAACTACTAAATTCAGAAGAGGAATGGGTATGGACAATAAATACAGATAGAGCCTCAAACTCACATGGGGCCAGGATTGGCATCATCCTGGAGGCACCCTCTGGATTACAAATTGAGGAAGCCCTACGGTTATAATAACACGCGATAAATAACGAAGCCGAATACGAGGCTCTGATCTAAGGATTGGAATTGGCACGGAGCATGGGAAACAAACGAATACGAGTCAGAGGAGATTCTAAACTGATGGCAGAGCAAGTGGCTGGAAACTTTGATACAAGGGCACCCTATTTAATAGACCTCTAGAGAAAGTATCCATACTAAAGTCTCAATTTTGACAATTTAAGCTCATCCAGATCCCAAGGGAGTTAAATCAGAAGGCGAATGCCCTTGTAAAGAAAGCCTCTGTGGGAGAATACACGCGACATTCATCAATTTCCACAACTCTTAAACGAGAGAATCCACGAGTTTGCTCCGTTTTAATAGAACCCAAATGTTGGATGGACCCGATTATCCGATATCTGACAATATCTGAACTGCCTGCCAATATAAAAGATGCCAAAATTCTATGCCTTAGAGCTCAACGCTATTCCATGATCAAAGGGGCGTTGTATATCAAATCCTTTAATGGGCCCTACTTGCAGTGTTTACGCCCAGCAGAAGAGAATTTTATTTTTGGAAGAAATCCATGAAGGAGCTTGTGGAAACCACACAGGGGGTCGCAGCTTAGCACACAAGGTGCTAATAGCAGGATACTACTGGTCGTACCTGATGACAGAAGCCCGCTACTATGCAAAAAAGTGCAACAGATGCCAGAGATTCGCACCCACCATACACCAACCAGCACAAGTTCTGCATTCTGTCGTTGCCACATGGACATTCACGAAGTGGGGAATGGGTGTAGTGGGTGAGCTCCCCAGGGTAGCCGGGGGGAAGCGATACGCCTTGTTGACCACTGATTACTTCAAAAAATGGGTAGTGGCAGAAGCCTACACTACAGTAAGCAAAACAGACATCGTGAGTTTTATATCGAAACACATCATTTGTGTAATGACCCAACTATTTCTAAGACTTAGATCATTAACCCTACTAGACATAACTACTACTTTGAAGAGAACATACATGAGAAAAATTCATAACTTTATTGTAAATTTTAAAATAATATTTATAATACATAAATACATAAATGAGCTCATTGTTTTAAAATAAAACACAACATTAAATAAAATTGTTTACAAAGCTAAATGCGGAAAATACATAAAAACGTAACTTAAAGAGACTAAAGAAAAATAACGTCGTCCTCGAATCGACACGCAACCCATCTACTCCATTCACCTTAACACATACACCAAGCTTCCAAGAATCCTTCCGCCTTTGTATCTATTTTCCTGCATCACACTAAAAAGAAAAAGGAATGAGCCTAATGCCTAGCACGAAAAATCTACCAACATACATATATATACATATATATAACATCAAACGTAAACATAAGATCATAACAAAACATACACTATAAAATATATATCTCAACTATAACCCATGTACATGGTGAATATTGGGGTTTGCTAGCTAAGCAACTATAAGCCTCAAAATACAATGAGGTTTGCTAACTAAGCAACTATAAGCCCCAAGAACATAAAAGTGTTGGGGTTTGCTATATAAGCAACTATAAGCCCCAAAACATATATACTATAACATATCATAACATAACATATTATAGCATAATAATAACATACAAGCATATAAAAACTATCCTATTTTTCTTACCAACACCGGGATAATTGAGAGCAAATGCAGGACTTGGAACACTCCAAAAACCAGCAATAAAAATGGTGAGTATTTCTAAAGAGTAAAAAATGGAAACTAAACCTTCAAGACGAAACTTACCAAGAAAAGATCTTTAAGTTTCAAGAGCCTAGTCAAAAACCAATATCAAAAGTTAGGATCTGAATAAAAGGACTAAAGAAAACTAAAGAGTTTTAAAGAACTAAACTTAAAGAATAAGAGTACCTTAGTTGACCTTAAGGATTGGTCTATCTTCAATACCAAAATACACTAAACCTCACTTCCCAAGTATTTTATAAAGCTTAAGAATGGCAAAGCTTTTTCCCAACCCAAGTGTTTATCACTCTATGGTAGTACTAGCACCTTAAAGTCTGATCACAGCTGAAGAGTGAGTGGAAGGGCTGGGTGCTAGGTCCTATTTATAGAGTTCTAGGAATAAATATCTTCTTTTTTGGCTTTGAATAAAAATAATGAATAAAATTGAAAATAATTGAATATTCGTTAATTAGAGGCTGAAGACTCGGTCAAAACTATTCAGAGGTAGGTCTAAGGAGTCAAAGCTTATTTTAAAAAAATTAAAAACAACAATAAAAAAAAAAAAATTTAGGGCAATATATTGCCCCTATGTGGCGATATATCGGCTCTGCCCTATTCCCGAGCCTCCGTTCGTACGATTGTGCAACGTCAACGTGTTTTCCGTATTCTTCGTTAGGCGATATATCGGCTCCCAGATGCGATATATCGGCATACGTGAATATTTTAAACACGTAATTGCACTTTTTCAACATAATTAAGGATGGATAACTGCTTTGACTGAGTCAAACTACGTCCCTAACAATTTATGGTGAAGACTAAAGCTTATATTTCCTTATTTAATCATTAAAATACTTAATTCCTTAATGTACGCCCTAAATATCCGCACACTTTGGCAAGCTAAGAAGGGGCTTAACTCGGTCTGCCACGTGTCAACTATCCACCCGGAGCTATTTGTTGCCATCCCCTAATTTAACCAACCCGAGCTGGTTAATCATTTAGCTGCTCCCTGGAGCCATTGTGTCGACATGTTGAAAGCTACGAGCTAGCACCACATTATGCTCGTAGTGCGTCAGAGGCCTGACACCCCCGAATCCTTGTAAAGTCAACCACGCAATATAAACGTGCATATCCCAGGCGTCACGTGTCTATTCTATTCCTGAATTCTCGGACACGCAGTATAAACGTGCGTGTTCAGACATCCCACACCTGATTTGGGCCATGCAGCCCATTATCCCTCCTTACCTATTGATTAGACCACACTTCACTGCAAGGTTTAGGAATTAATCATCGATGTCACGTAAATGATTTGATGGATGAAGAGGTCACGAGATGACCCCAGTACCTACCCAGATATCATCTTCCTATAAATACCAAGACCCTGGATAGTGCAAGGGGTTGGGATATTTTTTGTAAAGAAGCACTCTGTAAGAAATAGTCAAGAGATATCAATAATATCGACTGGTGGACTAGAGAGATTTTAATCTTCGAACCACCTAAAAAGAAAGGGAGTGACCATCTTTATATTGCTATTAGTTTCCCAAAGCCTAGATTATAATTCTTTTTCATATTACAGTTTACCTATTTGCACTAATCCATCCTACTTATTCGTATAATTACCTGTTGGTGAAAAACCGCGTCAACAGTTTGGTGCTCTTGTTGAGAGGATTCAGATTGGTGGTATCACAATAACTTAATCATGGTGGTTACTTGGTCAAGGCATGGTAATGAGGCGGATCAACGTGATGGGCAGGAGGCCCACCATGCCGCCATATCCAACAAACCAAACCCTGAGGTCCAGCAGTGATCGGGAAAGCAGTCGATGGGCCAGGACGATACCGGGAGTTCGGTGCCCTGACTGCCAAATCCGAACCCGGGTTACCTGACGGCGACAGAAATAGAGAACATGTAGTTGAGGAGTCAGCTATCCAGAGCAAGTAGGAAAATCGAGGAAGTCTTGGCCCGACTACCCCCTCTTACAACCGACGTTAACGTCGGAAAGAGGCAAAGCAGGACTCACAAGTCCCGCCGGGATAGTCGACCCAGACCCAGTCAATCAGTCAAAACCTCAACTCCAAGTTCTGCACCCATGTCACACCATAACCAGGGAGCTATGTTTGAGGAGTTTCCCAAGGCCAATCAGCAATTCAGCTGATCAGTCAGAACCTCAACTCCTGGTTCGGCACCACCATCGGACGCACCCAGAAGGGCTCGTGGCATCTCGCGAAGGAGGTCCGGGGAAAGCTCGCATAGACAACCTGATTCAGCCAGCCCTCCCATGTCGCGATCAGACCACCGGGCGCAGAAAGCTGGAGACAGCAGAGCAGAACGACCACGAGCTAGTTTAATCCGACCGGACTGGACGAGGATTGCTTCACCAATTAGGCATCCCCCTTCGCCGATAAGATACCCCCATCTCCCCCTCATCCTGCTCGAGATATTCCAGTGCACGGGAGTAGCAGAAGGAATCCTCCTCCTGCCGGTCCTTCCCATCGCCCACGAGCACGCGGGGAGGTCCCGGATCCTCACCCCCGACAGCAGGCTCCAAACTTTTCCAACGGGAGCTACTGGACTGAGAGCCACCGAAGTGGCAGATCCGATGGAGACCTGCGTAATTGCTTAAGTTCGGCGCAAAGCCCTTATGCCACCTCGAGGGCTGACCTTCGAGATCGCCTTAACTCGCAGAGAGGGGATTCGGCCAGAAATGAAAGTCATGCTCGCCGAGAGGATGGTCTTTCCGAAGTACGTGGAAGTGGGAGTGTCCCACCTAACCAAGCTCAAGCTTGGAGGGAAAATAACCCCCCTAATGCGTACAATGGAACTGGAGTTGTTGAACAGCCCCAGAACAACCAAGGGACTAAGGACCAGACCCTAGAACGGTTAGCTCAGATGGAGGAGCTAATGAAGAAACTCTTGTCAGAAAAGGACAAGGATGAGTATGACTCAGGGGACGAGCTCGAGCTTTTTACCTCCAACATAGCAGCCACAACGTACCCATTGGGTTTCCGGATGCCCCACCTGTCCAAATTCGATGGAGACGGGGACCCGTCGGATCATTTGGGTATGTTCCATACCCTGATGATGGCCCATAATATCGACCCCGAGCTGAGGTGCTTGATATTCCCTTCCACCTTGATCGGGCCAGCTAGGCAGTGGTTCAAGAAGTTTAAAAAGCATTCCATCAGCTCGTGGAAGAATTTTTCTGCCGATTTCAAGAGGGCATTCCGAGCTTCTCAAGCTGCCTGTGTCAAAGCTGACACCCTAGCGAACGTGAAGCAGCAGCCTGGGGAACCTTTAAAAGCTTACATGAGCAGGTTTGCAAACATCGTGGCTCGAGTCAGGGACGCAGACGATAGTTCCAAGCTTATGGCCTTGAGGACAGGAATCCTCATTGGAGGTGGGCTATGGAAAGAGATCCAGAGAAGAGGTGTCAGCACCGTGGATGAATTCCTGAACAAGGCCCAGGAATGGATAAACCTAGAAGAGGCGCGAGCATCGGTCGCGGGAACCAGCCAAACCCTTGATCAACCCATTGGAGCAGAAAAGGATGTCGTGAAAACGACTCAAACCGTTGCCCAGAATAATCAAAGGGGTGGAGGCAAGAGAAAGGGGAGCGGCGAGGGCGGCCAACACGGTCCGAAGAAGAACAAGCCCGCGGAAAAGTTTAAGCCAGTCTACGCGGCCTATACCGAGCTCACAAACACTAGGTAACACATTTTCCTAGCAAATTCTGCCTGCCTCCCCAGGAAAAGGCCGGAGCCTTTGAAACACCAGAAGGCTAAGAGGGATCTTTCCAAGTTTTGTCGATTCCACAACGACATTGGCCACAACATTGAAAATTGTAGGCATTTGAAAGATGAGATTGAGACACTCATCAGAGCCGGAACTTTGGCTCAGTATGTGCGGAATCGGGTTACTACTGGTCAGCCAGCCCCGGAAGCTCCGGTAAACCAGCCTGGGCCCCGGATAAATCAGGATACCCCTCCTCCTGTAATAGGAGGAGAGATATCCATAATCTCCGGAGGCCCCCACCTGGCCGGCACGAGCAGAGGTGCCCAGAAGAGATATGTCAATGAGTTGAAGGCTCATAACGGAGTGGAATTCATCCCGGAGCAGCGTCTACCCAAACAGCAGCGATTGGAGAGGCAACCAATCATTTTTACCGAGGAAGACGCTGGTCACGTCCAGTTCCCCCATAACGATCCTCTAGTCATAACCATTCAGCTCGCCAACTAAAGAGTTAGGAGAATACTTGTCGATAATGGGAGTTTGGTGAAACTGCTGTTTCGGTCTACGCTGGAGAAAATGGGATTGTCCGTAACCGAGCTAAAGGCCACCTTCATGATGCTGTATGGATTTTCTGGAGAAGGGTCGATAGCGATAGGAACAATCAAGCTAGTAATAACCGTGGGAGAGGGACCCCAAACTGTCTCAAAGCTCCTCGAGTTCGTGGTTATCAATTGTCCTACCGCGTACAATGCTATTTTGGGCCGGCCTACGTTGATGGCATTTGAGGCCATAACTTCTATCCACCATCTCGCAATCAAATTCCCCTCCTCTACGGGGATATGTACGGTCTGAGGTGATCAGATCGCTGCCTGGGAATGCTATAGCATTTCCATGAAGGGAAAGTCACAACCCGGGCAGCAGACGATGACCATTCAGGGTAGAAGTGAGGAATTTCAGGAAGTAGGATATATTCCTGAGATAGAAAAACCTCAGGAAGCCAATGGGGAAGGTATCACCTTGAATGATGATATCGACCCCAGGATAGGCGAAGATAGACCTGAGCTCCAGGCCATCGAAGAGCTCAAAGAGGTGAACATCGATCCGAGAGACCCCTCGAGGGTGGTGAAGCTTGGTAAAAACCTGTGTAATGAGAGAAAGGCGGAGCTGCTGATGTTTCTGCAAGAGAATCTAGATGTGTTCTCCTGGTCTCATAAAGACATGACAGGGATCAGCCCAAGTGTCATCATGTGCACCCTCAAATTGGACAAAAACGTGCCTGCGAAGTCCCAGAAACAAAGGCGCCTGGGCACGACCCGAGTTGAGGCCTTAGAAGAGGAAGTTGCTTGACTCTTAAGGTGTGGATTTATTCGCGAGGAAAAATACACGATCAGGGTCGCCAATCCTGTTTTGGCCCCGAAGCCCAATGGGAAGTGGCGGACCTGCATCGACTTTTCTGATCTAAATAAAGCTTGCCCCAAAGATTGCTTCCCCTTGTCGAGAATTGACCAATTGGTGGACGCCACTGCGGGGCACGAGCTCATGTCCTTCATGGATGCATACTCGGGTTATAACTAGATCTCCATGAATCTTGTGGACTAAGAACACACTAGCTTCATGACTCCAACTAACGTTTATTGTTACAAGGTCATGCCCTTTGGGCTGAAGAATGCAGGAGCTACATATTAGAGATTGGTCAACAGGATGTTTGCTAATCAGATCGAGAAAAACATGGAAGTGTATGTTGACAACATGTTGGTCAAGTTGAAAACTGCCGATAACCATGTCCCTGATATGAAGGAATGTTTTAAGATTTTAAGACAGTACGACATGAGGCTGAATCCCCAAAAATGTACCTTCGGGGTTGCGTCAGGAAAATTTCTGGGTTTCATAGTCAACACCAGAGGAATAGAGGCAAACCTCGATAAAATCAGGTCACTACTCGAAATGCCATCACCCCGGTCGCGAAAAGACGTCCAAAGTCTAACAGGAAGGGTGGCAGCCCTTAATCGGTTCATTTCCAAATCAACCGACAAGTGTTTGCCATTCTATAACCTGCTCCGGGGAAATAAAAAATTTGAGTGGATCGATGAGTGTGAGCGTGCTTTCCTCGACCTAAAATCACATTTAGCTGAGCCGCCTGTGTTATCTAAACCAATGGCAGGAGAGCCTCTTTTTCTTTACCTAGCTATAACGGAAGATGCAGCCAGCGTTGTGCTGGTTCGTGAAGAGGACCGATCTCAGAAGTCAGTCTACTACATTAGCAAGAGGCTCCTCGGAGCCGAATCTAGATGTCTAATGATGGAAAAGATGGCGTTCTGCCTTATCACGACCTCCAGAAAGCTCAGGCCGTATTTCCAGTCCCATTCAACCCACGTCATAACTGATCAACCTTTAAGGCAAGTTTTGCAGAAACCTGAGGCATCGGGACGTCTTTTGAAGTGGGCTATTGAGCTCAGCCAATTCGAGATACTATACGTGCCACAAACTACGATCAAAATCCAAGCTCTAGCTAATTTTGTGGCAGAGTGCACGGGATTCTAAGAGGAACCAGTGGAAGAACCAATGCGGAACTCGTGGAAAGTCTTTGTGGACGGTTCATCTAATGAGAACGGGTCTGGAGCTGGATTCATTTTGATATCCCTAGAGGGACATCAGTTCCACTCCGCGTTACGGTTCGGATTCGAAGCGTTCAACAACGAGGCCGAGTACGAAGCCTTATTGGCTGGGCTAAGGGTGGCCTCCATCCAATGCTATAGCGATTCCCATCTCGTGGTAAACCATGTATCAGGAGAATACCAAGCGCGGGGAACCAAGATGGCGGCCTACCTGGCCAAGGTAAAGAAGGAGCTGTCTGCATTTGAGTATAGCCTAGTTGAGCAGATATCTCGGGAGCAGAACGCCAATGCTGACGCCTTAGTGAAGCTCGCCACCTCCGGGGAGACCGAAACCTTGGGCCTGGGACTGGTGGAATTCTTGGAAAGGCCAAGCCGACCTGGATGACTCCCATAGTCGAGTACCTCACAACAGGAAAGCTATCTGAAGAGCGAAACGATGTGAGGAGGATACTTTACCAAGCTCCAAGGTATACAATGGTAGAAGGGACGTTGAACAGGTGTGGCCTTTCTTTACCTCTTCTGCGGTGTGTTCTGCCAGGTGAAGCCAAAACTATTCTGCAAGAGGTGCATGAGGGATTTTGTGGGGGTCACGCTGGGGGGCAAAACCTGGCCTTGAAGATACTGAGGCAAGGATAATATTGGCCCACTCTATCAAAGGACTCGATTTCTTACGTCCAAAAGTGCGACAAGTGCCAGTGGTTCGCCACGATCACACGAGCTCTGCCTGTCGAACTAAAGATGGTCTCGTCCCCGTGGCCGTTTATGGTCTGGGGAATTGACTTAGTTGGTGCCCTACCCACGGGAAAAAAAGGAGTTCACTATGCAGTGGTGGCTATTGACAACTTCACGAAATGGGCAGAAGCGGAGCCCCTAGCGACAATTACGTCAAAGAGGGTCCTCGACTTTGTGGTCAAGAATATTGTCTGCCGATTCAGGCTGCCAAAGAAGATCGTGTCGGATAACGAAACCCAGTTCGATAGCGACCTCTTCACCGAAATATGCGAAAGGCACGACATAGTTAAAATTTTTTCCTCCGTGGCCTACCCCCAGGCTAATGGGTAGGTCGAGGCTATGAACAAGACACTCAAAGCGAGCCTTAAGAAGAGGCTGGATAAAGCCAAGGGAGTTTGGTCTGAACAGCTCCCCAGGTTCTGTGGGCATACTGGACCTCACACCGAACTTCGACGGGGCACACTCCTTTCTCCCTGACTTTCAGAAGCGAGGTCATCCTTCCTAACAAAACAAAAATAGCCTCGCATAGAGTCCGGGCGTTTGACCAAGACCAGAACGATAAATCGCTTAGTGCGTCCCTCGACTTAATTGATGAAAAACGAGAAGATTCGCAGTTGCAGCTCGCGCATTATCAACAAAAAATCACTTGGTATTTCAACTCAAGGGTCAAGAAGCGCGTCTTTAACTTAGGCGACCTGGTGCTCCGAAGGCTCTTTTCAACCGGTAAAGATCCCAAGGACGGAGTTTTGGGACCAAACTGGGAAGGACCCTATCAAATAATGGAGGTTGTGAAGGAAGGAACCTTTAAGCTTGCTCGGCTTAACGGGGAAATAGTCCCACGAACATGGAACGCTGTGCACCTAAAGAAATATTATCAATAGTCGTGCTTTTGTAAGGCTTAATTATAAAAGCCACCATGTTTTATTAAAAAATGAGCATATTTCTTGTGTCATATGTGTTATCCCCCAAATTTGAAAACGATGACGTGGCAATAGAAGTGACAAATGGCAAGGAATGGCTGGGTGATCTGGCTTAGGAGTGATCTGGAAGACCGATGAAGATTTTTCTCCGGCTAGTCATGTACTTGTCCGACCAGTCATGTGATTGTCCAACCAGTCATGTGCTTGTCCGACTAGTCATGCGCTTGTCCGCCCAGTCATGCGCTTGTTCGACCAGTCATGTGCTTGTCCACCCATTCAAGTGTTTGGCCGACCAGTGGAGTGCTTTGGCCCTTCAGTTTTCCTCCTGGGTGTGATGTGGACCGACTAAATAGAACAGGGCTACGCAAAAGATCCCAGTAACGACTTCAACAAGAATCGGTCATACCTGCGCGGGAATATCTCAGATTATCCCACAAAAGTAGTGTATTGTTGTATTTTGAATATTATTATTAATTAAATATAGTGAGAATAACAAAATATCCTAATTATGGGGGACATCATCTGTACAATCCTGAGCCTATAAATACAAGGCTCATGGCATCATAAAAAAGATTCAATTCTTATTTTCTGAGAGAATATTTGTATCTGGAGAAAAATATTGTATTCATTTCATCTGCACTAAAGAAACTCAGTTGACTCAGGTTCATCTGATCTTGAGTGTAGATCTATAATCATAACTCTAAGTGGACTAGGCTATTACCAACACATTGGGGCTGAACCACTATAAAAATTGTCTGTGTCGTGATTTTTCTCTTGAAGGTTTTTTTCGTTTTGACGTCTACACGTCGTTGGCCAAAAATGCGATCAACATTTTGGTGCTTTCATTGAGAGCCTGAAGAGAAGAAACACACGATTATCATATCGAAATGGCGCCCAAGAATACCAATGTGGCATCCAAAAATTCAGGCACGTCAAAAGAGCCTGCTAGATCAGAATATCCGGGACCGCAGAACCCAGAGACTGAGCCCAGGGTTTTTCTCGAGGAGAGCACTCCAGAAGTTGAACAACTCCAGGAAGCAATAGGTACTTTCCAAGAGGAGATGGCACAATTCAACGCCCGACAGGAGTCTTTCGCTGAAGAGATGGCCAGGCAGAGAGCTGCGTTAGAGCAGTAAAGGCGCGATATGGAGGCCAGAAGTGAAGAGCTCAGACAACGACAGGAAGAAGTTGACCGAAGACATCACGAAGCAGCACTTGCTCTAGAAGCGGCTACCCAATTGGCCCAAGCCAATGCTCAAGCCACGACATAAGCAGCCACCGAGGGAGCAAGAAATAATAATGCAGATCGGAGGACCACTGACAGAGCCAATTCCCGAGGACCGGACAGAAACAGGAGTAACCCCCTGCTCGAGAAGATGATGGGGACTGATCCAGGACTGCCTCAACGCAAAGGGAGCACCCTAGAACCCCCTCCTGGAGCCACCGATCAGAAACTTCTAGATCAGGGAGTCACCGATCAGGCAGTAAAAAGACTCCACCCAGGCAGGATCAAACCAGGACTCCTCGAGATATGAGGACTTCACAATTCAAAGATGGGCATGGTCGTGATGAGGCTGATAGTCATCACACCGACCAGTCAAAGGAAAAGGTGGGCAATGACCAACAAGGAGGAAAAGACTGCCCGGGGCGTACCGAAAGGCCTCCACTGCACCCCGGCCAACAGTGTAGTAGGAGAGAAGTCCCGCGTAATTATCCCTCTGGAAAATTGATGAGTACGGTGTTCGATCGGGCAGGAGAGCATGCTTCCTGGAAGGATCTAAGGAATGTTATCACCCACAAGAGGAGGACCGTCCCGGTCGAAGGGAAAAATTTTAACCGCCCTGCCAGTCAAGTAGAAATACTTGACGACAGTGCACCAGATGGTAATGCCCGACCAAGCGGTCAAGACCTTGGAACTTCGTCAGTTGCACCAGCCATCCAAGCCCAGCTTGACATGCTAGCTGCTGCAGTGCAAGGTTTGTCAAAACGACCTTCCGAGATAGATGCGATAGACCACTGGAGTGGCAGCCCATTTTGTGCCCGGATTAGAGTAGCCCAGCCGCCGGCAATATATAAAGCACCTGTTCTGCCATTATATACAGAAAAGGCAAATCCCATTAGACATGTTGGGAAGTTTGAGGACCAGATGGAATTGCTCGGAGTAAGTGACGATTATCGGTGTAGAGTTTTCCCGACTACTTTGTCAGATACCGCCCAGGAATGGTATTGGAAGTTTAAGCCGAACTCCATTACCTCTTGGGAAGCATTCAGGGAGGAGTTTTGTAGAAAATTCAACACTGCCCGGACTCCACCAGTTTATGCCAACCACTTGGCAGATATCAAACAAAGGAAATATGAGTCTTTAAAGAATTATATACAGAGATTCATGAGAGAAGCCAATAGAGCAACTGCTGTAGGAGACGAGGGGAAGATGGTTGCCATATCCGCTGGGATAACTTATCGGAGCCCTTTGTGGGATAGTATACACAGTAATCCAATTTCAACACTTCAACAATTTCTTGACCGAGCAGACAAGTATATGAAATTGGATGATGCAATCGAGAAAGAGGAGAATGGCATAAACAATCCGGGTGGATCAACTGACTCTCCTAATAATGGTGGAAAGAAATGTGGAAATAACGGGTTTGACCACCATGAGGAAAAGAAAGCAAAGTCGAGTTCAAACAAAAAGTCAACCAAGTATGAGCCTCAGTTCACTAATTACACCACTCTCTCGACCAGCCGAGTGGAAATATATCTTGCTAGTCATGAAGAGGTTTCCTACAAGAAACCTCCACCCATTAGGAAAGAGATGAGGAAGAGAGATATGAATAAGTTTTGTCGTTTCCATGGAGATTATGGTCACGACACGAACGAATGCAATCACCTCAAGGACGAGATAGAATTTCTTCTCCGGCGGGCAAGTTGAGTAAGTACCGGGCAGAGACACCCAAAGGAGAAGGAGGCAGCAACAATCCTGGGTTCAAACGACAAAGAAATCCACCCTTGCAGCCTGGGCATGTGGACTTTACCTTAGACACTATATGTGGAGGTCCACACTTGGCTGAGGATAGCAACGAAGCAAGGGAGAGGTATGCTGAGCGGGAGTGCTAGGATCAGAAACCATTGGAGCGGCGAGCATCGGAGGATATATTATCACTAAATACTGCTTTCAGAGTGGTAGTTTAATTTCAAGTTGTTTAACTTGTTATTTACATTTGGTTTATGAGCTGGTTATTTGCTGATCAGTCAACTATTTTTGAACAATTTTTGTTGTTTAAGACTCGTTATTAGACACGTTTTGTCCTTTTTAATTTACGAGTAATAAAAGAGACTATGCGCAGCGTGGTCGATTCTTGCTACAAATATGCATGTGTGTTAATTATTCGAACAGTGTTCAACTGGTCGGTAAAATCGGACAGTGTTCAACTGGTCGATACATTCAAGTAGTGTTCAACTGCTCGAATATTTTCCATATATTCTATGTGTTTCACGAGCAATTAACTGCTCGAACAGATTCGGTCAAGTAGCAAGTGACTAAGGATCTTTCAACCCTTGATCACTTGGGGGGCACATGGGGTATACTGGTATATAATTTAACACAGGAAATAAGAGCACGAGTTAAGATATCTGTTTTTAGGCTAACTTGTAAATTTTCGAAGTCCAAAAAGGCCATTAAGCTAACTTGTTTGACAAAGCTTAAGTAACTTGGAATTTTTTAAAATTTCAAGTTAGAAGCAGATATTCGTGTGACAATAAATATTATGCTCATAAAATGTTAGAGCAATAAGAGTGTGAGAAAGTATACTTAGTATGGACTTATGAAATGTCTAGAATTTCAAAGTTAGAAAACTAAGTACTCATGCGAAAATATAAGGCATACATAAGAGTGACTTTACTATTCACAAAAAACTTATAACTTTTTAAGTCTAAAAATACTTAGAATGTTTTAAGTTAACAAAGAAAAGTAAAGTATAAAAGCCAACAGCTCGGTTGTACGAGAAAAATATCACTTCACAAGAAAAAAGAGTAAACCACTGGCCACGTACTAAGTTTAGCTGATCAGGTGCAAAGTTTTCTTGGTCGGGAGAGTAGATACAACTTCCCTGGTCAGCTGAGCATATATCACTGGTCCATTAGGAAACTCTGTTGTTGAGCATGACTAACAATGATGAGTTCCTGGAGTAAGTCATTTTTTACAAGCCCGAGGACATAAGGGCATGCATCCGAATGGTTAGGCTATGGTGTTCGAGTAGCCAGGCACATAGCAAAGCAGCTATGCGTGTCCGAGTGGCTAGAGGCATGTCTGAGCAGTGAGGCTGCAGGTGTCCGAGTGGCTAGAGGTGTGTCCGAGCGGTGAGGCTGCATATGTTCGAGTGGCAGCATGCGTGACCGTGCAACTGCATGCGTCCGAGGGGCTAGGTTCCTGATTTGAGTAGATGGCGTGCATCCGAGGAGCCAGGCAACAAGAGGTGTCCGAGCGGATTGGTGCGTGTCCGATCAGCTGGGAGATGGTGCTGCATCCGAGGGTACGTCTGAGCGTCCGAAGGCTTGTGTTCGATCGGGGTGTGGGTTGTGTCCGAGCAGTAGGGGTGCGTCCGAGCGGATGTGGGCTGCGTCCGAGCGGACGGTGGCATTCGTCCGAGCGGACGGTGGCATTCGTTCGAGCAGCTGAGGTGCACCTTCAAGGGGCTGCCGTCTGTGACCGAGGGGATGCTAGCTGGCCATCCGAGGAGCCTGGTGCTTCCGAGGGTCCGTGTCCAAGAGGTTGAGCATATATTTGGAGTGGTGTCCGAAGAGCTAGGGAGGCGTCTGAGCAGCAGGAAACAATACACCCAAGGGTTAGCAGTCAAGAAATTATTTGGGTCCCGGGGACCAAACAGGCATTTCAAATCAGCTATTCAAATGAGCTCAAAAAATGGAATTTGAAGAAATCAAAAGAAAAGTTCGATCGTGGGTTTATTACAAAAGTGAAAATTACCGACTGGATGGAAGTTTTTGGATGACGTCAAAAACATTTTGCTAGAAGAAAAGTTTATTATGTGAGTATATCATATAATAAACTTGGGGGGCAAATGTTATCCCCAAAATTTGAAAATGATGACGTGGCAATAGAAGTGACAAATGGCAAGGAATGGCTGGGTGATCTCGCTTAGGAGTGATCCGGTAGACCGATGAAGATTTTTGTCCGGCCAGTCATGTACTTGTCCAACCAGTCATGTGATTGTCTGACCAGTCATGTGCTTGTCCGATCAGTCATGTGCTTGTCTGCCCAGTCATGCGCTTGTCCGCCCAGTCAAGTGTTTGGTCGACCAGTGGAGTGCTTTGGCCCTTCAGTTTTCCTGCTGGGTGTGATGTGGACCGACTAAACAGAACAGGGCTACGCAAAAGATCCCAGTAACTGCTTCAACAAGAATCGGTCATACCTGCGCGGAAATATCTCAGATTATCCCACAAAAGTAGTGTATTGTTGTATTTTGAATATTATTAATTAAATATAGTGAGAATAACAAAATATCCTGATTATGGGGGACATCATCTGTACGATCCTGAGCCTATAAATACAAGGATCATGACATCATAAAAAGGATTCGATTCTAATTTTCTGAGAGAATATTTGTATCTGGAGAGAAATATTGTATTCATTTCATCTGCACTAAAGAAACTTAGTTGACTCAGGTTCATCTGATCTTGAGTGTAGATCTATAATCATAACTCTAAGTGGACTAGGCTATTACCAACACATTGGGGCTGAACCACTATAAAAATTGTCTGTGTCGTATTTTTTCTCTTGAAGGTTTTTTTCGTTTTGATGTCTACACGTCGTTGGCCAAAAACACGGTCAACAATATGTTTCCATGTGCGTATAGGCTTAAAAGAGCATGTTCAAAGTAACCAAGAAAGATCTCTTTCTGCTTACTTGGGGGGCATATATCTTGGATACGACCAGGTCCTAAAACTTAGAAGTTAGTTAAATTGATTAACCAGTGTTTTTCCTAAAGAGCACGAGGTGTCGATAAAACTAACGCGAACTAAGTTTTTAAATTAAATGTCCTGGACACAACCAGGTCCCAAAACTTAGAAGTTAGTTAAATTGATTAACCAGTGTTTTTCCTAGAGAGCACGAGGTGTCGATAAAACTAACGTGAACTAAGTTTTTAAATTGATATCCTGGATACGACCAGGTCCTAAAACTTAGAAGTTAGTTAAATTGATTAATCAATGTTTTTCCTAAAAGGCACGAGGTATCAATAAAATTAACGCGAACTAAGTTTTAAAATTGATGTCCTGGATACAACCAGGGCCTAAAACTTAGAAGTTAGTTAAATTGATTAACCAGTGTTTTTCCTAAAGAGCACGAGGTGTCGATAAAACTAACGTGAACTAAGTTTTTAAATTGATATCCTGGATACGACCAGGTCCTAAAACTTAGAAGTTAGTTAAATTGATTAACCAGTGTTTTTCCTAAAAGGCACGAGGTATCAATAAAATTAATGCGAACTAAGTTTTAAAATTGATGTCCTGGATACAACTAGGGCCTAAAACTTAGAAGTTAGTTAAATTGATTACAGTATTTTTTCTAAAGAGCACTAGGTGTCGATAAAACTAACGCGAACTAAGTTTTTAAATTAAATGTCCTGGATACAACCAGGTCCCAAAACTTAGAAGTTGGTTAAATTGATTAATCCGTGTTTTTCCTAAAAAAACACGAGGTATCAATAAAATTAACAAGAACTAAGTTTTTAAATTAAATGTCCTGGATACGACCAGGTCTTAAAACTTAGAAGTTGGTTAAAATTGACTGGCAGTGCTTTACAGTCTCAAAGAAAAAGTCAATAAACTAACACGAACTAAGTTTTTACCAAACATATCATATTAAAAAGAAAAATAAATGATGAAATAACTAAAATCATAAAATTGTCTCGAGGAGAAAAACCATGTAATAAATAATTACAAAAGATAAAAATAAAAAAAAGGAAAAATCCTAGGCCCCCCCAGGTCGCTCCGAGGACGTCACCTCCTCAGCATCCTGCTCGCCGTCAGCAGAGGTCTCCCCGGTCTCAGACGCCGCTGGCAACTCCGATTGTAGCCGAGCCTTGAACTTCTCCAGGTAGTGTCCCCATGCCTCGGGGGCCATGAAGGAAAAGTTCCATCCTGGTTGAAGGCCCAGCAGTGGTACAACATACTCTCCATGGAGAATGCTGATGTCTCCTTCTCCTCCCGGACGGCCGCCTCGGCTACCACACGCTTTGCCTTGGCCCCCTCAAGCTCAACCTGGAGAGCTGCCAAAGTAGCTCTCGCCTCCTGTTCGCCTGCCTGAGCTGCGACAAGGGTAGCTTTCACTTCCTGCTCGGTTGCTTGGGCAATAGTGAGGGCAGACTTCGCTTCTAGCTCACTCGCTTGGGCCACCGCCAGGGCAGCCCTGACAGTCTATTCATTCTGCTCCGATGTAGCGAGAGTAGCTTGGTCAGCTTGGTCTTAATCTCCTCATTCTTGGACCTAGCCCGGGAGGTGCTGCGGTGGAGAGTCAAGACCGCCTGCAAAAAGTAAAGGAACAGTTAGACACATTCCCGAAAAGTAAGATGTAAAAAGTGGTCGGTATAAGTACTTACTGTGAGGTTCATCCCGAGATAAGATTCCATCACATTCTCAGGGCTCCTCTCCTTGATTTCCCTCAGATCGGTGGGCTTGGCTTTGTAGAAGTGCTCCCCCGAGTAGTTTGCCGTCTCGTAGACGGTCCCCCAGAAAGTGTCTGGAATCAGCTCCAGATCCAGAGAGTTGACGGGGATTTGAACTGTGGCAGCAGGCACCACCGGAGCTTGGGGACCAACCGGTGCTACCGGTTCCCGAGCAGGAGGAGGAGGAGGGGGAGGAAGGTGAGGAAATGTCGCAGTAGCTCCAGCAGCAGGAGAAGCTCTTAGGCCCGAGCTTTTTCCCTTAGCTGGGGATTGAGAGGTGGCTGCAGCCGGGGGCAGCGTTTTCTTAGAAGAAGGCCGAAGCCTCTTGACGAGGGGACCCTCGATTGGCTTCCCTCTTGGGAATATCGATCGGATGTCAGGTCCTCCCCTCTCTGCCATCTCCTCACCTGAAAAGAAGAATGGAAAATACGTTAAGGATACATGCACATTCTTCAAAAGAAAATTATTAACAATAACACAGTAAAGAAATTTTTTTCCTACCCTCCGAGCTAGAGGAAGAGTCTACTTCCACGACCTCCGGCCTCAGAGCTGCTACAGGGGAAGGAGAATCTAAAACAACCACTTCTTGAATTGTGGGAGGTGTCAGCTCAGGCTCTACCTCGAGGCTAGATTCCTCCACAAATTTCCAAGTCCAGGGGTAACTATACCCTTTAAGAGAGAAGGCCACAACCTAAGGTTGGTCCCGTACTCCTCAAAGAAGGTCGACCTAAAGGACAACGTATTGTCTACTACTATGGTACCCCTAGGACGGCCCGCGTCATTACGCAGTACTAACTGGTCTACGCATTGGAGTAGGGTTACATTGAGATCTAGGTCATTTCGGTGGTGGTGCACGAGCTGGTGTGGGTTAAACCTAACTAACCTAAGGTCTACGGCTGCCCTATCTAGGTCTCGAAAGAGATAGGGGTTACCTTGGCCGGAGGGGCCGGCTGCTGCCCCTTATTGAGCTCGATCCAAATCTAGATCTTGGGCAGCCTCCGGAGCTCTCCTCTTCCGCACAAGGGGTGCCTCAGGCTCATCTTCCTGCTCGTCGCCCTTGCCAGCCGCGACCTCGACCTCAGGAATGGTCTCCATCACTCGGGCTGCTGGTTGATTGGCCCGCGTCCTCCTCAAGGCCAGAGTCTGGCCTGTAGAAATCAGCTTACACGCTAGCATTGTCTCATCAGTCATAAGCTGGCGGTTATCCTTACCACTCGACGGAAGCCTCGCCAAGGTGTCATATTGACCCCCGAGGGTCACTGATTTGGTCGTCCTCGCAAAGATGGCTGCACGACGTTGTTCCAGTCAGTATACACGCAAGAAAAAAAAATAAAAAGGAAAGAAAAGAGTTTTTTTTTAGCCATGGGTTGAGAATGGAAAGCTTACGAGGACGGTTGAAGTAGTGGTGCTCGCAGGAACGAAACCCCGTCGACATGAAGAACTGGTCCTTGAAGTCATTGGGGTGGCTGGGCAGCTCGATAACTGCAGGAGAGTTTGGGAAACGAGTCAAGTAATAGAACCCGAGCTAGCTTTGAGGCAGAAGAAGTAAAGGATGTCCGCTGGAGTAGGGACCTCCCACTCCTGCTTCAGGAAGAGGTACCTCAGCCTCGCCAGCAGACGGTAGGAGTTAGGGGGCAGTTGGAAGGGGGCCAGCTTCACGTAGTTTAGGAAATTCTCGAAGTGCTGGTCCAGAACGAGGAAAAGCTTAAATAGGCGACCTAAAAATAGAAAAGGGAAAATAGCGTGAGAAGAAATGATTTTCATACATGGGCTAAGGTAATCTCAGCCCATGGTGTGTGAAGTCACGCATTGCCTTAGTCACGCGCCCACGTTCCCAACGGATCCCTGATCTCCAGGGATCTTTGTGTCAGGAAGGGCAAATTATTGCTTGCCTTGGAAGGGAAGTTTTGGGAGCAAAATCACCTAGGAAGCGTGACCCCTAAGCTACCCGGTTTTGCACCCTAAAAACCTATCACCTTCCATGCTCTAAATAGGCATTTCAAAATTTTACCCAGAAAGTAACCCAGAAAATTACTCAAAAGTCCCCTAGTTATGAATATCACATTCCTAGACATGTTTCTAAGTGTAATCAATATGCCTAGAATTGGAACCTACGCACCAAAAGACCAGCCAAAAAAAACCTATTGTTTACGGCTAAGAAATAAATTTTCCTATCAAAGAAATAGGGAAATCGAAACATGCAAACGGATAGGAAACTCACAGTGTATTTTTCTGGATGAAAGTTGTAGAAGACGTAAGGTCAGGAGTCCTGGTTGAATCCTTAAAGCTGGAATTCTGAGAGACTCTTGTGGCGAGAGCGTGGGGATCTCTGGGATTATGACCAGAAGAAGAACTTCTGAAACTAAAAAAGAGAAAATGAGGAAAAAATTTCAAGCGAAGAGTGACTAGTACTGAAGATTGCCCTCCGTATATATACGTAAGAGGCATGAGGAAACAAGGAATGTTCGATCAAATTAACGCGAGATACGGGGGTCATAACTCGGGAGGCAAAACGACAGCAGAAAGGTGGCTAGGCCATTTAATGCAATTCTCGGAATCCGAACGGTCGCCAACCACGGGGTTCCATGTGTCCGGCACCAATATAGTGGGCAGGACATGAAGAGTCTAAAGGGAAGTTTAAAAATCCCCCGCTGTGAAGATCAGAGGTGACATCATAAGTCACGAGCAGGGGCTTGGGGGGAAAATGTACGCCCTAAATATCCGCGCACTTTGGCGAGCTAAGAAAGGGCTTAACTCGGTCTGCCACGTGCCAACCGTCCACCTGGAGCTGTTTGTTGCCATCCCCTAATTTAACCAGCCTAAGCTGGTTAATCATTTAGCTGCTCCCTGGAGCCATTGTGTCGACATGTTGAAAGCTACGAGCTAGCACCACATTATGCTCGTAGTGCGTCAGAGGCCTGACACCCCCGAATCCTTGTAAAGTCAACCACGCAATATAAACGTGCATATCCCAGGTGTCACGTGTCTATTCTATTCCTGAATTCTCGGACACGTAGTATAAACGTGCGTGTTCAGACATCCCACACCTCATTTGGGCCATGCGGCCCATTATCCCTCCTTACCTATTGATTAGACCACACTTCACTACAAGGTTTAGGAATTAATCATCGATGTCATGTAAATGATTTGATGGATGAAGAGGTCACGAGATGACCCTAGTACCTACCCAGATATCATCTTCCTATAAATACCAAGACCCTGGATAGTGCAAGGGGTTGGGATATTTTTTGTAAAGAAGCACTCTGTAAGAAATAGTCAAGAGATATCAATAATATCGACTGGTGGACTAGAGAGATTTTAACCTTCGAACCACCTAAAAAGAAAGGGAGTGACCATCTTTCTATTGCTATTAGTTTCCCAAAGCCTAGATTATAATTCTTTTCATATTGTGATTTACCAATTTGCACTAATCCATCCTACTTATTCGTATAATTACCTGTTGGCAAAAAACCGCGTCAACACTTAATAATCATGCTTATGACAAGTGTCATATTCCTATTGGCTCTATCTAAACCTTAGGTAATAATAAATATCACATTTGTGACCAGCAATATTAATCAAACCTTATGTTATAATTAATATTATTAAACTATAGGTTAAACTTATAAAATCCATAATTATTGCTAGGAGTTTCCAACTAAGTCCCGGTTTGAACCAAAATCCATGAAATCTAAAATACTACAACTACTACTAACTAGCTAACTAAGTAAACATTATGGGACTCTAAAATTCTCCCCTACTACAAAGAATTTTGTCCCCGAAATTTACTTACCAAATAATTCCTGATACCGAGCTTTCATGTCCTCCTCCAACTCCCACGTTGCCTCCCTTTCAGAACTATTTCTCCATAGGACTTTGACTATCGGAATACTCTTAGACCATAATCCCTTCATCCCTCTATCTAGGATGCTAACCGGCTATTCCTCGTAACTCAAGTCTTTCTGGAGTGCTATCGTATCATACTTGAGAACGTGAGATGAGTCTGACACATATCTACGCAGCATCGAGAAGTGGAACACATTGTGACTATCTGCTAGCACTGGCAGTAGGGCTAATCTATATGTAATTGTTCCCACTTTTTCCAATACAGTGATCGACACCTGCTTCCATAAAGTAGCTCGTAAGGTGCCATCCCAATCATTGACTGGTAGCTATTGTTGTAGGAGAATTCTATCAGTGGTAAGTACTTACTCCATGATCCTCCGAAATCAAGTACACAAGCGCGCAACATATCTTCTAAAATTTGTATGGTATGCCTGGACTGACCATTGTTCTGTGGATGAAATGTTGTACGAAGACTTAACTTGGTGCCCATAGCTTGCTGCAAGCTTCTCCAAAATCTCGATGTAAACACCGATCCTCTATCGGACACAATTGTCTTAGGGATTCCATGCAGTCTTACTATCTCTTGAACATAAATATATGCGTATTGTTATGCTGTATATGAAGTCTTGACAGGCAGAAAATGAGCTGACTTGGTTAATCTATCTATTACTACCCAAGCCGAGTCGTGTTGCTTATTCGTCCGAGGAAAACCCATGACGAAATCCATGGCTATGTCGTCCCATTTACATTCTAGAATGCTAAGTGGTTGCAATAAACCTACATGCCACTGATGTTCTGCTTTCACTTGCTGGCATACTAGACATTTAGACACGTACTCCGCTATATCTTTCTTCATTCCTCGCCACCAATACATTGCCTTGATGTCGTGAGTCATCTTGGTCGACCCTGGGTGAACTGAGTATGGGGTGCTGTGTGCTTCTTCTAAAATTTTCACCTTAATCCATTGATCATTTGGCACGCATACCTGATCCTTGTATCTCAATAAACCTTGACCTGATGTTGAGAAATTTGCGGCCTTCCCTTCTCTAACTGCATCCATATGTGCTACTAATGTGTCATCATGCCCTTGCCCAATCCGTATCTCTTCTAACAGACTTTACTGAATGGAAAAGTTAGCCAGTTTACCAATGACTACTTCTATCCAGCATTGATCAACTCCTGCTGTAGCGGATTTTCTATTCCGGCTAATGTTGCTAGACTTCCATAATTCTTCCTACTTAGTGCATCAGCAACTACGTTTTCCTTTCCTGGGTGGTATAAAATTTTGCAGTCATAATCTTTTACTAGTTCTAACCACCTGCGCTGCCTCATGTTAAGCTCCTTTTGCATGAAGAACTACTTTAGGCTTTTATGGTCCGTATAAATCTCACACCGTTCTCCATAAAGATAATGGCGGCAGATTTTTAATGCAAATACCACCGCTGCCAACTCCATATCGTGTGTTGGATAGCGTTGCTCGTAATCCTTCAACTGCCTTGAGGCATAGGCTATCACCTTGTCATTTTCCATCAGCAAACAACCCAATCCTTGCTTCGATGCATCGCAATAGACTACAAACTTATAATTGGATGTCGATACACAAAGTACTGGTGCTGAGCATAACCTATCCTTAAGCAACTGGAAACTCTCTTCACACTTATCTGTCCAGTTGAACCTTTCCTGCTTCCGAGTCAGGTTGGTAAGTGGAGTGGCTATCTTAGAAAAACCCTCTACAAACCTCCAATAATAACCTGCTAATCCCAGAAAACTTCTTACTTCAGATGCATTCTTTGGTCTTGGCCAATCCTTCGCAGCCTCTATTTTAGATGGGTCTACAGAAATTCTGTCCTTGGATACTATATGGCCAAGAAATGCTACCTGTGAAAGCCAAAATTCGCACTTCTTGAATTTGGCGTATAGTTGATACTCCTTTAGTCACAGCAAGATTAACCTTAAATGTTTCTCATGCTCGACTTTATCCTTTGAGTACACCAAGATATCGTCGATGAATACTACAACGAATTTATCCAACTAGTCCTTAAAGATCCTATTCATTAAATCCATAAACGCAGCTGGAGTGTTGGTAAGACCGAAAGACATGACTAGAAACTCGTAATGCCCATAACGAGTCCTAAAATCTGTCTTAGGAATGTCTTCTTCCCGTACCATGAGTTGATGATACTCGGACCGTAAGTCAATCTTTGAGAACACGGTCGCTCCTTGGAATTGATCATACAAGTCGTCAATCCGTGGTAGTGGATACTTGTTCTTAATCGTCACCTTATTCAGTTCACGGTAATCTATGCACATCCGCATACTCCCGTCCTTCTTTTTCACAAACATAACCAGTGCTCCCCATGGCGAATGGCTCGGTCTAATGAAACCCAAGTCTAGGAGTTCTTGTAGTTGCGTCTTTAACTCCTTGAGTTCGGTAGGTGCCATCTGATATGGTGCCTTGGAGATAGGCTCGGTGCCTGGTACTAGTTCGATTGTGAAGTCAATTTCCCGAATCGGCGGAAATCCTGGCAAGTCATCAGGAAATACCTCTGGAAATTCCTTTACAATGTGAATGTCTCCAACCTTTAGTGGTGTTTCCTTGACCACATCTGTGACGCTAGCTAGAAATGCTTGACATCCTTTTTCTATCATCCTCTGAGCTTTGAGTGATGAAATAAGCGGTGTGCGTAGACCTGAAACATTTCCCATAAAACATTGTCTCTGGCCGTTAGGAGTCTCAAACGTTACTTTCTTGTGTTTGCAGTCGATGGTTGCGCCATGCTTTGCTAGCCAGTCCATTCCCAGTATCACGTCAAAGTCTTTAATCTCTAGTTCTATCAGGTCTCCTTCTAATTCTACGTCCTCAATCTTGATTGGTACGCCTCGTACTACCCGTGATGATAGGACTATTTCACCCAAAGGTAGTTATGTTTCAAACCTAGTTCTAAATCTTTCACAAGGTTTGTCTAATTTTCCTATCATTCATAACGAGATATACGAATGAGTGGCTCCTAAATCAAATAATACAAAACATACATTATTGAGGATAGAAACATGACCTATAACCACTTTATTGCTAGCATCAGCTTCTCCTTGGGTTAAAGCAAAAACCCTGGCAGGAACCATCTTGTCATCTCTTTTCCCCTTTGGCTTAAGCTGGGGACACTCTTTCTTTCGGTGACCTTCCTGACCACAGTTGTAGCATCCATTAGTGTTTTCACGACACTCACCTAGATGTTTCTTTTGGCATTTAGCACATTGCGAGTATTCTACATAATCCGGCCTATTGCCTCCATTGTTTGTCCGTGCCCTTTTATCGTTGTCGGACTACTTGTTGTCAGGATGCCTTCTTTTTTGACCATTACTATTGTTAGACTGCTGATTGTTGTTGTTGTGGTTGTTCCAACCATTCTGAGGTTGATTTGACTGTTTAGGCTCAGGCTTACTGGCCTCCTTTTTACTAACATTCGCCTGAAGCCTTTCCACTTCTATTTCCGTTTCTATAACATCGACATATGTAGTATTTCCCAGGTTTGCTAGCTTAACCCCTATCTCAATCGTTTGTCTAAGTCCTCTAACGAACTTTTTCACCCTCAGAAAATCAGTTGGAACCATCTCGGGTGCAAACTTGGATAATCAGTCGAACTGCCGAGCATACTCTGCTACCGTTAAGTTGCCCTGCTTTAGACTAGCGAATTCCTCGACCCTTGAAGCGATGACAGCTGAGTTATAGTAGTACTTTTTGTGGTACAGCTCCACAAATCTGGTCCAAGTCATGGTGGCGACATCATGAGTCTGCTGAACTAAGTCCCACCATATTCTAGCATCCCTCTTAAGCAGAGATGAAACACAGGATATGCGGTCCGTGTTGCCGAGATTCATGTGTACAAGGATCGGCTCTACATTTCTGAGTCATTCTTCCGCCTCGAAGGGGTTGGTTGTCCCTTCAAAGTTTGGAGCGTGTTGCTTACGAAACCGCTCATAAATTGGCTCCATGTGCTGAGCTGGGTATGGCGCATAGTTCGCCATTGGCCATCCCCCATATAAACCAACTTGTTGGGGTGCTTGAGCCATATGTTGAGGCTGTGGTTGCGGCTGAGGCTGAGTCTGAGGTTGAGCCTGTTGTCACTATTGTTGCATTAAATCCTCAACTTGCTGCCGTAGCCTGGCAATTTTTGCAGCGTTGTCGACCGGTGGCAGCGGTGCACTTCGGTTAGCAGAAGCAGCATTGGTTGCACGCCTTCCCCTTCTTCGAACTTGAGGGGCTTCATTCGTCTCAGGAGCGACGTTGGAGACATTGACATTGTTGCGAGCAGATCTTCTTAGCGACATCTTTTGCAGAGTTCTAACAGTTGAGAGAAACATGTTAGAACTTACCTTAATAGGCTCTAAAACAAAAACTTAATCTAAGCGAACATAACTCGGACCTATTAATTATGACTTCTTATGAAAAATTATGTAAGCCTTCTTTATAATTAGGGTGTGTTTCTAAACTTAGAAAAATAAGCCATCTATATTATTTTCTCAGCGTGTTTCTAATTATCCTATATGACTTAATTCTCAGGCTCGAAACTCACCGTTGTTCCAAAGTTAACCATACTGAGGGAGCGCTGGGATCAGTAAAATCATTCCCACTACTATGGCCCCCTAACTCTCAATATAGAACCCTGGTTCATTGATTTGTATCCACCCTCACCGAACTTAATAATTATTTATTAAATTTATTATTTATTATGATTGCAAGATAAAAATCAAACTCATACATGTCATCAAAATAACAATAATATTAATTTGGAAAAACAGTTTTCACTAAGTACAATCATAAAGGAAAAATTATAAATAAAATAAATAAAGAAACTAATCTATTCTAAAAATCGGGATCTTCTACATCAGATCCTTCATCTAACATGTCATCATCTATCTCTTCATAATCATCATTTTCGTGAGCCTCAAAAATTCCTCTTGGAAAATTCGTAAAAATTCTATTCTTCTGTTCTTGTGTGAATTAGAATTCCATCTTAGAGGTAAACCTAATTATAAGAAAATAATATCTCATAGTCGGTGGTATTTCATCTTCAATATCTATTGTCTCCCATATTTCTTCCAAAGCAGTAATTACAAAAGGAAAATCTCTAAAAATCCTAATTACTAAAATATATTGCTACGTAGCTGTCATCATTATTTTATTAGTTGTTTGGAGATGAACTATTTGATTATGGAATAAAATAAATCTCCAAGTAATTCTTTCCAATATTGCTACTGTATTTCTTGGTTCTCTAATCCTTTTTAAGGCCTTAATGGCTCGAATATCGTTATATGATAAAGCTCCATCCATATCTTTTAACTGAAAACATAAGACTAAACTATTAGCTAAAACATATAAACATAATAACTAAAACATAAATACTTACATTGGCGGTTAGATTCGGAGCTTGAGCGTGTGTATCAAGGAGAATTTCATGTAAATGGAACCGTTGCTCTAATACCAACTGCAATGACCCAACTTTTTCTAAGACTTAGATCATTAACCCAACTTGTAAACTTTAAAATAATATTTGTAATACATAAATACATAAATACATAAATGAGCTCACTGTTTTAAAATAAAACACAATTTTAAATGAAATTGTTTACAAAGCTAAATGCGGAAAATACATAAAAACGTAATTTAAAGAGACTAAAGAAAAATAACGTCGTCCTCGAATCGACACGCATCCCATCTACTCCATTCACCTCAACACACACACCAAGCTTCCAAGAATCCTTCCGCCTTTGTATTTATTTTCCTGCATCACACTAAAAGAAAAAGGAATGAGCCTAATGCCCAGCAAGAAAAATCTACCGACATATATATATATATAACATCAAACGTAAACATAAGATCATAACAAAACATACACTATAAAACATATATCTCAACTATAACCCATGTACATGGTGAATATTGGGGTTTGCTAGCTAAGCAACTATAAGCCTCAAAATACAATGAGGTTTGCTAACTAAGCAACTATAAGCCCCAAGAACATAAAAGTGTTGGGGTTTGCTATTTAAGCAACTATAAGCCCCAAAACATATATACTATAACATATCATAACATAACATATTATAGCATAATCATAACATACAAGCATATAAAAACTATCCTATTTTTCTTACCAACACCGGGATAATTGAGAGCAAATGCAGGACTTGGAACACTCCAAAAACCAGCAATAAAAATGGTGAGTATTTCTAAAGAGCAAAGAATAAATATGAAAACTAAACCTTCAAGATGAAACTTACCAAGAAAAGATCTTTAAGTTTCAAGAGCCTAGTCAAAAACCAATATCAAAAGTTAAGATCTGAATAAAAGGACTAAAGAAAACTAAAGAGTTTTAAAGAACTGAACTTAAAGAATAAGAGTACCTTAGTTGACCTTAAGGATTGGTCTATCTTCAATACCGAAATACACTAAACCTCACTTCCCAAGTATTTCATAAAGCTTAAGAATGGTAAAGCTTTTTCCCAACCCAAGTGTTTATCACTCTATGGTAGTACTAGCACCTTGGAGTCTGATCACAGCTGAAGAGTGAGTTGAAGGGCTGGGTACTAGGTCCTATTTATAGAATTCTAGGAATAAATATCTTCTTTTTTGGCTTTGAATAAAAAATGAAACTAATTGAATATTCGTCAATCAGAGGCTAAAGACTCGGTCAAAACTATTCAGAGGTAGGTCTAAGGAGTCAAAGCTTATTTTTAAAAAATAAAAAACAAAAATAAAAAATAATAATTTAGGGCTATATATCGCCCCTATTTGGCGATATATCGGCTCTGCCCTATTCTCGAGCCTCCGTTCGTACGATCGTGCAACGTCAACGTGTTTTTTGTATTCTTTGTCAGGCGATATATCAGCTCCCAGCTGCGATATATTGGCATACGTGAATATTTTAAACATGTAATTACACCTTCTCAGCATAATTAAGGTTGGATAAGTACTTTGACTGAGTCAAACTACGTCCCTAACAATTTCTGGTGAAGACTAAAGCTTATATTTCCTTATTTAATCATTAAAATACTTAATTCCTTAATAATCATGCTTATGACAAGTGTCATATTCCTATTGGCTCTATCTAAACCTTAGGTTATAATAAATATCACATTTGTGACCAGCAATATTAATCAAACCTTGTGTTATAATTAATATTCTTAAACTATAGGTTATACTTATAAAATCCATAACTATTGCTAGTAGTTTCCAACTAAGTCTCAGTTTGAACCAAAATCCATGAAATCTAAAATACTACAACTACTACTAACTAGCTAACTGCGTAAACATTCCGGGACTCTACAATTTTCCAATTAGGGATCCCATGGGAAATACTCGTCGATAACGGAGCACCATTCCAGAACACCAAAGTACAAGAGCTATGTGATACGTTGCATATACGCTTGAGCTTCGCTTCTATCACTTATCCCCAAGGCAATGGACAAGTAGAAGCTTCCAACAAGGTCATCTTCGCCAACATCAAAAAGAATTTGGAAGACAAAAATGGCGCGTGGGTAGATGAATTACCGAAGGTACTTTGGGCGTACAGAACCACCAAGCGAGCCTCTACTGGCCAATCACCTTGTGCAATGGTATACGACATAGAAGCCATTATCCCAACAGAAGTTGGCCTACCGACCCTCCGTACGGAGATCGCCTCTGATCAACAAACAAACAGTGAACAGCTATCCCACCTCTTAGACGAATTTCGCATGATCACACAAATCAGACACGAAAAATATCATAAAGCAGCAGAACACTATTACAACAAAAGGGTACACTCACATTCATTAAAAAAAAGGGATTGCGTTCTACGCAAAGTTATTGGCAATTAGAAGAAGCTGGAGCCAAACTGGGAAGGTCCTTACGAGGTCACGGAGGCGTTAAGGCGAGGGTTACACTTTGAAAAACGTACAAAATGGCAGAAATGTTCCACGAACTTGGAATTCGATGTCTTTAAAGCATTACTATTGTTAACACTATGTGTAGTCGAAAATCAAAAAGCAATAAAACAAAATTCCTTTTTTAAACACTCTTCAATGTTTTGTTTTAATAATATGTACTGACTTAAATCTGCACAGAGAATCTCTCCTAAAGTAACACAAATAGTGCACCCACGTGAATACAAATCAAATCACTCGGTCTACACTAAGCATTATCACCAGTGATCACGTATATTATAATTTTTTCATACCTATCCAGACAAACTAAAACATTTTTCATGTGGATTGAAACTCACCTACCGCGCCCAATATAAATACACCCCTTATAATATTCGATCAACACACAAATTACGCCAATGAGTAAAACCACTTAATTTCTACTTGTTCCCTTATGGGAAAAACCCCACGATTCTGCCGAGCCTACATCATAACGATAAACCCTTCACAATAAAAAATGCAATCCTTACAAAACACTCCTAAGAGGGGACTGCTTCTCCCTTCCTCTGAACTACACAATCGGACGTAGTCTAATTTGACCTAACTAAAAACAGTGGGGAGATAGGGCCAGCCATTTCGCAGTCTAATCTTTCCTGACTACGTGAATTAGGTTGCCCAATCAGGGTGATATTTGTAATTTTCCCCATCCTCTTGCTTTGCCAAAGGCTATTTGTATAGGCTTTTGCGAAGTCTAACCACCGACCCAAGCAAGCAAGGGATCCTGTTGACCCGTGCAAACCCACGGAACCCTGCTTATGCGGTCTAATCCGCCCTGACTACCACAACAGAACTGTTAGACACCCCACTTCAACACTGCCTTAGTTCCAGCAGAACTAGTTTGGCAATCCAAGAGTGGGAGGAACTTTTCCAACACTCCTAATCGTGCCCCATTCGTTGGCTGCCTCTGTCGGCTTCAATGGCACACTCCCACCTTCCGGGCACCTACCCCAGCAAGAGGCGCCTAATGAACCAAGGTATGGGTGCAACTGAAAGATAGCCGATCCTGGGCTCTGCTAATCTCGGCTCTGCTCCTACGCTCAGCCTCCTACACTGTGCTCCGAGCCTGAGCATGATCATGATGCCTCCTCTCGCAAATGATAGAGCATATCACATGCTCTTTCATACACCCAAGGGGACGACTTAGTTCTAAGGGAAAAACAATGCACTGAACTCTCTCAATGTTCGCAAGGAAAACACACTAAACTCTCTGAATGTTGCAAGAAAAACCATCACATATTTTGCCTTTTATACATAAGTACATTATCAAATAATACATAATTGTTAATAAAATATGCCATGTTATTTACCACCTGATGGTTATTTGCATAGTTAATTGTGCGAATACTTGTTATTTTTGCTTAATTCAAACATAAAAAAACTCGTGAGATACATATTTTACACAGCAAATCCTAATCCCATTCAATGCGACACAAATATTCAGCCATCACATTCTCTATCTTTGTGTGCCCTATCCCATATCTCTCACACGATATATAATATGGAATCCCACTTCTCACAAGCTCAGCTAATGCCCATGTCGAATACAGCCACTGTGGCCTATCAAAGATATGCCTCAGAAATGACACATTTACCAAATCGCGGTGTTCACCTGAAATACAAGCATTGTCAGAACCAGTTGATTGCCTTAACCCAAAACTTCTTACGCACGTTTCACTTCACTTAGTTGGAAATTCTCTCAAACCATCTGTATGGACTCCGACTATACCTCTCGCGTAGAGGCCTAAAGGGCTTTTGAAGCCTCCTGTCAAAACACGACCAATGTGCCTCACAAGCAGCAATTTTGCCATTTCATGAAATTAAACACAAAAGTTCAACAATATGCAGAACCAAATTTTTTTCAAGATTTATATACACTATGCCTTTCAGCACTCAACAACCATTGTCTCAATAACACGTACATATCTACCGGCAAACACTGTCAAAAAAAAAGAGGGGAGAAAAAATATGTAGCACTAACACATTATACAATACTATAACTGTAACGTCCCAAATTTCCTAATAAGGCTTAGGGCCTTGATTAGGGGGCCAGGATGATAAATTATGGAATTATATGATTATATGATATTTGTGTACATTATTATGCGAATATGTGAATAACATTATAATATGACTAGATATGCATGTTTATGCGTATTCAATGTGCATGTGGGCCCATTTCTGATTAATAAGGCAATTAGCATATATGTGGTATGTGTGTGGTGCTTCATTATTATTTGGTTATTCTAGGGTTACTCAGCACAAGACGATCCTAGGAAGCAAGCTAGTGGGAAAGTCACAACGAGATTTATACTTGACTCGGAGTGAGACAAGGGTTATATAGTACATTACCAGGATATCAGGTAATAGGAATGATTATTTGATGATAAATTGGGAGTTAGTGAGATCAGAGGGAAATTCTGGGACTTTTGACTATTTTAACCCCAGGGGCGTTTTCGGGACCCCGAGCATTAGGATTTGCTTGAGGTTTAAGCTTGAAGTAACCTGTCAGAAACATAAAAAAAACATTCAGTATGTTCTCTCTCTCTCTCTCTCTCTCTCTCTCTCTCTCGTTCCCTTTTTGACACTGATTGCATTTTCGAAGGAAACTTGAGTTTAAGGACTCGGATTCAAGCAAGGATCGAGGCATAGAAATTCTAGGGAAGATTAGATGATTTTTAGCCGGAGGATTTAGTTGGGAAACGACTCAATCAGAGGTAATCTGAGTTGTAAGTTTTAAGTTTTTGAGTTTTTAAACTTTGATTGGATTTTATGTTTTGATGAGTTTTTGGATGATTTGAAGCTTGGGTTTTATTGATGTTGGATAATTAGGATGTTTGGGAACTTTGATTTTGGGATTTGGAGATGTTTGGATAGGTTTTTTTTTAAAAGGTTTTTAAATGAAGAAAATGAGGTTGGGCCGCGACCCTATTTTAGGGCGTCACAACCCTGGCTTGACGAAGAAGGTGAAGTTGGCTGATGGGCAGTTAGGGCTGCGACACAAGGTGGCGTGCCGCGATGCTAGGCATAGGAAGAAATGAGTTCGGCCTCTGTTTGGAGGCGGGCCGCGGCGCAAGGCTGGAGGAGGGCCGCGAAGCTTGAGGGCAGCTTTGCCCAGATTTGTTTTTTAGTTGTGGGAACTTAAATCTAAGGGCCTGGGATCGATCCTACTACCCAGTTGAGTAGGATTCGATGTCCCGGAGGCTTGGGTTGGGTCTGGAAGTAATTATTTACTCATTTTTTATGAGGTTTTATAATATGATTGTGACTAGGTTATCACTAGGGGCTTGGAAACCAGATTGTGCTTGTGGCTCGTTTATTGGTAACCTGTGCTTGGACCAAAGGTAAGAAAATTGTACCCAGTATGTGATGCATAAGATACATGTGATTAGGGCATGTCATGAATGTTGAATATGAAATTGATCAGAGCTTGAGTCTCTGTAAATGTGCATGATCATAGTTGTGCTAGTGAATGTTGAGTAAGCATGCTGAATGCCCTGTATTTGGATATTTGACTTATGATATATGCCTGGTTGCATTGCTTACTTGTGAGTGGAACTGACTTACTAGTCAGAATCGGCAATGGTGTCAGTATTGACTGTGAAGCTGTGACTTATTAGTCAAGTTCGACAGTTGTACTAAGCACTGGTCGTATGGAATTGACTTATGAGTCAAGAGCGGTATTATTGTGTTTAACGCAAGCCAAAAAGATTAGATCTAATCGACATAGGCATTATCATCATAAGCATGAAATGCTTGACCGACCCTAAGTTCGATGAAAATAAATGCGCTTGTCTAGTCTAAAGGCTAGTTATTTAGAGCCAGGGCTATAAGCTTAGGTGACTGAAACGTCACATGGCTAGGAGGGCATGGGACCTCAGAGATAGACTTATCAGTCATCTACACAGAGATAGACTTATCAGTCATCTAAATAGAGATAGACTTATTAGTCATCTACTCAGAGACAGACTTATTAGTCATCTATACAGAGATAGACTTATCAATCATCTAAACAGAGATAGACTTATCAGTCATCTAAACAGTGATAGACTTATTAGTCATCTACACAGAGATAGACTTATTAGTCATCTACTCAGAGACAGACTTATTAGTCATCTAAACAATGATAGACTTATCAATCATCTACACAGAGATAGACTTATTAGTCATCTACTCAGAGAGAGACTTATTAGTCATCCACCTCAGAGAGACTTATTAGTCATCTACCTCAGAGATACTTATTAGTCATCTACCTCAGAGCGAGAGACATATTAGTCATCTACTCAGAGCGCATGACTCCATAAACATTTATTTGTACCTGCTTGCATACATGAGTAGGTTATTACTGCTAGGCATGCCTATTGAGATTTGGTGACATGTTATTACTTGTTCATGAACATATTGAGTTTTCTTGCTGAGCTTCGGCTCACGAGTGCTATGTGGTGCAGGTACAGGAAAAAGAAAGCTAGACCATCCTTGAGTTGGAGAGCTTATGTGATGATGAGTACATATGCAGCTGCTTGACCACCACGACCGAGGGTTTAAAGAGGAACTAAGGTTAAACCCTATTTTACCGCTTAAGTCAGCTGGTTGTAAATCTTTTGTTGTAATTAAATTTTAAATTATATTTTGGGATCCCAATGTATATGGTAAATGTTTTAGTGAAACGCTATATCTTTAACCAAAATTTATAACCCTAAATCGTTAATCATACTTAGTTACACGATTATGGCCAAATGGCCCGGTTAACAAGTTTATCACTGTTTAAAATGCACCACGTAATGGTCCTTGGGTAGGAGGGCATTACAACTTGGTATTAGAGCGAGTCAAGGTTAAGGGTTCCTGTAGACTAGCTGGGCATGTACACTCGTCACTAAAGACAAGATTCACTCAGGGTATGGTAACTATTTATGTGATTATGTGCTTAACTGCTTAAATAGAATGTAAATGCTTTACCTGCATATTGTATTAGGGAGCATGAGATTCTGATAGAGCCTGGCTGTTGATTATTGATATGAATATGTGATTACCTGCTTAGTGTATATATGAATATGATCTATGCATGCTAGAGTTGGAGGCATGGTATGTATGTTGGAAGAGCAGGGGTTATGATTGATGAACAAATGCCATGGGCATGTTTTTAGCACTGTAGTGGTTGTGATTGTAGTGTGGTATGATTGTTCCTGTGGGAAAGGCTTTTGAATATGCTCATCATGTTTAACGGGTCAAGTTATTGACTACATATTTAATGAGAGGGTATGTACCCAAGGCAGATAATGAGACCTAGTAGTGGTTGTACTAAGGTTGGGAATTACAGCCAGGGTTTGAATTCTTCACCTACCTTTCAGAATTGGCAACAGGTGTTTATAGATATGCAATCAAGATTGCAGAGACAAGAGGAAGAGATTAGGTGTTTGAAACAACATCAGAATCTATCAGGGAACACCTCTTCCTTTGCTATGCTAGGACTGACACCAATTTTAGCTCAGCCTAGGGTTGAGAACAGGTGGGAATTTCGTTGTGGAAGATTCCAGGAATATTACCCTCCAGTCTTTGAAGGAGGCCTAGATCCATTCAGAGCTGAGCAATGGATGGGTATGATCAGTTCCATCCTCGACAGTATAGGGGTGGTAGGTCACTATATGGTGATCTATGCTACATTTGTATTGCGGGATGATGCCCGGACGTGGTGGGAAGTAGTATCCCAGACACGAGATACATCTGTGATGGACTAGAAAGAATTTAGGCAGTTGCTTAATGAAAGATATTACTGTGATGCAGTCAAGATTGCTAAGATGAATGAGTTTCTGAACCTCGTTCAAGGCAATGCAACAGTAACAGAGTATGTTAACAGATTCGATGGGTTGGCCAAGTTTGATTTTGATATGGTACCCACGGATGTAGCTCAGAAGGAAAAGTTCATCCAGGGATTGAATCCTAGAAAATCTCAGGGCGTTAGAGTTGCCCCAGTGTATGAAATCTCTACCTATATTTAGGTGGTAGGGAAGGCTCTTGCTGTTGAGAGCACATGAAATCAGATTGAGAAGGAGAGTGCCAGAGAGTGCAAGGCTCAGACAATGACATTTTCATTTATTGGATCGAGAAAGAATAAGAATTGGAAAGTTTACCCAAAATGCACTCGGTGTAAGAGGCGTCATCTGGGAGAATTTTGAGTGAAGGCATGTTTCTTATGTGGGATAGCTGGGCACCTCAAGAAGGATTGCCCAGGACGGAGGACAGACGAGCAAAAGGGGGTGGATAGATCAACTCCAGCTTGAGTGTTCGCTTTGATGCAGTTAGAGTCAGAGACTGAGACTGAGACTGAGGTTGGTTCCTCAGTGGTGGCAAGTTAGCTTTCTAGTTCTGATTTTTGTGTTGTGCTGACTGGTTTTGGTGCCATGTTGTTTATTGCTTGTTGCATCTAGAGAGGCATAGATTTGTTATGTAGATGCATGGTTATGTTATGATGAGTTAGATTATTGTGGAAATGACTCATCAGTTGGTTTGATAGGGTTGGTTATGATTAACTTTGATATGGTCCTGAATATGGATTGGTTAGCCAAGTGTAGGGCGATAATAAATTGCGAGGAAAGGATAGTAACTCTTGGGCTTGAGAGTGGGAAACCCTTGTAGTAGTTAGCACTGTGCATATGACATTTGTATTTAGAACTAGAGATCTTTTGCAGGAGGATGCATAGAACTTTTAGCTAGTGTGGTGGATACCACTTAGGTTGTGCCAATGAGACCAGGACATACTGGATTAGTCTGTGAGTTTATGGATGTATCTCCAAGGGAATAGTCAGGGTTACCTTTATCTAAAGAGATAGAATGGTAATTGGATCGGTGCCAGGGACAGAACCAGGTCTAGGGCACTGTATTGAACGGCTTCAGCAGAGCTGTAAGAACTAAAGGTTCAGTTATTAAGTAAGATGGTATTCTCCAAGGTGGATCTTTTATCTGGTTATTACCAGCTAAAGATCAGGGAGAAGGATATGCAGAAGACTGCTTTTTATATTAGATGAGGGCACTAGGAGTGCTGAGTTGTTTTGATGAATTAGATGAACAGGGTATTCAAAGATTATCTTAATTGGATTTGTGATCGTCTTGATCGACAGTATTGTGGTATACTCTTAGTTGGAGATTTTCCAATGTCAAGGAACGCCTCAGAGGGCAGGAGTTTCCTTGGATGGATAGGATATTACATGTGTTTAGGGAAAAAGTTTGGAGTCTTCTTAGAGATCACAACCAGTTTGTAGGTTATTATGACACCTCATTGACAGAAAATGGTGATTGCCCAAGCATCACGTTAGTTGAAGGGTGTGACCAGAACTAGAGCAGAGTTACTGGTGGGCCAGGTGGCCAACATTATGTTTGAGTTACTCTTGTAGAGAAGATCGAAGAGAAAACAACTAAGTGACCCACAGATGGGAAGAACTAAGGGGAAAGTCTTAGCTGGATTAGCTAAGGATTATGCAGTGTCAGGTATGAGTTTATAAATGTATAGAGATCAGACTTGGGATCCGATGGAAACTAGAATTAAACGAGGGAATCTGAATGAATCTTATATTACCTCTTATTCTCTTCACCCAGGCATCATGAAGATATATCGTAGTTTGAAAGCTTTGTATTGGTGACCTGGGATGGAGAGGGACGTAACAGAATACGTGGCATAGTTCTTAACCTATTAGCAGGTCAAGACAAAGTATTAGGAACCTCTCCCACAACAGAATACGTGGCATAGTTCTTAAACTAAGTGACCCACAGAGGCTGCCTTTCCCACAACATCACCTTCTTCAACAACTTCTCCATTTGACGTGTAAGCCAAACTTAACGCGTCACCCCTCTGCTTCAACTTCTCCAAGTGATGCACTAGATATCTAATTTCCAAGTCTCCGAGCTCACCAAGATATTGCTGCACGTCGTACTCCCCCACCTTCACATCTATACTCTTACAGTACATTTCCAGTTTAGCCCATTTCTCCTCTGGGGTCTACTTCTTGTTACGCAGTGCCAGGTTCAGGTACCTCGCCGTATCCACTTCAGTAATCCTCACGAACTTTCATTTGGTAATCTCCCAATCTTTGATCCATTTCCTCGTGGCCTCTACTGCCGCTTCTTCCATTTCCTGCGAAGCAAACATATCCAACATTTAAAAACTATTCGCCAACAAAATTCACACTACCATCACCTTAATCATTTATATACACATACCTCAGCCATTTTTCTTAGCTGCCGTTCATTTTTTAAAATGGCGTCTTCCTTCTCCTTCATTTTAGAGTTCAATAGAAGCTCTGCTTCCAGCTTCTGCTTTCATAAGCCTGCAACGTTCAATTCCAAACCTTCTACCCTCCGTTACAGATCCTTCTTCTGCTTCTCCTCCAATTCCTTCTCTGTTTGTAGCGACACCACATCTTCTTGCAAATCATTAATTATCTCATCCAACTTCTCCATCTACTTCTCATGCTCTTGGCAGAACTGGCTCTTCTCCATCCACTTATTGGTCATTGTCACTAAGTTTTCCTTCAGCTTATCTCGCTCCATCTCCAGACTTACAAACTCCATAAACTTCGCTTCAGTAGACACTGCCTTCTTTTTCACAGCTGCCAGCTCTGCCTCTAGCCTTTTCATAGCTTCTGCAAGCACATTATGATTGGCTTCAATACTTCTTCTCTCTTCACGTTCCTTTTCTAGCAAGGCTGCTTGTTCAACCATCTTAGAGCTGCTCTGTACAGCCGCAACATATTCCCTCCTCGCCGCAAGTGCACACACGTAGCTCTGCCCAGTTAATCACACAATTACATCAGCACAACACATAATTTTCACAAAAATATATAGCAAACAACAATTTTTAAGAGCTTATCCCAACACGCAGTACTTACCATCCACATATGATCTGATGCTTGTTGCAATAAGTCGCCCTACACACTTAATGACCCAAACGCATCTGCAGGCAGATGCAGTCGACTAATTCGTAACATTTCCTCCATTGCCTGTTAGGAGTGTGTCCTAAAAGCATGTAAAGACATTCGTTTTTTCTGTGAATAAATAAATACAATGGTATATTATTATTGTCATATTTAGATTGTTAAATTATTGTTTGAATAATTTTGTAAATATCAGAAAAAAATCCATATTCATTATTGAGGATGTGATCTTGTATTAGTACGAGAGAATTAAGATCACATGAATGAATAAAAATAGTCAACAACAACAAATTAAAGTTATGGAATTCTTTAATTGGAGTTGTAAGTACGGTTTACTGAGTATCATAATGATACAAATAATCTAGATTCGGATTATTGATGTGGAAAGACATCTCGGTAAAGGTGCTTTATATAATATGATTATATATGACATGGACCGATATGAATTAAAGTCTTTATCAAAAAACCATTTAATAATAAAGACTTGTAATTCATATCATAATTGATGATCATTTATAGATCAACCTAAATCCTGAGTGTTCATGAACTCCTGTTCAAGTTTATTAAATCTTTTGATTCATTCGTTAAAGACTCTTCAAAGAATGAGGCTAATGACTTTTGTTTTGGAGATTTAATATCATGGATGGCTGGGAACATGTATCAACAATACGGAATCCAATCTTTCCTAACGGATCGTATATTAGTTCCCTTAAGGGTTAATTATGGAACTGAATGATTTTGAGCTCAAATCTATAATTAGATTATAGATTAATTATTCACTAGTGAATTAATGGTACTTAAGGAATAAGAAGTAAATTAGAAAGGTTAAATGGTAATTCTCTCATTCTAATTTATGAACTAATTAATTAGAGGGTTGAACTATTGTAAGATGGTTATATCAATGGACGACTTAAGAAAAAGATTTATGTAAAAGTATAACTATAACATAAAGAGTGCAATTATGAATTTATAGTGGAGTAATATTAGAATTAATAAATTAACTATTATAATTAAAGAGTTTAATTATTTAGTTTCAATTTATTGGAGCTTAATGTTATAGGTCCATGGTCCCCAAAATGGCTCAAACAAATACTGTCAAAGGCAAATACAAAAAATAGGCAAAAAGGACTTATGTGATAAGTAAAATATTTTTCCATGTATCAAACATAATTATTGTTTAATTATGTGTAATTAATTAATTATTTGATTTAACAAAAATATAATTAATTAATTTTTGGGATTTTTGGTATTTAAATAATAATAAAAATTGAGAAAAATCACATGACATCACAGGAATGTGGTACACGTGTGGCACAGTGCACATGCACTGTGCTACACGCATAAGAGATGTACTCAGTCTCTTGATTCTACAATTTTAGTTATTGAAATATTAAATAAATAATGAGATATTTTAATATGATTAAAATATTATTATTTAAACAAAAATCTGATAACTGATAAGTTATTTTGAATTTGTTTAAAATAACAAATATTTTAATATATTGGATATATTAAATATTGGATATCAGTTTTCACAGAACGTAACTTTTCAAGGATAGAAAAATATCTAGGAATCTCTCTCAGAGAAAGAGAACAGTGACATAAGCAAACGTCATTGTTCTTCACAAAATCTAGGTCTAAAACTTTATCAGATCTCATGTATTGAGAACATCTGATAAATAGTTTATTGCCTATTATTTGTATAGCGAGCCCACACTCGTTCTTTGTGTGCCTGAGAACATTTTGGAAGATCTTGGTGTGAGATCTCAAGGATTTAGCCATACAAAAAGATAGCAGCAAGGAAGGACCTAAGGTAATTTTTCTGTTCATGTCCTTGATTCAATATATATATATATGCATGTGAAGAAGTAGATCTAGAAATCTTATGGGATTAATTTAACAATTTGATTGTTGTTCCGCTGCGCATAATCTCTGATTTGATCAATAAAAACCAACAAATGGTACCAGAGCCATCTTCACATATATATGTATTGAATCTGTGTGGGTTTAATTTTATGCATTTATTTATTTTGATGAATGAATGGATGGCTTAATGTGATTGAACGCGTGGGAATGTTGAATCGTTAATTGTATGGAGTTTTGGGTTAGGATTTGTTTATGATTAGATCATTGTGTAAGCCATTAAAGGGCATATGATTTATGTAATTTTATTTGGTTTTCGACACCATAAAATTGTAATTCTGATCACACAAAAGTCAGAACGGAGCCTGGGATTCAGAACTCAGCCACCGCACCTCCGAGGCCAACCTCCGAGCCGCTGCCGGACGTCGTACGGACGGGTCCGTATAGTCCAGCCCGACAGCCCCGTTTGACGCCACGTGTCCCCGTCTGACTGGTCCAGAATTTTTTTTATTTTTTCTGAAATTAATCTGTTATTTTTTTAATTTAAAAATGTTTAAATATCCTATTTTTTAAATTTGATATTTAAATAATGAGATATTTTTGTTGTCTTAACAAACTTTTGTGAATATCTTATTTAAAATTTATTTTTTCAAAATAACAGATTTTAATTTAAATTTGTTTTAATTAAAAGAAAAATAAAAATGATGATTATTTAAAAGTTTGTTTTAATTAATCAAAAATAATTTGAAAATTGTTTTCTTATTATTGTTCTGGACCAAAAATGCCACATATCCTACCGACAGTAAAGTATAGAAGCCCGATGGAGATCAAGGCAGTTTTATTTTATTTATTTTAATTTTATAAAGTGGTTGTAAAATTAGAAATACCCAAAAGCACCCAGTTCAACATTTATTGTTTATTTATTTAAATAATTATTTTCATCTGGTTAATGTGATTGATAACATGTTCATGCATTGTATGCCATACATGAAAACCCACACAGTCATAATCATGCATCTCATTAGTAGAAACATGATTATTAGGATTGTCCTATATGTTTATATGAATTGTTTTGTGAAATCAATTGCATGTAAATTACTTAGTTTTATTTTTGAAAAATTGGTAAAATATCACACCAAATTTTAAGTCTTTATGACTTAATTTCTTTAAACCAACTTTATTTTAAAAAGTGTTTTTTAGTAAAGATTAGATGAACATGATTGGTAATTTAAAATTGGACATGCACATAGAAACTCGCTTTCTTTCCAATTTTAATTATGTTCATAAAGTTTAAAGAAACTATAATTAATTTGGAATTAATTAGGTTAAAAACACTTATTTCAAAATAGTGAGTGGGAGAGGGTTGATATCTCAAACATAACCCATGGTCTCCATTATTAATATAACACTGTGAGATATGAATAGCGCCTCACGACGGCTTTGTTTTCGTCCCCCTAAGGAAGGTGTTTGGACATATCAATAGCAAGGTTGTATTTCTTACATAGATAGGAACTAATGATGTATTTTAGGCTTGACCAACCCTAAGGCGGCATGTCCTAAGTTAAGTCATGAACTCTGAAATAATGGGTTACACTCACAAAGTTATGATTAAGCTCGTGCAGTGGATAATCATAACTTGACCAAACTAAGCGGTACTTTAATGTTTAAAAGAGAAAATACAGAGTTATTTTAAGTATTAAATAATAAAGATAAGAATGTCTTATAAATTCTCTAAAATTAATTTGACCGACCCTAAGGCGGCACTTTAATTGTTAAAAAATTTTATCGTAGAAATTAATTTTTATTTTATGTGTTTTAATTGTGCTCATGCATCACGTTTAATTTCCGAAACTTTGATATTTATTTTTCTAAATATAATAATAATATATTTGTATTTTTTTTTATTCAGAATATGTCTATCTCTGGAAATCCCATCACTGCTTTGATTGTACAAGAAAAATTAACTGGTGATAACTTCATAAAATGGAAATCAAATATGAATCTGTTGTTGGTTAGTGAAAACCACAAGTTTGTCCTAAATGAGGAATGTCCTGAAGAACCTGGCGCCAATGCCCCGAAACATGTTCGGGACAAATTTGATGCATGGATTCAATCCAATAACAAAGCCAAGTGCAATATGCTTGTAAGCATGAGTGATGTCTTACGAACAAAGCATGAATCCATGGAAACTGCTTTTGAGATACTAGAATCTCTTAAAGAAATGTTTGGGCGCCCATCTGATCAAAGCCGTCATGAGGCTACTAGAACCTACATGAATGCTAAGATGAAGAAAGGTCAATCTGTGCGTGAGCATGTTTTGAACATGATCAGTGTACTTCATGAAGTTGAGACGCATGGAGCAGTCATGGATGAAAAGACACAAGTAAGCATTATACTTGAGTCTTTAACTCCTGCCTTTTCTGCATTCACAACAAATTATGTCATGAACAAATTGGATTTTAACATGACACGATTGCTGAATGAATTACAAACTTTTAAGTCTTTAAATAAGACCATCTCAAGTCAGGCTGAAACAAATGTTGATGAAGCAAAACCATCTTCTTCAAAGAAGAAAAGAAAAGGCAATAACAATGACAGCAAACCTAAAAAGGACAATCCGAAAAAGGCAAAGAAGTCATCCAAGGCGCTCGAGAACAAAAAGAACAATGACCCCAAACAAAAGGCACCCAAAGGAAAATGTTTCCATTGTAATGTCGATGGTCATTGGAAGAGAAACTATCCAAAGTATCTCGCTAAGCTAAAAGAGAAAAGGAAAGGTAAATCAAATTTACTTGTACTCAAAGCTTGTATGGTGGAACAAGATAAATTATCATGGATAGTTGATTCTGGTTCCACTAACCATGTTTGTTCTTGTTTGTAGATGCTTGAGTTCGCAAAACAGTTGGAGCAAGGAGAGATGACTATGAGAGTGGGAAGTGGAGCGCTTGTTTCAGCCAAAGCATGTGGAACAGTCCGTTCAAATTTTAAGAACAATTTTCTAGTTTTGAATAATGTGCTATTTATTCCTGAAATTACCAGAAACATTATTTCTTTATCTTTGTTACGTGAACAAAATTTTAACATTTCTTTTAATAATAATATGATTTTTATTTCAAGGAATGGGAACAATATTTGTCATGCAAAACAAAAGAACGGACTGTACATGCTTAATCCAATAGATAAATCGCTCAACAATTCTGAATTGTTTAAAGTAGTTGTTCCGCAAAGTAACAAAAGACAAAAGGTTTCTAAAGATAATGACACGTATCTATGGCACTTAAGATTAGGTCATATCAATCTAGATAGGATAAACCGGTTAACTAAAAATGGACCTCTAAGGGAACTAACAGTTGGAACCCTACCGGTTTGTGAATCCTGTTTAGAAGGAAAATTGACTAAACGACCTTTCACTTCGAAGGGAAATAGAGCCAAAGAACCACTAGAGCTAATACATAGTGATGTATGTGGTCCAATTAACATTCAAGCTCGAGGTGGTTATGAATATTTTGTCACATTTACTGACGACTATTCTAGATACGGTCATGTGTACCTAATGCTTAAGAAGTCAGAAAATTTTGATAGGTTTAAAGACTTCAAAGATTTAGCTGAGAAGCAATTAGGTAAATCTTTAAAAACACTTCGATCTGATCGTGGTGGTGAATATTTGGATTCTGAATTCAAAGATTTCTTGCTGGAGCATGGAATTCTATCCCAACTCACAGTACCTGGAATGCCACAACAAAACGGAGTTTCAGAGAGAAGAAACCGGACTCTGTTGGACATGGTCAGTTCTATGTTAAGCTACTCTTCACTTCTCTTATAGTTTTTGGGATATGCACTACAAACGGCTAACTACATTTTGAATGTAGTTCCGTCCAAAGCTGTGACCAAGACACCTCTGGAACTATGGAATGGAAATAAACCTAGTTTACGACATTTCCGTATTTGGGGTTGTCCTGCTCATGTGCTAAGACCTATATCTGGAAAACTGCATTCTAGGTCTGAAGTGTGTATATTCGTGGGCTATGCTCCAGAAACAAGAGGTGGATATTTCTATAGCCCAAGTGATCAAAAGGTATTTGTTTCGACAAATGCAACCTTTTTAGAACACGATTATATGAATGATTTTAAACCTCAGAGCAAAATAGTTTTAGAGGAACTAATGACAGATAATATTTCATCTCCATTCTCTTCATCAGTTAATGATAAAACAACCAAAGAAACCACAATTCCGGAAAAGGAAAAACCAGTGCAACGTTGTAGTGGGAGGATTGTGAGACAACCTATTCGTTACGAACATGAGGCACACGTTCTTGTATCATATACTGAAAAGGACGATCCATTGACTTTTAAAGAAGCAATGGAAGACCCTGATGTTGATAAGTGGCAAGAAGCCATGAATCAAGAAATGGAATCAATATATTCCAATTCAGTCTGGGAACTTGTAGATCTGCCTGACAATGTTAATGCCATTGGATGCAAATGGATCTATAAGAAGAAAAGGGGTGCAGATGGAAAGGTAGAAACCTATAAAGCAAGGCTTGTGGCCAAAGGCTACACACAGAGAGAGGGTGTGGACTATGAAGAAACATTTTCTCCTGTGGCCATGCTCAAGTCCATTCGCATACTCTTATCCATAGCTGCCATTTATAATTATGAGATATGGCAAATGGACGTCAAGACAGCCTTTCTGAATGGCCACCTTGATGAAACCATTTATAAGGAGCAACCAGAAGGGTTTATATAGAAGGATCAAGATCAAAAGGTATGCAAATTGTTGAAATCCATATATGGATTGAAACAAGCATCAAGATCTTGGAACTTAACATTTGATGAAACTATTAAAACATATGGTTTCGAACAAAATATTGACGAAGCATGTGTTTATAAATACATCAAAGGAAAAATTGTGGTTTTCTTAGTTCTTTACGTTGATGATATCCTACTCACTGGGAATGATGTAGAGACATTATCAAATGTAAAGAAATGGTTGGCTGACAAATTCCAAATGAAAGATTTGGGAGAAGCGGGCTATGTTCTAGGCATTAAAATTCTAAGAGATAGAAAGAACAAGCTCCTAGCACTTTCACAAGCAAATTATATTGATAAAGTGCTTGAAATATTCCCTATGGAGAATTCCAAAAAGGGTCAATTGCCAACCAGACATGGAATTTCTCTTTACAAAGATCAGTGTCCTAAGACACCACAAGAGCAAGAGGATATGAGAAAGTATCCCTATGCGTTAGCTGTGGGGAGCCTAATGTATGCAATGTTATGTACTAGACCTGACATATGTTATGCAGTAGGGATTGTCAGTCGTTCTCAATCAAATCCAGGTTTGGAACACTGGATTGCGGTGAAACATATTCTCAATTATCTCAGGAGAACGAGAGACTATATGCTAGTAAATTCGGGTAGTGACCTCGAGCCTACTGGATACACTGACTCAGATTTTCAATCTGACAAGGATAGTAGAAAGTCTACTTCTGGGTCAGTATTCACTCTTGGTGGTGGAGCAGTTGTCTGGAGAAGCATTAAGCAATCCAGTATAGCTGATTCAACCATGGAAGCTGAATACATAGCAGCTTGTGAAGCAGCTAAGGAAGCAGTTTGGCTGAAAAAGTTCTACACAGATTTGGAAGTAATTCCAGAAGTGGAGAAACCACTTGTTCTTTGCTGTGACAACAGTGGAGCAGTGGCCAATTCTAAAGAACCAAGAAGCCACAAGAGGGGAAAGCATATAGAGCGCAAATACCACTTAGTCAGAGAAATCGTACATAGAGGAGAAGTGACCATTCTGAAAATCGCATCAGAACACAACCTGGCGGACCCGTTCACGAAGACGCTTCCAGAAAAGCAATTCGAGGGTCATGTACGTAATATGGGATTGAGAGAAATGCCTCACTTGCTTTAAGTACAAGTGGGAGATTGTTAGGAGTGTGTCCTAAAAGCATGTAAAGACATTCGTTTTTTCTGTGAATAAATAAATACAATGGTTTATTATTATTGTCATATTTCGATTGTTAAATTATTGTTTGAATAATTTTGTAAATATCAGAAAAATTCCATATTCATTATTGAGGATGTGATCTTGTATTAGTACGAGAGAATTAAGATCACATGAATGAATAAAAATAGTCAACAACAACAAATTAAAGTTATGGAATTCTTTAATTGGAGTTGTAAGTATGGTTTACTAAGTATCATAATGATACAAATAATCTAGATTCGGATTATTGATGTGGAAAGACATCTCGGTAAATGTGCTTTATATAATATGATTATATATGACATGGACCGATATTAATTAAAGTCTTTATCGAAAAACCATTTAATAATAAATACTTGTAATTCATATCATAATTGATGATCATTTATAGATCAACCTAAATCCTGAGTGTTCATGAACTCCTGTTCATGTTTATTAAATCTTTTGATTTATTCGTTAAGGTCTCTTCAAAGAATGAGGCTAATGACTTTTGTTTTGGAGATTTAATATCATGGATGGCTGGGAACATTTATCAACAATACAGAATCCAATCTTTCCTAACGGATCGTATATTAGTTCTCTTAAGGGTTAATTCTGGAACTGAATGATTTTGAGCTCAAATCTATAATTAGATTATAGATTAATTATTCACTAGTGAATTAATGGTACTTAAGGAATAAGAAGTAAATTAGAAAGGTTAAATGGTAATTCTCCCATTCTAATTTATGAACTAATTAATTAGAGGGTTGGACTATTGTAAGATGGTTATATCAATGGATGACTTAAGAAAAAGATTTATGTAAAAGTATATCTATAACATAAAGAGTGCAATTCTGAATTTATAGTGGAGTAATATTAGAATTAATAAATTAACTATTATAATTAAAGAGTTTAATTATTTATTTTCAATTTATTGGAGCTTAATGTTATAGGTTCATGGTCCCCAAAATGGCTCAAACAAACACTATCAAAGGCAAATACAAAAAATAGGCAAAAATGACTTATGTGATAAGTAAAATATTTTTCTATGTATCAAACATAATTATTGTTTAATTATGTGTAATTAATTAATTAAGAATTAATTAAATATTTGATTTAACAAAAATATAATTAATTTTGAATTAATTTATTTTTGGGATTTTTGGTATTTAAATAATAATAAAAATTGGGAAAAATCACATGCCATCACAGGCATGTGGACACGTGTGGCACAGTGCACATGCACTGTGGTACACGTGTGGCACAGTGCACATGCACTGTGGTACACGTGTGGCACAGTGCACATGCACTATGCTACACGCATAAGAGATGTACTTAGTCTCTTGATTCCACAATTTTAGTTATTTAAATATTAAATAAATAATGAGATATTTTAATATGATTAAAATATTATTATTTAAACAAAAATCTGATAACTGATAAGTTATTTTGAATTTGTTTAAAATAAAAATTATTTTAATATATTGGATATCAGTTTTCACAGAACGTAACTTTTCAGGGATAGAAAAATATCTAGGAATCTCTCTCAGAGAAAGAGAACAGTGACATAAGCAAAATTCATTGTTCTTCACAAAACCTAGGTCCAAAACTTTATCAAATCTCATGTGTTGAGAACATCTGATAAATAGTTTATTGCCTATTATTTGTATAGTGAGCCCACACTCGTTCTTTGTCTGCCTGAGAACATTTTGGAAGATCTTGGTGTGAGATCTCAAGGATTTAGCCATACAAAAAGATAGCAGCAAGGAAGGACCTGAGGTAATTTTTCTGTTCATGTCCTTGATTCAATATATATATATGCATGTGAAGAAGTAGATCTAGAAATCTTATGGGATTAATCTAACAATTTGATTGTTGTTCCGCTGCGCATAATCTTTGATTTGATCAATAAAAACCAACAATGCCTCCATTGATGCATTTGGTGAACACTCCAACAACCCTTCTGCTTTGCCAATTGCTTCTATCCCTGCCAAAGCAGCCATAGAAGCAACGAGGGCAGCCAGATCCTCACCCACTGATGAGGCTACCACCAAACTATCTGAAGCCAGTGCAGTGAGTCACAATTCAGGGAGCAATGAAGTAGGTGGATAGGGAATCACCCGCTCACCAATATCCTCACTAAGATCTCTTGGCAGAAACACCAGCGTTTGCACAACAGAAGACGTTAGCTGATCCAAGAAAGTGTTCGGTGAGTCAAAACAATCAATTAGCGCCCCAGACTTGTCTCCTGTTTGAGACATTAACTCTTGAGATAAAGCAATTCCTTCCCCTGAAGACAATCCTGTCACTTCGGAGGCAGGGCAATTAGTGACCTTCATGCTCTGACTCCCAATAGGCTCTGACCTCTGCAGGTCAGAAGCAACCAGCACGCCAGAAATGTTGCGGTCTAAATCTTGCAATACTGTGGTAATTTCCTAGCTTACGTTAATTAGGCATGTAGGTCTGCCTGAGGTTTCCAAGTCACCTCCGAAAACATCTTCTAATAGGTGGTTCTTACAGGAGGCAAAGGCGGGGCGTTTCCCCTCTGATCCTGGCTTATTAGCAAGATGAGTGTCAGTATCTACAGAAGAGGCAGAAGTAGAAGACACTAAGTCTGCAGAAGTGTGAAGGGTGCTGGGAGATTTAGCCTTTTTGGGGGTAGTACTAAGCACCTAGGTGCAGGCTGGCACCTCTGACGACTCATTTGTAGCCAGGAAAAAGTTCCCAGGGAGCAAGTCACTTTTGAGGCCAACCATAAGGGACTTGTACGCAATTGAACCCTCCTCTTGGGAGGATCTTGGCTTGTAGAGTGGAGGAGTTGACCTTGCTTGAGGATAAGTGTGAGAGGATCCCAAAGACGCTTTGGGGAGTGACAGAGCCTGTCCGAGAGGCAATTTCTCAGGCGCGAGTTTGGGAATTGACGACGAGGACCCCGCAGGGATAGAAGTAGAACCCTTTGGAATTCAAAGTTTAGTCAAAATTATTTTGTTGTCATCCAAGTCCTCATCATAGGTCTCTTCACGTGACTTTCTCTTCCCCAGAGTGTCCTTTGACAAGGGCACTTATTGTAGAGGGTGGATGGATAGAGCTGTAGAAGGTGTGGAGGAGTGCTCGTGTATACGCAAGGATCTGCGAGTATGGGAAGATTTGTCTAGGGAGGCCTCTGACGAGTGAGACGGTTCTGAACCATCTTTCTTCTTATACTCAAGGGCACCTTGTGGCTTGGTACACGCCACAAAAGTTTCCAAACACGCCCTCTCGTACTCAGACCTTGTCAATCCTAAGGTGTACGAAGCGAGGGGAGACCTTTTTAAGAAATCCCCCAAATACTTCGCACATGTGGTAGTAACCTTGGTGAGGGACATATCACCTCTTAGAGCCCTTACTCACATAGCACCCAAATCAATTATGTCTTGGAAACAGAGGCGAGTCATAGTCTGCATAAAATAGGGGTGCAGAACTCCCCTGATGTTGATGGCATTCTCCTTAAAATCATGAAGGAGACCTTTGTCTGACAATAAAACTTGCCTTTCAGGGTTCATGCTAACCTAAGGCCAAGAAAAATCTGGGGTACAAAGAAAAAACCAAATTATGTAAAATCATAAGAATAATTATTTAAAAAAAATATGGAAAGGAAAAACAAAGAAGAAATAGGACATAGCGTTGATAAAAACCCTAGCGAGGGGAAAGATTTCCTTTGGGAAAAATTCAGGATACCATGCACCTCCTACAACGAAGAAATACTTATCCCAATTCCTGTGGGAGCTGTCAAAATCGGTGAAAATGGTGCGTTCTTTCTTTGGGGAAAGATAAATAGTCTTCTAGGGTTTGCCTTCCACCGCCCTATTGGTCGATTTGGTGAAACATGAGTAAATGTCATCTGATTGGACATCAACGTTCCGAAGAGCTCCAATCATTTGAGTTCTAACGATAGATTGAATTGCGTTTGGGAGGAATTGCGAAATATGGGCCCCGAAGTTTGAAATTACCTGAACTAATAGGGATGGGAGAGGGAACCGAAGCCACTCAATATGTCTTAAGCTCATGAAAAATTCTCCAAGCTTGACCACATCATTGAATAACCATTCCTTTAATTCAGAGTCCGTGAGCATCCAAACTGTAACATTGCTAGGAATATCAAAGGACTTATGAATACAATCATAGGCAGCCTTGTATCCTTCACGGTATGTCAGTTTGGGAGATGCACGAGAAGACATCTTCATAAGAAGTCAAGGAAGGAATTAGTTCAGAAAGGGAAAATTGACGTACTTAGGGTTTTTTCTTTCTTTCACTGAGAAAATCAGAAATGAAGGGGAGATTGCTTGAGAGTGACGTGGGTGACTTCAAAATGGAAAGGTAATGAAAATACGCACATGCAAAATTTGAGCACGGAAACTGAGAGTGCATTAATTCGAAGTGACAAATGTCAGGCTTCACTATGATTATTAGCACGTGGCGATTTTCGACTGAAAGAACGACCTGACATTGGCCGAAAATTTTGGAAGATAAATAGTCGGCCCAAGATTTGAATGGTCTAGTGAATGTATCAAATTCAAACCTTGGACCGAAGGGAAATTGTTGGGCTCAAAATATTCGGCCCATATATCTTGTTATTTTAGGAACAAGTAAAGCGGAGCGTTTAGGCTCGAACAGAAGAGAAGAAGTCAGAAGCCACGGATCAGAGGCGAACCACCCCTCTGCCTTTGCAAGTTGGATGGGCAAACATACATTCTGGCGGGAAATTCAGTTATTCTGGTAACCAATCAGGAAGTATATTGAACAACTAACTCTCTAGTGTTTTGTCCTATAAATATCACTGCACTAAAGAAGAAAATAGATACTAACTTAAGCATCAGAGTGTCTTTCTTGCAGGTACACCCAGACGATTCAACGATCACCAGAGCCATCTGCACCACTGGAAAGAGATTGGAGAATCATCGTTTGATACCAAGTACCTCCAGAAATAGAAAGATTGAAATTGTTGCCTCAACAATTTGGCGCCGTCTGTGGGAGCTGTCAAAATCGGTGAAAATTGTGCGTTCTTTCTTTAGGGAAAGATAGAAAGTCTTCTAGGGTTTTTCTTCCATTGCCCTGTTGGTCAATTTAGTGAAACATGAGTAAATTTCATCTGATTGGACATCAGCGTTTCGAAGAGCTTCAATCATTTGAGCTCTAATGATAGATTGAATTGCGTTTGAGAGGAATTGCGAAATATGGGCCTCGGAGTTAGGGCTGGGAGAGGGAACCGAAGCCACTCAATATGTCTTAGGCTCATGAAGATTTCTCCATGCTTGAAAACATCCTTGAATCGCCATTCCTTCAATTCAGAGTCTGTGAGCATCCAGACTGTAACATTGTCAGGAATATCAAAGGACTTACGAATACGATCGTAGGCAGCCTTGTATCCTTCACGGTCTGTCGGTTCAGGAGATGCATGAGAAGACATTGTCGTAAGAATTCAAGCGAGGAATTAGTTCAGAAAGGGAGAATTGACGTACTTAGGGTTTTTTCTTTCTTTCAATGAGAAAATCATAAATGAAGGGGAGATTGCTTGAGAGTGACATGGGTGACTTCAAAATGGAAAGGTAATGAGAATACGCACAGGCAGAATTTGAGCGCGGCAACTGAGAGTGCATTTATTCGGAGTGAAAATGTCAGGCTTCACTATGATTATTAGCATGTGGCGATTTTTGGCTGAAAGAACGACCTGACATTGGCCGAAAATTTTGGAAGATAAAGAGTCGGCCCAAGATTTGAATGGTCTAGTGAACATATCAAATTCAAACCTTTGACCGAGGGGCAATTTTTGGGGGAATAAGTAAAGCGAAGTGTTTAGGCCCGAACATAAGAGAAGCAGTCAGAAGCCATAGATTAGAGGCGAACCACCCCTCTGTCCTCTGCAAGTTGGACGGGCAAACAGACATTCTGACACGAAATTTAGTTTTCTCTTAAGTCCTTTGATAATCAGCAGCGAGCTTGGGGACCGGTACTCTATATTTATAGGTTGAGACATTCCATCAGAGTTTCTGCCACAGATTGAAATATTCTATCATTCAGTTGAGATATGCAAACCCGAGTAACAAACAAAATTGGGTAACAAATAATGTTGATCATAAATCAGAATATTTGTCAGTAAATAAAATATTGACTTTGATATATTAAATCAATTTAAATGTAACAAATTGATTTTATATATCATATAAATAAATATTCTAACAACGGAGCTATGTCCAAAAGGTCTTATTTCCTTGTAAGATGTTTTCTTTGGCTCTTGGGGTCTGGTGATTTTTGGTTCTAGGCTTTCCTTTGTCCTTGAGTTTGTGGTTTTGATTCCTTATTCCTCCTGGGGTGCTAATATCTATTTAGGCTTATGGTTGTTGTGTTCTCTGATGGATAGGGTTAGTTTTTAAGGGTAAGACCATTTGATTGTGAAGGCGCACCTGTGGTGGTTGCTTGGGGAATTTGTTGCTGCTTTGGTGATCTTCGATGATGACATTTCTTTTTCACCGTAGGTTGGGTGCTTCTAGTATTGGTGTTGGGGCTCTCTATCGACTTCTTGGATGAGTGTCTCTTACCTCTGTGGTTTGTGGAGGTATCAGCCTATATGATCTTTCGGTTGTAGATTTGGTCTAGTATGGTTGTCGTTGACCTTTGTACTTGGTTTTTATTTTTTGTGTTTTATTTAATATTTGTTTAGTGTTTTTGGGTCATGATTTGTTTTAGCTTTGTTTAATAATAGTATTTATCATCTGTGTCCCTAGAGGACTTTGACTTTTGCCATAATTTTGGTGTGATTTTTTTTCCTATTTCCACATGGTCAAAGGTTTTGTACCCTTGAGTGTGGGTTGTCATTTTAGATTAGATTTATCGAGTTACCTAATTAGTTTATCAAATAAAGGTGGTTCATTGTTTATTATTTGTTTGTCGGGATTGAATTACCTTACCTTTCTATATTTTTCTACATCTTGTTGTTCCATTATTGTAATAAGTTTGATTAGCCTTTGTTGGGTAATTTCTTTGTGAGATTTTTATTTACACGCTTGTTGAGCATTCTAGGCTTGTATTGAGCACTGCTCCATTTAACCATTGAATGAAATCCTATTCCTCCTCTAAAAAATAGGATAAATATTTTAATTAATAAAATAATTAAAAGAAATCAAAATTAGAATTTGAAGTAATAATAATTATAAAATTTTGAATAAACTAATACGGAACAAATTTAAATTTATTATGAAAATAAAAATGTAATTAGTCCTAAATGATGTTATTTTAATTTATTTTGATTTATTTTTTTCCTTATCAATACACACATATTTTGAGTTATTAAAATGTGTATGCATGTGAGAGAGTCATTTTAATTATTATTATTTTTTAAAAATGAAGTGCATAAATGATAGGATAAATTAAATATTAGATTAATTATTAAATTAAAATTACAGGGTGGGAGATTGCCCCACCAGTTTTGCCACCATCCACCAAATAATTTAGATAGTTATGAATTGCTATTTTTTTTAACCACAAAAATACAATAAATAAATAATTGCACATATATTTTGTGGAATAACGCAGGACTATCACTTATTTCCAAATTTTATTACATCCTTAGAACATTGGGCCATATGTGGGTCATTTTAAGCATGATAAGAATTGGATTAGATATTTTTTTTTTCTCGTACTCTTAATTGCTAATATATAAAAGAGGATAAAGAAATGGACAAGCACCACTTGAATTTTCTTTTTCAATTTTTTTTAGAAAATATATATTTATAGGGCAGGACTACGTATAAAGTTTACCTTTAATATTTCTTCTGTGGGTTTGGATATATATATATAATACATTGCATTTGCATAGCTAGGAATATCTCTAATGGAATACCAAAAAAGTAATTTATTGATTTATTGTTATATTTTAGAATAATTTAAAAAAAATATTACTTTAATAGTGTTGTAACAAGTGTGCCAAATCTGGTATATGCTAGAAGTTATATCAAATTTAACTTAAAATATAACCTAATCTAAATTTGGCAGAGGAGAAAAATGAGAGGAAATAAAAGTTTGGAGAGAAAGAGAAAAAATATTTGTTTGGTTAGAAAGAAAAATAAATAGAAGGAAAAAATGAGTGAAAAAAAGTTAGTAGATCCCACTAATACTTTTCTGTCCAATTTTGGAGAAGTGAGCAGAAATTTTTTATAATATACATTTAAGTTAAAATTACATATTGACACTTATTTTTAATCCAAGATAATTCATATAAAATTGTGAAATTATAATTTTACTTTAAATAAATAGGATTTTTGCCTCCCGAACTATCACCACTGTCACATTGTGCCCCCTAAAAATTTCGCGTTGTTAAAAATTCTCCCGAACTATGCACGTTAATGAATTGTGGGACTTCCGTTAGATTTCATTTTATGTGGCTAACGGAGAGCAGATTTGACATTTTGGGCACTAACGTGGCACAGCCACATCAGTGCCATATGTATAATTCAAATTAAAAAAAATTATTTTAAAGATTAAAAAAACAAAATATTAATTCAAAAAATCAGTGTCCAAAAAATTGAAAGAAAATGGGAGAATACGGGTTAAATCTAAAAAAAATGGAGAACGGGGTTTCTAAAAAATCAAAAGAAAAAAGAAAGAAAGATAAAACAAACAAGAAAGGCAAAATAATGATGGCCAAATCTGGTTTTCTCATGAGGGGGATTAGAGGCAATTGGAGCTTGGATCGGAGACCCGATTGAGGATTTGAAGCTTGGGACCATATTTGGTTTTTCGGTGACGGGGACTAGAGGCAACTGGAGCTTGGGTCCAAGACACAACTGAGGGTTCCCCGACACTGTCTTCTTCTCAAACTTCCTGTATTTTTCTTGCAACCATGGACAGTAGCCATGGACGACATCGAGCGGGGAAGGAAGATACAGGTTTTCGATCTGCATAGACAAGAACAGAGGGCTTTGCAAGCGGCGGTTCTGGTGGCTAAGAGAAGAAGTCGGTGGGACTCATGTGGCTGGGTTGAAGAGATGTCGTCCCTGTCAGAGTAGATCTGGATTTTGGGAATGTGTTCATGAGCTTTTGTATTGATTTGAGTATGTGTTCATGAGTTTTTTCTTGAGTGTTTTTGAATTGGGTTCACTTAAGTTGTTCTTGCTTGAATCTGAGTGTATAATTTTCAAATTAAACCAACACAAATTGAATCTGACTGTATAATTTTCATATTGAATATGGGTTCTTGCTTAAGTTGTTCTAGATCTAAAAAAATCATTTAATTCATAAATTCCATTAGCAAATCACATTTTTTTTCTTAAAGTTTTCCAGATCTAAGACCGATGAAGGAGAATGAATGCCAATCAACAAAAATTTATATATATTTTTGTTTTGTTTTGGGTTATGCTTTTACTAAATTTATTATTGATTTTTTTTGTTATAGTTTTATTAAAATTATGTTTTTAGTTTTTAATTAGTTAATATGATATTTTTTTATAAGAAAAAAAATAGTTTATATTTTATTTTTCTGATATTGGTTTTCTATAAATTAATTTAGTATTTTTTTAATCTTTTAAAACAATTTTTTTTATCTAATTGTTTTAATAATATTAATTTTTTAATTTGAATTATACATGTGGCACTGACGTGGCACTGCCACGTCAGTGCCCAAAATGCCAAATCTGCTATCCGTTAGCCACATAAGATTAAATCTAACGGAAGTCCCACAATTCATTAACGTGCATAGTTCGAGGGGAATTTTTAACAACGCGAAATTTTCAGGGGGCACGATGTGACAGTGGTGATAGTTCGGGAGGCAAAAATCCTATTTATTATTTTACTTTTATTCCTTTTTCCATTTTATCTCTTTACCAAACAACACAAGATAAATTCCTTTTATTTTCTATCCCTGGTTACTTTTCTTTTCTTAGGGTAAATTTAACTTTTGTTTTTATTTACTTTATTGCCATTAATTATTATAAATTTCAATTTTTTTATTATCATATTGCTAAAATTTAGACAATGAAAAATGAAAAAAAAAATTATTTGTATATTCTCAATAAATATTCAATGACGATTAATTATTAGGGTATTTGTGGCATAAATACCCAATATTTCACATTTGTTACAGTTAAATACCTAATTTTTTATTTTTACGGCAAAAATATAAAATGTTTAATATATGTTAAAGATAAATACCTCACATTTTTTTTTGCGGCAAAAAAACTTAAAATTGCTAAAACATTGCTTCTGTAAATACCTCATATATTGGAGCTATTAAACATGTTGACTAAGCAGACATTTGTCACTATGCAAACTGGTTTATTTCATAATTTTAAAAATATATATTTTAAATTAGAAAAATGAATTAAAAAAGACATTTTAAATTAATTCAAATTTAAAAAATACATATTTTGAGGAAAAAAATACCAAAATTACGGAGTAATATATATCTAGTGAGTCAACACTTAACAACTTCAACAGATGAGGTACTGATAAAAATAATGTTTTAGCAACTTTGAGTATTTTTGTCACAAAGAAAAAAAATTAGATATTTATCTTTAACATATATAGAACATTGAATATTTTTGTCGTAAAAATAAAATATCCTTAAGTATTTAACTGTAGCAAGCGTAAAATATTAAATATCTATGGTGCAAATATCCCTTAATTATTATATATATATATATTTTACTTTTAATTGAATTTGCATCTTGTATATTAAAAATTAGTATACAATTACTAATATTGAATCAAATATAATATTTGCTCAATTTTTTTACTAAACTTAACACAAATTATCATACATTGGAAATGATTTAATGAAAGCATATAATAACGAGCCCGTTCAATATAAAAGTGGGTTGCACCAAAATTATTTTACAAAAGTCCCTTTTTTTTCTTTTTCCTCTCATAAAATAGTTTTTTTTTATTCTTTGACTAAGGAGACTTCCATGAGAAAAATAATCAGATCAGAAAGATATAGGAAGCTACTTTGAATCCTGCCTTTAGATCTTATGTAAGAGAAACATCATTGTTTTTTCATCTTTTTCTCTTTTTTTTGTTTCTATTTGTTTGTTTTTATTTTATTTTGATACATTGTTTTTATTTGTTAGAGTCTCATGATTTATCTACCTTAATCTCTACTCTACTTTTAATAAATATTATTTAAGATTAATTGTACCCTCAACGACAAGGTGCATGCATGATGTATACGCCCGTCTTGTAACCTCAATTAACTAATTTAGGTTACATCATACAAATATGTTTATATTTTGAGTGGACTACCTCCTTGACCTTTATACCCAACACTTAATTTTTTTTATTTAAAAAAAAAAGTAAAATAAAAACTATCAGCCTTTAAAATTGTTACCTGTGGAGATTTAAATTGTCCTCACCTATCTAGACCTACCTTCATATTTCCCATATTTTCTTCATTTGTCTTTTTTTTTTTCTTTCTAAGAAATCATATGGTTCTAATTATCTCATCATAGTCATATTATTATTATCTTCTTAATAAAAATATCTGAACCAGCCCAGTAAATGCTTAGCTGGAGTAAAGATCTTTGAACTCTAAATAATAGACAGACAGATAAAAATTCTTATAAGCATCCCCAATCACTCAAGTATACTATTTTGATAGTCGTGTAAGTTTATTTAAGTACTTGTGAATGCCATGTTTCACTGTTTTATAAAGAAGGCTGGCATGAGATGTGGGAGACTCTATACAAAATACTATTTAAAATTTTTTTATATATAAACTGAATTTTCAAAATTTTAGGATTTTTTTATATGTAAAGAAAATTGTATTTTTACAAAATTTAGGACGTCAAGCCTGATTATAAATAGGAAAAAAAAATCAAAATGAACAGTTATTCAAATAAATCAAATCAATTTTGAGCACCTTTTTATTTAAAGAAAATCAATTTTTATTTTTATGTTTTTATTTCATTTTAAATTCATGATATTGATATATACGGAGTAACACATGATGGAGATAAGGACTTGTTCCTCAATAGTGAGGTATTTGATGCATGATTTTAAGCACTTCTGCAATCTTCTTCAATATAACTCATTTTCATTTTCTTTGCTTTATTAGGTGAAGTTCTTCCCCACTCTTCAATGTCAAATCTTTTTCTATGGGACCATATATCTTGTCTGGCACACTCACTGGCCAACTTTTCGTTTTAACCATTATTTTTTTGGTATTATATAAATATATATAATATTATATTATTAGGAAATCATCTCTAACTTTTCTTTTAAGTAAGTTATAAATTTGAATTCATTTTTAAATGGCAAATAGATAGAGCAATTATATTTTAATTTTAATTAACACAAAATGTAGATTGCTTAATTAAATATCTATGTGAGTGAGTTTTATCATATGGTTTGTTGACGTCATTTTCTGCCAACTTAATTATGTAGAGAAATTAAAAAAGAAGAAAAGAAAATAAATAGATTTTCCTCCTCTTAAAAGTGTTGGTTCGAATCTTATAAGAAAGAAACTTTTGAACTTCACTTTTGGGAAACGTGCCTACCTACCACACTCGTGTGTGGATACATATCATTATGAGATTACATATTGAGAGTACTCAAGTACTCTTCTTCTGCACACGTCTTTTCCCATTCTCCTTTTTGCTGCCAATCATATAGATTAAATGCGGTCCATCAGATCTCTTTTTAATTCAATTCAAGGGCTCAGATTCACCCCTAAAGGCCACCTTTTTGCCTATTTAAACATTTTTATCATCTCTTCCACTTTCACTTTTATAGTTTCTGTTATACCCAAAAATTGGAGATCAAGGACGTGGCAATAAATGTGACAAATGGCAGTACATGGTCAGTAAAAGACACGTTAATAGTCAATATATACATTGACTCCTCAGAGTTGTGAGAAAGTGACCCGGTAGACTGACGAAGAATTTGGACTGCTTGAAAGATGTTATAGCCAAGCCAAGTGCACCTTGATCCTAGGAGGCTAAAGAGGATGCATTCTAGGAAAGCTAAGGGGAGTGCATCCTAGGAGAGCTAAGGGGGGTGTATCGAGGAGAACTCAAGAAAGTGGTCTTAGGAGACCCCAAGGAGAAAGTGGTCCTAGGAGACCCCAAGGGTGTGTCCGAGGTAAGCCTCCCAAGGTTTCCTAAGTGTTGGCTCGAACATGTCCAAGGTAAGTAGCTAAGGAGAAGGAGTCCCATGCAAACCAAGAATTGAGACTTAGATTTTGACAAGGGGAGTGCCTCGGGCTTGTACAAGGTGAGATGCCAAGAAGGATGCCTCAGACCACCTTGGTCCGAGGAGAAGGCAAGAGAAGGTGCCTCGGATCACCTTGGTCCGAGGAGAAGGCCATCATGTCCGATCGGACATGTCATGGAGAAGGATGCCTCAAAGTTGTCCGAGGTGAGAAACAAGAGAATTGCCTCGGATCTACCCGAGGTGAGGTGCCAAGGGAGTTGGCTCGGACCACCTTGGTCCGAGGAGAGCCAAGCTTGCATGACCTTTGGTCCGAGGAGAGCTATGCATATACCACCTTTGGTCCAAGGAAAGCTTGAAGGAGTAACCAACATGCATGTGAGACTACGTCAAGAATTGGTCTAGGCACCCGGGAATCTCTCATTCTTGCCACAAATAGGGGGTTTGTTACATTTTGAATTTTGAATGTTTCTTTGTAATTTAAATATAATAAAATATCCCGGTTCTAAGGGATATCAGTTGTATTGTATGACCCTAAGCCTATAAATAGAGGGCTTAGGGGATGAAAGAGGGGCTTCTTCTGCTTCTTCTTTCTAAAGAGAGAAAATTGGGTCTGAGTATTCTAGAGAGAGAAAGTGCTGAAATAAGAGAGAATTCTTGTATTTTTGTAATCTGTACTGAAGAAACTCAGTTGGCTCAGTCCATCTGATCTTGAGTACGGATCTATAAATCACAACTCTAAGTGGATTAGGCTATTACCGACAATCGGGGCTGAACCACTATAAAAATCTCTTGTGTTATTTACTTTTTGTTCATAAACCGTCTGTGTCGTTTTACATTCTCTTGAAGGCTTGTCGTATTTGACGTTCTCACGTCGTTGGCTAAAAATACAGTCAACATTTTGGTGCTTTCATTGAGAGCCTGAAGAGATGAACAGCGGTCCCTGAAGTGTAATGGCACCTAAGAGCACCACTGCTGCTTCCAAGAGGACAAGCTCCTCTAAAGAGCCTGCTAGATCTGAAGGTCCTAGCCCACAATATCATGAGAATGAGCCTAGAGTCATGCTCGAGGACGTGACCCCAGGAGTTGAAGAGCTCCAAGAAGCCATGGGGGCCTTCCAGGAGGAGATGGCACAATTCCACGCTAGGCAAGAGGCGTTTGCTGAAGAGATGGCCAGGCAGAGAGCTGCGTTAGAGCGGCAAAGACGCGATATGGAGGCTAGGAGCGAGGAGCTCAAACAACAACAGGAGGAGGTCGACCGGAGACATCGTGAAGTAGCACTTGCTTTAAAGGCAGCTACCCAGTTGGCCCAAGCCAATGCCCAAGTTGCAGCACGAGGAGGACTCCCTCCAGGAGCAAGGACCACAGAAGCTGGTGGTAAGAACAATGATAGACCAAGGAGGGGTGGTAACAACCCACCTGGTCGTGAGGAAGATGGAGTCCGATCGCACACTACCTCAACCCAAGGGGAGCACTCTCGAACCCCCTCCAGAAGTCACCGATCGGGTAGTAAGAAGACTCCACCTGGGCAGGAGCAAAATAAAGCTCCTAGAGAGAAGAGGACCTCACAGTTCAAAGATGGGCATGGTAGGGATGAGGCTGATAGTCATCCCACCAACCAATCCAAGGAAAAGGAGGGGCACAACCCACAAAGAGGAGAAAAATGCCCAGAGCGCGCCAAAAAGCCTCCACTGCACCCGGACCAGCAGCGTAGCAGGAGAGAGGGAGTCCCGCGTAGTAAGCCCTTTAGGAAATCGAAGGATCTAAGGGATGTTATCACCTACAAGAGGAGGACCATCTCGGTCGAAGGGAAAAATCTGGACCACCCTACCAGTCAAGTAGAAATACTTGACGGTGGCGCGCCAGATGGTAATGCCCGACCAGGCGGTCAAGACCTTGGAACCTCGTCAGTAGCACCAGCCATCCAAGCCCAGCTTGACATGCTAGCTGCTGCAGTGCAAGGTTTGTCGAAATGACCTTCCGAGATAGATGCGATCGACTATCGGAGTGGCAGCCCATTTTGTGCTCGAATAAGAGCAGCCCAACCACCAGCAAAGTACAAAGCACCGGTACTGCCAATTTATACTGAAAAGGCAGACCCGATAAGACATGTTGGGATGTTTGAGGACCAGATGGAACTGCTCGGAGTGAGTGATGACTATCGGTGTAGAGTCTTCCCCACCACCTTGACGGACACTGCTCAGGAGTGGTATTGGAGGTTTAAACCAAACTCCATTACCTCTTGGGAGGCATTCAGGAAGGATTTTTGTAGACAATTTAGCACTGCCCGGACTCCGCCAGTTTACGCCAATGACTTGGCAGATATCAAACAAGGAAAAGATGAGTCTCTAAAGAGCTATATACAGAGATTCATGAGAGAAGCCAATAGAGCAACCGCTGTAGGAGACGAGGGGAAGATGGTTGCCATATCTTCTGGGATAATTTATCGGAGTCCTCTATGGGACAACATCCATCGCCATCCAATCTCAACACTTCAACAATTTCTTGACCGGGCGGAAAAATATATGAATTTGGATGATGCGATAGAGAAAGGGGAGAATGGGATAAACAACCCAAGCAGACCAACTGACTCTCCTAGTGATGGTGGAAGGAAGCGTGGAAATAATGGGTCTGACCACCATGAGGAAAAGAAAGCAAAGTTGGGTTCAAGTGAGAAGCCAACCAAGTATGAGCCTCAATTCACCAACTACACCACTCTCTCAACCACCCGAGCAGAGATATATCTTGCTAGCCAAGAAGAGGTTCCCTACAAGAAGCCTCCACCCATCAGGAGAGAGATGAGGAAGAGAGACATGAACAAAATTTGTCGCTTCCATGAATATTATGGTCACGACACGAATGAATGCAACCACCTTAAGGACGAGATAGAATTTCTTCTCCGGTCGGGCAAGTTGAGGAAGTACCAGGCGGAGACACCCCAAGGAGAAGGAGGTAGCAGCAAATCTGGTCTCAAGCGACAAAGATCTCCACCCTTGCAGCCTGGACCTATGGACTTCACCTTAGACACTATATGTGGAGGTCCACACTTGGCTGAGGAGAGCAACCAAGCAAAGGAGAAGTATGCTGAGGAGGAGTGCTAGGAGCAGGAATCACTGGAGCGGCGTGCACATGGAGCATCGAAGGAGATATTATTTTTAAATGCCGCTTTCAAAGTGGTAGCTTGATTTCGAGTTTTTAGACTTGTTATTTAAAGTTTGGTGTATGAACTGGTTATTTGCTAACCAGTCATTTTATTTTGAACAATTTTGGTTGTCTAAGACTCGTTATTAGACATGTTTTGTCCATTTTAATTTACGAGTAATAAAAGAGACTACGCGCAGCGTGGTCGATTCTTGCTACAAATATGCATGTGTGTTAGTTATCCGAGCAGTGTTCAACTGGTCGATATGTTCAAGCAGTGTTCAACTGCTTGGGTATTTTCCATATATTCTATGTGTTTCACGAGTAATTAACTGCTCGAACGGATTCGGTCAGGTAGCAAGTGACTAAGGATCTTTCAACCCTCAACCACCTGGGGGGCACATGGGGTATACTGGTATATAACTTAACACAGGCAATAAGAGCACGAGTTAATATATCTGTTTTAAGGCTGACTTGTAAATTTTCGAAGTCCAAAAAGGTCATTAAGCTAACTTGCTTGGCAAAGCTTAAGTAACTTGGAATTTTTTAAAATTTCAAGTTAGGAGCAGATATTCGTGTGACCATAGACATCATGCTCATAAATTGTTAGAGAAATAAGAGTGTGAGAAAGTATACTTAGCATGGACTTATGAAATGTCTAGAATTTCTAAGTTAAAAAACTAAGTACTCATGCGAAAATATGAGGCACACATCAGAGTGACTTTACTCTTCACAAAAAAATTATAACTTTTTTAAGTCTAGAGGGGACTTAGAATGTTTTAAGTTAACAAGGAGACGTAAAGTATAAATGCCAACATGTACAAGTTTAGCTGATCAGGTGCAAAGTTTTCTTGCTCAGGAGAGCAGATACAACTTCCCTGGTAGGCTAAGCATGTATCACCAATCAACTTCCCTGGAGTGAATCAAACAAATGCATGCAAAATAAATGCTACATGGTGAAAATTTGTCTTTGGGAGGAGAAGTCAAGTTTTCACTAAGATTGATTGAGAGAAATCAATCTCTCAAAATAATTATGGGAAGTTCAAACAAGGTGCTTTGATGGTTTTTCCTAAAAGGTCCTAAGAGTGCCTAAAGGTGAAATGTTTGAAAAAATTATAGCATGGAGTATACCATGTTTGGTCCAAAAGGTGTGTCTAGTTCCAAGGAGAAGCGTCCAAATGGTGATGCTGCCTATGTCCGATCGGATGTGCATGCTTAGAAGGCTGGCTACTGTTCCATGCATTGCATTGCATTCATGTCAACACGGCTTATGCCTGTTTGTCCATGCTCATGATCAATACAGGTGCTTAAAGTGTTTGAAAAATGTGGTGTCCAAGCATACCTTGAGATGGCCGATCGGATGCATGTTGATCCAAGGAGCATCTCGCTTATGTCCAAAGATCTAGGCCCAGAAATTTTGTGCCTAAGGTGCTACATCCGACCAAGAGGAGACAAGAAGTGTCCGGTCGGACCTAGGTCCTTGGCACCTCAAGATATGGGCTCGGACCCTAGTCCAAGGAAAGCCAAGGAAGGCATGGCTCAGACCCTAGCCCATGCATGCCAAGAGAATAGACTTAGACCTCGGCCAAGGAGAGGCCACAAAGGGTCCGATCGGACCTTAGTTGGAGGAGCCAAATGCTTGGCTCGGGCCATGTCCGAGGAGAAGCCAAGTCATTGGCTTGGACCTTGGTTCAAGGAAAGGTCATGAAAGCTCCGATCGGACAAGTTCAAGGAGAACACCATGCATGTGTGCCAAGGGATTGGCTCAGACCTTAGCTTGAGGAGTCCCTAGATGGAAAGCTCCGATCGGACAAGTTCGAGGAGAAGACCATGCATGTGTGCCAAATGTTTGGCTCGGACCAAGTCCAAGGAGAGGTCCCATGCATGCCCAAAAGATGGACTTAGATTATAGCCGAGGTCACACAAGGTCTGATCGGACATGGTTGGAGGAGCCTAGTGCTTGGCTTGGACCTGTCCGAGGTGAGTTTCAAGGAGATTGGCTCGGACCACCTTGGTCCAAGGAGAAGCCACAAAGAGTCCGATCGGACCTTAGTTTGAGCTTCCAAGATGTGTGGCTCGGACATGACCGAGGTGAGCTTCCAAAAATATGTGGCTCGGACATGTCCGAGGAGAGACAAGAAGTCTAATCCTAGCGCAACCAAATTGAGGATATTCAACAACCTGTCTCTATACCATGATGATTTTGCAACATATACAAAGGGAGCTTATGTTTTCATTATATCAAGGAAATGGAGTTTGAAGAAATCACCAGACAAGTCCTGTCGTGGGAGTTTACGTGAAAGTTATCAACCGGATAGGAGCTTTTGGATGACCTCGAGAACATTTTGCTAGAAGAAAAGTTTATCATACGAGGGAAATCGTATAATAAACTTGGGGGGCAAATGTTATACCCAAATATTGGAGATCAAGGACGTGGCAATAAATGTGACAAATGGCAGTGCATGGTCAGTAAAAGACACGTTAATAGTCAATAAATACATTGACTCCTCAGAGTTGTGAGAAAGTGACTTGGTAGACTGACGAAGAATTTGGACTGCTTGAAAGATGTTATAGCCAAGCCAAGTGCACCTTGATCCTAGGAGGCTAAAGAGGATGCATTCTAGGAAAGCTAAGGGGAGTGCATCCTAGGAGAGCTAAGGGGGGTGTATCGAGGAGAACTCAAGAAAGTGGTCTTAGGAGACCCCAAGGAGAAAGTGGTCCTAGGAGACCCCAAGGGTGTGTCCGAGGTAAGCCTCCCAAGGTTTCCTAAGTGTTGGCTCGAACATGTCCAAGGTAAGTAGCTAAGGAGAAGGAGTCCCATGCAAACCAAGAATTGAGACTTAGATTTTGACAAGGGGAGTGCCTCGGGCTTGTACAAGGTGAGATGCCAAGAAGGATGCCTCAGACCACCTTGGTCCGAGGAGAAGGCAAGAGAAGGTGCCTCGGATCACCTTGGTCCGAGGAGAAGGCCATCATGTCCGATCGGACATGTCATGGAGAAGGATGCCTCAAAGTTGTCCGAGGTGAGAAACAAGAGAATTGCCTCGGATCTACCCGAGGTGAGGTGCCAAAGGAGTTGGCTCGGACCACCTTGGTCCGAGGAGAGCCAAGCTTGCATGACCTTTGATCCGAGGAGAGCCATGCATATACCACCTTTGGTCCAAGGAAAGCTTGAAGGAGTAACCAACATGCATGTGAGACTACGTCAAGAATTGGTCTAGGCACCCGAGAATCTCTCATTCTTCCCACAAATAGGGGGTTTGTTACATTTTGAATTTTGAATGTTTCTTTGTAATTTAAATATAATAAAATATCCCGGTTCTAAGGGATATCAGTTGTATTGTATGACCCTAAGCCTATAAATAGAGGGCTTAGGGGATGAAAGAGGGGCTTCTTCTGCTTCTTCTTTCTAGAGAGAGAAAATTGGGTCTGAGTATTCTAGAGAGAGAAAGTGCTGAAATAAGAGAGAATTCTTGTATTTTTGTAATCTGTACTGAAGAAACTCAGTTGGCTCAGTCCATCTGATCTTGAGTACGGATCTATAAATCACAACTCTAAGTGGATTAGGCTATTACCGACAATCGGGGCTGAACCACTATAAAAATCTCTTGTGTTATTTACTTTTTGTTCATAAACTGTCTGTGTCGTTTTACATTCTCTTGAAGACTTGTCGTATTTGACGTTCTCACGTCGTTGGCTAAAAATACAGTCAACAGTTTCAGTTTTCAGAAGAGAAAACACGAACTAGAGCTCTCAATCCTTCACATATTCTCAAAGCCAAAAAAAAAAAAAAACAAAGCAACCTTGGTTCGATGGGTTCCATCGCATCATTCCTACTTCCAATCCACGATCTCTTCATTCCCAAGATCGACTTTGTGTAAGTTCTTCGAACCTTGCCTCATTTTTTATATGGTCTTTTCCGTTTCCATGCACGAAGAAAAACTTTCCTGGTTCTTGCTGTATATATAAAAAATTTATTCGTAGAGTGCATAATCTTGATGGATAGAGATCTATTTAGGCAAAAACATGTTGAGAAAATTATACATGATCTTTATTAATTTTCATGTATATCTAATATTAAACAAATTAATATGAGATAGCCTAAAACATGTTTCTAAAATTGAATTCAAAGAGAAACAATGAATATAATACTTATAGTATACGCAACGGAATTAAATAGTCATTCCTTCAATTTTTTTAACTTTTGTATCCTCTATGTCGTAGAGTATTATCAAGAAACTGAACCGATCTTCTATTTTCTTCACAACCTTCCAATGTATCCTTAGAATCACCTAGACTAGTGTGGGAAATTCTCAACACATGAGATAGATATAGAGAGAAGAAGAGAAAATAACAAAGAGGCTTAGAAAATGACTTGTGTTTAGAGAGAATCTAAAACTATCAGAAAATTTGAGTTGTGACTTATCAATATTCTGTTTTGACTTCCCTCTAAGCACTCCTTTTATAGACTCAATTAGGCCATTTAATTTAATTAAAAAATCAATAAAACAATAGTCATTTTAAAGCCCTAGATCAAAATTATAATGGGCTTTAAGCCCGTGAAATTTCTCATTTGATTATAAGCCCATTGAACTTAAAATCAAGGCCTATATTATTTTCTATTGATTTAATTAATTGTATAATTATTTAAATCATTTATCAAATTAATTATTTATAATTTGAACCTTTGATTTAAATTAATTTATTAATTTAGATATCAATTTATATATATTAATAAATCTGCCATGATTTCTCTTTTCTTCTCAAAATTACATAGCTCTGTGAAACTATCCAAAATTGACCTGGTCAACTTTGATAATTCTAATTGATAATTAAATCAATTAATTGAGACTATCTAGATGATTTTATCCAAGGTACAATGGGGACCATGGGCCTATGAAATCAAGCTCCAATAAGTTATCATAAATCTAACAAATAAATTTACTAACTTATTAATTCCTCGTGATTCCACTATAGACTCAGAATTGCACTCTTGAATGCCCTATAACAAATATAGAAACGCTATTAATTATCCATTGTAACAACCATAATTGTCACTCAATCCTCTATAGACGGTCTACAATGAGATAGGACTAAAATATCGTTTTACCCCTCATTGTATTTTATCCTTAAAACACTTTGTTCCTTGTAAATGATATTTCAGTAAACTAATTTAATTACTGAAATGAGATCTCTATCATTTAACACCTTGAACCAAACTAAAAGGAAACCATCGTTTCACTTCTTCATCATAACCTACAGATGTTCATATCTATGATTAACACTCCCACTCAATTATACTACTGAGTTCCCAAGATGTAAGTATGGGCTAGTCCGTAGGGTAAGCTGGTAACGAACAAGTCAAAAAACTCAAATAATACAATCAGTTAGAATACTAACCACTCAGAATTGAGATTGAATTGACCTATGGTCAACTATATGATATGACTAGAATAGATAATAACAGTATGTTTACTTATCTTATCAAATGTCAATATCGGTCATGCCCGATGTAACAAATACATCCGATCTTATCTACTTTGCTAATGTTCTGGAAAGAACATAACATCGTAATGTGTGAGTAGATCATATTGTAGATTGGCAAGTCAATGTAAATCATGTGCACTGACTAATCTTAGGACTAACTTATTTTGAACATATAATCATATTTATATTCCACTGTGATTACGTCACTATAAATAAGGTTAGCTATATGCTCGGGATTTAATAGAAGTTTATATTAAACAAATAATCATGAAAATAAAACATGTGATCAAAGTGATTGACCAAGTCAAAAAATGATTTCTATTCTTTTATTGATAATAAAATGAGATTACAAAGAATTTGGGTTTAAATTAGGGCATAAAACCCCAACAAACTCCCACTTGCACTAATTGAAACTAATGCCTTAATTCTACTAATCCCATTTCCTTAATATGCTTATCAAATGTAGCTTCTGGTAGTGTATTTGTAAACGGATCCGCAAGATTGTCTTCAGTTGCAATCTTCATAACCTTCACATCTCCCATGGCCACATATTCTCGAATAATGTGATACTTTCTTTCTATATGTTTACTCCTCTTGTGACTTCGAGGTTCTTTCGAGTTGGCTATCGCTCTTGTATTATCACAAAACAACACAAGCGATTTATCCATTTATGGAATAACACCAAGATCCGAATAGAACTTCTTTAGCCAAACTATTTCCTTAGCTGCTTCTGACTCGGCTATGTACTCAGCCTCTATGGTGGAATATGAGATTGCAGACTGCTTTATGCTTCTCCAAATCATAGCTCCACCCCAAGAGTAAACACCATTCCAGAAGTAAACTTCTTGTTATCGACATTAGTCTGAAAATTTGAATTGGTGTAGTCTACAGGGTTCAGAACACTACCCTTGTAGACTAACATATAATCCCTAGTCCATCTCAAATACTTCAGGATATGCTTAACTGTTATCCAATGTTCCGGTCCTGGGTTTGACTGATACCTACTCACTACTCCCACTGCATAGCAGATATCTGGTCTAGTACACAACATGACATACATGTAACGCCCTGGATAACCAAGATCGTTACACTGTGTGTTTAAAGTAGTGCAAGACTTGCTAATCAAGTCATTTAGACAAAATGTGAATCCAACGTCATCAACGGATTAGGAATAAAAGATTTTGGTCACAAACAGGTTATTTTCATTAAAAATGACAGTTTAATACATGGAAACTCAAAACAAGGTTTAGATGACTTAGTTACAACAAATTTCTAGAGTTACAAATAATTCAAGCCACTCTAATGGAAAAATATACGTTTTAGGTTTCCGTCCCTGTACAATTCCTCGACCGTTGCGGCCAAACAGCTGACAATGTACACCTCACCCCCAGAGCTCTCCAACTCATGGTTGACTCAGCCTACTCTTGCCTCTACCTGCACCATGTAGCACCCGTGAGCCGAGGCCCAACAAGAAAGCATGATAACATAGCAAGATCAACATCATTTATCAAATATCCCACAATGCACAACCAGGAATTCAACATTTCATAACATTTATCCAATCAGTGATAACACACAACAGATTAACAGTTTGTCATCCAGACAGCCAACAAATCATGTTCCTAACACAATATTCACGATCATAATCAACAATTTATCACATCCATCAAATAATATTCAGGGTTAGCGCCTTTAGTCGCACCCTCTATTTAACACACTGTCTTCGGCTCACTTGGGCCGCCCCCAGTGTAATACTCAATGACTCCGGCCAGCTTAACCGAGCTCAATGATAAATAAGCTGCCTCAGCTACTAGTGGCCGAGTCGCGTCCTTTGCGCAAATATTAATTCCGACACCCTTAGGCCGGTTATCACATGTCCCATGGCATAATAATACCATCTCATGACATGATACACAAATATAGGGAGCTCTTAGTCCCATCGTGTCCACACAGTTAATCACATTCACATAACAATGCATACAAACATAGGGAACACTTAGTCCCAGCCTAACCACATAATCAGGTGCAGCTTTCTTACCTTTAGATCTCGCTAGCTCGTTCAAATTGATCCTCAAGCACGATCCCGTCTGAACCTTAGTGCGTACCTAGTCACAGCCATAGATCAGAATCACTACCAAACTTCAAATCCAAAACCTGGCCTCAGGACTAATCCCGAGCCCTCGGGAAGCCCTAATTCCACCAAACGGGGTGGAGGAATCAAACCCCAAGCCTCTGGGCAAAAATCCCTACGGAAAAACTCAAAAACCCCTTTCTGGAGACAGGGTAGCGCTACAACGCTCTAAGGAGGGCGCTATAGCGCTACAAGCAGAACCAAAACGCCCAGGAAGCCCTAGCCTAGCGCTGTAGCGCCCAAAGGCTAGCGCTACAACACTAGTCACAGACCAACAACACTCTGTTTATCCCTTCTTCAATTTTCTCGAACCAAAACCCCTTGGAACCCTTCCAACCCTCAATTACACACCAAATTGAGCCTACCATCACCTATATCTCACCCCATACAACTCAATAACACAAGACTTAACCACATGCATCATCAAACTAGAAAAACAAACATTGAACCCAAGAACTGAAAGATTCAACCAGAAACTCAGATACTTAGAACATCAAAGCCACAACTTGTTACCTTCTATGGAGGATTTCGACCTTAGGTTATCCCTAGCATCCAACCAGCCTCAAGCCCTTCAACTCCTCAGGTTCATATCCCTTTATTCCATCCAAAACTCAAACTTAGAAACCATATCATTAAAACCCAGGAAAAACACATCAGGAAACCATAAAACTTACCTCAATTGACTGGCTAAACCCTGGTAGTTCTTCTAGCTTCACCAAGGTCCTTAGCCCTAAGCTCCATCCTGAACTTACTCTAGAATTCCAACTCCAAAACTCACAGAGAATGGTGAAGAGATGACCCAGCTGAATGGGAGAGAGAGAGATAATACTAAGTGTCTTGTTTTTCTTTCTTTCCTTCTTCTTTTCTTTTCCTTAAGCTTCTGAGTTAATCTACAACTTCCACTAAGACATAAAGGCAGATGTTACTTATCCCTTATAGTCAAATGACCATATTGCCCTCCCAATTAAACCAAACTTTTAAATATCCTAAGGGCATTTTAGTCACTGCTCCCAATTCCCACTAACTCCTCAAGTGTCCTAAATATTACCACTTAATTCCCATCATCTAATAAGTCACCAATTATATTTCTCAATATCCAATCGTCTCCGATATATTCTCCAAATTCCCAGATACATCCCCAGGCTCACATCGAGCCGGATATAAATCCCCGCTGTGACCTTCCCGCTAAACCGCTTGTTAGGATCGCCTAGAGCCACAAGCTGCAGACATACCCACATAATAATGTGGTCTCAACATTAGCCTACCAATATACACACAAGTATGCAATTACGCTCTCAATGAGCCAAATTACCAGAATACCCTCACAATAGAGTATATAACCCCATGCATGCCTTTATCATCATATAATAATATGACCCACATAATCATGCATATAATCACATAATAGCACCATAAATCAATTATGGCACTCTCGGCCTCCTAATCAAGGTCCTAAACCTTATTAGGAAATTTGGGTCGTTACAATACATCAGACTTCCAACTGCAGATATGTAAGGAAATTTTCTCATTGCATCTTCCTCTTCAGGAGTCTGGGGAGACTGCTTCTTTGAAAGATGAATTCCATGGCGGGACGGTAGACGCCCTTTCTTGAAACTTGTCATTGAGAAACATTCAAGCACTTTATCTATGTAAGCTGCTTGAGATAGAGCTAAGAGTCTATTATTTCTATCCCTGATGATCTGGATACCTAGAACATAACTTGCTTCATCCAAATCCTTCATCTAGAATTAAGTGCTCAACCAATTCTTCACATCTGATAATTTCTTAACATTGTTTCCAATGAGTAAGATATCATCTACAAAAAGAACCAGGAATACCACTATTTGATTTTCCTTTAGTTGGTAAATACAGGGCTCATTAATATTTTTTTCAAAGCCATAGGTTTTGATTATTTCATCAAACCTAAGATTCCAGGAAAGAGAAGCTTGCTTAAGTCCATAGATGAACCTATTCAACTTGCAAACTTTTCCTTCTTGTCCAGATACTTTAAATCCTTCTGGCTGATCCATATAAATGACCTTTGTCAAGCTTTCCATTAAGAAAAGATGTCTTGACGTACATTTGCCAGATCTCATAGGCGAGAGCGACTGCTATGGATAGGAGGATGCGAATGGATTTGAGCATGGCTACCGAACTAAAAGTTTCCTCATAGTCCATGCCTTCTCTTTGGGTATAACCCTTTGCCACTAATCGAGCTTTATAGGTCTTGATATTTCCTCCAACACCTCGTTTCTTCTTGTAGATCCACTTGCACCCAATGGCCCTAAAGTCACTAGGTGCTTCCACAAGATCCCAGACGGAATTTGAGTACATGGACTCCGTTTCCTGTTTCATGGCTTCGAGCCATAGTTCCTTTTCAGGGTTAGCCATTGCCTATTTGAAAGACAATGGATCATCATCACTAGTGTCACCAACAACCATATTGGTTTCACCATCCAAACCATAGCGAACTGGGTTCTGAGAAACCCTCCCACTACGACGAGGCTCCGTGGTTGTTTGCTTAGGAACAGTGGTACTTTCTTCATTTAGATCGACTTGCGTCGGTTGGACATGAAGAGTGGGAATTTCATCATCAACTCGTGTTGATGAAGATGGAACATTGGTTGGAGTCAATTCTTTAACCATCTCCTTTAAAACTACTTTGCTGCAAGGTTTAAAGTTCTAGACGTAGTCATTTTCTAGAAAAGTAGCATTTGTAGAAGTAAACACTTTCTTTTCTGAACGACTATAGCAAAGTCCACCCCGAGTACCTTTAGGATAGCCAAAAAACATGCAAACTTCAGTTCGCGGTTCTAGCTTTCCCTCCTTTTTCCTCAGGACGTGAGCGGGAAATCCCTAGATTCTATAATGGCGTAAACTAGGTTCACGACCATTTCAGTGTTCTAAAGGTGTTTTGGGGATTAATTTAGACGACACGACATTGAGAATGTCGTTTGCAGTTTCAATTTCATGTCCCCAGAACGAAGTTGGTAGAGTTGAGTAACTAAGCATGCATCTAACCATTTCCAAAAAAGTTATGTTCCAGTGTTCCGCTACACCATTTTGTTGTGGAGTACTTGGGACAGTAAGTTGTGATAAAATCCCAAGTTCAGTTAAATGATCTTGGAACTACATATCCAAATATTCTCCACCCCTATGAGATCGCAAGATCTTTAACGTTTTACCTAATTGGTTCTGAGCCATTGCTAGGAATTCCTGAAACTTTGAAAATGTTTATGATTTCCTATGCATTTGGTAAAGACATGAGTATCTAGAGTAATCGTCAATGAAAGTGACGAAATACTCAAAACTACCCCTGGCTTGTACATTCAAAGGTCTACAAACATCTGAATGCACAAGTCCAAGTGGTTCTTTGGCCCTATCACCCTTTGTAGAGAATGGACGCTTGGTTAGTTTGCCTTCTAGACAAGATTCACAGACATGTAATTCACCTAAGGTGAGTTCCCTCAAAGGTCCGTCCTTTGTAAGTCTTTGAATCCTATCACAGCCAATGTGACCTAGTCTCAAGTGCCATAAAAACGTCATATTATCGTTATCGATCTTTTGACGTTTATTGGTCCTAGGTTTAGCTACTTTGAATAAATCATTATTAAGAGCGAGGGGTTCGTTAGGTCACAGAATATAAAACCCATTTTTCAAACATGCAATACACAATTGTGATCCATTGAAAGAAATAGATATATTAGAACTTGTGAAAGTCATAACAAATCGTTCTAATTGCAACATGGAAACTGAAATTAAATTTATACTAAAATCCAGAATAAAAAATACATCATTTAAAATTAAAAATTTATTTCCGAACTTCAAACGAGCTCTTCTTCTAGCTTGGACTGCAATGAACGCTTTGTTCCCAACTCTAAGCTTTAAGCCGCCTTCGTCCACTTCCTCCCACGATTCAAGAAGCTTTGTTTTTCGCTGCTAGAAACTTAGGGCAATCTCGTTTCCAATGCCCCTTTTCTTTGCAGTGAAAGAACTTATCTTTACCTTTCTTGTTTTTCTTGTTCTTCCTTTTAGGCGTTTGTACACTTGGTTGTGCACTCGTCTTTGCAACCTTTGCAGGCTTGGGGTTGTTTATTTTTCCACATTTCCTCTTGTTTCCAGCTTTCGAAGACGAAGCTGGATGAGCTTCAACCTTAGCTAGAGCAGCAGCAACATCAGTAGTCTTATTTTCACCTCCTTTACTAGGTCCACCCATGACAGGTTCAATAATCTGAAGCTCGTTCATGAGCTGCGTCGAACCATAGTCGAGTTGAGCATGAACGTGCAGACACGGTGCCATCCGAGAATTTACGGTGCCATCACGAACGTGCAGAGACGGTGCTATCCAAGCATTTATGGTACCATCACGAGCATTGAAGGTGCCATCACTAACGTGCGGACACGGTGCTCGTTCTGGGGATTCCTCAATCATGACGAATTAAGAGTTGTCACCACTCAGCTCTATGTTGATATTCTACTTCCAATTAAGGAAGTTTTCTCCAGTGAGTTTCTCAATCGAAAGTTGAGAAAGGATGGGAGTAGACACAAAAACTACTTAGCTTAAAACTACAAATTATCAATAAAATAGAAATCAATCACATTTGCTCAATAAAACTTCTATTCACACAAATTTCAAGAAATAGCACAACATATACAAAAATATGTAAGATATGAGAAAAAAATTCCAAAAACAATCATATCTCTATTTCTTTAGGTTTTTAACTAATCTATGATATCCTTGTCCCTGTTGGCGAGAGTAAAAAATACCACTAGTTAAATAGAGTTGTAAACTCATTTAATAATGGACACCACTATTAACAACCTACTATTCGATCAACATAAGAAAACAAAATCTCTTATTTTATGAGCTAGACCCACAGTTTCGATAGTCATAGATTTAGTCCTGGTAGTCACCGTAGGGGTGAATCTAGTAGAATTTGACCTATAATTATCTATCTTTCGAGATCTAACCTTGTCAAAATAACTAATGAATACCTTCCATAGGGGGACGAATCAAAGCGCCTCAAGGCCCCATTAAGCTATTGATTATGTTAAACCAACGGTGGAGATCAAATAAAATTCTTAAAATAAGCTCATTATTAAAATAAAAATAGTATTATTATTATTTATTTTTAGAAAATTAATGACTATGGTTTTCCAATTAAAAATTAAACAAATGTAATTTTTAAAACCAAAGTCCTATAATTTCCTATTAATTCTAAAGTGTCACATTGAAACAAATTTAATTAATTTAGAATTCATTTGTTGCTAATCAATATTTAGGTTTAACTAATATAATGAACCTATACAATTAAGTCCAACTCAGGTAAATGGGTCTTAACAATTGGGCTTGTATGGAGGATGGCTGGGTCCAGTATGTCGTTCCCACTACAAATGCCCCCTACCTTCCATACAAGGTCCAAAAGACAGGAATTTAAACCTTCGTTTTATTAATTGTTATTAATTGATTAGGCCCACTATAGTCATGCAAAGAAAATGGGCATTCACAAGTGGAATCACCCACAAGAGAGGAATTTAAACTTTATATTTTCGAATGGGCCCAAATAAAACCTATCATTTCATGAATATTTTATTTGACAAAATCCATATATCTAACAAACATATGAGCCACTATGTGCATCTAAGCTCAATTGCAAAAAGGCCACATATAGTGCAAACAGACATGTTATAATTGGATGAGCCTAATCATGTTACTATATGAGCAATTTTATGAATTTATGCAAAAATACTACAATTTATTTCATTTGCAAAAATACCACAATTAATTATATAGAATTTATCAAAAAAATCAAATTAATTAAATTTTTACAAAAATAAGTCAATTTAAATGAAATTTATCAACAATTAATAATAGTTAATTTAAATTTAATTTATCAACAATTAACTTGGTTTTAGGTTAATTTGAAAAAAAATATTAATTTAATTTAAATAGGATTTATCAACAATTAATCAAAGTTAATTTAAATCCCATTTATTAAAAAAATATTTTATTAATTGGATGAAAAAAAATAATATTTTTCAAAATTTAACCAAATTTAAATTTTAAAATCAATATCTTAACTATTTTACAAAAATATCTTGTGTTGTTACAACTATTAGCTAATATTTTAACTATTCTAAAAAAAATAAAATATAAACAGTTATAACAACCCTAAAATATTTCAAAACAGTTAACCAAATTCAAATATCTATAAAAATATCTAACTAACAATATTCAACTTGCAAATAATTTAAATATTAAAAACTATAGAATAAAAAGATATTTATATTTTCAAATAAAGATTTAATAAAAGTATCAAGAATTTAAAAGAAAATGTCTTAAATATCTCATATCTTAATTCTAATATTTTAATATATTAAAATATTTAAAATTAAGTTGTTAGTCTATTTTTAAATTTGAATTTGAATCTTTGTAGAAAATATCTAATTATTTAAATCTCAACTAACAAAAATATCTTATTTAAAAAAAATAAATTTAAATGATAAAACAAAAAATATACTTTTGGTCTTGACTATAAGTAATAAATTTCCACAATTTTAATTTTCTTTAAATTTTTTTTGGATGAATAGTACCAATGGTACTGTTCACCGGTTACTGTTCATCGCGTGGCATGAGCGCGGGCGTGCGCGCGCATGGCAGCCAGGCAAAAATTTTCGATTTTTTTTTGTGTGCAATTTTTCAAACTGAAACAATTTTCTAATTAATTTTTAACATGTTTTACACAAAATAAAGCATATATAAAATTAATATCATATAAAACACAACAAAATAACCTAAAAAATTGCTAAAATTCACATAAAATCAATATGCTTCATAAAAACATGAAAAACCATCCAATTATTCAAACACATCAAATAATCCAATTTAAAACATGTTCATGCATGAAAATAAAAATTACCAAAGGCTCTGAGGCCAGTTGTTGGGAAACTTATACATGATCTTTTTTTATTTTCATGTATATCTAATATTAAATAAATTAATACGAGATAGCCTAAAACATATTTCTAAAATTGAATTCAAAGAGAAACAATGAATAGAATACTTACAGTATACGCAGCGGAATTAAAGAGTCATTTCTTCAGTTTCTCTAACTCTTGTATCCTCTCTCTCGCAGAGTATTATCAAGATACTGAACTGATCTTCTATTTTCTTCACAGCCTTCCAATGTATCCTTAGAATCACCTAGACTAGTGTGGGTAATTCTCAACACATGAGATATATATAGAGAAAAGAAGAGAAAATAACAAAGAGGCTTAGAAAAAGACTTGTGTATAGAGAGAATCTAAAACTATCAGAATATCTGACTTGTGACTTATCAAACTTCTGTTTTGACTTCTCTCTAAGCACTTCTTTTATAGACTCAATTAGACCATTTAATTTAATTAAAAAATCAATAAAATAATAGTTATTTTAAAGCCCTAGGTCGACATTTTCATGGGCTTTAGGCCCGTAAAATTTCCCATTTGATTATAAGCCCATTGGACTTAAAATCAAGGCCTGTATTATTTTCTATTGATTTAAATAATTAAATAATTATTTAAATCCTTTATCAAATTAATTATTTATAATTTGAACCTTTGATTTAAATTTATTTATTAATTTAGATACCAATTTATCTTAATTAATAAATCTGCCATGATTTCTCTTTTCTTCTCAAAATTACATAACTCTGTGAAACTATCCAAAATTAACCTGGTCAACTTTGATAATTCTAATTGATAATTAAATCAATTAATTGAGACTATCTAGATGATTTTATCCAAGGTACAATGGGGACTATGGGACAATGAAATCAAGCTCCAATAAGTTATCATAAATCTAACAAATAGATTTACTAACTTATTAAGTCCTCGTGACTCCACTATAGACTCGGAATTGCACTCTTGAATTCATAGAATGTTCTATAACAAATATAGATACACTATTAATTATCCATTGTTACAACCATAATTTTCACTCAATCCTCTATAGACGGTCTACAACGAGATATGACTAAAATACAGTTTTACCGCTCATTGTATTTTATCCTTAAAACACTTAGTTCCTTGTAAATGATATTTCAGTAAACTAATTTAATTACTGAAATGTGATCTCTATCATGTAACACCTTGAACCAAACTAAAAGGAAACCATCGTTTCACTTCTTCATCATAAGCTATAGATGTTCATATCTATGATTAACACTCCCACTCAATTATACTACCGAGTTCCCAAGATGTAAGTATGGGCTAGTCCGTAGGGTAAGCTGGTAACGAACAAGTCAAAAAACTCTAATAATACAATCAATTAGAATACTAACTACTCAGAATTGAGATTGAATTGACCTATGGTCAACTATATGATATGACTAGAATAGATAATAATGGTATGTTTACTTATCTTATCAAATGTCAATATCGGTCCTGCCCGATGTAACAAATACATCCGATCTTATCTACTTTGCTAATGTTATGGAAAGAATATAACACCGTAATGTGTAAGTAGATCATATCGTAGATTGGCAAGTCAATGTAAATCCTATGCACTGATTAATCTTAGGACTAACTTATGTTATATTATTTCATATAATATAATATTAGATTAAATAATGTGACAAAATGTGATTTGTCACACCTTGTAACATATTATTGAGAGTCACAAAATTGGATACATGTGTGTGCCCAAATGTGACATATTTTGGAGTTACAAAATCAGTTACAAATTTGTAACTCCAAAATATTACCCAATAATGTGTATATTATATGTTACACATTTGAGATTGGATTTCATAAAGCTCTAATGAAATATGGCTGTTGGAGACATGTTTTTAACTCCCAATAGGTGTTTGGAGGTTACAAAATCATGTGGGAAAGGATTTGGGACGTTTTGGAACGATTTGGAAAAATGATATTTTTTGGCTGGAAAAAGGCTGTGGCCGCGGCCTGGGGGACAGAGAGCAGTGGCCGCGGCCACAGGTGCATTTAAGGCCAATTTTTCAGTTTTTTCCAAATGTGTTGAACAGTTCTAAAAACCCAAATAACTCCCAAATCTCAATTTTAATTCCATATTAATCTAATTAAACATTAGTAACAGCCATGGGGGTTGATGGAATTTGAAATCCAAAGGGTATCTCAAACTCTATAAATAGGAGCCTAATGCTCACTTGTATGACACACAATTTTTCATTCACAAAGCACTTGGCTGAAAATACACAAAAAAGGCTTGATAATTCCATAGAGCTATTTCCTTGAGAGATCCCTTAGTGCTTAGAGAATAGGGGGAAATAAGCTTTTGGACAAAGGATTTTAACCTTGTTCAAGTTGGTGATCCCCACTACTCTACACTTTGGTTGAGTGTGAGTTTGTGTTTTCCATTGATCTTTTCATTCAGTTGTTCTTCTTGTATTATTATTGTATTGAGTTTGTAATCCTCTTCTTCTATTTCCATTTACATATTTATTGGTATATTTTGTTTTAGAGTTTTAGTTCTAATAATTCTCTTCTTTCTCTCTTTTCTACATTTACTTGTATTGTTGGTCATTGAGTTGTAAGTCTATTTATCTATCATCTTGTCCATTGTATTTTAGCATAGAGTTGTAATATTTCTTACTATTTCCATTGAAATAAAATATATTCTCTAACAACTTATTTTGAACATATAATCATATTTATATTCCACTGTGATTACGTCAGTATAAATAAGATTAGCTATATGCTCGGGATTTAATAGAAGTTTATATTAAACAAATAATCATGAAAATAAAACATGTGAGCAAAGTGATTGACCAAGTCAAAAAATGATTTCTATTATTTTATTGATAATAAAATGAGATTACAAAAAATTTGGGTTTTAATTAGGGCATAAAACCCCAACAAAACATTGGTAAAAACAGATTCTTTTATAAGTTATAAGGTAATAGGATATAGGTTTCGTGTAGTGTACGGTATAGGGTTTTGAATTAGAGTTTTAGTGAACATAACCCGATGATATCTCCTTTTTGGGTAATTGCCCACTTTCCATTGAAAATCGGGATAAACCTTATTATAATTAACTTCCCACTTCACGCGTGGGGACACTCTCGATGCCCAGAACTTGTATTAGCTCGGTTAGGTCATCTGAGTTGCATTGCTTATTTTGAGCTTTCAATCTTGAATTCCCAATTTTTTCTAATTTTTATTCACCTTCTTCAATCCCTTTGTCTCGAGCTTTCAAGCTCAAATTTTCAAAAGAAGTTATCTCCACTCTTTGTAAGTGATGGACCCTCACCTTTTCCTTTATTGTTATATGTCGCAGTCTTCAGAGAATCGGTTGTGGCCTTGCAATCCCTTACCACCCACCATCTCCTCAAGTTAAATCTCTATTCACTCAAAATTAGCAGTTGATTTGAGAGCACGAGGTGCCTCAAATGTGAAGACATTCAAGCACACTTCCAACGTCAAGTTACCAAAATTGAAGAAAGAAAGCGAAGGAGACTACAGTTCGCCATATATCCAGATCTCGATCTCAAGATCCGTCCATTTCCCTTAGACCCGCAGTATAAGGTTATATTAGCTTATCCCCCAGACCAGCCCCCCTTTGAACTTATCGAAAGCTCGTCAAGCAAGAACCTCTCATCTGCCCCTCCTATCTCCTCTATTCCTACCCTCCAGGGTGAATTATTCGAGGGTGAACTGTACAAGAGTACTATTCGCACTACAAGACAGATTTTAGACATCCTGTCTTGTCACGGTCTTAAGTTGATCGGGGAGCTCATCTGTCGACTTCCTAAATCTGAAGAGAGAAGCTGCTATGTTTCGGACGAGGACAACTTGGAGAGAAAGGTTAAGCTCGTGACCTAGAGTTACGAGCACATGCCAGTTGGGGCACTTTTGCCTCTAAATGACTACTTTAGGAAATTTACCAACTATGTCGGCATAGCCCTTTTCTAGCTACAGACCTACTCTTATAAAGTTTTGGCGGCACTGAATTCGCTTTATCATAAAATGAAGTGGGAAGGTCCATCTCCTTAAGAGATCCTGTACCATTTTTGCTTGAAGAGTATGTTGGGGTTTTATGCCCTAATTAAAACCCAAATTCTTTGTAATCTCATTTTATTATCAATAAAAGAAATGAAATTATTTTTTGACTTGGTCAATCACTTTGCTCACATGTTTTATTTTCATGATTATTTGTTCAATATAAACTTCTATTCAATCTCGAGCATATAGCTAATCGTATTTATAGTGCGTAATCATAGTGGAATATAAATATGATTATATGTTCAAAATAAGTTAGCCCTAAGATTAGTCAATGCACATGATTTACACTGACTTGCCAATCTACGATATGATCTACTTGCACATTGTAGTGTTATGTTCTTTCCATAACATTAGCAAAGTAGATAAGATTGGATGTATTTGTTACATCAGACTAGACTGATATTGACAGTTAATAAGATAAGTAAATGTACCGTTATTATCTATTCTAGTCATATCATATAGTTGAGCATAGGTCAATTCAATCTCAATTCTGAGTGGTTAGTGTTATCCCCATTTCCTGCCTTGGGCCCAGGACGGTGGTCCAGGCCCACTAACTGGTCAATTGGGGTTGGGCCCAGCCCAGGCCCGTTTGGTAGGGAATGACCGACATCGACGACCCAAGTGTGGGTCCAGACCCGGATGGTGTCCCCCAGGAAGGATGATCCGGGATGATCATCCAGGAGACGTACAACTGTTTGGGGTTACGGTCGAAATGTATGCAGACGGTCCCGAAGCCTGGTAAACAATCCGAGCCCTATGTAGACGATCCGGGCCTACAGTTAATGAAGAGGGACATAAGTAAATGAACCCGGGTCAAGTCCTCAGGGTTGGCAGGATAAAGCATCCGTGACCCTGACTCCGCCCCATGACACGTGGGAGTTGTCCCCACTTTTCACTTGCGGAAAAGGCCACCTCGGGATTGCACGCCGCTGGTTCAGACCTGTGCCGCCACTACACTGACTGATCTTGTCCCCTGAGTCTGCCTCGTAACTCGAAATGCCCAGACCAAAAGCCCCATTTTTTCGGGTGATAGATAGGCCTTGGGTTTCCCCAGTGGGCACTAATCATTCTTTGTCTTTTATATTTTTATCCTTTGTATTGGACTTCTGATAGAGAAGCCAGTGGTATTTATATCCTTGTTGGGCCCGGGTCAGCCCGGACCAAGCCCAGTGCTCCTGTGAGCCTATAAATACAGGTGACAAAGCACTGGAGAAGGGACCTCGGTTTGGCTGATATACAGTTACTCTGCCAAAACGTAGAGAAAAACTCTATTGTTACAGACTTTCCAAGCTCTAATACAACTGTCTCGTGGACTAAGGCTCATTAACGCCCCAAACACGTAAAAATCTTGTTTATATCTTCTAAATCCCATATCATTAATCTCGCTTAATTTTTATTAATATAGTTTCCGAAAATCTTGGTAAACATTTTGGTGCTTTCGTTGAGAGCCTGAGAAAGCTAGTGCTAACATCAAACCTCTACAACATTGGTGAATACAAGACACACCACTTTTTACCTTACTAGGCCAGAGCAGGGCAATGGAGAGCCATTGCCCTCCCAGCCTCTTCCTCAAAGTCCACCTGAGAACGCTCCTCATCAGACATCCCACCCTGACGAGTCACACGACTATGAAGGTGGAACAGAGTACGAGGACTATTACGAAGAAGAGGAGGGGAATGAGGGGGAGTACCACGACGAAGCTGCGGATCCAGAAATCCCAGGAGCAGACCCCAATCGGGAGGATCTGGAGGTGACTAGACTGAGGCAACAAGTCCTGGACCAGGAGGCCAGGATTGCTGAGCAGGCAGAGGCATCTCGGCGGATGCAGGAGTCCCTCCAGGCCCTACAGGCATTCATAGCCGTGGAAGGTCCGCAACCAATCTCCCAGCTGGCCCGCTTCCGAGAGCACAACAGCCCGCTCCGCAGGCCAGAGTTGGAGCCCCCGAAGACGTGAGGCCGGCCCCTCCCCTGGAACAATTTCCTGAGCCAGTCCCACGAAACCCAGACCGGGAGAAAAAGAAGGCCGAGGGAAAGACCCGAGAGAAAAATACCCCCATCACAAAAGCCGGGACCCATTCCCGGCCGCTGCCTAGGAAAGAGAAGGTGCACCCCATCCCAGGACAGGGCCACCCGACCAATCCGCAAGGGACGCAGCCGCGGGATGCTCGGCCTTGGCATGCCCTAGGGCGAGACGGACGGGAAAGGTCTTTGCACCCCAGCGCCTTGGTAAAAAAAAATTGACGGGAACGCCCACGTAGCGAGGAGCGTCATGCCCTTAGTTCAGGGGACGACACGTCCCGGGTAGACCTACGTGACGGACTGAACGCTCAGAAAGAGCGGCCCCGTAAGGAAAAGATCCTCCCCCGAGGTGGCGACCTTAGGAACAATATCAACGACATGAGGAACGAAAGAATCCCCCTGGAGGATGGCACGACCAGGCAGCTCATGGAGCAGCTGGCCGCTTTGAAAAAGGTCACGAACCGTTTGGTCTGCAAGCAGGAAGGAGCGGATCGACTCCGATGAAGAGGAGAAAGAGCCATGTGCGAGGCACATCCTGGACGCTGTGCTCCCCAAGGGGTTCAAAATGTCGAGCCTCACTACCTATATCGGGAACACCGAACACAGGGATCATCTGTCCCGGTACAACCGGCTTATGACCGTGGCCCACGTTAGTGATGACGACAAGTGCCTCTGCTTTTAGATCACCCTAGGCGGTCCCGCCGAGGAGTGATGGAAAAGACTTAAGCCCGGATCCATCCAATCCTGGTCAAGGCTGCAGTCGGCTTTCCGCAAACAGTTTATGGCCGCCATGAGGATGGACATGCAAATCAGTGCCCTCGTCAACCTTAAACAGCTCCTTGCGGAGACACTGAGGGCCTACATCCAACGTTTTACCGAGGAGGCCTCCAAAACCAAGGTGGATGATGGACAACGCCTGGTGGCATTACAGTCCGGAATCCAGGCCGGGTCCCTCCTCTGGGATGACATGCAGCGTAGCAAGGCGGCTACTCTAGAAGAATTCATAAGGAGGGCCCAGGGTTTTATCAACTGTGAGGAGGCTCAGATCTAGGCGTTCGGATGGCCTCTGGCATCTCAGCCCAGTACCCACGCATTCCCGGGGTACGGGGTGCAATTCCCGGCATAGCCCTACGTCACTCCCCCAATTGTCCCAGGTTCGGCGGTCACTCCCGGGGTTACCTACACCTTTACGGTGTACGGTCCTGCCTCTTCAGGGTATGCCCTAGTCCAGTCTGCCCCTTTTACGGATATGGAGCTGCGTCAGTGGGTCACGGCGCTGCCCCCGTCGGGGCCCAGCAGTCGCAGGCGGGAGGAACAGAGGCAAGTGTAAACCCCTCCCGGGGGAAGAGCTCTGGCAAAGGCCAAAATCGGTCTGAGCCGGCTGAGAAAGGAAAAAGGGGTTACGAGCCCCAATATTAAGAATACACCAATCTGGTGGACACCAGAGACAACATCTTCCTGGCCACAGAAAGGGCGGTTCACTACTGGAAGCCTGCCCCCATGTTCAAAGGAGGGAGGAACCCGAGAGATACCAACAAGCGGTGCGCTTACCACAAGGACGTGGGCCACATGACTAAAGAGTGCTGGCAACTCAAGGATGAGATCGAGAATCTGATCAATCTGGGGCATCTCCACCAGTGTCTTAGGATGCTCGTAGGAGTCCCGGGCTTGTCAGCAGGTCCCGGACAACCCGCGGTCTTGGGTGCCCCGAGAACATATCCGCCTCAGGGAGGATATGTGCAGGGCCCGGCGGCGCAAACCCCTCAGGGGGTCCCCATCGCGCAAACACCTGGCCCCGGAATGCCCTATCCATCCGGGACAACACCCCCTCGCGTGGACAGGCATGTGGCCACCATTTTGGGTGGCCCTCACTTGGGAGGCCCATCCAGGAATGATCAGAAGTGCTACCTGAGCGAGCTCGACCATGATCAGGAGGTATGCGCTCTGGTCCAGGCCCCGGCTCAGCGCCCAAAACTGATGAACCTCCATATGACCTTCACGGAGGACGACGCCAGCAACGTCCATTTCCCGCACCATGACCCGCTGGTCATTGACGCCCAGATCGCCAACAAGCTGGTGTCTCGGGTGCTGGTGGATGACGGAAGCTCCATCAACATCTTGTTCAAATCTACTTTCGCCACGATTGGCCTGACCGAAGCAGATCTGGCATCGTGTCCAACCCAGATCTAAGACTTCAAAGGAGACGCGTTGCTCCCCATGGGAAAGATCCAGTTGCCCGTAACATTGGGGAACGAGTTGTAGCACTCGTTCAAGTTCTGCACATTCGTAGTGGTGGATTGCTCCACTGCTTACAATGTCATTTTCGGCCGGCCCGCACTAGTCGTGTTCGGGGCGATCACCTCTATCCGACATCTTTGCATGAAGTTCCCTTGCGACAACAGAGGGGTGAGGATAGTCCGGGGCGATCAGAAGAGCGCCTGGAAGTGCTACCACGTGTCCACCCGTCCAATATACATGGTCCAGGAGGAACCCTTCGAGGAAGTCGTCGGCCCATTTCCTCCTCCCTCCGTCGGAAGAGTGATCCGGGAGGAAGATGAGCTAGACTCGAGGATTGGAGATGATCGTGTCCTGGAGCCCATGGACGAGATTGAGGAGGTGTGCATTAGTGACACCAATCTGACCAGGGTAATCCAAGTCGGGAAAAATCTGCCAGTAGAGGTCCGAGCCGCCATAATCCCCCAAGTTAAAGAGAACCAGGATATTCTGGCCTGGTCTCACTCAGATATGACGGGGATCGATCGCAACATCATCTTACATGCGTTGAACATCGACCCAAATGCGACCCCAGTCCATCAAAAACGAAGGCCCTTGGGAACGGAGAGGGTCGAGGCCCTCAAACTGGAGGTAGAGAAGCTGTCATCAATCAACTTCATTCGTGAGGCTGTGTACCCCGTGTGGCTAGCCAACCCCGTTCTGGTGCCGAAACCGAATGGGACGTGGAGGACGTGCATCGATTTCACGGATCTCAACAGGGCTTGCCCGAAGGATTGCTTCCCTCTTCCCCGGATCGACCAGATGGTGGATGCGACATCCGGGTACGAGATATTAAGCTTCATGGATGCTTACTCGGGTTACAATCAGATTTCCATGCATGTGGCAGACCAGAAGCATACAAGCTTCCAAACCGACAAGGGAATATACTGCTACATCATCATGCCTTTTGGACTGAAGAACGCCGGGGCCACCTATCAGAGGCTCATCAACCGAATGTTTCAGGCCCATCTGGGGCGAAACATGGAAGTCTACATTGACGATATGCTGATCAAGTCCAAGACATCCGCGAGACATTCAGACGACCTGGCCGAGGCCTTCGCGGTCATTTGGAAGTATGGGATGAAGCTGAATCCCAAGAAATGTACTTTCGGCGTGGCCTCCGGGAAGTGCCTGGGGTTCATAGTGAGCTTCCGGGGAATAGAAGCCAATCCGGATAAGATCAAGGCACTGATTGATATGCCCTCTCCCCAGAAGCATAAAGATATGCAAAGTCTGATCTGGTGGATAGCCGCCCTAAGCCGTTTCGTCTCCAAGGCCACGGACAATTTCATCCCGTTCTTCAATGTTCTTTGGGGAAGCCAACATTTCGAGTGGTCGGCCGAGTGCGAAGAAGCATTTCAAAAGCTGAAAGAGCACCTGGCCCGAGCGCCGATCCTGGCAAAATCGGTGGACGGGGAGCCTCTGTACCTCTATCTGGCAGTGACCGAGCACGCGATCAACGCCGCATTAGTACGGAAGGAGGAAAAGACCCAGCTCCCGATATACTATATGAGTAAGAGATTATTGGGGGCTGAGTCTTGATATCCGCTAATCGAAAAACTGACTTTTTGCTTGCTGATGGCGTCCCGAAAACTTCGCCCGTACTTCCAGGCCCACTCCATAAAAGTCCTGACCAACCACCCCTTGCGGCAAGTGTTGCAGAAGCCCGAGTCGTCGGGAAGAATCCTAAAGTGGGCCATTGAGCTAATTCAGTTCAATATAGCCTACATACCTAGGGTCTCCATCAAGGGGAAATCCTTAGCTGACTTCATTGTGGAATGTTCCGGGATCACCCAGGGGGACGATCGCGCGGCCCCCGCGGTGCTCGTATGAAGGTGTTCGTGGATGGGGCCTCGAATGAGAATGGGGCCGGGATCATCTTGGTATCACCCTAAGGACACCAGTTGCAAAACCCCCTGCGTTTCCAGTTCAAGGCATCAAACAACGAAGCTGAGCACAAGGCCATGCTGGCCGGGTTGCATCTGGCCTGGGAGGTAGGGGCCGCGAACCTGGAGATCTACAGTGATTCCCAGCTGCTTGTCAGGCAAGTCTCGGGGGAATATCAAACCAAAGGAGAGAGAATGGCAGCTTATGTGACTCAGATGAGAGAGATGTTGCAGGCGTTCGAAAAGCACTCTATTCACCAGATCCCCAAAGAGAAAAATGTGTTCGCGGACACACTAGCAAAGCTAGCTACCGATGTTGAAGCAGAGCTGTCCGGACTGGTCCCTGTTAACCATCTCCCCATCCCAAGCATTCGAGTCTCTGTGATCAACGCCATTGACCACTCCACGTCTTGGATGGGACCCCTTATCCACTATCTGACAACCGGCGAGGTGCCAGCAGACAGGGCCGCAACCAGGAAGCTCCAATACTAGGTCCACTGATATGTCATGATGGACGGAAAACTCTATCGCCGGGGGTTGTCCATGCCTTACCTCAGGTGCGTGTCCCGGACAGAAGTAAGCGCCATCCTGCATGAACTGCACGAAGGCTTCTGCGGAGACCACACAGCCGGACTCAGTCTATCCAAAAAGATCCTTCGCCAAGGGTATTCCTAGCCAACCATGAAGAAAGACTGTATTGACTACGTCCACAAGTGCGAGCAGTGCCAAAGGTACACGAAGGTCCCGCGGGCCTCGCCAACGGAGATAACCTTGATGACTAGCCCCTGGCCTTTCGCGGTGTGGCGCATCGATCTGGTAGGATCACTCCCAAACGGGAAGGGAGGAGTGAAGTACGCCATCGTGGCCGTCAACTACTATACCAAGTGGGGGCGGAGCCCATGAACGCGATCACTTCGAAGAAGGCCTTGGATTTCGTCATCAAGAATATAGTGTGTCGGTACGACCTCCCGTACAAGATTGTATCCGATAATGGGAAGCAGTTTGACAGCGTCCACTTTATAGATTTTTGTGAAAGGTATGGTATCGTCAAAAGCTTCTCTGCGGTCGCCAGGCCCCAAGTAAATGGGCAAGCAGAAGCCGTCAACAAAATATTGAAAGGGACATTGAAGAAAAAGCTCCAGGCTTGCAAAAGCAAGTGGCCCGAAGAGCTGCCCCGCGTGTTATGGGCTTACAGGACCACCGAGAGGACATCTACCAGGCACACTCCTTACTCCATGGTCTATGGATACGAAGCCGTCATCCCCGTTGAAACAACCATCCCGTCTCATTGAAGAGACACGTATGATCCCGCCCAGAACCACACTTTACTCTAGGAATCACTAGATCTCATCGAGGAGATCCGGGAGGAGTCGCAAGTGCAGCTGAAGATGTACCAGGGCAAGATCGCTCGGCATTTTAACTCAAAAGTAAAAAGCCGAAGGTTCGGAACCAGTGACCTAGTCCTGCGAAGAGTCTTCCCTGCTACCCAAGATCCGGGAGTAGGGGTTCTGGGCCCGAATTGGGAAGGGCCGTACGAAATCCAACACGAAGTGTGCCTCGGGACGTACCGTTTAAAGCGGCTCGATGGCACGAAAGTCCCAAGAGCCTGGAACACGGAACATCTCCGTAAATACTATCAGTAGTCAGGAGAGCGTGTTCCATTTTTGTGTTTTCGTTGTAAATAATGGACGCCTCAAGGCGATCCCTTGAATAATAAAAGTGGCGTGTGCAAAATTCCATAAAGAAATGTTATCAGACAATGAAAATTCTACTCAAGTGACCCCAGAACAGTCTCCGCTCACTTGTGGGGGTATCCCCAGTATGAACAAATACCAGGCGGGACGCAAGCCCAACCTGGACCGACAAGGTCCGAGGGTACAAACCCTGTTGGACCAAGCATCAGGCTGGTCCTGCCCCAGACGAACGATGTCCGGGGGTATAAATAAAAAAGAGGACTAAGCCTCAGGCTGGTCCCGCCCCGGACGAACGATGTTCGGGGGTATAAATAAGAAAGAGGACCAAGCCTCAGGCTGGTCCTACCCCAGACGAACGATGTTCGGGGGTATAAATTAAAAAGAGGACCAAGCCTCAGGCTGGTCCCGCCCCGGACGAACGATGTCCGGGTGTATAAATAAAAGTGGGCCAAGCCTCAGGCTGGTCCCGCCTCGGACGAACGATGTCCGGGGGTATAAATAAAAGAGGACCAAGCCTCAGGCTGGTCCCACCCCGAATGAACGATGTCCGGGGGTATAAATAAAAGAGCACCAAGCCTCAGGCTGGTCCCGCCCCGGATGAACGATGTCCGGGGGTATAAATAAAAAAGAGGACCAAGCCTCAGGCTGGTCCTGCCCCGGAAGAACGATGTTCGGGGGTATAAATAAAAAAGGACCAAGCCTCAGGCTGGTCCCGCCCCGGACGAACGATGTCCGAGGGTATAAATAAAAGAGGACCAAGCCTCAGGCTGGTCCCGCCCCAGACGAACGATGCCCAGGGGTATAAATAAAAGAGGACCAAGCCTCAGGCTGGTCCCGCCCCGGACGAACGATGTCCGGGGGTATAAATAAAAAAGACCAAGCCTCAGCCTAGTCCCGCCCCGGACGAACGATGTCCGGGGGTATAATGCATCCGTTATGCCCAGGGCAAGGCCGTGGCCCATGGCTGGTAGAGTAAGGGAGCTAGGTTTTGCAGTAAACTATTCGAACCTCGTTGGCCCAAGCCATCAGGTTTTCGAAGTTGAAGATTGGACGGGTAGGATTGAGACAATTTGACAAGCTAAAGTCAGGAACAGTCTAGTCCAGGCCGTTGGAACTAGGACCAAACCCTCAGAATCAGTCATGCACGATGATAATTTTTTTTTTTTAAGGAATAACAAAAATAACATAAACCGGATGAGGCAACATAAATTGTCTTGGACGCGTCCGCGTCCATAAAAGTTATTACAAAAATAATAAAAATAGAAGGGGCACGGTGGGGATCCGAGTATAGGCTTCATCCTCCAGAAGCTCCACGTCTTCCTTCTCCTTGGCCTCGAATTCGGCCCTCTTCGAGTCCGAGTCGGGAAAGATCAGGAGGTTCATGCTTTTGTCTTTGTGCCAGGCCATGTAGATGGCCTCCTCGAAGGTGACGCGTAGCATGTCGTCCGCCCGCTCCTTTCCGCGGCGGGTCTCGTCATGCGCCACTTTCTCCTTGCGAAGAGAGCCGTCCAGCTCACGGACCCGAGCCTCCAAGCTTTGGACCTTCTCCCTGTCCAGGACGGACTGAGTCGCATCCGCCTCCTGTTCGGCCTTTGCTCTAAGAAGCTCCGCCTCCAGAAGGGCTACCTTCTCATTAGCCTCGGTTTCCTTCTGGGACATGACCTCTTCAAGCTTAGCCTTGACGCGGTCAAACTCCGCGCGGTCTGCGTTGGCCTGAGCAACCGCTTTTTTCAAGGACTCCCGAGCTTGGGCCGTCTCCCTGGCCAGGGCCTTGTTGCCGGCCTCCCTTTGATTCACCGTCGCCTCCAACTCCAGCTAGAGCGTCTCCATCTTCATGGCCGCCTCGGCCACCAGGTCATCATTCTGATGGGATAGCAGAGCATCCTGGAAAAAAGCAAAGTTAGAAGAATCCTTATAAACAAAAGAAAAGGAAAGAAGAAAAAATACAAAGCAGACTTACAATGGTGGCCTGATGGCGGAAGGCCTGGAGATGAACAACATGTCCGGGTTGGCGATGGTGGCATACCGTTTGAGTTGGAGGTTGGACATGGTGTTCCCCACCTAGTCCAGCAAGTCCACCGCGAAAGGGGCTGTGTCATGCCCCAGCTTAGGGCGAAAGCCCGTCTCGGCGGCTGGCCGATCCATGATCAACTGGGGGATGCTGAAGGCCGCTGGGCACTTAGCGAACTCGACCTGACGACGAATCGTCAGGACCTTGTACATCTCATCCCTCTTTTCCTGGCCACTCTCCCAGGTCTGGGAAATGAGCCTGGACTGCTCATCCCACAAGACGGCTTCCCTTTCCTCGGGTAGGGACGGATGAATGGGGAGGGTCGGTGTTGCCAGAATCTCCTTCGCGGTGAGGCGACATTCCCCGTATGACTCTCCGGCCGAGCCAGCCCGCCTTGTCCGGGGCCTCTTATTCTCGGTTTCGGCCTCACCTGCGCCCAAGTCCAAGGCCCTCTTCCCGGAACTCTGGCTTACCACAGGTTCCGACACCAGATCGATCACCGGGGGTTGGGCGAGGCCGGGGACGGCGGCCGGGTCCACAGTCGTAACAGGGACAGTGGCAATTGCGACCTCGCCGGGTCAAGGATCCACCCCTGGCGTCTCCTTGTTGTGGGAGAGGTCCGGGCCCGGCGCCTCAGGTGTTTTCTTGGCAGCCTTTTTTGCCGCGACCCTGGCTGCCCTCGTGGCCCAGACTTCGAGAAGCTGCCTCATCTTGTCGACGGGATCAGACATATCGGAGTCTCCTACAACAAACACAAATGAAAAAGAGTTAGCAACAGGAAAATAAAAGTCAAAACTAAGAGTGACCCGGGACGAACCCTTATCTAAGCCCCGGGCGTGACTCAACTCATCTAACGCGAAAAAGTAGACTCGATCCCCCATGTCGTCCAGGGTCAGGAAATTCCCGTACTGAAGGAACCCAAACAAAAACATGAGAACTTCCGAGCCTATGGGAACGGGGGACGAAGGTCTCGTCTCCCCGTCAGCCCTGAACGCGAGGCCTCAAAGTGCTAGACTATCCCTAGCTAAGTCCTCAACTTGGGGAGCATAAGTTAAGATCAAAGGTGAGTTACCTCGCCCTGATACGGTAGCCCTGGGGGTACCCGTGTTCGGCAGGGCCTCCTCGAAGAGGGCTTCCATCTCCTCAGAAGTAGCCACCTCCAACTGGGCCAAGTCCCTCTTCTGATTAGCCACGTCCGCTCGTGTTGCAGCCTCTACTTCCCCGATGTGCTCCAGGGCCAGCTACTCCCTTATCGTGGGATTCTTCTCGCACTGAATTCCTCGAAGGCTCGGGAGGTCGATAGTCTGGTGGGTCGCGAGCAGCCCGACCAGTCGAAGGTTGTCTGTGTTGACGTAGCCTCCTACGTCCAGGTCTTCTGTGCTCAGCCAGGAGTAAAGCCTCCTCCGGTCCAAGATGAACTGGGTGAGAGGAGTCTGGGCAAAAGGTCCTGCCACCCGAAGTAACACGGCGAGAAATAAAAAAGGAAAAGAAAAAGAAAAATCGGTCAAGTAAGGGTCGGGGAAGCGCTTACCCACTCACTGGAAGTCCAGCAGCAGCGTGGGGTTCTTCTCCACGAGGAACCCGGACGTCAGGAACCAATAATTTCGGACGTCCGAGGGATGCTTCTAGGTGTTTGTAGGAGCGGGGTAGTTGCCCCGCTGCTTCAGCCTGTAGAAGTCGTCCAAGGTCTTGTCCTTGGCATTGACCTGAGGTTCCATCTTGTAGAAGTACAAGATTTCCGCGGGGGTCGGCTCCGCGATCTCCTTCGCGACGCAGAAGACACGCCATCCCACAAGCAATCAGTAGGCTTGGGGCAGAAGCTGGAAGGGTACGATCCCCACGTATTTTAGGAACTGCACAAAGTAGTCGTGAAGTGGGAGTATGGCTCTCGCACTGATGTGGCCAATGCTCCAGGCCCCGAACCCGTTCACGGAAGTGTGCGCCCGCTCCTTTATCCTGGCCAAACGGTTGTGGAAGAGTCCGGGAGTGGACTCTATGCCCAGGTGTCTCTCCAAGACGTACATCATCCGGTAATTTCGGAGCAGATTCAGTACAGTTTCCATCTCCCATCTGTTGCCTTTGGGGGTCCCGGACCCGAGAAGGAGGACGGGGGCCCTGTTGACTTCTTCCTCCAAGTGAAGGGTGACACCCGACGTCATGGCTAATGATCTGGGAGCAAAGAAAAGAAACTAAGAGTCAATACCAAAACCCAAGAAAGTCGGTTAACGTATGGGGGGCCTTTTACGGACTGCTTGGAGTCCCCTCCGGATTAGGCCCGGATTCACCAGAGAACCACAAGACCCAGATCGGGAATGAAAAATGGGTTGCTAAATAGGTTCCACCACCTGTCCGAGAAGCATCCAGACCCAAAGCGACCCGGACCAGGAAGCCTTCCTAGCACTAGTCCTAAGCGTAAACGAATTCTAGCAGCCTAAACATATGAGCAAAAGGACAGAGCCTACGTTCATGTATCTATTTAGGAAGAGGACAGAAGGACTTACTGTGAATGGCTGGCCGTGAAAGATGGTGGTTTTCCGGCGATAGGGACGACATATCTCGTTCTTGAACTGGCAAAGGCGGTTTAGCAACTCGTCAACAGGACAGGCCGAGGACGTGCGCTCAGGCAGAGGTGCAGATGCTGGAACTGTTGGAAAAAGACGACGGTGCAGAGTAAGCAGGCGGTGGAAGATTTCGTTGGCGAGATCGGACATAAACATATCCTCAGTTCTTAGAATGGCTCGAGAGTGTAAAAGTTTCAAATGAATGCCTGAGGAGTATTTATAGAGACCCAAATCCTGGTCTTTGATACAGCGGATAGAAAATCCCCCATCGGACGGTCCAAGATCGTGCAAGGGCATTAATGAGCACTCGAGTGCTGGATCCTTTCCATTTCAATCCAACGTCCCAGGAGAGAGGAATTTCAGAGGTCGCCCCATCCTATGGTCCACCTCAATGCAGAAGCATTAATGAAGGACCCCCATGCGGATGGGATGCTTCGGAATCCGTGATGACGCACTAGCCTAGGCCTAGCGACCCTTGAGGTGGTTAGGTGACCTTTCGAGGTCAAGTGCCATCGTTGCCACAGTCGCTGGGCGACACGTGTGTCCCTCGTCACGAAACAGGACTTCAGTAAATAGACCCGGACATTGGTAAATGGCTGGGCTCCGCGTGCGCCTAGCGCGCACTGCCCCTTGCCACAGACCCACGATTATAAGCAGGAACTAGGAAGACAACCGTGGAGTATCCGGGAGCAAGGCAAGCCTCCACCTCGCAGACCCAGGTGAAGGCTTAGGGGGTAAATGTTATCCCCATTTCCTGCCTTGGGCCCAGGACGGTGGTCCAGGCCCATTATATGGGAAATTGGGGTTGGGCCCAGCCCAGGCATGTTTGGCAGAGAATGACCGACATCGACAACCCAAGTGTGGGTCCAGACCCGGACAGTGTCCAGGAAGGATGATCCGGGACGATCATCCGGGAGACGTACAGCTGTTTAGGGTTACGGTAGAAATGTATGCAAACGGTCCCGGAGCCTGGTAAACAATCCAGGCCCTATGTAGACGATCCAGGCCTACGGTAAATGAAGAGGGACAGAGGTAAACGAACCCGGGTCAAGTCGTCAAGGTTGGCAGGATAAAGCATCCGTGACCCTGACTCCGCCCAATGACGTGTGGGAGTTGTCCCCACTTTTCACCTGTGGAAAAGGCCACCTCGGGATTGCACGCCGCTGGTTTAGACCTGTGCCGCCACTACACTGACTGATCTTGTCCCCTGAGTCTGCCTCGTAACTCGAAATGCCCAGACCAAAAGCCCCATTTTGTCGGGTGATAGATAGGCCTTGGGTTGCCCCAGTGTTATTTATATCCTTGTTGGGCCCGGGTCAGCCCGGCCTAAGCCCAGTGCTCCTGTAAGCCTATAAATACAGGTGACAGAGCACTGGAGAAGGGACCTCGGTTTGGCTGATATACAGTTACTCTGCCAAAACGTAGAGAAAAACTCTATTGTTACAAACTTTCCAACCTCTAATACAACTGTCTCGTGGACTAAGGCTCATTAACGCCCCAACCACGTAAAAATCTTGTTTATATCTTCTAAATCCCATATCATTAATCTCGCTTAATTTTTATTAATATAGTTTCCGAAAATCTCGGTAAACAGTTAGTATTCTAACTGATTGTATTATTTGAGTTCTTTGATTAGACCATAATTACATCTTGGGAGCTCGGTAGTATAATTGAGTGGGAGTGTTAATCATAGATATGAACATCTATAGCTTCTGATGATGAAGTGAAACGATGGTTTCCTTTTAGTTTGGTCTAAGGTGTTAAATGATAGAGATCTGATTTCAGTAATTAAATTAGTTTACTTAAATATCATTTACAATGAACTAAGTGTTTTAAGGATAAAATACAATGAGGGGTAAAACGGTATTTTAGTCCCATCTCATTGTAGACCGTCTATAGAGGATTGAGTGACAATTATGGTTGTAACAATGGATAATTAATAGCGTATCTATACTTTTTATAGAGCGTTCTATGAATTCAAGAGTGCAATTCCGAGTCTATAGTGGAGTCACGAGGAATTAATAAGTTAGTAAATTTATTTGTTAGATTTATGATAACTTATTGGAGCTTGATTTCATAGGCCCATAGTCCCCATTGTACCTTGGATAAAATCATCTAGATAGTCTCAATTTATTATTTAATTATCAATTAGAATTATCAAAGTTGACTAGGTCAATTTTGGATAGTTTCATAGAGTTATGTAATTTTTAGAAGAAAAGAGAAATTAGGGCAGATTTATTAATTAAGATAAATTAGTATCTAAATCAATAAATAAGTTTAAATTAAGGTTCAAATTATAAATAATTAATTTGATAAAGGATTTAAATAACTATTTAATTAATTAAATCAATAGAAAATAATATAGGCCACGATTTTAAGTCAAATGGGCTTATAATCAAATGAGAAATTTCACGGGCCTAAAGCCCATGATAATATCGATCTAGAGCTTCAAATTGACTATTATTTTATTGATTTTTTAATTAAATTAGATGGCCTAATTGAGTCTATAAAAGGAGTGCTTAAAGAGAAGTAAAAAAGATAAGTCTACAAGTTCATAAGTTCAGAAGTTAGATTTTCTGATAGGTTTTAGATTCTCTCAAAACACAAGTCATTTTCTAAGCCTCTTTGTTATTTTCTCTTCTTCTTTCTATATCTATCTCATGTGTTGAGAATTGCCCACTCTAGTCTAGGTGATTTTACGGATACTTTGGAAGACTGTGAATAAAATAGAAGATCGGTTTAGTTTCTTGATAATACTCTGTGACAGAAAGGATACAAAGGTTAGAGAAACTGAAGGAATGACTCATTCATTCCGCTGCGTATACTGTAAGTATTCTTATCGTTGTTTCTCTTTGAATTCAATTTTAGAAACATGTTTTAGGTTATCTCATATTAATTTGTTTAACATTAGATCTACATGAAAATAAATAAAGATCTTGTATAAAATTTTCCCAACAACTGGTAATAGAGCCTTTTGTAAATTTTATTTTCATGCATGAACATGTTAAAAATTGAATTATTTTATGTGTTTGAATAATTGGATGGTTTTCATGTTTTTATGAAGCATATAGATTTTGTGTGATTATTAGCAATTTTTAGGTTATTTTGTTGTGTTTTCTATGCCATTAATTTTTATATATGCTTTATTTTTTTATGTAAAATATGTTAAAAATTAATTAGAAAATAGTTTTTGTTTGAAAAATTGCTCAAATTTTTTTTTGGAAAAATTGGCCTGGCTTCTCATGCGTGCACACCAACCAGCCGCACGCGATGAACAGTACCGTGGTATTGTTCATCTAATTTTTTTTTAATTTAAAAAAAAATTAAAAAAAATAAAAATTGTGAAAATAAATTATTTATAATCAAAACAAAAAAATATGAGATTTTTTTTTGTATTTAAAAATTATTTTTTAAATAAGATATTTTTGTTTGTTGAGATTTAAATAATTATATATTTTCTACAAAAATTCAAATTCAAATTTAAAAATAGACTAACAACTTAATTTTAAATATTTTAATATATTAAAATATTAAAATCAAGATATCAGATGTTTTAGGTATTTTCATTTAAATTCTTGATATTTTTATTAAATCTTTATTCGAAAATATAAATATCTGTTTATTCTATAGTTTTTAATATTTAAATTAATTGAAATTTGAATATTGTTAGTTAGATATTTTTATGGATATTTGAATTTGATTAATTGTTTTGAGATATTTTATGATTGTTATAACTATTAATATATTTTTTTTAATGGTTAAAATATTTGCTTATAGTTGAAACAATACAATATATTTTTTGAAAAACAGTTAAGATATTGATTTTAAAATTTAAAATTAGTCAAATTTTGAAAAATATCATTTTTTTCAACCAATTAATAAAATATTTTTTTAATAAATGAGATTTAAATTAACTTTGGTTAATTGTTGATAAATCCTATTTAAATTAAATTAATATTTTTTTTTCAAATTAACCTAAACCAAGTTGATTGTTGATAAATGAAATTTAAATTAACTATTGTTAATTGTTGATAAATTTCATTTAAATTGGCTTATTTTTTGTATAAATTTAATTAATTCGAATTTTTTGATAAATTCTATATAATTAATTGTGGTATTTTTGCAAATAAAATAAATTGTAGTATATTTGCATAAATTCATAGACTTGCTCATATAGGAACATGATTAGGCTCATCCAATTATAACATATCTGTTTGCACTATATGTGGTATTTTTGTAATTGGGCTTAGATGCATATAGTGACCCATATGTTTGTTAGATATATGATTTTTTCCAAATAAAATATTCATAAAATGATAGGTTTTATTTGGGCCCATTAGAAATGTAAATTTTAAATTCCTCTCTTGTGGGTGATTCCACTTGTGAAGGCCCATTTGCTTTGCATGACTATAGTGTGCCTAATCAATTAATAACAATTAATAAAACGAATGTTTAAATTCCTGTCTTTTGAACCTTGTATGGAAGATTGAGAGCTTTAGTAGTGGGAACGACATACTGGACCCAACCCTCCTCCATACAAGCCTAATTGTTAAGGCCCATTTACCTGAGTTGGACTTAATTGTATATGTTCATTATATTAGTTAAACCTAAATATTGATTAGCGACAAATTAATTCTAAATTAATTGTATTTGTTTCAATGTGACACTTTAGAATTAATAAGAAATTATAGGACTTTGGCTTTAAAAATTTAATATTTTCAATTTTTCGGAAAACCATAGTCATTAATTTTCTAAAAATAAATAATAAAAATACTATTTTCTAATTTTATAATGATCTTATTTTAAGATTTATATTCGATCTCCACCGGTTTAACAACGTCAATAGCTTAATGGGGCCTCGAGGCGTTTTCATTTGTCCCCCTACGGAAGGTGTTCATTAGCTATTTTGACAATGTTAGATTTCAAAAGATAGATAATTATAGGTCAAATTCTACTAGACTCACCCCAACGGTGACTACTAGAACTAAATCTATGATTATCGAAACTTTGGGTCTAACTCATAAAATAAGAGATTTTGTTTTCTTATTTTGATTAAATAATAGGTTGTTAATAATGGTGTCCATTATTAAATGAGTTTACAACTCTATTTAACTAGTGGTATTTTTTACTCTCGCCAACCGAGACAACGATATCATAGAATAGTTAAAAACCTAAAGAAATAGAGATATGATTGTTTTTGATATTTTTTCTCATATCTTACATATTTTTGGTATATGTTGTGTTATTTCTTGAAATTTGTGTGAATAGGAGTTTTATTGAGCAAATATGGTTGATTTCTATTTTATTAATAATTTGTAGTTTTAAGTTAAGTAGTGTCTGTGTCTACTCCCATCATTTCTCAACTTTCGATGAAGAAACTCACTGGAGAAAACTTCCTTAATTGGAAGCAGAATATCAACATAGAGTTGATTGGTGACAACTCCACGTTCGTCATGATTGAGGAATCCCCAGAACGAGCACCGTGTCTGCATGTTCGTGATGGCACCATAAATGCTTGGATAGCACCGTCTCTGCACGTTTGTGATGAGTTTACAACTCTATTTAACTAGTGGTATTTTTTACTCTCGCCAACCGAGACAACGATATCATAGAATAGTTAAAAACCTAAAGAAATAGAGATATGATTGTTTTTGATATTTTTTCTCATATCTTACATATTTTTGGTATATGTTGTGTTATTTCTTGAAATTTGTGTGAATAGGAGTTTTATTGAGCAAATGTGGTTGATTTCTATTTTATTAATAATTTGTAGTTTTAAGTTAAGTAATGTCTGTGTCTACTCCCATCATTTCTCAACTTTCGATGAAGAAACTCACTGGAGAAAACTTCCTTAATTGGAAGCAGAATATCAACATAGAGTTGATTGGTGACAAATCCAAGTTCGTCATGATTGAGGAATCCCCAGAACGAGCACCGTGTCCGTATGTTCGTGATGGCACCATAAATGCTTGGATAGCACTGTCTCTGCACGTTCGTGATGGGACCGTAAATTCTCGGATGGCACCGTGTCTGCACGTTCGTGATCAACTCAACTATGGTCTGACACAGCTCATGAACGAGCTTCAAATTATTGAACCTGTCATGGGTGGACCTAGTAAAGGAGGTGAAAATAAGACTACTGATGTTGCTCCTAATCTAGCTAAGTTTGAAGCTAACCCAGCTTCGTCTTCGAAAGTCGAAAACAAGAGGAAAGGTGGACAAAATAATAACCCCAAGCCTGCAAAGGCTGCAAAGACGAGTGCACAGCCAAGTGCACAGACGCCTAAGGGGAAGAACAAAAAAATAAGAAAGGTAAAGATAAGTGTTTTCACTACAAAGGGAAGGGGCATTGAAAACATGATTTCCCCAAGTTTCTAGCAACGAAAAACAAAGGTAATGATTATAGTTCATTTATCTTGGAAACATGTGTTTTAGAGAATGATAAATCCGTTTGGATTATTGATTCTGGATCTACTAACCATGTTTGTAACTCTTTACAGCTTCTTGAATCGTGGGAGGAAGTGGACGAAGGCAGCTTAAAGCTTAGAGTTGGGAACAAAGCGTTCGTTGCGGTCCAAGCTAGAGGAAGAGCTCGTTTGAAGTTCAAAAATAAATTTTTAATTTTAAATGATGTATTTTTTATTTCGAATTTTAGTAGAAATTTAATTTTAGTTTCCATGTTACAATTAGAACAATTTGTTATGACTTTCACAAGTTCTAATATATCTATTTCCTTCAATGGATCACAATTGTGTATTGCATGTTTGTAAAACGGGCTTTATATTCTGTGACCTAACGAACCCCTCACTCTTAAATAATGATTTATTCAAAGTAGCTAAACCTAGGACCAATAAATGTCAAAAGATCGATAACGATAATATTGATGGACCCAAAACGAGTATGTTTTAAAATTTTATAACTCGCAAGCGCACAAATCGTTCATAAAGAATAGTGATCGTGTAAGCAAGGATGTCGAACCCAAAGGAGTTGTCTAAAATCAAAAGAAAACTATTTTGAACCAAAATTAATAAATTTTAACCTAGCTCCAAAGATTGATGAGTTTTAATGTTATGAGCATAAAACAAAAGATTGAAAATAAAGTTATTTAAAAGAATAAAAGTAAACCAATAATGATTTGAAAATAAGTGTTAAAAGAAGGATTATTAAGATACTAGAATCCACAAAATGTAAGTTTAATAATACTTATTAGTATATTGATTCCCAAGTTTTAGTGATAGTTAAAATAAGTCAAACTATAATTTTCCAAATAGATTTATAATTTTAAGCACTAATTACTTCTAAAAAGATAAGATTTTTTTTTTCACTTTTCAAAAAGTATAATTTCAAAGTATTTAATGTGAATCAATCTAATGAAACAACAAAAAATCAAATAACATTATTTATAAGGCAAAACATAATATTTTTGTTCTAAGCATTGGATGTGTACAATTTAATGACACATCTTACACAAAGAATATTATGTTTTGAAAAAATGAAGAACAAATTTTATATTATCTAACAATCCAAAATATGGGATATTGAAGATGAAAGACATATATGAAGAAGAAAAATCCATAAACTTTGTTGCATTACAAGGGAAATCAACATACAACATAAATATTATCTAGTTACAAATTTCTTCATCATGATCTTAATAATCTTATGAAAAAGTTTAGGAGCACACAACTAGAATAGAAATTACAAAATAAACAAAATACATACTTGAAAATGCTCTTGAAAAACCCAAAATGGAAGAGAGAATGGTAGAAAGAAGATGGTAACTGAGAATTAAACACACCAAAATAGTCTTGAAAATTCCCTATTTATAGCCAAAATGAGAGTATTAAAATAATCAATTTAAATTAATTAAATTGATTAGACTAATTAAATTAATTATAATATGGAAAATAAGAGTAAATTTTAAGGTGTAATGATGATTTTGGGGTAAAATTTGTGGACAAGTTTGGGTAAAAAGTTGGCATTTTTGGGCAAAAGGGGACAAGGGAAGATAGATGCTTTTGTTGGGCTAAAAAAAGGGTGGCTTGCATGAGTGGTTGCTGGCAGGGGCATTGGGCTTGGGCTTGGGCCGTGTGGAGAGAAGCTGGGCTTCGTGTGGCTAGCTATGACCATCAGGCGAGCCCAAGGGGGCTGGCTTCTTTGGGCCTGGGCAGGTGCGGCCCAGGGGCTGCTAGGAGGAGCTGCAGGCTGATGGGCATGGGCCTTCAGGCGGGCCCAAGGGGGCTGTGTTGCTATTGGGCCGAAGCTACTTTGGAAGCAAGGGCTTCAAAAAATGTCATTTTTAGCTATTTCTTTTCAGTTTTTCCATATTCTTTTCTTTATTTTTCTTGACATTTCAAGCACCAACAATACAACAATTTCCAACAAAATAAACATAAATTAAGTCATAATAAAGTATTTTTAAGTATAAAATAAATCAAATTAATTCTTTTGAAAATATTAATTATAACTTAATTTCTATTTATCATTTAAGTTCAAAATTGCATCTTTTTACTTCTAACTTAACAATATTATTTTTAAATAATTAAACTATAATATTTTACAATAATATAACTATAAAAATACACAAAAATCTATAAAATTAAAATAAATCTAATAAATTCAAAATTACTTAAAAACTTAATAAATTGCTTAAAAACTCAAAGACAAAGCAACAATTAGCATACAAATGTGGTAAAATAACTCTATTTTGTAGAGTTATCAAATATGACGTATTTATGGCACTTGAGACTAAGTCACATTGGCTATGATAGGATTCAAAGACTTACAAAGGATGGGCCTTTGAGGGAACTCACCTGAATTACTTGTCTGTGAATCTTGTCTAGAAGGCAAACTAACCAAGAGTCCATTCTCTGCAAAGGGTGATAGGGCAAAAGAACCACTTAGACTTGTTCATTCAGGTGTTTGTGGACCTTTGAATGTACAAACCAGGGGTGGTTTTGAGTATTTTGTCACTTTCATTGACGATTACTCTAGATACTCGTGTCTTTACCTAATGCATAGGAAATCAGAAACATTTTCAAAGTTTCAGGAATTCCTAGTAATGTCTCAGAACCAATTAGGTAAAACGTTAAAGATATTGTGATCTGATTGGGGTGGAGAATATTTGGATGTGCAGTTCCAGGATCATTTAACTGAACTTGGAATTTTGTCACAACTTACTGCCTCAAGTACTTCGCAACAAAATGGTGTAGAGGAACGTCGGAACAAAACTTTATTGGAAATGGTTAGACGCATACTTAGTTACTCAACTCTACCAACTTCATTCTGGGGACATGCAATTGAAACCACAAATGACATTCTCAATGTTGTGCCGTATAAATCAATCCCCAAAACACCTTTAGAATGCTGAAATGGTCGTGAACCTAGTTTACGCCATTATACAATTTGGGGGTGTCCCGCTCACAACTTGAGGAAAAGGGAAGGAAAGCTAGAACCACGAACTGAAGTTTGCATGTTTGTTGGCTATCCTAAAGGTACTTGAGGTGGACTTTTCTATAGTCATTCAGAAACGAAAGTGTTTACTTCTACGAATGCAACTTTCCTGGAAAATGACTATGTCCAAAACTTCAAACCTTGCAGCAAAGTAGTCTTAGAGGAGATGGTTAAAGATTTGACTCCAACCAATGTTTCATCGTCATCAACGCGAGTTGATGATGAAATTCCCACTCTTCATGTCCAACCGACGTAACTCGATTTAAATGAAGAAAGTACCACTATTCTTGAGCAAACAACCATGGAGCCTCGTCGTAGTGGGAGGGTTTCTAGGAACCCAGTTCGCTATGGTTTGGATGGTGAAACCAATATGGTTGTTGGTGACACTAGTGATGATGATCCGTTGTCTTTCAAATAGGCAATGGCTAGACCTGAAAGGAACTATGGCTCGAAGCCATAAAACAGGAAAAAGAGTCCATGTACTCAAATTCTGCCTGGGATCTTGTGGAAGCACCTAGTGACTTTATGACCATTGGGTGCAAGTGGATCTACAAGAAGAAACAAGGTGTTGATGGAAATATCGAGACCTATAAAGCTTGATTAGTGGCAAAGGGTTATACCCAAAGAGAAGGCATAGACTTTTAGTCTGGTAGCCATGCTCAAGTCCATTCACATCATCCTATCCATAGCAGCCGCTCTCGACTATGAGATCTGGCAAATGAACGTCAAGATAGATTTTCTTAATGGAAAGCTTGACAAATTCATTTATATGGATCAACCATAAGGATTTAAAGTAGCTGGATAAGAAGGAAATGTTTGCAAGTTGAATAGGTCCATTTATGGACTTAAGCAAGCTTCTCGTTCTTGGAATCTTAGGTTTGATGAAATAATCAAAACCTATGGCTTTGAACAAAATATTGATGAGCCCTGTGTTTACCAACTTAAGGAAAATCAAATAATGGTATTCCTGGTTCTTTATGTAGATGATATCTTACTCATTGGAAACAATGTTAAGAAATTATTAGAAATGAAGAATTGGCTGAGCACTCAATTCCAAATGAAGGATTTGGGTGAAGCAAGTTATGTTCTAGGTATCCAGATCATCAGGGATAGAGAGAACAAACTTTTAGCTCTATCTCAAGCACTTACATAGATAAAGTGCTTGAACGTTTCTCAATGACAAATTCCAAGAAAGGGCGTCTACCGTCCCGCCATGGATTTCATCTTTCAAAGAAGCAGTCTCCCTAGACTCCTGAAGAGGAAGATGCAATGAGAAAAGTTCCTTACGAATCTGCAGTTGGAAGTTTGATATATGCCATGTTGTGTACTAGACCAGATATCTGCTATGTAGTGGGAGTAGTGAGCAGGTATCAGTCAAACCCAGAACCGGAACATTGGATAGCAGTTAAGCATATCTTGAAGTATTTAAGGCGGACTTAGGATTATATGTTAGTCTACAAGGGTGGTGTTCTGAACCCTGTAGGCTACACCAATTCATATTTTCAGACTGATGTGGATGACAGGAAGTCTACTTCTGGAATGGTGTTTACTCTCGTATGTTATCTTCTGGATAACGCTCTCTTGATGGCGGAGACTTCACCTGGATCCCACTCAATGGGATACGTCTCTCGGAATGGACCGTTTGCCACCATAATTTACATCCCAGAGGATATAGATTGAGTGTGTTTAGGAAGGTGATTCAGGCATGCATCTTAGTTCCGGCCCCTTTGCTATGCTCAAGCTACTCTCCAATTATTGGGCTCGGTTTGTTCTGGGCTGACAGGGTCTCCTTGCTCATTGTGCCCTTGGCTCAGGTTGGGCCTAGGCTTCTCCTAAGAGCTCATGGAACCAGTTTGGCCACGCCACGTGTCCAAGGTGAAAAATATGGATAACATTTACCCCCCAATTCTTCATCCGTGGCCATGCGGTGGAGACTTGTCTTCTTCCTTTCGAATCAATCATAAGTATCCCGGTTTGTTTACTTAAGTCCCAGTTTATTTACCATGACCTGGGTTCATTCACCTACATCCAAGTTTGTTTACTTGGGGGCCAATTGGTCGATCCTCGTCCTTTCAAATTCCCACTGTCCTAGACACATGTCTCTAGGTTGATGGTGCGTCTGTGTCACTCGCGCCCTAAAAATCTGAGGAATATTTGTTGATGACCTAGGTGATTGATGGGTGTTAGCGCATTTCCCGAAGCGTCCCGTCCATACGAAAAGGTGCCTTGAGTACTCAAGTTTGCTATTTTAAGGCTTCTGCATTATCCGGAGTCGTCAGATGGGGATTGCGTTGGGATTTTCAATGTGAACCGTTGGATGAGGGAGGCGCAGATCGTGGATTGACAAATCCATGATTAAGCACTTGATTGGGATAGTTAATGACTCTGCGTCATCCGAGACCGTCGGATGAGGATTGTCTTGGGATTCTCATTGTGGACCGTTGGATTGAATAGGAACTTTTCTTCCTATAAATACCTCAGTAGGCTCCCTTTTACACTTTTATTGATCCCAAATTTATAAACGAGAGAACAGAAAGCTTAAATCCTGAATGCCCGAAGTTGCCAACAAACTCTTTCAACGGTTAGTGCATCTTCATGTTCATCTATTTTCGACGAAACCTTCTTTCACTCATCAAGAAGACAACTTTGTCTCAGCCGACTGGTCCAGAAGCATTGACGAGTTGATGTACTACCTCCTCATATTTAATACCAAATTTCTGCCAGTGTTGTTGCCTGAATTTCAACGAATTCCAGATCCACTCTCCCACAGTAAGTTTTATGGTCATTTTTTGTTACTTTTGGTCATTTTTATTGCCATGTTATTTCTATGACCGTATAGCCATTAGGGTCGCGACCACTGTGTAGGGTGGTTCTAGGTAGTGGCGGTAGTACAGATGAACAGTAGGGAACATTCTAGTTGACCCCCCAGACCATACGTAATTTGATTGATGGAAGCGAGCTTGATTGTCCCAAATCATTGAACTCGGACGCCTCAAAACCGTTCGGGTGAATTAGTTTATTAGCAAATACCCTTGGCCTTTAGTTCTCGACTTTTGCTCCTGGGATCTTTATTGCTCCCGGATCTGGGTCTGGAGGAGACCCCTCCAAGTATTTTTAGGAGAACCTCCGTACTTAACCCACTTTCTTCGGTTTCGGTGCTACTGCTTGGTTCTCGCTTTTCTTGACGCTCCCAAGTCTCCAATCATGGGTCGTGGCATCACTCTGCACCCGGAAGATGTTGTACATTCAGGCCCCGTAGTCCTGGAGGGGCATAAGCTTCCCACTGACAACACGTGGGAAATGGACACGGAAGTGAACAAGTTTCGGAATTACCGGATGCTAAATGCGCTAGAAAAGGCCCTCGGAGTAGAGTCGACTCCAGGGCTTTTCTTTGTGATCTCATTTTATTATCAATAAAAGAATATAAATTATTTTTTGACTTGGTCAATCACTTTGCTCACATGTTTTATTTTCATGATTATTTGTTTAATATAAACTTCTATTAAATCCCAAGCATATAGCTAATCGTATTTATAGTGACGTAATCACAGTGGAATATAAATATGATTATATATTCAATATAAGTTAGTCATAAGATTAGTTAGTGCACAGGATTTACACTGACTTGCCAATCTACGATATGATCTACTTACACATTGTGGTGTTATGTTCTTTCCAGAACATTAGCAAAATAGATAAGATCAGATGTATTTGTTACATCGGTCACGACCGATATTGACAGTTGATAAGATAAGTAAACATACCATTATTATCTATTCTAGTCATATCATATAGTTGATCATAGGTCAATTCAATCTCAATTCTGAGTGGTTAGTATTCTAACTAATTATATTATTTGAGTTCTCTGACTTGTTCGTTACCAGCTTACCCTACGGACTAGCCCATATTTACATCTTGGGAACTCGGTAGTATAATTGACTGGGAGTGTTAATCATAGATATGAACATCTATAGCTTCTGATGAAGAAGTGAAACGATGGTTTCCTTTTAGTTTGGCTCAAGGTGTTAATGATAGAGATCTCATTTCAGTAATTAAATTAGTAAACTGAAATATCATTTACAAGGAACTAAGTGTTTTAAGGATAAAATACAATGAGGGGTAAAATGGTATTTTAGTCATATCTCATTGTAGACCATCTATAGAGGATTGAGTGAAAATTGTGGTTGTAACAATGGATAATTAATAGTGTATCTATATTTGTTATAAAGCGTTCTATGAATTCAAGAGTGTAATTCCGAGTCTATAGTGGAGTCACGAGGAATTAATAACTTAGTAAATTTATTTGTTACATTTATGATAACTTATTGGAGCTTGATTTCATAGGCCCATGGTCCCCATTGTACCTTGGATAAAATCATCTAGTTAGTCTCAATTAATTGATTTAATTATCAATTACAATTATCAAAGTTGACCAGGTCAATTTTGGATAGTTTCACAGAATTATGTATTTTTTAGAAGAAAAGATAAATTAGGGCATATTTATTAATTAAGATAAATTGATATCTAAATTAATAAATAAGTTTAAATCAAGGTTCAAACTATAAATAATTAATTTTATAAAGGATTTAAATAAGTATTTAATGAATTAAATCAATAGAAAATAATACATGTCTTGATTTTAAGTCCAATGGGCTTATAATCAAATGGGAAATTTCACGGGCCTAAAGCCCATGATAATTTCGATCTAGGGCTTCAAATTGGCTATTATTTTATTGATTTTTTAATTAAATTAAATGGCCTAATTGAGTCTATAAAAGGAGTGCTTATAGAGAAGTCAAGACAGACGACATATAAGTTTAATCACTGGTTTTCTGATAGTTTTAGATTCTCTCTAAACACAAGTCTTTTTCTAAGTCTCTTTGTTATTTTCTCTTCTTCTCTCTGTATCTATCTCATGTGTTGAGAATTTCCCACACTATTCTAGGTGATTGTAAGGATACATTGGAAGCCTGTGAAGAAATTAGAAGAACGATTCAGTTTCTTAATAATACTCTGCGACAGAAAAGATACAAGAGTTAGAGAAACTGAAGGGAGGACTCTTTCAGTTTGATGCGTATACTGTAAGTATTCTTATCTTCGTTTCTCTTTGAATTCAATTTTAGAAACATGTTCTAAGTTATCTCATATTAATTTGTTTAATATTAGATCTATATGAAAAATAATAAAGATCCTGTATAAGTTTTTCCTAACATCTGGCCTCGGAGCCTTTGGTACTCTTATTTTCATGCATGAACATGTTAAAAATTGGATTATTTGATGTGTTTGAATAATTGGATGGTCTTCATATTTTTATGAAGCATATTGATTTTATGTGAATTTTAGCAAATTTTCAGGTTAGTTTGTTGTGTTTTCTGTGCTATTAATTTTCATATATACTTTATTTTGTGTAAAACAAGTTAAAAATTAATTAGAAAATACTTTTGGTTTGAAAAATTGCTCAAAAATATTTTTTGAAAATTTGGTTTGGTTGCCATGCGCGCGCGCACCAGCACGCGATGAACAGTACTGTTCATCCAAAAAAAATTTAATTTTTTTTAATTAAAGAAATAAAGATTGTGAAAATAAATTATTTATAATCAAAAACCAAAAATATCAAATTTATTTTTGCATTTAAAATTGTTTTTTAAAATAATATATTTTTGTTAGTTGAGATTTAAATAAGGAAATTTGAGTTTTAATGCAATAAGTGACACTACATTTGAAAAATACCCTATCCCTATAAGACTCGTTTTGGTGCTACTAATGACGTTACTACCCAAAATACCCCTGGCATAATTTTCTCAAACACTCCGTATTCTCTCCCAAAATACCCGAACCAAGCAAACTTTGAAATCGATAGGCCTCGATTGAATCCGTAGAACCCAACCTTCATTGTCTTCCACGACCACGAACAAGGGCTCCCAAAGGGTCGGACTTGACGATCGGAGAAGGGGAAGGAGAAAACGTCGAGCAAGCCAACCAAATTTTTAGGAAACAACCTCAAAGAAAGCGAAGGTGAGGGATTTCGTTTTTAATCTGCAATATGTGTATGTGCCTGGTTTTTTTTGTTGATTTTTGTTGATAGGATAGATCGCGGCTGGGAATGAAGAAATCTGGGTTTTTTTTCGATATTTTTCATGCAACTCGATAGAAATCGATAGGAATCGATACAACTCGATAGTATAGGATAGGGACTGGATTAGACTGTGCCTCGATAGGCCTCGATAGGAATCGATAGGAATAGATAGGACTCGATGATACAAGGCTTTGGGAATTTTTAGAACCTACCTCGATAGGACTCGATGAGACACGACTTTGGGATTTTTAGGACCCACCTCGATAGGAATCGATAGGCCTCGATAGGACTCGATGATACAAGACTCTGGGATTTTTTAGGACATACCTCGATAGGAATCGATAGGCCTCGATAGGACTCGATATTACTAGACTTTGGTTTTTTTGGCCTTACCTCGATAGGCCTCGATAGTAACCCGATGATATTATTCTTTGTGATTTTTGGAACCCACCTCGATAAGCATCGATAAGACTCGATAGAACTCGATAGTTTCTGCCTCGATGGGACTCGATAGGCCTCGATGGTAACTGCCTTACCAGATTGTTTTACATTTTTTAACATTTTTTTTTGTTTTTTTTTCCAGATGCCTGGCCTTATTGTGCCGTTGGAGAAACACTTTCCTGGCCGTGTCACTTATAGGGGTAGTGCCTACTTGGATACCCTTATAGAGCAGTTTAAGAGGCATGGTCTTATTGAAAGGGCACAGGCATGCCCGTTGGGACAGTTCTTTAAGGCGAAGCCATTTAGTTTTTCTAGGGTTCTGCTGCATCAGCTAATGTTGTGTAAGGTAGAAAGTAAGAAGCTTGAAGAGGGTCAGTTCTACCTGGGCAACACTCTGTGTAGATTTGGTATTGCAGAGTTTGCCCTAGTTACCGGGCTATATTTTGGGAAATCACCATCCCCAGATGAATTGAAAGAGCATCTTTCACGTGATCAGATCATCCAGGAATATTTTAATGGTGATTCGAAGGTTAGTTTTGGTCAGTTGGAAGATGCATTTAAGCTGGCGCAGCTACTTTCACTGGTCTCAGGTCGATCCATCGACGTAAAATCAGATACAGAGTCTGATATCTTGCCTGGAGACTACGAGCGCGGTGATCAACCCTCCACTCCACAGGCCCAGACATCTGTAGCTGCCAGTGATGCTGACTGTCCCAGTGTACGAGTACTGCAGCCCGAGGAGGCAGCTGGCCTTGAAGTTGTCAGGAAGAAACACAGGCCCAAGTGTTTTGTTGACTTCACCGACCCAACAAAGAAGATCAGACTAGACAAACAGGGGCTAGTTGCTGAACCACTGAGGAAGTGTGACCCACAGCAGGAGAAGAGCTTCCATAAGTGGATCATCGGGAAGATCGACAATAAGAGAGACCGGAACGTGTATACTGGGACGCACGGTGTGGCATGGTTCTTACAGTGGCACACAGTCCAGACTTGGCTTTGGGATTCGGTATGTAAATTACATTCATGTTTTCAATTCAATCTTAAAATATATTGATGGTACTAACGAATTTTTATGTTTTTTTAGTATATTGATGCCGCTTTGGCATGCTACACCGCCGACGCCACTTTTACCATGCTGCGATCATGAACACCACCTTCCCCCAGGTGTGCCTAGGTCGTTGGAATCATTTCAGAGAGACCGGCACTAAGTATACATGGGACGATGATGTGCTGAGAATGTTGAAGGGCGATGATAATCAATTCCTTGTATCATGGAAAAATGTGAGTGAAGTATATTTTGCCTTGCACGTCGAGAAAGCTGCACATTGGATCGCCATTGAAGTCTCCATTCCAACGTGGTGCATCAACATTTATGATTCCAACCATAGCGTGCTCAGTCCCACTCTGATGGAGGAAGTGATCAAGCCTTGGTGCTTATTGTTGCCTTCGTTGTTATGGTGTTCTAGCATGTTTGACGACCATGAGGACCTCCAGGTATATCCTGAGCAGAATGCAAAGCCTTTTTCATATTGTCGTATTCCTCTAGAGGAGTGTCCTCAGACTAAGACAAGGTATTCCCCTATTTAATTAGTGTATTTTGAAATCTGAAAATTAAAGTTATTTTTATCTTCTATTGACACAAAATCGATTATATGTAGTGGGGATTGTGGTATGTTTTCCATCAAACATATCGAGCATCTGGTTGCCAGGCTACCACTCGATATTGTTATCGATGAGAACATCCAGCATTTCAGGACCAAGTGGTGTGTGGACCTGTTCTATCAGAATTTGGCCCCGTGATGCTCTTTACATTTTTGTCTTACACATCTTGTATAGTATAGCATATAGTTAGTTTTGTATATTATTTTTTATCAAACAATATTTTTTGAAAAAGTTATTAAATAAAAAAGTACTAAATTCACATAATGTGTCTGCCTCGACATCCAAACCAACAAATTATTAGAAGAAGTATTCCATATAATAAATGCTAAATAATTACATAACACAATATTTTAAATCCTAGCCTTACATGACTTCCTATTGTGCCCACTACCACCACATCTGCTACACTTACGTGGCTTGACAATCTTTTCCCCGCGTGAAGCATAGCGATTTGTCTTTTGCCTACCCATTTTCTGTTTCCTGGGCCTTCCTACAGGGGTTTTCTCAACGGGGACACCGACAACCGTATCTCTGATGTGATCAGGGATTACCCATTCATCCTCGTTCCCAACAGGGTAAATAGTATCTTTATAAGTGTCCTTCAATGCCTCGATTCAATAGTCAGGGGAACACAATGAGTAAATGTTTATGCTTCTTTTTTTGGCTGCAGCAAAAGCATGTACACATGGTATCCCAATGGTTTGGAACATGCCACAAGAGCATGATTTTGTGGTCAAGTTCACCTCACCATCACCATTACCATCAACCACAAGAAATTCGTGATGACCAAGGACTTGGACATCTAAAAAAATTGCTTTATCACCTATTTGCTTCAAATCCTTTTCCATCTCAGGTGATAACACAGTTGTTGCTTTTGCAGCTCTTTCACGTCTATCTGCAAACCAAGACTGAAGAGTGAATCTTATGAATTCAAGAAAAGTGGCGACAGGAAAGCTCCTTGCCTCCTTGGTCTTGTTGTTAAAGCTTTCTGCGTAGTTACTCGTCATGATATTGTATCGGTTACCAGGAAAATAAGCACTACTCCACCTTTCAAAGCTAATTACCTTAATCTTGTCAAGGAACTTGAGAAATTTCGTTCTTCAAAATGCGTATACTGCACACCCCATGATGTCTTGCATGTGGTCAGTTTCGAATTTTGCCACAACATTCATACAGATATGATGGTAACATGCACCGTGATACGCATCTGGGAACACAAGCTCCAAAGCATGATTAATTCTTTTATGCCTGTCCGATACAAAAGCAAGGTTCTCAACGTCCCCTATGGCTTCCTTCAATTTTCTCATGAAATAAGTCCAAGGGTTATGCTTCTCACTGTCCACCAATGCAAACGCAATTGGAAACAACTGGTTGTTTGCATCCAACGCAACAGCACAGAACATGCGGACACCATACTTATTCTTCAAGAATGTGCCATCCACACAAATTACAGGACGACAGTACTGGAAACCATACCTAGAAACACCGAGGGAAAAGATGCAATACAAGAAACGACCATCTTCTGCTACAAAATCAGTAATTGTACCTGGGTTCTTATGCTCCAACTGACACAGGTATCCAGGTAACTTGGAGTATGATTCCTCAGGTGTCCCTCTGACATACATAAGAGCCTTTTCTCTGCATCTCCACGCCTTCTCATAGCGCATCTCCACACAGGTATCCAGGTAACTTGGTGCTTCATGTCCTCCCTCATGTTGTTTACCATGTACCGAGTACCATTGGTAGCAAATTTCCTCTTGATTAGGTGCCCAGCAACCCACGATGATGCTTGACGATGGTCCTTATCTCGAATTTCTTGTGAGCAAGTGTGTACTGCGTTGTATACAGTAATCTTATGAATTCAAGAAAAGTGGCGACAGGAAAGCTCCTTGCCTCCTTGGTCTTGTTGTTAAAGCTTTCTGCGTAGTTACTCGTCATGATATTGTATCGGTTACCAGGAAAATAAGCACTACTCCACCTTTCAAAGCTAATAACCTTAATCTTGTCAAAGAACTTGTGAAATTCCGTTCTTCGAAATGCGTATACTGCACACCCCATGATGTCTTGCATGTGGTCAGTTTCGAATTTTGCCACAACATTCATACAGATATGATGGTAACATGCACCGTGATACGCATCTGGGAACACAAGCTCCAAAGCATGATTAATTCTTTTATGCCTGTCCGATACAAAAGCAAGGTTCTCAACGTCCCCTATGGCTTCCTTCAATTTTCTCATGAAATAAGTCCAAGGGTTATGCTTCTCACTGTCCACCAATGCAAACGCAATTGGAAACAACTGGTTGTTTGCATCCAACGCAACAGCACAGAACATGCGGACACCATACTTATTCTTCAAGAATGTGCCATCCACACAAATTACAGGACGACAGTACTGGAAACCATACCTAGAAACACCGAGGGAAAAGATGCAATACAAGAAACGACCATCTTCTGCTACAAAATCAGTAATTGTACCTGGGTTCTTATGCTCCAACTGACACAGGTATCCAGGTAACTTGGAGTATGATTCCTCAGGTGTCCCTCTGACATACATAAGAGCCTTTTCTCTGCATCTCCACGCCTTCTCATAGCGCATCTCCACACAGGTATCCAGGTAACTTCGTGCTTCATGTCCTCCCTCATGTTGTTTACCATGTACCGAGTACCATTGGTAGCAAATTTCCTCTTGATTAGGTGCCCAGCAACCCACGATGATGCTTGACGATGGTCCTTATCTCGAATTTCTTGTGAGCAAGTGTGTACTCCGTTGTATACAGTAATCTTATGAATTCAAGAAAAGTGGCGACAGGAAAGCTCCTTGCCTCCTTGGTCTTGTTGTTAAAGCTTTCTGTGTAGTTACTCGTCATGATATTGTATCGGTTACCAGGAAAATAAGCACTACTCCACCTTTCAAAGCTAATTACCTTAATCTTGTCAAAGAACTTGTGAAATTCCGTTCTTCGAAATGCGTATACTGCACACCCCATGATGTCTTGCATGTGGTCAGTTTCGAATTTTGCCACAACATTCATACAGATATGATGGTAACATGCACCGTGATACGCATCTGGGAACACAAGCTCCAAAGCATGATTAATTCTTTTATGCCTGTCCGATACAAAAGCAAGGTTCTCAACGTCCCCTATGGCTTCCTTCAATTTTCTCATGAAATAAGTCCAAGGGTTATGGTTCTCACTGTCCACCAATGCAAACGCAATTGGAAACAACTGGTTGTTTGCATCCAACGCAACAGCACAGAACATGCGGACACCATACTTATTCTTCAAGAATGTGCCATCCACACAAATTACAGGACGACAGTACTGGAAACCATACCTAGAAACACCGAGGGAAAAGATGCAATACAAGAAACGACCATCTTCTGCTACAAAATCAGTAATTGTACCTGGGTTCTTATGCTCCAACTGACACAGGTATCCAGGTAACTTGGAGTATGATTCCTCAGGTGTCCCTCTGACATACATAAGAGCCTTTTCTCTGCATCTCCACGCCTTCTCATAGCGCATCTCCACACAGGTATCCAGGTAACTTGGTGCTTCATGTCCTCCCTCATGTTGTTTACCATGTACCGAGTACCATTGGTAGCAAATTTCCTCTTGATTAGGTGCCCAGCAACCCACGATGATGCTTGACGATGGTCCTTATCTCGAATTTCTTGTGAGCAAGTGTGTACTCCGTTGTATACAGTAATCTTATGAATTCAAGAAAAGTGGCGACAGGAAAGCTCCTTGCCTCCTTGGTCTTGTTGTTAAAGCTTTCTGCGTAGTTACTCGTCATGATATTGTATCGGTTACCAGGAAAATAAGCACTACTCCACCTTTCAAAGCTAATTACCTTAATCTTGTCAAAGAACTTGTGAAATTCCGTTCTTCGAAATGCGTATATTGCACACCCCATGATGTCTTGCATGTGGTCAGTTTCGAATTTTGCCACAACATTCATACAGATATGATGGTAACATGCACCGTGATACGCATCTGGGAACACAAGCTCCAAAGCATGATTAATTCTTTTATGCCTGTCCGATACAAAAGCAAGGTTCTCAACGTCCCCTATGGCTTCCTTCAATTTTCTCATGAAATAAGTCCAAGGGTTATGCTTCTCACTGTCCACCAATGCAAACGCAATTGGAAACAACTGGTTGTTTGCATCCAACGCAACAGCACAGAACATGCGGACACCATACTTATTCTTCAAGAATGTGCCATCCACACAAATTACAGGACGACAGTACTGGAAACCATACCTAGAAACACCGAGGGAAAAGATGCAATACAAGAAACGACCATCTTCTGCTACAAAATCAGTAATTGTACCTGGGTTCTTATGCTCCAACTGACACAGGTATCCAGGTAACTTGGAGTATGATTCCTCAGGTGTCCCTCTGACATACATAAGAGCCTTTTCTCTGCATCTCCACGCCTTCTCATAGCGCATCTCCACACAGGTATCCAGGTAACTTGGTGCTTCATGTCCTCCCTCATGTTGTTTACCATGTACCGAGTACCATTGGTAGCAAATTTCCTCTTGATTAGGTGCCCAGCAACCCACGATGATGCTTGACGATGGTCCTTATCTCGAATTTCTTGTGAGCAAGTGTGTACTCCGTTGTATACAGTAATCTTATGAATTCAAGAAAAGTGGCGACAGGAAAGCTCCTTGCCTCCTTGGTCTTGTTGTTAAAGCTTTCTGCGTAGTTACTCGTCATGATATTGTATCGGTTACCAGGAAAATAAGCACTACTCCACCTTTCAAAGCTAATTACCTTAATCTTGTCAAAGAACTTGTGAAATTCGGTTCTTCGAAATGCGTATACTGCACACCCCATGATGTCTTGCATGTGGTCAGTTTCGAATTTTGCCACAACATTCATACAGATATGATGGTAACATGCACCGTGATACGCATCTGGGAACACAAGCTCCAAAGCATGATTAATTCTTTTATGCCTGTCCGATACAAAAGCAAGGTTCTCAACGTCCCCTATGGCTTCCTTCAATTTTCTCATGAAATAAGTCCAAGGGTTATGGTTCTCACTGTCCACCAATGCAAACGCAATTGGAAACAACTGGTTGTTTGCATCCAACGCAACAGCACAGAACATGCGGACACCATACTTATTCTTCAAGAATGTGCCATCCACACAAATTACAGGACGACAGTACTGGAAACCATACCTAGAAACACCGAGGGAAAAGATGCAATACAAGAAACGACCATCTTCTGCTACAAAATCAGTAATTGTACCTGGGTTCTTATGCTCCAACTGACACAGGTATCCAGGTAACTTGGAGTATGATTCCTCAGGTGTCCCTCTGACATACATAAGAGCCTTTTCTCTGCATCTCCACGCCTTCTCATAGCGCATCTCCACACAGGTATCCAGGTAACTTGGTGCTTCATGTCCTCCCTCATGTTGTTTACCATGTACCGAGTACCATTGGTAGCAAATTTCCTCTTGATTAGGTGCCCAGCAACCCACGATGATGCTTGACGATGGTCCTTATCTCGAATTTCTTGTGAGCAAGTGTGTACTCCGTTGTATACAGTAATCTTATGAATTCAAGAAAAGTGGCGACAGGAAAGCTCCTTGCCTCCTTGGTCTTGTTGTTAAAGCTTTCTGCGTAGTTACTCGTCATGATATTGTATCGGTTACCAGGAAAATAAGCACTACTCCACCTTTCAAAGCTAATTACCTTAATCTTGTCAAAGAACTTGTGAAATTCCGTTCTTCGAAATGCGTATACTGCACACCCCATGATGTCTTGCATGTGGTCAGTTTCGAATTTTGCCACAACATTCATACAGATATGATGGTAACATGCACCGTGATACGCATCTGGGAACACAAGCTCCAAAGCATGATTAATTCTTTTATGCCTGTCCGATACAAAAGCAAGGTTCTCAACGTCCCCTATGGCTTCCTTCAATTTTCTCATGAAATAAGTCCAAGGGTTATGGTTCTCACTGTCCACCAATGCAAACGCAATTGGAAACAACTGGTTGTTTGCATCCAACGCAACAGCACAGAACATGCGGACACCATACTTATTCTTCAAGAATGTGCCATCCACACAAATTACAGGACGACAGTACTGGAAACCATACCTAGAAACACCGAGGGAAAAGATGCAATACAAGAAACGACCATCTTCTGCTACAAAATCAGTAATTGTACCTGGGTTCTTATGCTCCAACTGACACAGGTATCCAGGTAACTTGGAGTATGATTCCTCAGGTGTCCCTCTGACATACATAAGAGCCTTTTCTCTGCATCTCCACGCCTTCTCATAGCGCATCTCCACACAGGTATCCAGGTAACTTGGTGCTTCATGTCCTCCCTCATGTTGTTTACCATGTACCGAGTACCATTGGTAGCAAATTTCCTCTTGATTAGGTGCCCAGCAACCCACGATGATGCTTGACGATGGTCCTTATCTCGAATTTCTTGTGAGCAAGTGTGTACTCCGTTGTATACAGTAATCTTATGAATTCAAGAAAAGTGGCGACAGGAAAGCTCCTTGCCTCCTTGGTCTTGTTGTTAAAGCTTTCTGCGTAGTTACTCGTCATGATATTGTATCGGTTACCAGGAAAATAAGCACTACTCCACCTTTCAAAGCTAATTACCTTAATCTTGTCAAAGAACTTGTGAAATTCCGTTCTTCGAAATGCGTATACTGCACACCCCATGATGTCTTGCATGTGGTCAGTTTCGAATTTTGCCACAACATTCATACAGATATGATGGTAACATGCACCGTGATACGCATCTGGGAACACAAGCTCCAAAGCATGATTAATTCTTTTATGCCTGTCCGATACAAAAGCAAGGTTCTCAACGTCCCCTATGGCTTCCTTCAATTTTCTCATGAAATAAGTCCAAGGGTTATGCTTCTCACTGTCCACCAATGCAAACGCAATTGGAAACAACTGGTTGTTTGCATCCAACGCAACAGCACAGAACATGCGGACACCATACTTATTCTTCAAGAATGTGCCATCCACACAAATTACAGGACGACAGTACTGGAAACCATACCTAGAAACACCGAGGGAAAAGATGCAATACAAGAAACGACCATCTTCTGCTACAAAATCAGTAATTGTACCTGGGTTCTTATGCTCCAACTGACACAGGTATCCAGGTAACTTGGAGTATGATTCCTCAGGTGTCCCTCTGACATACATAAGAGCCTTTTCTCTGCATCTCCACGCCTTCTCATAGCGCATCTCCACACAGGTATCCAGGTAACTTGGTGCTTCATGTCCTCCCTCATGTTGTTTACCATGTACCGAGTACCATTGGTAGCAAATTTCCTCTTGATTAGGTGCCCAGCAACCCACGATGATGCTTGACGATGGTCCTTATCTCGAATTTCTTGTGAGCAAGTGTGTACTCCGTTGTATACAGTAATCTTATGAATTCAAGAAAAGTGGCGACAGGAAAGCTCCTTGCCTCCTTGGTCTTGTTGTTAAAGCTTTCTGCGTAGTTACTCGTCATGATATTGTATCGGTTACCAGGAAAATAAGCACTACTCCACCTTTCAAAGCTAATTACCTTAATCTTGTCAAAGAACTTGTGAAATTCCGTTCTTCGAAATGCGTATACTGCACACCCCATGATGTCTTGCATGTGGTCAGTTTCGAATTTTGCCACAACATTCATACAGATATGATGGTAACATGCACCGTGATACGCATCTGGGAACACAAGCTCCAAAGCATGATTAATTCTTTTATGCCTGTCCGATACAAAAGCAAGGTTCTCAACGTCCCCTATGGCTTCCTTCAATTTTCTCATGAAATAAGTCCAAGGGTTATGGTTCTCACTGTCCACCAATGCAAACGCAATTGGAAACAACTGGTTGTTTGCATCCAACGCAACAGCACAGAACATGCGGACACCATACTTATTCTTCAAGAATGTGCCATCCACACAAATTACAGGACGACAGTACTGGAAACCATACCTAGAAACACCGAGGGAAAAGATGCAATACAAGAAACGACCATCTTCTGCTACAAAATCAGTAATTGTACCTGGGTTCTTATGCTCCAACTGACACAGGTATCCAGGTAACTTGGAGTATGATTCCTCAGGTGTCCCTCTGACATACATAAGAGCCTTTTCTCTGCATCTCCACGCCTTCTCATAGCGCATCTCCACACAGGTATCCAGGTAACTTGGTGCTTCATGTCCTCCCTCATGTTGTTTACCATGTACCGAGTACCATTGGTAGCAAATTTCCTCTTGATTAGGTGCCCAGCAACCCACGATGATGCTTGACGATGGTCCTTATCTCGAATTTCTTGTGAGCAAGTGTGTACTCCGTTGTATACAGTAATCTTATGAATTCAAGAAAAGTGGCGACAGGAAAGCTCCTTGCCTCCTTGGTCTTGTTGTTAAAGCTTTCTGCGTAGTTACTCGTCATGATATTGTATCGGTTACCAGGAAAATAAGCACTACTCCACCTTTCAAAGCTAATTACCTTAATCTTGTCAAAGAACTTGTGAAATTCCGTTCTTCGAAATGCGTATACTGCACACCCCATGATGTCTTGCATGTGGTCAGTTTCGAATTTTGCCACAACATTCATACAGATATGATGGTAACATGCACCGTGATACGCATCTGGGAACACAAGCTCCAAAGCATGATTAATTCTTTTATGCCTGTCCGATACAAAAGCAAGGTTCTCAACGTCCCCTATGGCTTCCTTCAATTTTCTCATGAAATAAGTCCAAGGGTTATGGTTCTCACTGTCCACCAATGCAAACGCAATTGGAAACAACTGGTTGTTTGCATCCAACGCAACAGCACAGAACATGCGGACACCATACTTATTCTTCAAGAATGTGCCATCCACACAAATTACAGGACGACAGTACTGGAAACCATACCTAGAAACACCGAGGGAAAAGATGCAATACAAGAAACGACCATCTTCTGCTACAAAATCAGTAATTGTACCTGGGTTCTTATGCTCCAACTGACACAGGTATCCAGGTAACTTGGAGTATGATTCCTCAGGTGTCCCTCTGACATACATAAGAGCCTTTTCTCTGCATCTCCACGCCTTCTCATAGCGCATCTCCACACAGGTATCCAGGTAACTTGGTGCTTCATGTCCTCCCTCATGTTGTTTACCATGTACCGAGTACCATTGGTAGCAAATTTCCTCTTGATTAGGTGCCCAGCAACCCACGATGATGCTTGACGATGGTCCTTATCTCGAATTTCTTGTGAGCAAGTGTGTACTCCGTTGTATACAGTAATCTTATGAATTCAAGAAAAGTGGCGACAGGAAAGCTCCTTGCCTCCTTGGTCTTGTTGTTAAAGCTTTCTGCGTAGTTACTCGTCATGATATTGTATCGGTTACCAGGAAAATAAGCACTACTCCACCTTTCAAAGCTAATTACCTTAATCTTGTCAAAGAACTTGTGAAATTCCGTTCTTCGAAATGCGTATACTGCACACCCCATGATGTCTTGCATGTGGTCAGTTTCGAATTTTGCCACAACATTCATACAGATATGATGGTAACATGCACCGTGATACGCATCTGGGAACACAAGCTCCAAAGCATGATTAATTCTTTTATGCCTGTCCGATACAAAAGCAAGGTTCTCAACGTCCCCTATGGCTTCCTTCAATTTTCTCATGAAATAAGTCCAAGGGTTATGGTTCTCACTGTCCACCAATGCAAACGCAATTGGAAACAACTGGTTGTTTGCATCCAACGCAACAGCACAGAACATGCGGACACCATACTTATTCTTCAAGAATGTGCCATCCACACAAATTACAGGACGACAGTACTGGAAACCATACCTAGAAACACCGAGGGAAAAGATGCAATACAAGAAACGACCATCTTCTGCTACAAAATCAGTAATTGTACCTGGGTTCTTATGCTCCAACTGACACAGGTATCCAGGTAACTTGGAGTATGATTCCTCAGGTGTCCCTCTGACATACATAAGAGCCTTTTCTCTGCATCTCCACGCCTTCTCATAGCGCATCTCCACACAGGTATCCAGGTAACTTGGTGCTTCATGTCCTCCCTCATGTTGTTTACCATGTACCGAGTACCATTGGTAGCAAATTTCCTCTTGATTAGGTGCCCAGCAACCCACGATGATGCTTGACGATGGTCCTTATCTCGAATTTCTTGTGAGCAAGTGTGTACTCCGTTGTATACAGTAATCTTATGAATTCAAGAAAAGTGGCGACAGGAAAGCTCCTTGCCTCCTTGGTCTTGTTGTTAAAGCTTTCTGCGTAGTTACTCGTCATGATATTGTATCGGTTACCAGGAAAATAAGCACTACTCCACCTTTCAAAGCTAATTACCTTAATCTTGTCAAAGAACTTGTGAAATTCCGTTCTTCGAAATGCGTATACTGCACACCCCATGATGTCTTGCATGTGGTCAGTTTCGAATTTTGCCACAACATTCATACAGATATGATGGTAACATGCACCGTGATACGCATCTGGGAACACAAGCTCCAAAGCATGATTAATTCTTTTATGCCTGTCCGATACAAAAGCAAGGTTCTCAACGTCCCCTATGGCTTCCTTCAATTTTCTCATGAAATAAGTCCAAGGGTTATGGTTCTCACTGTCCACCAATGCAAACGCAATTGGAAACAACTGGTTGTTTGCATCCAACGCAACAGCACAGAACATGCGGACACCATACTTATTCTTCAAGAATGTGCCATCCACACAAATTACAGGACGACAGTACTGGAAACCATACCTAGAAACACCGAGGGAAAAGATGCAATACAAGAAACGACCATCTTCTGCTACAAAATCAGTAATTGTACCTGGGTTCTTATGCTCCAACTGACACAGGTATCCAGGTAACTTGGAGTATGATTCCTCAGGTGTCCCTCTGACATACATAAGAGCCTTTTCTCTGCATCTCCACGCCTTCTCATAGCGCATCTCCACACAGGTATCCAGGTAACTTGGTGCTTCATGTCCTCCCTCATGTTGTTTACCATGTACCGAGTACCATTGGTAGCAAATTTCCTCTTGATTAGGTGCCCAGCAACCCACGATGATGCTTGACGATGGTCCTTATCTCGAATTTCTTGTGAGCAAGTGTGTACTCCGTTGTATACAGTAATCTTATGAATTCAAGAAAAGTGGCGACAGGAAAGCTCCTTGCCTCCTTGGTCTTGTTGTTAAAGCTTTCTGCGTAGTTACTCGTCATGATATTGTATCGGTTACCAGGAAAATAAGCACTACTCCACCTTTCAAAGCTAATTACCTTAATCTTGTCAAAGAACTTGTGAAATTCCGTTCTTCGAAATGCGTATACTGCACACCCCATGATGTCTTGCATGTGGTCAGTTTCGAATTTTGCCACAACATTCATACAGATATGATGGTAACATGCACCGTGATACGCATCTGGGAACACAAGCTCCAAAGCATGATTAATTCTTTTATGCCTGTCCGATACAAAAGCAAGGTTCTCAACGTCCCCTATGGCTTCCTTCAATTTTCTCATGAAATAAGTCCAAGGGTTATGGTTCTCACTGTCCACCAATGCAAACGCAATTGGAAACAACTGGTTGTTTGCATCCAACGCAACAGCACAGAACATGCGGACACCATACTTATTCTTCAAGAATGTGCCATCCACACAAATTACAGGACGACAGTACTGGAAACCATACCTAGAAACACCGAGGGAAAAGATGCAATACAAGAAACGACCATCTTCTGCTACAAAATCAGTAATTGTACCTGGGTTCTTATGCTCCAACTGACACAGGTATCCAGGTAACTTGGAGTATGATTCCTCAGGTGTCCCTCTGACATACATAAGAGCCTTTTCTCTGCATCTCCACGCCTTCTCATAGCGCATCTCCACACAGGTATCCAGGTAACTTGGTGCTTCATGTCCTCCCTCATGTTGTTTACCATGTACCGAGTACCATTGGTAGCAAATTTCCTCTTGATTAGGTGCCCAGCAACCCACGATGATGCTTGACGATGGTCCTTATCTCGAATTTCTTGTGAGCAAGTGTGTACTCCGTTGTATACAGTAATCTTATGAATTCAAGAAAAGTGGCGACAGGAAAGCTCCTTGCCTCCTTGGTCTTGTTGTTAAAGCTTTCTGCGTAGTTACTCGTCATGATATTGTATCGGTTACCAGGAAAATAAGCACTACTCCACCTTTCAAAGCTAATTACCTTAATCTTGTCAAAGAACTTGTGAAATTCCGTTCTTCGAAATGCGTATACTGCACACCCCATGATGTCTTGCATGTGGTCAGTTTCGAATTTTGCCACAACATTCATACAGATATGATGGTAACATGCACCGTGATACGCATCTGGGAACACAAGCTCCAAAGCATGATTAATTCTTTTATGCCTGTCCGATACAAAAGCAAGGTTCTCAACGTCCCCTATGGCTTCCTTCAATTTTCTCATGAAATAAGTCCAAGGGTTATGGTTCTCACTGTCCACCAATGCAAACGCAATTGGAAACAACTGGTTGTTTGCATCCAACGCAACAGCACAGAACATGCGGACACCATACTTATTCTTCAAGAATGTGCCATCCACACAAATTACAGGACGACAGTACTGGAAACCATACCTAGAAACACCGAGGGAAAAGATGCAATACAAGAAACGACCATCTTCTGCTACAAAATCAGTAATTGTACCTGGGTTCTTATGCTCCAACTGACACAGGTATCCAGGTAACTTGGAGTATGATTCCTCAGGTGTCCCTCTGACATACATAAGAGCCTTTTCTCTGCATCTCCACGCCTTCTCATAGCGCATCTCCACACAGGTATCCAGGTAACTTGGTGCTTCATGTCCTCCCTCATGTTGTTTACCATGTACCGAGTACCATTGGTAGCAAATTTCCTCTTGATTAGGTGCCCAGCAACCCACGATGATGCTTGACGATGGTCCTTATCTCGAATTTCTTGTGAGCAAGTGTGTACTCCGTTGTATACAGTAATCTTATGAATTCAAGAAAAGTGGCGACAGGAAAGCTCCTTGCCTCCTTGGTCTTGTTGTTAAAGCTTTCTGCGTAGTTACTCGTCATGATATTGTATCGGTTACCAGGAAAATAAGCACTACTCCACCTTTCAAAGCTAATTACCTTAATCTTGTCAAAGAACTTGTGAAATTCCGTTCTTCGAAATGCGTATACTGCACACCCCATGATGTCTTGCATGTGGTCAGTTTCGAATTTTGCCACAACATTCATACAGATATGATGGTAACATGCACCGTGATACGCATCTGGGAACACAAGCTCCAAAGCATGATTAATTCTTTTATGCCTGTCCGATACAAAAGCAAGGTTCTCAACGTCCCCTATGGCTTCCTTCAATTTTCTCATGAAATAAGTCCAAGGGTTATGGTTCTCACTGTCCACCAATGCAAACGCAATTGGAAACAACTGGTTGTTTGCATCCAACGCAACAGCACAGAACATGCGGACACCATACTTATTCTTCAAGAATGTGCCATCCACACAAATTACAGGACGACAGTACTGGAAACCATACCTAGAAACACCGAGGGAAAAGATGCAATACAAGAAACGACCATCTTCTGCTACAAAATCAGTAATTGTACCTGGGTTCTTATGCTCCAACTGACACAGGTATCCAGGTAACTTGGAGTATGATTCCTCAGGTGTCCCTCTGACATACATAAGAGCCTTTTCTCTGCATCTCCACGCCTTCTCATAGCGCATCTCCACACAGGTATCCAGGTAACTTGGTGCTTCATGTCCTCCCTCATGTTGTTTACCATGTACCGAGTACCATTGGTAGCAAATTTCCTCTTGATTAGGTGCCCAGCAACCCACGATGATGCTTGACGATGGTCCTTATCTCGAATTTCTTGTGAGCAAGTGTGTACTCCGTTGTATACAGTAATCTTATGAATTCAAGAAAAGTGGCGACAGGAAAGCTCCTTGCCTCCTTGGTCTTGTTGTTAAAGCTTTCTGCGTAGTTACTCGTCATGATATTGTATCGGTTACCAGGAAAATAAGCACTACTCCACCTTTCAAAGCTAATTACCTTAATCTTGTCAAAGAACTTGTGAAATTCCGTTCTTCGAAATGCGTATACTGCACACCCCATGATGTCTTGCATGTGGTCAGTTTCGAATTTTGCCACAACATTCATACAGATATGATGGTAACATGCACCGTGATACGCATCTGGGAACACAAGCTCCAAAGCATGATTAATTCTTTTATGCCTGTCCGATACAAAAGCAAGGTTCTCAACGTCCCCTATGGCTTCCTTCAATTTTCTCATGAAATAAGTCCAAGGGTTATGGTTCTCACTGTCCACCAATGCAAACGCAATTGGAAACAACTGGTTGTTTGCATCCAACGCAACAGCACAGAACATGCGGACACCATACTTATTCTTCAAGAATGTGCCATCCACACAAATTACAGGACGACAGTACTGGAAACCATACCTAGAAACACCGAGGGAAAAGATGCAATACAAGAAACGACCATCTTCTGCTACAAAATCAGTAATTGTACCTGGGTTCTTATGCTCCAACTGACACAGGTATCCAGGTAACTTGGAGTATGATTCCTCAGGTGTCCCTCTGACATACATAAGAGCCTTTTCTCTGCATCTCCACGCCTTCTCATAGCGCATCTCCACACAGGTATCCAGGTAACTTGGTGCTTCATGTCCTCCCTCATGTTGTTTACCATGTACCGAGTACCATTGGTAGCAAATTTCCTCTTGATTAGGTGCCCAGCAACCCACGATGATGCTTGACGATGGTCCTTATCTCGAATTTCTTGTGAGCAAGTGTGTACTCCGTTGTATACAGTAATCTTATGAATTCAAGAAAAGTGGCGACAGGAAAGCTCCTTGCCTCCTTGGTCTTGTTGTTAAAGCTTTCTGCGTAGTTACTCGTCATGATATTGTATCGGTTACCAGGAAAATAAGCACTACTCCACCTTTCAAAGCTAATTACCTTAATCTTGTCAAAGAACTTGTGAAATTCCGTTCTTCGAAATGCGTATACTGCACACCCCATGATGTCTTGCATGTGGTCAGTTTCGAATTTTGCCACAACATTCATACAGATATGATGGTAACATGCACCGTGATACGCATCTGGGAACACAAGCTCCAAAGCATGATTAATTCTTTTATGCCTGTCCGATACAAAAGCAAGGTTCTCAACGTCCCCTATGGCTTCCTTCAATTTTCTCATGAAATAAGTCCAAGGGTTATGCTTCTCACTGTCCACCAATGCAAACGCAATTGGAAACAACTGGTTGTTTGCATCCAACGCAACAGCACAGAACATGCGGACACCATACTTATTCTTCAAGAATGTGCCATCCACACAAATTACAGGACGACAGTACTGGAAACCATACCTAGAAACACCGAGGGAAAAGATGCAATACAAGAAACGACCATCTTCTGCTACAAAATCAGTAATTGTACCTGGGTTCTTATGCTCCAACTGACACAGGTATCCAGGTAACTTGGAGTATGATTCCTCAGGTGTCCCTCTGACATACATAAGAGCCTTTTCTCTGCATCTCCACGCCTTCTCATAGCGCATCTCCACACAGGTATCCAGGTAACTTGGTGCTTCATGTCCTCCCTCATGTTGTTTACCATGTACCGAGTACCATTGGTAGCAAATTTCCTCTTGATTAGGTGCCCAGCAACCCACGATGATGCTTGACGATGGTCCTTATCTCGAATTTCTTGTGAGCAAGTGTGTACTCCGTTGTATACAGTAATCTTATGAATTCAAGAAAAGTGGCGACAGGAAAGCTCCTTGCCTCCTTGGTCTTGTTGTTAAAGCTTTCTGCGTAGTTACTCGTCATGATATTGTATCGGTTACCAGGAAAATAAGCACTACTCCACCTTTCAAAGCTAATTACCTTAATCTTGTCAAAGAACTTGTGAAATTCCGTTCTTCGAAATGCGTATACTGCACACCCCATGATGTCTTGCATGTGGTCAGTTTCGAATTTTGCCACAACATTCATACAGATATGATGGTAACATGCACCGTGATACGCATCTGGGAACACAAGCTCCAAAGCATGATTAATTCTTTTATGCCTGTCCGATACAAAAGCAAGGTTCTCAACGTCCCCTATGGCTTCCTTCAATTTTCTCATGAAATAAGTCCAAGGGTTATGGTTCTCACTGTCCACCAATGCAAACGCAATTGGAAACAACTGGTTGTTTGCATCCAACGCAACAGCACAGAACATGCGGACACCATACTTATTCTTCAAGAATGTGCCATCCACACAAATTACAGGACGACAGTACTGGAAACCATACCTAGAAACACCGAGGGAAAAGATGCAATACAAGAAACGACCATCTTCTGCTACAAAATCAGTAATTGTACCTGGGTTCTTATGCTCCAACTGACACAGGTATCCAGGTAACTTGGAGTATGATTCCTCAGGTGTCCCTCTGACATACATAAGAGCCTTTTCTCTGCATCTCCACGCCTTCTCATAGCGCATCTCCACACAGGTATCCAGGTAACTTGGTGCTTCATGTCCTCCCTCATGTTGTTTACCATGTACCGAGTACCATTGGTAGCAAATTTCCTCTTGATTAGGTGCCCAGCAACCCACGATGATGCTTGACGATGGTCCTTATCTCGAATTTCTTGTGAGCAAGTGTGTACTCCGTTGTATACAGTAATCTTATGAATTCAAGAAAAGTGGCGACAGGAAAGCTCCTTGCCTCCTTGGTCTTGTTGTTAAAGCTTTCTGCGTAGTTACTCGTCATGATATTGTATCGGTTACCAGGAAAATAAGCACTACTCCACCTTTCAAAGCTAATTACCTTAATCTTGTCAAAGAACTTGTGAAATTCCGTTCTTCGAAATGCGTATACTGCACACCCCATGATGTCTTGCATGTGGTCAGTTTCGAATTTTGCCACAACATTCATACAGATATGATGGTAACATGCACCGTGATACGCATCTGGGAACACAAGCTCCAAAGCATGATTAATTCTTTTATGCCTGTCCGATACAAAAGCAAGGTTCTCAACGTCCCCTATGGCTTCCTTCAATTTTCTCATGAAATAAGTCCAAGGGTTATGCTTCTCACTGTCCACCAATGCAAACGCAATTGGAAACAACTGGTTGTTTGCATCCAACGCAACAGCACAGAACATGCGGACACCATACTTATTCTTCAAGAATGTGCCATGCACACAAATTACAGGACGACAGTACTGGAAACCATACCTAGAAACACCGAGGGAAAAGATGCAATACAAGAAACGACCATCTTCTGCTACAAAATCAGTAATTGTACCTGGGTTCTTATGCTCCAACTGACACAGGTATCCAGGTAACTTGGAGTATGATTCCTCAGGTGTCCCTCTGACATACATAAGAGCCTTTTCTCTGCATCTCCACGCCTTCTCATAGCGCATCTCCACACAGGTATCCAGGTAACTTGGTGCTTCATGTCCTCCCTCATGTTGTTTACCATGTACCGAGTACCATTGGTAGCAAATTTCCTCTTGATTAGGTGCCCAGCAACCCACGATGATGCTTGACGATGGTCCTTATCTCGAATTTCTTGTGAGCAAGTGTGTACTCCGTTGTATACAGTATTCTCGAACATTTCAGATTGCATTTTTTTCTTACCCCTCAATCTCCAACCACAATCAGGATCCTTGCAGGTAATGTACCACACATCAGTCCCAGATTTCTTCACCATAAACTCAAAATTATTCTTCATCGCAAATATGGATGCTTAGGTTTTCAATTCAAGCTTGTTCTGAAAGAACTTCCCAAGGTGAAATTCTCCTGAAGCTTTGCTGGTTAAGGAATGATGTTGATGTGAGGCCTCTATATCCTCTTTGGTGAACATGGGAGCACTCCATGTTCTACGATCTTCACCTAAGTCCAATGGAGAACTCTATCTAAAACTATCATCGGTTCTACTTGGACCTGGACGACTACTGCTGGTCCCAGGTGTTTGCCGGTCTTCTATTCTGCGCTCCTCATCTACCATAACATCTGAACTCTATGTTGGAAAATCTGCCCTAACATCTGGCCCACCAAGATCTGTTGCATCAGCAACAGGATCGTCGTTGAGATAAGGTTCGTAGCCATAGGGATCGTACTCCGCCGTGTCATGCACATATGACGGATCTCTAACTGGGATATCATCATGGACTATGAGATCTGGATTTGTCTCGGGAACACATGTTCCAACGTCACCTTGAGTTCCTTTGAAACCATGACATGGAGGAGAAATGTTCTCTTCAAATCGAACTTCTTTATTAACGCTAGCAGAAGTCCATGCATTTCTTACACCTCCCTTCTTAATCAATGTCACACATAGAGGAATGAGCTTCTCTACAGATTTCGATGCTAACCCAATGAATGCACGCACATGCCTATCATTTTTTATAACGGTAGGTTTGACAGATTGTGATAGGCATGTGTACGGGACCTCAATTTTCAAGTCATGCACGCATTTATCCACTTCAAGCTCATTGTACATAATGTCAAGCACTTGCTCATATGTCACACCCTTCTCCATGGGTAGAACTTGATTTTCAGCATCTCTAAAAATCCAATCCCTATTTTCAAGTTCCCAAACACCATTGAATGCAACAAATACGGATACAGTCAAATCTGCAACAACAAAACAAAAAAAAAAAGTCAAAAAGTTAAACTACAACATAAAACCGAAAATATTGATTTCTATCGATATATGTCGAGTCCTATCGAGGTCACACATATCGAGTACATTCAAGGACTATTGAGGCAAACAATCCAATAAAATTCTTATACACCTATCAAGTTTTATCGAGTACAATCGAGGACTATCGAGGCAAACAATCCAATTAAACTCTTATACACCTATCGAGTTTTATCGAGTACAATCGAGTTATTAAATCCAATTAAACTCTTATACACCTATCGAGTTTTATCGAGTACAATCGAGGACCATCGAGGTATTAACATCCTAACACTATCGAGGCACGTCGAGGTCCATCGAGGGCCATCAAGCCAGCATGCATGCAACACATCGAGACCTATCGAGTTTCATCGAAACTCATCGAGGCAAGAAAAAAATCCAGAAAAAACGCACGAAGTATCCAAAATTCATTCCGACAGTGAAAAATTGCAATAAAACATGAAGGCATACACAGATCTGTTCGAAATAAGACAAATAATGTAACCAGACAAGTTTCCTCACTACATATAACAAATATATACTTACCCATACGATTTTTTCCCCTAGATCCGAAATCCAAAATGAAGTTTCTTGACTTGAAAGGACTCACAACTTGCCCCTAGATCCGAAATGCAAATTAATGGTGGCTGGCTTTTTTTGTGTGTACAAGAGTATGAGAGATAGAGAGGGAAAATATAAGAGATAGAGAGTGAAGCCTATGAGAAAAAGAGAGGGAAAATTATGCCAGGGGTATTTTGGGTAGTAATGTCATTAATAGCACCAAAACGAGAGTTATATAGTGATAGGATATTTTTTAAATGTAGTGTCACTTATTGCATTACAACTCAAATTTCCCTTTAAATAATTAGATATTTTCTATAAAGATTCAAATTCAAATTTAAAATTAGACTAGCAACTTAATTTTAAATCTTTTAATATATTAAAATATTAGAATTAAGATATCAGATATTTAAGATATTTCCTTTTAAATTCTTGATATTTTTATTAAATCTTTATTTGAAAATATAAATATCTTTTTATTCTATAGTTTTTAATATTTAAATTATTTGAAATTTTAATATTTTTAGTTAGATATTTTTATGGATATTTGAATTTGATTAACTGTTTTGAGATATTTTATGATTGTTATAACTATTAATATATTTTTTTTAAATGGTTAAAATATTTGATTATAGTTGTAACAACACAAGATATTTTTGAAAAACAGTTAAGATATTGATTTTAAAATTTAAAATTAGTTAAATTTTGAAAAATATCATTTTTTTCCAGCCAATTAATAAAATATTTTTTTAGTAAATGAGATTTAAATTAACTTTGGTTAATTGTTGATAAATCCTATTTAAATTAAATTAATATTTTTTTTCAAATTAATGAAAACCAATTTGATTGTTGATAAATGAAATTTAAATTAACTATTGTTAATTGTTGATAAATTTCATCTAAATTGATTTATTTTTTGTAAAAATTTAATTAATATGATTTTTTTGATAAATTCTAGATAATTAATTGTGATATTTTTGCAAATGAAACAAATTGTGGTATTTTTGCATAAATTCATAGAATTGCTCATATAGTAACATGATTAGACCCATCCAATTATAACATGCATGTTTGCACTATATGTGGTATTTTTGTAATTGGGCTTAGATGCATATAGTGGCCTATATGTTTGTTAGATATATGTTTTTTGCCAAATAAAATATTCATAAAATGATAGGTTTTATTTGGGCCCATTAGAAAATGTAAAGTTTAAATTCCTCTCTTGTGGGTGATTCCACTTGTGAATACCCATTTGCTTTGCATGACTATAGTTGACCTAATCAATTAATAACAATTAATAAAATGAATGTTTAAATTCCTATCTTTTAGACCTTGTATGGAAGATTGTGAGCATTTGTAGTGGGAACGACATACTCTCCATACAAGCCTAATTGTTAAGGCCCATTTACCTGAGTTTGTCTTAATTATATAGGTTCATTATATTATTTAAACCTAAATATTGATTTGCAACAAATTAATTCTTAATTATCTAAATTTGTTTCAATGTGACACTTTAAAATTAATAGGAAATTATAGGAATTTGATTTTAAAAATTTAATTTGTTTAATTTTTTTTTGGAAAACCATAGTCTTTAATTTTATAAAAATAAATAATAAAAATACTTTTTTTAATTTAATAATGAGCTTATTTTAAGAATTTGTTCGATCTCCACCGTTGGGTTAACATAGTCAATAGCTTAATGGGGCCTCAAGGCACGTTGATTCGTCCCCCTATGAAAGGTGTTCATTAGTTATTTTGAAAAGGTTGGATTTCGAAAGATAGATAATTATAGGTAAAAATCTACTAGACTCACCCCTACGGTGATTACGAGGACTAAATCTATGATTATCGAAACCGTGGGTCTAGCTCATAAAATAAGAGAATATGTTTTCTTATTTTGATCGAATAGTAGGTTGTTAATAGTGGTGTCTATTATTAAATGAGTTTATAACTCTATTTAACTAGTGGTATTTTTTGACTCTCGCCAACCGAGACAAGGATATTATAGATTAGTTAAAAACCTAAAGAAATAGAGATATGATTGTTTTTGGTATTTTTTTCTCATATCTTACATGTTTTGGTATATGTTATGCTATTTCTTGAAATTTGTGTGAATAGAAGTTTTATTGAGGAAATGTGATTGATTTCTATTTTATTGTTAATTTGTAGTTTTAAGTTAAGTAGTGTCTGTGTCTACTCCCATTCTTTGTCAACTTTCGATGGAGAAACTCACTGGAGAAAACTTCCTTAATTGGAAGAAGAATATCAACATAGAGTTGATTGGTGACAACTCTGAGTTCGTCATGATTGAGGAATCCTCAGAACGAGCACCGTGTCCACACGTTCGTGATGGCACCGTCAATGCTTATGATGGCGCCGTAAATGCTTGGATAGCTCTGCCTCCGCACATACATGAAGACACCGTAAATGCTCGAATGGCATCGTGTCTGCACGTTCGTGATCAACTCAACTATGGTCTGACGCATCTCATGAACGAGCTTCACATTATTGAACCTATCCTAGGTGGATCTAGTAAAGGTGGTGAAAATAAGACTACTGATGTTGCTACTGATCTAGCTAAGGCTAAAGCTAACCCAGCTTCGTCTTCGAAAGCTGGAAACAAGAGGAAAGGTGGACAAAACAACAACCCCAAGCCTGCAAAGGTTGCGGGGACGAGTGCACAACCTAGTGCACAAACGACTAAGGGGAAGAACAAGAAAGGTAAAGATAAGTGTTTTCACTGCAAAGAGAAGGGGCATTGGAAGCGAGATTCCCCAAGTTTCTAGAAGAGAAAAACAAAGGTAATGATTATAGTTCATTTTTCATTTATCTTAGAAACATGTGTTTTAGAGAATGATAAATCCGTTTGGATTATTGATTCTGGATCTACTAACCATGTTTGCAACTCTTTACAACTTCTTGAATCATGGGAGGAAGTGATCAAAGGCGGCTTAAGGCTTAGAGTTGGGAACGGAACGTTCATTATGGTCCAAGCTAGAGGAATAGCTCGTCTGAAGTTCGAAAATAAATACTTAATTTTTAAAAAATGTATATTTTATTTCGAATTTTAGTAGAAATTTAATTTCAATTTCCATGTTGCAATTTGAACGATTTGTTATGACTTTCACAAGTTCTAATATATCTATTTCTTTCAATGGATCACAATTGTGTATTGCATGTTTTGAAAATGGGCTTTATATTCTACGACCTAATGAACCCCTCGCTCTTAACAATGATTTATTCACAGTAACTAAACCTAGGACCAATAATCATCAAAAGACCGATAACGATAATATGACGTACTTATGGCACTTGAGACTAGGTCACATTGGCTATGATAGGATTCAAATACTTACAAAGGACAGACCTTTGAGGGAACTCACCTTAGGTGAATTACCCGTCTGTGAATCTTGTCTAAAAGGCAAACTGACCAAGCGTCCATTCTCTGCAAAGGGTGATAGGGCCAAAGAACCACTTGGTCTTGTGCATTCAGATGTTTGTGGACCTTTGAATGTACAAGCCAAGGGTGGTTTTGAGTATTTCGTCACTTTCATTGACGATTACTCTAGATACTCATATCTTTAACTAATGCATAGGAAATCAGAAACATTTTCAAAGTTTCATAAATTCCTAGCAATGACTCAGAACCAATTAGGCAAAGCATTAAAGATCTTGCAATCTGATAGGGGTGGAGAATATTTGGATATGCAGTTCCAAGATCATTTAACTGAACTTGGGATTTTATCACAACTTACTACCCCAAGTACTCCGCTACAAAATGGTGTAGCAGAACGCCGAAACATAACTTTATTGGAAATGGTTAAATGCATGCTTAGTTACTCAACTATACCAAATTCGTTTATGGGACATGCAATTGAAACCGCGAATGACATTCTCAATGTCGAGCCGTCTAAATCAATCCCAAAACACCTTTAGAACGCTGGAATGGTCGTGAACCTAGTTTATGCCATTATAGAATCTGGGGATGTCCCGCCCATGTCCTAAGGAAAAATGATGGAAAGCTAGAACCGCGAACTGAAATTTGCATGTTTGCTGGCTATCCTAAAGGTACTCGGGGTGGACTTTTCTATAGTCATTCAGAAGAGAAAGTGTTTACTTCTACAAATGCTATTTTTCTGGAAAGTGACTATGTCCAAAACTTCAAACCTCGCAGCAAAGTAATTTTAGAGGAGATGGTTAAAGAATTGACTCCAATCATTGTTCAATCATCATCAACGCGAGTTGATGATGAAATTCCCACTCTTCATGTCCAACCGATGCAAGTCGATTTAAATGAAGAAAGTACCACTATTCCTGAGCAAACAGTCACGGAGCCTCGTCGTAGTGGGAGGGTATCTAGGAACCCAGTTCGCTATGGTTTGGATGGTGAAACCAATATGGTTGTTGGTGACACTAGTGATGATGATCTGTTGTCTTTCAAACAAGCAATGGCCAGCCATGAAAAGGAACAATGGGTTGAAGCCATGAAACAGGAAATGGAGTCCATGTACTCAAATTCCGTCTGGGATCTTGTGGAAGCACCTAGTGACTTTAGGGCCATTGGGTGCAAGTGGATCTACAAGAAGAAATGAGGTGTTGATGGAAATATCGAGACTTATAATCCTCGATTAGTGGCAAATGGTTATACCCAAAGAGAAGGCGTGGACTATGAGGAAACTTTTAGTCTAGTAGCCATGCTCAAGTACATTCGCATCCTCCTATCCATAGCAGACACTCTCGACTTTGAGATCTGGAAAATGGACGTCAAGACATCTTTTCTTAATGGAAAGCTTGATGAAGTCATCCATATGGATCAACCAGAAGGATTTAAAGTATTTGGATAAGAAGGAAAAGTTTGCAAGTTAAATAGGTCCATCTATGGACTTAAGCAAGCTTCTTGTTCCTGGAATCTTAGGTTTGATGAGATAATCAAGGCCTATGGCTTTGAACAAAATATTAATGAGCCCTGCGTTTACCAACTGAAGGAAAATCAAATAGTGGTATTCCTGGTTCTTTATGTAGATGATGTCTTACTCATTGGAAGCAATGTTAAGAAATTGTCAGATGTGAAGAATTGGCTGAGCACTCAATTCCAGATGAAGGATTTGGGTGAAGCAAGTTATGTTCTAGGTATCTAGATCATCAGGGATAGAAAGAACAGACTCTTAGCTTTATCTTAAGCAGCTTACATAGATAAAGTGCTTAAACGTTTCTCAATGACAAATTCCAAGAAAGGGCGTCTACCGTCCCGCCATGGAATTTATCTTTCAAAGAAGCAGTCTCCCCAGACTCCTGAAGAGAAAGATGCAATGAGAAAAGTTCCTTACGCATCTGCAGTTGGAAGTCTGATGTATGCCATGTTGTGTACTAGACCAGATATATGATATGTAGTGAGAGTAGTGAGCAGGTTTAGTCAAACCCAGGACCAGAACATTGGATAGCAGTTAAGCATATCCTGAAGTATTTGAGACGGACTAGGGATTATATGTTAGTCTGCAAGGGTGGTGTTATGAACCCTGTAGGCTACACTGATTCAGATTTTCTAACTGATGTCGATGACAGGATGTCTACTTCTGGAATTGTGTTTACTCTTGGGGGTGGAGTTGTGATTTGGAGAAGCGTAAAGCAGTCTGCAATCTCATATTCCACAATGGAGGCTGAGTACATAGTCGCGTCAAAAGCAGCTAAGGAAATAGTATGGCTAAAGAAGTTCTATTCGGATTTTGGTGTTATTCCAGAAAGGGATAAACCGCTTGTGTTGTTTTGTGACAATACAAGGGCGATAGCCAACTCGAAAGAACCTCGAAGTCACAAGAGGAGTAAGCATATAGAAAAAAAGTATCACATTATTTGAGAATATGTGTTGGGGAGATGTGAAGGTTATGAAGATTGCAACTGAAGACAATCTTGCAGATCCGTTTACTGAAGGAAATGAGATTAGTAGAATTAAGGCATTAGTTTCAATTAGTGCAAGTGGGCGTTTGTTGGGGTTTTATGCCCTAATTAAAATCCAAATTCTTCGTAATCTCATTTTATTATCAATAAAATAATAGAAATTATTTTTTGACTTGGTCAATCACTTTGCTCACATGTTTTATTTTCATGATTATTTGTTTAATATAAACTTCTATTAAATCTCGAGCATATAGCTAATCGTATTTATAGTGACGTAATCACAGTGGAATATAAATATGATTATATGTTCAAAATAAGTTAGTCCTAAGATTAATTAGTGCACAGAATTTACACTGACTTGCCAATCTACGATATGATCTACTTACACATTGTGGTGTTATGTTCTTTCCAGAACATTAGCAAAGTAGATAAGATTGGATGTATTTGTTACATTAGTCAGGACTGATATTCACAGTTGATAAGATAAGTAAACATACCGTTATTATTTGTGCTAGTCATATCATATAGTTGACCATAGGTCAATTCAATCTCAATTTTGAGTGGTTAGTATTCTAACTAATTGTATTATTTGAGTTCTTTGACTTGTTCGTTACCTGCTTACCCTACGGACTAGCCCACACTTACATCTTGGGAACTCGGTAGTATAATTGAGTGGGAGTGTTAATCATAGATATGACCATCTATAGCTTATGATGAAGAAGTGAAACGATGGTTTCCTTTTAGTTTGGTTCAAGGTGTTAAATGATAGAGATCTTATTTCAGTAATTAAATTAGTAAACTGAAATATCATTTACAAGGAACTAAGTGTTTTAAGGATAAAATACAATGAGGGGTAAAATAGTATTTTAGTCATATCTCATTGTAGACCTTCTATAGAGGATTGAGTGACATTTGTGGTTGTAACAATGGATAATTAATAGCGTATCTATATTTTTTATAGAGTATTCTATGAATTCAAGAGTGCAATTCCGAGTCTATAGTGGAATCACGAGGAATTAATAAGTTAGTAAATTTATTTGTTAGATTTATGATAACTTATTGGAGCTTGATTTCATAGGCCCATGGTCCCCATTGTACCTTGGATAAAATCATCTAGATAGTCTCAATTAATTGATTTAATTATTAATTAGAATTATCAAAGTTGACCAGGTCAATTTTGGATAGTTTCACAGAATTATGTATTTTTTAGAAGAAAAGATAAATTATGACATATTTATTAATTAAGATAAATTGATATCTAAATTAATAAATAAGTTTAAATCAAGGTACAAACTATAAATAATTAATTTGATAAATGATTTAAATAATTATTTAATTAATTAAATCAGTAGAAAATAATATAGGCCTTGATTTTAAGTCCAATGGGCTTATAATCAAATGAGAAATTTCACGGGCCTAAAGCCCATGATAATTTCGATCTAGGGCTTCAAATTGGCTATTATTTTATTGATTTTTTAATTAAATTAAATGGCCTAATTGAGTCTATTAAAGGTGTACTTTGAGAGAAGTCAAGACAGACGACATATAAGTTTAATCACTGGTTTTCTGATAGTTTTAGATTCTCTCTAATCACAAGTTATTTTATAAGCCTCTTTGTTATTTTCTCTTCTTCTCTCTGTATCTATCTCTTGTGTTGAGAATTTCCCACACTATTCTAGGTGATTCTAAGGATACATTGGAAGACTGTGAATAAATTAGAAGAACGATTCAGTTTCATGATTCTGTGACAGAAAGGATACAAGAGTTAGAGAAACTGAAGGGAGGACTCTTTCATTCCGTTGCGTATATTATAAGTATTCTTATCTTTATTTCTCTTTGAATTCAATTTTAGAAACATGTTCTAGGTTATCTCATATTAATTTGTTTAATATTAGATCTATATGAAAATAAATAAAGATCGTGTATAAGTTTTTCAACCAGGACCATCTTGGACTTACCAAATATAACTTCACTGGTTTAACTAGGCTCTACGGTTCAGGTTCCAATGGCCTGGACCGTTATGGATTTATTAATTGTCATTTGTTTAATCTGTCTTGACTTTGATGTTTAGGTTCCAATGACCAGGACTGTTATGGACTTTTCAAACATGACTTAATTTTAACGGCCTGGACCATTAAAAATATGACTTAGATAGAAAATAGTTGATTAACTTATCTTTAACCCGAGGTTTAGGTTCTAACGTCCTGGACCATTTATAAGACTAAATTTAATCAATTTACAACCTAAGATTTAAGTTCCAACGGTCCTGGACCATTCTAGGGGAATTATGGATAAGGATTAGGCTATCCTAGACCATGCTAGGTCTGGACCATACAGATCCGGATTAGGACTGGGCTTTGAGCCTTGCATCCTTTTTGGGAGTTGGGTTTTGAACCCTTCAGACCATATAGATCCGGATTAGGATTGGGCTTTGAGCCTTGCATCCTTTTTTTGGGAGTTGGGTTTTGGACCCCTAGTCTATATGAATCTGAATCAGGACTAAGCTCTAAGCTTTGCATCCTCTTTTGTTTTTAATCCTAGATTTTCACAGATGGTCCTCCTACCCCCCAAGTGACCAAAGAATGTAGTCTTAGGTCACTTGTTTGTGTAAAAATTAAAGACGGACGTGAGCTTTTTCTTTTATTACAACAATTTTTTATGGTGTTTTGTCCACACCATTTTCATTAACTAAGAAGTGACCCTGGGGCGTACATTACATGAAATTAAAAATATTAGAAATGGCATAATTAAATCCTCCAGACTACTGATAGTACCAGCGGAGGTGTTCTGCGTTCCAGGCCCTTGGGACATCTATTCCGTCTAGTTGCTTTAGGCAATATGTTCCTGAACATACTTTGTTTTGGATCTCATAGGGTCCTTCCCAGTTTTTTCCTAGAACCCCCACTCCTAGATCTTGAGATGCTGGGAAGACTCTTCTCAGGACTAGATTGCCGGTTTTGAACCTTCGGCTCTTAACTTTCAAGTTAAAGTTCCTTGCGATCTTTGCCTAATACATCTTCAGCTTCACTTGTGATTCTTCCCGAATCTCTTCGATGAGATCCAGGGATTCTTGGAGTAAGGCGTGGTTCTGGACGGGATCATACGTATCTCATCTGTGAGATGGGACCACAGTTTCTACTGGGATGATTTCTTCACATCCGTATGCCATTGAATAGGGAGTATGTCCGGTCGATGTTCTTTCTGTGGTCCGGTAGGCCCATAGGACGTGGGGAAACTCTTCCGGCCACTTGCTCTTGCAGGCTTGTAGCTTTTAATTAATGTCTCCTTCAAAATCTTGTTCACGGCCTCTATTTGCCCGTTTGCTTGAGGCATTGTGACTGCAAAGAAGCTTTTGATTATGCCTTGTCTTTCACAGAAGTCAATGAAGTGGACGCTATCAAATTGCTTCTCGTTGTCAGACACGATTTTGTGAGGGAGGCCGTATCGGCACATGATGTTGTTGATGGCGAAGTCTAGGGCCTTTTTGGAGGTGATGGTGCTCATTGGTTCTGCCTCGACCCACTTGGTGTAATAGTCGACGACTACAATGGCATATTTTACTCCGCCCTTCTCGGCCGAGAGGAATCCTACCAAGTAAATTCCCTAAATTGAAAAAGGCTAGGGACTGGTCGTCATGGTTATCTCCATTGGGGGGCTCGCAGGATCTTCGCATACCTTTGGCATTGTTCGCACTTACGGACGTAATCTGCACAATCCTTCTTCATTGTTGGCTTGAAATATCCTTGCTTGAGGATCTTCTTGGACAAGTTAGTTCGGCTGTGTGATATCCGCAAAAGCCTTCGTGCACTTTGTGTGTGATTGTGCTCATTTCAGTCCCAGGTACACATCAGAGATTGGGCATGGATAACCCCCTGGGATAGAGTCTGTCATCAATCATGACGTATTTGGGAGCTTGGTATTGAAGCTTCCTAGCAGCGGCCCTGTCCGTGGGCAATTCCTCATTGGTTAGATATTGGATGAGAGGGCCCATCCATGACCTTAAGGATTTATATCAGCTTTTTGGGTTTAGAAGGCTGTGGAATTTTAACAGAAACAGAGCCCATCCTCATCTCTTTTCTCTCTCTCCCGTACAAGGTTTCTCCTTCATCTTCCTTTCAATTTTTGAGAGCCAATTGAAGAAAAAGCTAGGGAAATCAAAGCTTGGGGATTCTAGACTTAGCTTATCTATTGGGAAGGATTCAAACCAGCTTAAGGTAAGGAATTGAACCTGAGTTTTGAGCTATACCCTGTTTTTCTATTAAGTTTTCAGTTTAGGATTTTGATGTGGTAGTTGAGAATTAATGGAAGTTTAGTTGAGGCTTAACATGGGTTATGATGAGGGTGAGTTGTAGATGATGTTTGGTGGTTGAATTGGGTGTTAGGTTGGGTTTTGGGACAGGTTTGAAGGGCTGGTTTCAAGGGAAAACGCAGGGGAAAATCTGGTGTTGCGTGCTGAGTTTTTGGGAAAAACTGGGTATTGAGCCGCGGCATGGCTGTGGTGCGCCGCGGATCAAGGCGTTTGGCAGGGAGGGTAGTCTCTGTCTGAGGGGCGGGCCACGGCGCAGCTAGGGCGGGCCGCGGCCCTTAAGGCAATTTTGGCCAAAATCATGTTTTTAGCTCGGGGATTCAAGCCTTAGGCCTCGGGATTGAACTTAGTACCTGGTTAAGTGGGGATTGATGTCCCGGAGGCTAGATATGGCATGCATGGCTATTATTGATGCATGTTGGTTGGCTATTAAGTATGACATGAGGGCTATTATTGATGCATGTTGGTTGATTATTGAGTATGACATGCATGGCTGTTCTTGATGCATGTTGGTTGATTATTGAACGTGACATGCATGGCTATTACTGGTGCATGTTGGATTGCTAAGTATGATGCATATGATGCATGAGAGACATGTGATTAGGACATGCTTTGTATACTGGGTATGATATCGTTCAGAGCTTGAGCCTCTGTGTTGTGCATGGTCCTAATCGTACTAGTATCTGTTTAGTAAGCATGCTGAATACCTTGTTTATGAATATTAAACATGTGATATATGTTTGGTGGCATGGCTTACCTGTGTATAGTACTGACTAGTCAGGGACCGAATCTATAGTCGAAGAACATGCATTGAATGGCTCTATGGCATTAATGCTAGACCGACCCTAGGGTCGAAGAACTTATAAGCGCTTGCCTGGTCTATGACCAGATGTTTTCAGCCAAGGTATATGACCCCGGTGACTGTTTGTCACATGGCTGGGGGACGCTGTCCTTAGTTACGACTCTAGAGTCGGGAGGATGGTTATGTTGGTGACCAATCACCATGCACCTATCCTGAACAAACTTATGAAAGAACTACCTATCAATTAAGCCCTAGTGACCCTATCGTCACATGGCTAGAGGGAGCTGTACCCACTTCTGTGACTTTTGGCTACTGTCACCTATCCGTTTTGGACCGTTGGTCCTGAATGGATATTATGATTATTGTTGATATTATATCATGCTTTATTGGGTTTTCTTGCTGGGCTTCGGCTCACGGGTGCTATGTGGTGCAGGTAAAGGCAAAAGGAAGATGGACCATCCTTGAGTTGGAGAGCTTAGGTGATGATGTGTACATATGCAGCTGCTCTTCCGCCATGACCGAGGTTTAAAGAGGAACTAGGGTTGAACCCTGTTTTGCCGCTTAGAACGGCCTGTTGTAAATATTTTCTGTAATAGACTCTGAAACTATATTTTCGGGATCCCAATGTATATAATAAACGTTCTAGTGAAACGTTACATCTTAACCAAATTTTTAATCCCTAAACCGCTAATCATACTTAGTTCACGATTTTGGCCAAATGACTCGATTAGCGAGTTTAGCACTGTTTACAAGGCACACCGTAACGGTCCCTGGAGTTGGGGCGTTACACTATTGCTACCCTTGACTAATAAGTCAATGCTTTACGACCAGCGCTATTGCCGTCCTTTACTGATAAGTCAATGCTTTTCTCAAGTATATAATGCAAACAAGCATTCATCATATAAAAAATATCCATATATAGAGCACTCAACAAGCCTCATCAATAATCACAGGCATAATCATAATCATGCGAATTTACAGGGGCCAATTCCCAATCAAAACCATATTTAGCATTCGGGCCAAGCCCTAATCATGTACATCACATAGTGGGTGTAGTTTTCTTACCTCAAGTCCGAGTGTAATGTAAAATAAGAACGACCCTCGAGCACGATCTTGATCCCGAGCCTTAAGCGATAACCTAGTCACAACCAATTATAGAAACCCATAAAAAATGAGTAAATAAAAGCTTCTGGACTGAGTCCTAGCCTCCGGGACATCGAATCCTACTAAACCGGGTAGTAGGATCGATCTCGAGCTTTTAGGTTTGAGTTCCTACACTCAAAACCTCCTTGAGGCCCAAAATTCCTTAAGCATTGTGATCCCCAACCATTTGAACTGTGGCCCGCTCAAGTCAGAGGCCCGAGACTCTTCTCTGCCTGCCCAGGTGCTGGGATGCCCACTTACAGGCGCCACGACTCAAAAGCCTCACAACCACCTGCTTCTTCTTCGTCTGTTTTCAGCCTCGACGCACCAAGAACAGCGCCGCGGCTCGACTTGCAAAACTCAGTTTTTCTCCTTTCCTCTCATGCAAAATCCCTCCATAAACCAATCCAAACATACCCAAATCTCAAAAACAAAGTTCCTAATCATCTCAATGGCCCAAAACCATCAAAACCTCAGCTTCAAACAACTCAAAAACTCACCAAAACATAGAATCCAATTCAAAACTTAAGAAACTTTAGGGAACGAAAACTTGGAAATTCAAAGCTTAAATTACGTCTGATTGTGTTGTTTCTCGCTAAATCCTCCAACTAATAAGCTTCTAATCTTTCCTAGAATCGATATGACTCTATCCTTGCTTGAATCCGAGTCCTAAAACTCGAGTTTCCTTCGAAAATGCAATGAACGGTAAAAAGGAGAACGAGAGAGAGAGAGAGAAAAAAAAGTGCTTGGACGTGTTCTTCTACTTTTGTCAGGTTACTTCAAACTCAAGTAACCTTAAGTAAAACGACTTGTGGTCCCAAAAACTCCCCCGAGGGTAAAATAGTAAAAATTCCCATAATTCCCTCCTGATCTCACTAACTCTAAATATATCCTCAAATGATCATTCCCATTACCCAATATCCCGGTAATGAACTAAATACCCAAAATACACATTGACTCACCCCGAGTCAAGTATTAATCCCGTTGTGAATTTCCCACTAGCTTGCTTCCTAGGATCTCCTCGTGTCAAGCAACCCAAATATATCCACATAATAATGTAGTCCCACACATGTCACATATATGTCAAATATACCCATAACGGGCCAAATTACAAAAGTTGCCATTCTAATAAGAAACGGGCCCACATGCCTAATTAATACACCTAAACATGCATATCAAGTCATATAATAATACAACTCACATAATCACATAATTACATGCATATATAACACATAAACATGTAATTTCCATAATTTTCCATCCTGGCCCCCTAATCAAGGCCCTAAGTCTTATTAGGTAATTTGGGACGTTACAATTATCTCTTCCTTATAGAAATTTCGTCCTCAAAATTTTACCTGAACAACTAGGGATACTGATTTTGCATATCTGACTCTAGCTCCCAGGCTGTTTCCTTGAACTTGTTGTTCCTCCATAATACCTTAACCAAAGGTATAGTTTTATTTCTTAGGACCTTGTCCTTCCTGTCAAGTATCTGGAATGGTTGTTCCTCGTATGAGAGATCTACCTCAAGCTCCAGATCCTCGTAACTCAACACATGAGTCACATCTGACACATATTTCTGAAGAGCCGTACATTGTGTATGATCAACAATGCCGGAGGTAAAGCCAACCTATAGGCTACCTGACTAATCCTTTCTAGGATCTCAAATAGTCCTACAAATCTACGGTTCAACTTGCCTTTCTTCCCAAATCTCCTCACCCTTTTCCATGGTGACGCTTGGAACTCCACGTTCCTGCATTTGGGATCAACATAACTTTTCTGTCTTCTTTGAGAAGCGAGCATCTGAGCTTTGATCTTCTCAATAGCCTTATTGGTCCTCTAAACTGCCTCAGGACCCAAGTATTTCCTTTCTCCTGTCTCATCCCATTGAATGGGAGACATGCATTTCCTATCATACAACTTCTCATAAGAAGCCACCCCAATGTTCGACTGATAGTTGTTATTGTAGGAAAACTCTATCAAAGGCAAATACTTACTCGAGGACCCACCAAAGTCCAACACACATGCTCACAACATGTTCTCTAATATCTGGATCGTCCTCTTAGATTCTCCATCTGTCAAAGGATGATAAGCAGTACTGAACTTCAACTATGTACCCATGGCCCTCTACAAACTTCCCCAAAACTTGGAGGTAAATGTGGGGTCCCGATCTGACACGATCGACCGTGGAGCCCCATGATGGTGCACTATCTCTTTCACATAGAGATCTGCATACTAGTCAATTGTATACGTTGTTCTCACTGGTAAGAAGTGAGCTGATTTGGTGTATCGATCCACAATAACCCACACCGAATCATGTTGACCCACAATCCTGGGTATCTCCGCCATGAAATCCATCGTGATGTCCTCCCATTTCCACTCTGGGATGTCCAGAGGCTGTAATATCCCTGCTGGTCTCTGATGCTCAGCCTTGACCTGTTGACATGTCAAGCACTTAGCCACATATTCTGTCACATCCCTGGCCAATAATACAGAGATCTCACATCCTGATACATCTTCGTGGTGCTTGGATGCAAAGAGTAAGGAGTAGTATGAGATTCATCCAGAATCTCCTGCCTGATAACAGTGTCCATTGGGACACAGATTCGACCCTTGTATCTCAACAAGCCCATAAGTGACATTGTATAGTCCCGAGACACTCCAGCTACAACGTCCTCTCTGATCTTTGTCAGTTGTGGATCTCCCAACTGACCTTCCTTTATTCTTTCCAATAGTGTAGACTGTAGTGTAATGTTGGCCAACTGACCCACCGGAAAATCTATACCAGCTCTGGTCATATCCTCTGCTAATTCTCTAGATATCAGTCTCGCACTGAAAACTTGTGCTAGACCCATCTGGCTTAAGGCATCTACCACTACGTTGGCTTTCCCTGGGTGATATAGGATTTCACTATCATAATCCTTTACCAACTCCAGCCAGCGCCTCTGTCTCATGTTCAGGTCTTTCTGTGTGAAAAGGTACTTCAGGCTCTTGTGATCAATGTATATCTCACACTTTTCCCCATAAAGGTAATGCCTCCATACCTTTAATGCAAAAACCACTGCTGCCAACTCTAAATCATGAGTGGGGTATCTTTGTTCATACTCTTTCAACTGACGTGAGGCATAAGCAATCACCTTCCCTAACTACATAAGAACATAACCCAAACCCTGATGTGAGGCATCAAAGTAAATCACAAACTTCTCCTGATCTGTCGAGAGACTCAGAACTGGAGCTGTAATCAATCTCTGCTTCAATTCCTAGAAGTTGTTCTTGCACTTGTCTGACCATACAAACTTCTGATTCTTGCGTGTCAGTTCAGTCAATAAAGTAGCAATCTTTGAGAACCCCTCCACAAAACGCCTGTAATACCCTGCCAACCCAAGGAAGCTCCTAATCATTGAGACATTCCTTGGCCTTGGCCAATCTCTGACCGCCTCAATCTTGGCTGGGTCCACCTTGATCCCCTCCTTACTGACAATATGACCAAGAAAAGTTACTTAAGGTAACCCGAACTCACACTTCTTGAACTTTGCGAACAATTTGTGTTCCCTCAGTCTCTGTAGAAACAACCGCAGATGTTGCTCATGTTCTGACTCTGACTGAGAATAAACCAGAATATTGTCGATGAAGACAATAAAAAATTGATCCAGGTAATTTTTGAACACTCTGTTCATCAGATCCATAAAAGCAGCTGAGGCATTAGTCAACCCAAAGGACATAACTAAGAGCTCATAATGCCCATATCCGGTGTGAAAGGCATTCTTTAGTATATCTCCATCCTTAATCCTGGGCTGGTGATAACCAGATCGAAGATCTATCTTTGAGAATACCATCTTACCCTGCAACAGGTCAAATAGATCATTGATCCTTGGCAAAGGATACTTGTTCTTGATTGTTAATGTGTTCAGTTCCCTGTAGTCAATACACATCATCAGAGAACCATCTTTCTTCTTTACAAACAGGACTGGTGCACCCCATGGTGAGAAACTGGGTCTACTAAAACCCAAGTCTAATAGCTCCTGTAGCTGTACCTTTAGTTCTTTTAACTTTGCTGGGGCCATTCTGTAAGGTGCCCTGGACACTAGCTCCATCCCTGGTGCCAGTTCAATCACAAATTCAATCTCCTTGTGTGGGGGCAGCCCTGGTAAATCCTCTATAAATAAATCTAGAAATTCACAGACCAATTTGGTCTCCTCTGGTCCCACTAGCACGACCCGAGTGGTATCTACCACACTAGCTAAGAATCCTATGCAATCACCTTGCAATAGATCTCTAGCCCTCAATACAGATATCATAGGTACACGGGGTCCATGCACAATGCCAACAAATACAAAAGGATACTCACCTTCAGGCTCAAAGGTTACCATTTTCCTTTTGTAATCTATGGTCGCCCCATACTTTACTAACTAGTCCATACCCAAAATCATGTTAAAGTAGATTATAACCAACTCTATCAAATAAACTGACAACTCTCTGTGCTCCACTATCACTGGAAATGATCTAACCCATCTCCTGGATACTACTAACTCTCTAGTGGGTAATAAGGTCCCGAACCCCACATCATAATAATCATATGGTCTAGACAATCTATCAATGATTCTACTAGCAACAAAAGAATGTATAGCACCAAAATCAATCAAAACAGTATAATGGGTTCCAACACTAAAAAGCTTACATGTGACTACTGAGGGACAAGCCTCAGGCTTTGCCTGTGTCAACGTGAACACTCGAGTTGGGTCCGAGCTGTCTGCCTTTCTTGGTTCTTCCTTTCTTGCCTTCGAGCAATCTTTCTTCAGTTTTCCCACTACCCATCATAAGAAGTAGGCCTTTGCTTGACACTCCCCAATATGGCACTTCCTACACCTAGCGCACTCTGGAAAAGTCCTCCAGCCCTCACTGTCGCCCTGATGGCCTGTTGAAACACTATGTGGTCTCTTGTTAGAGCCTGGAGCTAGAAAGGCATCAGAAGCCTTAATTTTCTGATCACTAGGGCCCCCGCCCCTATTTGAACTCATAAATGGAGGTCCCACCCACCTAGTGTCTCTCATGGTCGCGTTATCATGCCAGATTTTGTTCTCTGTGCTTTTAGCTGTGAGCGCCTTCTTAACAACCTGTGCATAGGTAGTCACCCCTGGCATAGTTGTAATACGAACATCCTAAACTATCATAGGTTGTAACCCCTGGAGAAACCTCTCCCTTCTGGTCCCATTAGTAGGCGCCAGTTCCCCAGCAAAATTTGCGAGTCTATCAAATTTCAAGGCATATTCAGTCACTAATGAGTTTCCCTGAAGTAACCTGCTGAACTCTTTAGCCTTCGTCGTCCTGATGGCATCATTGTAATACTTCTCATTAAATAAAGTCTATAACTCTTCCCAATCCAGGGCATTAACATTTCTGGTATGGGATATCACTTCCTAAGAATTCAGGCATCCTTCTGAAACATATACGTGGCAAAGGCCACCCTCTCGTTACCAGACACCCTTACTGCTCAGCCTTAGCTAGATCTGCACTACCCTCATAGACCGAAGGGTGCCTGAACCTTTCATAAAGAGGTTCCCATTTATTCCCACCCTTTGACGGCTGTTCAACTGTTGGCACCATCACAGGTGGTGCCTCTGGCAAGATGTTCCATGCAGGAACCTGTTGCTGTCTCAGGGGGTAAATTTCTTCTTCCTGCCTCAATACCCTAGCTTGCAAATCAGCAAGCAACTGCTTCCAGTTCTCAGGAGCTAAATGAGGGGTCTGACCTTGGTCATTATCATGACCCTGTCTGTCATTCTGGCCCTGATCTTCCTGACCAGCTGATGATTCAATCTGCCTTGGAAGCATACTTCCAAGTTTATATCTTACTGCAATAATCAATTCGGCCAGTTAGGTTCATTAAACCTTTTGCCGCCTCACGATCCAAGATCAAGCATATAACCATTCACAATCAACAATCATGCTAATAAGCATGTCGATTCATATTCATATTCAGGTAGGGTGGTAATAAGCAAGTTTGGATGTTCATAAGAATTAACAATGCTAATAAGCATTTTCTAGCATACATGTATCTATGACAGCGCTAATGAGCATGTCCTAACCTACAGGTCCATATATTAGCGCTAATAAGCGGTTATTTTCCATTCACAAGCAATATTAGTGCTAATAAGCACGTTTTGTTTAAATCATGCAGCAGTCAAGGGATGTCTAAGCCCTATCAGTATATCTCATGCTACCTAATAAGCATGCAGATAAAGCATTTATATCTTACTTTAGTAGTTAATCACATGACCACATAAATAGTTATCGAACCCTGAGTCGAGCTTGTCTTTAGTGGTGAGTGTACATGTGCAGCCTGTCTACAGGAACCCTTAACCTTGGCATGCTTTGATACTAAGTTGTAATGCCCTGGTTAGCCAAGACCGTTACATGGTGCATTTTAAATAGTGCTTAACTCACTAAACGGGTCATTATGCCATTACCGTGCATCTATGTGTGATTACTGGCCCAAGGTTAAAAAATTTTAGTTAAAAGGAATGGGTGTTTCATTAAAAAATTAAACAATACATGCAATCTCATAATAACGTTTAAAAAGTTTTTTATAGTTCCAAAAGGTCATTATAATTCAAAAGTTACAACCCACTGACCTAAGCGCCAAAAATAGGATTACATCCTAGTTCCTTTGAGAAACCTTGGCCGTGGTGGTCAAACGGCCGCATATGTACACTTGACCACCTAAGCTCTCCAACTCTTGGCTAGTCCAGCTTTTCTTTCCCTTTACCTACACCTTGTAGCACCTATGAGCCAAGGCCCAACAAGAAAACTTAATACAAGTGCATGAACAATATGTATATACAGATTTAGATGTATATCTAGCATGCCCAATAGTAATAACCTACTCATGCATGCATACAGGTACAAATAAATGATTATGGAATCATTCTGGGGCTCGCAACCCTATACTGATGACCATAGAGTCAACCTGGGGTCCTTTGCCTTGAATAGATGACCGTAGAGTCAACCTGGGGCCCTTTGCCCTAGCAATGTGACCATAGGGTCAACTTGGGTCCTTTGCCCTAAATAGATGACCGTAGAGTCAACCTGGGGCCCTTTGCCCTAGCAATGTGACCATAGGGTCAACTTGGGTCCTTTGCCCTAGCTCTAAGTAACTAGCCGTAGAGCTAGCCAAGCGCTTTAGCTTTCTGCGACCATTGGGTCGAATGAGCGTGTAATGTTTTCCTGATTAGATCTAATCATATCGACTAGCGCTCAACGCGCTAATGTCTCCCTTGACTAATAAGTCAATGCTTTACGACTAGCACTCAATGCTATTTCCATCTTTAACTGATAAGTCAATGCTTTTCTCAAGTATATAATGCAAATAAGCATTCATCACATAACAAATATCCATATATAGAGCACTCAACAAGCTTCATCAATAATCGCATGCATAATCATAATATGCAAATTTACAGGGACCAATGCCCAATCAAAACAATATTCAGCATTTGGGCCAAGCCCTAATCATGTACATCACATAGTGGGTGCAGTTTTCTTACCTTAAGTCCAAATGTAATGTAAAATAAGAACAACCATCGAGCCCGATCTCGAGCCTCTAGCGATAACCTATTCACAACCAATTATAGAATCCCATAAAAATGAGTAAATAAAGGCTTCCAAATCGAGTCCTAGCCTCTGAGACATCGAATCCTACTAAATTGGGTAGTAGGATCGATCCCGAGCCTTTAGGTTTGAGTTCCCGCACTCAAAACCTCCCCAAGGCCTAAAATCCCTTAAGCGTCATAGCCCCCAACCATTTTAGTTTTGGCTCACTCAAGCCAGAGGCCCAAGTCTCTTCTCTGCCTGCCCAAGCCCCACGGTGCCCACTCACAGACACCACAGCTCAAAAGCCTCACAGCCATCTGCTTCTTCTTCGCTTCATTTGAGCTGCGGGGCCCCAAGAACAAGGTCGCCACTCGACCTGTAAAACTCAATTTTTCTTTGTTCCTCTCATGCCAAACCCCCCCCCCCCCCCCCCCCCCATAAATCTCAAAAACAAAGTTCCTAATCATCTAAATGGCCCAAAGCCATCAAAACCTAAGCTTCAAACAACTCAAAAACTCACCAAAACATAGAATCCAATTCAAAACTTAAGAAACTTTAGGGAACAAAAACTTGGAAATTTAAAGCTTAAATTACCTCTGATTGTGTCAATTATCGCTAAATCCTTCGGATAATAAGCTTATAATCTTTCCTAGAATTGATATGACTTTATCCTTGCTTGAATCCGAGTCCTAAAATTCGAGTTTCCTTCGAAAACGCAATGAACAGTAAAAATGAGAACGAGAGAGAGAGAGAGAGAGAAAAAAAAGTGCTTGAATGTGTTCTTCTGCTTCTGTCAGGTTACTTCAAACTCAAGTAACCTTAAGTAAAACCCAAGACTTGGGGTCCCAAAAATGCCCCCGAGGTTAAAATAGTCAAAATTCCCTCCTGATCTAACTAACTCCAAATATATCCTCAAATAATCATTCCCATTACCTAATATCCCGGTAATGAACTAAATACCCAAAAATACCCATTGACTCACCCCGAGTTAAGTATTAATCCCGTTGTGAATTTCCCACTAGCTTACTTCCTAGGATCTCCTCGTGTCAAGTAACCCAAATATATCCACATAATAATTTGGTCCCACACATATATCACATATACACCAAATATACCCATAACTGGCCAAACTACAAAAATTGCCCTTCTAATAAGAAACGGGCCCACATGCCTAATTAATACACCTAAACATGTCGCATCCTTCTTCAATTTGTAACTCAATGCCTTATTCCAAAGATTAGTGAGACGCCGCCTCCTTCTTGAACATCTGAGCCACCATCTTCATTCCACGATTCCTTTGAGATCGATCAACAAATCCTTTATCCACCACTGGTCACACTCTTCATCGATGCTAAAAGTCTCTGTAAACCGTAACCCATTCATCTTTTTTTTTATTATTTTGTTTGATTAAAATCATTTATATTGACTCTGTGTTTTGTGAATATCTTGTTAGTGTTCCTTTGCTTACTGTTAGTTTTATTTGTATTGAATCTTTAGCCTTGATTTGTTTGAAGGATTTGAGCATTTTGGGTTGGTCTCGATGGCTTTAAGAGTTTTTAGTTGGTGTTGGTGGCTTTGAGATTTTCGGATTAGGCTTGGTGGCTTTGAGATTTTCAGATTAGGCTTGGTGGCAGGGAGATGGATTGTGGCCTTGGGGGTAAAATTGTATGATTTATGCTGATTAAATCCCCATTAATATGAAGGTTTGATGATGAATTGTAGTTCTGAGGTACTTTGTTATGATTTGATTATGGTGTTTTCATACATTGTTTCTGATTTTTCTATTTGTGTATTTTAATTTTTTCTCTGTTGGTTTTATTCAGATTTAGTTTGGTACTTTGTATCAAAATGTTGTTAGTGGCTTGATTTTCAGTTGCATTTAGATTTATGTTTTTTTTATTAAATATATTGTTTCTGGTTTGGTTGATTATGTATACAAGTATATAAATTTTGTATGTATATACATAGATTTGTTTTGAGCAAGGAATCTGTTTTAATATGTGTTTATATGAAGGGATTTGTTTTGAGCAAGGATTTTTTTTAAAATATATTTTGTTTGGTACTTTGTTTCTGGTTCTAATTACAACTTTCTTATAGGGTCTACTTCTTTGACAGCTTAGTTTGTCCTTAGTATTCTCGTTTTGTTGGTTCTTGTGTTGTGTTACTATTTCCAAAATTTTGCATTAATCTTTGTTTGTGTTACTAGTTCTGTTTTGAGCAAGAAATCTGTTTTAATATGTGTCTATATGAAGAGATCTATTTTGAGTCAGGATTTGGTTTAACATATGTTGTTTGGTACTTTGTTTCTGATATTTGTATTTAGCTTTAGTGTTGCTATTTGAGTGTAGGGTGTGATTCTGTTTTGAGGAAGGAATCTATTTTAATGCCTATATATATGAAGGGATCTGTTTTGAGCTAGGATATGTTTTAGTATATATTGTTTGATACTTTGTTCTGATATTTGTATTAAGATTTAGTGTTGCTCTTAGGCTGTAAGGTCTGGTTCTGTGTCTATAATCTGATTTTTATCGCTTGGCGGATTTTTGCCATTGTTACTTTGAATTTATTTTGCCTATGATGTTCAAGAATAAGTGTACTTATTCTATGTTGGTGATTATGAGACTTAATGTGCTCATATATTTATTTTTAATATATGCTGGTATGTCAAGTATCATAAATGCCCATAATAATAAATCATGTTTTCTGAAATCCTTGTGATGATTAAATTGGGGAAAATTATTGTGTTGAAATTAATTATATAATCTTCCCATTGTCGCCAACCTGAACCCCACCTCTAGCCATCGTCGGTGTCCACCTCCCAAAGCCATCATCGACATTCACAAGTTCAGTTAGAGAAAAATGAGCCTCTCGTGCAATAATCCCAAAGTGAAAAATAAGAAGAATATCAATAAAATGACATTATTGAGTTTGTAATGACTTGTAATAGACTTGTTGATATTTTTTTATGAAATGTTATTAGTTTAACACTCATCGTTAAGCAATGAATATTTTATAATATATGTTTGTTTTTTTTATTATTAATGTTAAATAATTTATTTGAGAAACAATGATAAATATTTTTCAAATTAATTACTTTCATTTATTATTTATATTAATTTAATTTAAATATATAATTAAAACTACCTATCTAAAAATCTTTACTTACCAATAAATAAGTGTAGGTAAAAATAGATATACCACAACATGCCACGTGGACCAATCATTTAGTGCCACATAACCGATAAAAAAGTGATAAGTAACACAATCATTCGAATTTCTTGTAGTACGTGGACAAATCCTTGTTTGACATGTGGAGCAACCACAAGATGCCAAGTGGCGGTATTGACGTATGCCACGTGTATGCTACTATGGAAACCATGTCAACAGACACGTAGGATGACACGTCATCAAACACGTCATCTGATGACTCATCAATTGATTTATAACTTAGTGGGGTCTACTGATTCTTTTACCTACCAGTATTAATAAGTGTAGGTAAAGACTCTTTCCCCACTAACCTTTACCTACCAGTCTCTACCAATTCAATATTGGTAGGTAAACCATATTACCCACCATTAGGCTAGTTTTACCTACACTTACAATTGGTAGGTAAAGACCCCATTTTCTTGTAGTGTCAAGTCATATAATAATACAACTCACATAATCACATAATTACATGCATGTATAACACATAAACATGTAATTTCCATAATTTTCCATCATGTCCCACTAATTACGGCCCTAAGCCATATTAGGTAATTTGGGACGTTACATTCCTGATGATTAAAGTTTTTGTAATACTTGTCGTAGGGGATGGTTTGTTAGTACCTTGATGGCATGGGCCGGAAAGTAAGGTCTTAACTTCTTGGAAGTGGTCAGTAAGCAAAATGTCAATTTCTCAATCACGGGGTTTTTGGACTCCGCGCTCAGCAACCTTTTGCTTACGTAATAGACTGGGAGTTGGACCTTTCCTTCTTGTCGCACTAATGAGGCACTGATTCCATGTTCTGACACTACCAAATATAGGTATAGTGGTTACCCATCCACCAGTTTCGACAAGATTGGTGCCTGGGCCAGGTGCTCCTTCAACTTTTGAAGGTCTCTTCGCATTCGGTCATCCACTCAAACCTCTGGTTTTCGTGAATTATGGTGAAGAATGAAATGCACTTGTCCATGGAATTCGATACAAAGCAGCTCAAAGCTGCTATTCTTCCCGTCATGCTTTGAACATCTTTATGTTTTTGTGGCGATGGCATGTCGATCAGTGCTCTGATGTTGTCCGGGTTGTCTTCTATCCCTCCTAAGCTTACTATGAAGCCCAGAAACTTTCTGGATGCCATGCCAAAAGTGCACTTCTTGGGATTCAACTTTATCCCGTACTTCTGGATAATGGAAAATGCATCTACCAGGTTATCCACATGTTGGGCCGATGTCTTGGATTTGATGAACATATCATCTATGTAGACCTCCTTGTTCTTCTTGAGTAGGTTTTTGAACATTTTGTTGACCAGTCTTTGATAAGTGGCCCCGACATTCTTGACCCCGAAAGGCATGACAATGTAGCAGTATACACCCTTGTTTGTCTGGAAGCAGGTGTGTTCCTGCTCTGCTACAGGCATCGAGATCTGGTTGTAGCTAGAGTAAGCTTCCATGAAGCTTAGCAACTTGTACCCAGATGTAGCATCCACCATCTGGTCAATTCAGGGTAGAGGAAAGAAATCCTTTGGGCATGCCTTGTTGAGGTCCATGAAGTCGATGCAAATCCTCCATGTTTCGTTTGGCTTTGGCACCAACACCGGATACGCCAACCAAACGAGATACAAGGCCTCCCGGATGAAGTTGATCGAGGACAACTTCTTGATTTGCAGCTTAAGGGCCTTCACCCTTTTCGCGCCCAGGGGCCTTCACTTCTGCTGGATGGGAGTTGCGTTCTCGTCGATGTTTAGGCATGACAAATGATGTTGCGGTCAATCCTGGTCATATCCGAGTGGGACCATGCCAGAACGTCCTGGTTTTCTTTTACCCAAACAATTATGGACGCCCTGACCTCTAGGTTCGAGTTCCTCCCTACCTGGAACACTTTGGTCGGGTTAGTGACATTGATGCACACCTCCTTAACCTCCTCCATGGGTTCTAATGCCTTATCCACCTCTATTTGCAGATCCAATTCGTCATCCTCCCAGACCACGCTCTGTGATAGGTGTGGTGGTGGGATTGGATAAGAGTTTTCCCCTTCGAGAGGCTCTTTGCGAAACATGAAGATTTGGGCACTCTTCTGATCTCCCCGTACAGTTGCCACTCCATCGTTATCACATGGGAACTTCATGCATAGATGGCGGACCGGAGTCTGGACCAACGCACACACCTCATGGTCGTGATCGAGTTCACTGAGGTGTCTCTTCTAATCATTCTAGGATGGTCCCCCCAGGTGCGGGCCTCCTGATATGGTGGCTACGTGGCCATCTACTCGAGCAGGCGCGGTTCCAGGGGGATATGGCATCCCGGGCCCAGGAGCCATAGGGCCTCTAGGCGATTGCACTATTGGGGCCCCCTGACGAGCTTGTGCTCCCGATCCTAGAGTGAACCCTCCTTGAGGAGTTCGGTACAGTACCTACGCGCCCTGGGCCAAAGATTGTCCTGGAGTCACTGGCAGTCTCAGAACTCCTGTTGGCATCCTGACCCATTGGTGGAGATGCCCCAGTTGAATCAAATTCTCGATCTCATCTTTCAGCTAATGATACTCTTCAGTTGTGTGGCCCACGTCCTTGTGATAGGTGCACATTTTGTTGGTGACCCTAGAATTCTTTCCCCTTTTAAACATGGGGCTTGGTTTCTGGTAATGGTCTACGTTGCCCGTTGCAAGGTAGATGTTTTCCCGGGTATCCGCCAAGATAGTATACTCTGTGTACTGGGGCTGGTACACCCTCTTTCCCTTCTTCGTGGGATCATACCGGTTCTGAGTTTTGCCAGACCTCTTTCCCGGGAGGGGTTTATGCTCGCTTCAGCTGCTTCAAACAGGGATGGTTGAGCACCTTCGGGAGCGACACTGTATCCAGTTGGTGCCACTTCGTATCCAAAGTAAAGGGATGAAGGAGTCGGAGTGTATCTCGATGAAGTGGGCTCGTAGACGGTCGGGGTCATGAACGACATCCCGAGGGTCCCGGCAGGTCCGGACGCTGCTGGAGGCGTCAAATAGAGATTTGTTGGGTACTGTGCTTCGTACCTAGGAAGGGTTTGTCTTGCAATTGGGGTGCTGGCTGCCATCCAAAGGCTTGGAACTGAGACTCTTCCCAGTTGATGAAGCCTTATGCCCTCTTTATAAATTCTTCAAGGGTGGCCGTCTTGCTGTGTTACATGTCATCCCAGAGAGGGGACCCTGCTCTGATTCTGGATTGGAAGGCTACTAGATGATGTCCATCATCCACCTTAGTATTTGAAGCTTCTTTCATGAATCGTTGGATGTAAGCCCTAAGGGTCTCAGTGGGGTGTTATTTAATGTTGGCCAGTGCACTGACCTCCAAGTCCAGCTTAAAGGCAGCCACGAATCGTTTACAGAAAGTTGACTGCAATCTGGATTAAGACTGGATTGATCCCATCTTGAGCCTTTTCTACCACTCTTCGGCGGGTATGACCATAGTGATCGAGAAGCACATGCATTTTCTGTTTTCGCAGACATGAGCTACATTCATCAAGCGATTGTAGTGGGATAGATGATCTCTAGGGTAAGTGTTTCCGATATAGGTGGGTATGTCAGAAATCTTGAACCCTTTGGGTAACATGACGTCTAGGATGTGCTTGGCGCACATTTCCTTCTCTTCATCTTCAGAATCAGAACCTCCACCTTCTTGATTCCGGACCAAGCGGTCCGTGACCTTTTTGAGAGCGGCCAGCTTTTCCATGAACTGCTTGGCCATTCCATCGTCAAGAGGAACTCTTTCGCTCCTCTTGTCATTGAGGATATTCCTCAAGTCACCTCCTCAAGGGCGAATCTTTTCTTTTTGGGCCAATTCCTTCTGAGCGTTGAGGTCGTCTCGCAAATCCACATGGGATGTGTCATCTCCCAAACTAACCGTTTCTGGCTCCTCTCCGCATTTACACCCTCTGTGATCCTTGTTCACAGAAGCGCTGGGATAAGCATCTTCCCTGATCGTCCTGCCTGGGGACATTTCAGGGATTAGTACCTTGCGGGTGCTTCCCCTGTGGATTGTTCGGATGATTCCATCCTGGGACATGATTCATCCATTCTTTCCTAGGGAATTGCCTTGGGTCAGCTCCAGTTTTTGGAGTGGGAGAAACTTTCTTGTGGGGGTTTGCTTTTTCAATGGGGTCGACCACTTTGGCTTTCCCTTTTTCTTGAATTGGATTTGATGGACTGGCTTTGGGATACGGGGATTGTCCTAGAGTAGGAATGGGGGTTGTGTTGTTGGGCACGCTAGTCCCTGTAGGTGGGACATGCGGCTGTGTTCCCGTGGGAGGAACGGCTGAGGGATTTTTCATAAATCCCTGTGCAGCAATAAAAGCTTGAAGAGCTAGGAAGGACTCTTGCATTTGGCGAGTGGTCTCATATTGTTCCGCCATCCTTGCTTCTTGGTGCAGGACATATTGCCTCAGGCATACCACTTCTAGATACTCTTGCTCAGGTTCCACATCTTTCTCACCAGGATCAACGGGATTCACAGCCTCGTGGTCTTCATACCCTTCTCCATCTTCCTCATAATAGTCTTCATCATGCTCACCCCCTTCTTTGAAATTATGGGAGTCATCAAGCAGAGGCCCATTTAAAGGCACATCCTTTGGATGGCCTTGAGGAAGTGGTTGGTTTTGCAATGGTTCTCCATTTTCTTGTTGCTGCTGGTGAGCAGGATCAAACACGGTATGTCGGGTGTTCACCATATTCGCAGATGACAAAGATTGATTCAAGCTTTCTTCAGCTCTCAATAAAAGCACCAAAATGTTTACCGAGTTTTTCGAAAACTATAAATACATTGAAAAGTAAGAGCTAGAAAGAAAGGATAAAAAAATAAATGAGATCACAATTTTTGTGGTTGGGGGCATTAAAGAGCCTTAGTCCACAAGTCACTAGTATTAAGCTTTAGAGATTTTTGACAATGGAGGTTTTCTGCATGTTCAGCAGTGTTTTGCTTACAAGAGAAATTCTCGGATCCTCACTACAGTGCATGAATGACCCTATTTATAGGCAGTCATGTGACTTGGGCCGGACTAATCCCAGCCCAATAAGGATATAATTATAAATGCTCGCTGACGGAGCCATAATACAAGAAATGTAACATGATTAAATGATATTAATCTGGGCCCATTGGGTCGACTTAGGCGTGATAGAGCCTTACAGCTGCCCTTTGTACGTTGCACGGACTGATCTGCGTGGGCTACCAAGGGGATCCTAGGGACAGGATCTGTAAGAGTAGTGGCAGTTTCGTTTCTTAGGAATAGTGTACGTTATGTGCGTACCCCATTCTGCGGGTTAGTTAGGGAGACCAAATACCAAATTTCTCGGGGACACGTCACCTGTAGGAAGGATTGGGCTTGTTCTATCTGGCCAGGTGATCCAGGTTCATTTATCGATGTCCGGGTTCATTTACCAATCCTCGGGTTCATTTATCTAGGCGGACATCTTGACGATGGAGACTTCACCTGGATCTCACTAAATGGGATACGTCTCCCGGAATGGACTGTCACCATAATTTACATCCCGGAGGATACAGATTGAGTGTGTTCAAGAAGGTGATTCGAGCCTGCATCTTAGTTCTGACCCCTTTGCTATGCTCATGCTACTCGCCAATTATTGGGCTCAGTTTGGTCTGGGCCGACAGGGTCGCCTTGCTCATTATGCCCTAGGGTCAGGTTGGGTTCAGGCCTTTCCTAAGAGTTCATGGAACCCGTTTGGCCATGCCACACGTCCAAGGCAGAAAATATGGATAAAATTTATGATATTTTTATTTAGCTCGAATAGTCATGCCTTTTCATTCTTTTATTACCAACTATGACTGCCCAAAACCAACTGAAGACATGGAGGACCATAGGGAAAAAATGTTGAAGCTCCCACATGGGTAGCGATCCCTTCGTTACCTCCTGCACGAGGATAAAATGTGACTCTGCAAGCTCTTTAATGAAGGCGAGTCTACATAAGACTCTCTAACTCGCAAGTATGCTCAATGGGAAGATGCACCCCTTCCTCGCCCTTCAAATCCTTCAAAGAAAAAGAAAAGGAAAGACCCGAGCATTGAGCTAGTGGAGCCTTCAGGGTCGGGTAGCAAGGCTCAAGATGAAGCATCTCTGGGCTCGACATGAGGTAAAGTAGTGTTCTATATGTCCATGTGGTCTCCAACTCTTTTTGAAATATGAGCCCAGGGTCTTTGTTCACTTTGTCAATCCCCAAAGCAACTTTTTTACTTGGTCGGGGGTAGATTTTAGGGTCCATAGAGACGATAGTTGGTTAGGTAAGTTTCAAACTATGTATAGTTTAAATGAGGTTTTGGAAGGGATAACAGTTCAATATGGACGCATCGACTATAAAAACTTATCTAGTTTATCCCCCACCTATTAAGAAGACACTCCTATAGAATCCTCAAAAGATAGAGGGATTTCCTGGTCCCCAAGCTCAAGCTCGAAGGAATCTTCCAGTTAGGTTTCCTTACTAATTGTTTCTGATCTCTTTATGATGACCACTTACTAATATGCTCTCTCTTTTGTTTTTTATGATATATGGATTTAGAGCTTGACAACATACTCGGGATGCCACCTAAGGCCTAAGGTAGCAAGCGTGGTCGTATGTCCTCGAAGAAGGATGCACCTCTTTCTAAAGTCGTGAAGGTTGTTGAGGACCCTTCTTTGGATACCTCGAAGGCTGCCCCTGGTGAGCCAAAAGTCAAAACTCCTCCCCCGCAGTTAAAAATCCACCTCCTCCTCCTACCCTCGCAAAGTCCCTGCTGGGGATAAAGGTAAAAAGGTCGCTGATTTCGAAGTTTCGAGGCCAGCATGTGCTCTAATTCCAATCGTGGTTTGCCAATTCTCCACCATGTCGTATATGCCAGAGTTTCCTTTGGAAAACGAGACTGGTGCCTTAGGGACCAACCTGTGCTCCGAACTGGCCAATCATGCAGCAACCTCGACACTAACATGTGGAGATTTCTTAAGGGAGACAACACCACCGCCCTCTTCGACCAAACCATGGAGCTCGGGGTTTCTATAAGTCTCCCCACCCCTTTAACTCTTTATTTTCTCATTTAGTTATTCTGTAACTATCATTTTTTTTCTCTTTAGACTCTCCTTGGGTTTATGCGCCAATGCTCCCTCCTATCCTCGAAGATCGTGACCAGTGAGAAGCTGGCCAGCGATGCCTATCAACCTCGAATCCAAGCTGAGGATGACATGAAAAAGGCCAAGGGAGCTCAGACCAAGGCTGAGGATGCCCTTAAAGTGGTCCAAGATAAGCTTGCCTTCTCCGAGGCTAAGGTCAACCATCTAAAGGTAGAGTTCAATACGATGACGACAGACTTCGATGCTGCAAAAGTTGAGCTCGCTAACAATGCTTTGGAGATCGAGCGTCTTAAGGTTGAGAAGAACGTGATCCATAAAATCCTTGAGGTTGAGAAAAAGTGCATGCTCGAGGAGTTCATTGCCAAAAATAAGTGGGCCACCGACAAATCCATGTACTGAATGTGGTCACTGAACCCAGATGTCGACACCTCATTCATGATGGACAAGGAAGAGGAGTTTCTGACTAAGTGGAAGGCTCGGTTGGCTGATGAGGAGGTAACTGCGGGAACCATTGTCGAGGCTGGCGGTGAGGAGGAGAAAGGAAAAGAGGTCGAGTCCACTCTAGCTGCTAAGGGGTAGTTTTCTTTTTATTTTTAACAAGGGTTGCGTCCTTCATTTTTTGTATTATATTCTATTAAGGCCCCTAGGGTCGAGACAATCTATATCATAGCTCGGGTTCGAGCTACTCTATTATCTCTTGTGAATATTCGTCTATTTTTTATAGTAGTTTTATGCTCAAATTTCTATCTTGAAATCTTTATGCACATTATCTACTTATATCTTTTGCCATAATATTATGCACCATATTTTAGTATCGAAATATTTTGAGCTTGTTACTAAGGAATCACTTTTATACTTGTTTATTTGCACAAGTTCACGTTTCGAGTTTAAGTTCGAATTTTTATATAATCATACATAGTTCATTTGATTGCGCAATTTCGACCTCGTTATATTCAAGGTCAAATACTACTTATACCATGTATTTTTGCGTTTAAAAACACTTGTTGGCTTGTAGTTTTGTTAGTCTAGTTATTCTTGCTTAGAGATAGTAACTTTTCCTCATCCTCAAGTATGGTCTCAAGGTTGCGAGGTTGAAACTATTTTGCAAAAAATTCTAGCTCTATCCCGATTTATGAATATTGTTGGTTAATCTAGAATTCCAACCTTATTCTTGTATCGATTTGTTTGTGCTGGTTATTCCACACTCGTTATGTTAGGCTCATGCCTGGTTTTTGTCCAAACACTTGTTTTTAAATTCGTGCTTGGTTAATAGTGATCCATGCACTTTAATTATTTTTTATTTACCACTTATGCCTCCTTAAATTCCGACAATTGTGAAATCTTAGGTTATTGAATTTTGAGAGCTTCCAAAAAAAATATAATAATAAAATAAGAATTGAAGAAGAAAAAGTTCTTTATTAATAATACTTAAAAAGAAAAATAAATGCAAGCTTGGTTACAACTAAATAAACATCATTCCTAAATTACTGATAGCAAGGTTGTAGATGTTCACCGTTCCAAGCTCGTGGAACCAATTCTCCATTCAATCTTGCTAGTTTGTATACTCCAAGCTAAATGATGGATTCGATTTGGTAAGGTCCCTTTCAATTAGGCATGTGCACACCTGCACAGGGGTCTCATGTGGCCCAAAATACATGCCTAAGCACCAAATCTCCCAATCTAAAGTGTCTGTCTCGAACCCTTTTATTGAAGTATCTTGCAGCCCTTTGCTGGTATGCATCATTTTTAAGCTGGGCTTCATCTCGCTTTTCTTCAATTAGATATAGGGATTCTTTAAGCTAGGATTGGTTCGTGTCCTGGTTATATGCTTCCCGCCTGATAGTAGGTACTTCGACCTCAATTGGCAACATCGCTTCGCAGCCATAGGCAAGGGAGAAGGGTTTATGTCTGGTTTAGGTTTGAGGTGTTGTTCTGTAAGCCTATAGGACTTGTGGTAATAATTCTGGCCATCTACCTTTAGCCTCTTCAAGCCTTTTCTTAATGGAGCTCTTTAGAGTCTTGTTTACATCTCAACCTGGCCATTTTCTTGTGGATGGGCTACTGAGGAGAGACTCTTCATTATCCCATTTTTCTCGTAGAACTGTGTGAATAGCTCGCTGTCGGATTGGGTTCCATTGTCCGAGACAATCTTCCTTGGTATCCCATATCTACAAATTATGTTCTTTACCACAAAATCCAAGACTTTTTAAGAGGTGATTGCGGCCAAAGGTTCAACCTATGTCCATTTGGTGAAGTAGTCTACGACAACTACATCATGTTTGACTCCACCTTTTCCTGTTGGTAAGGATCCTATAAGGTCGATTCCCCATACCGCGAATTGCCACAGGGAGTTCATCATGGTGAGCTTTGTTAGTGGAGCTCGAGGTATTGAGGAAAACCGTTGACACTTATCCCAGTGTTTGATGTATTCGAACGAGTTTGCCTTTACTGTAGGCCAGAAATATCCTTGCCTAATTACTTTTTCTGAGAGATTGTGCCCCCCAGTGTGATCTCCACAAAATCCATCATGCATTTCTTCTAGGATATTGTTAGCTTCGGGTGTAGTTACATATCTTAGTAATGGCATGAAATATCCTCTTTTGTACAATCTCCATTCCAAGATAGTATATCTTGGTTTTTCGTACATCAGTTTTTGAGCCTCATTCCAGTTTGCTGGGAGGTTCTTAGTTTCGAGGTAGTCGATTATGGGTGTCATCAAAGTAGGCTGTGAGTCTATCATATCAACCTCAACTTCGTCAGGCTCGGTTCTGGTAAAAATTCCACTAGTACCACATTTAGTGTATCAGCTTCCCTGGTTATTGCGAGTCGAGCTAGAGCGTCTACATTTGAGTTCTGTTCTCGCGGAGCTTGCTTGATCATGTAGAACTTGAATTGTATGAATTTTTCCTTGAATTTTTCCAAGTACGATGCCATTTTAGTGCCCCGAGCCTAGTATTCTCCAAAAACTTGGTTGATGACCAATTGAGAGTCACTATAGCAATGAATGGCCTTAGCTTTTAGCTCAAAATCTATTCGTATCCCTGCAAATAGTGCCTCATATTCAACCTTGTTATTGGAGGCCTCGAATCCAAACCGTAAGGCTTAGTGAAACTTGTTTTATGATGTGATTATTGAGATGATGCCTGCCCCTGATCCATTCCCGTTAGAGGATCCAGTGACGTATAGTTTCCACAGTCGCGAGCCGGGGTCACGACTTCTTCGTTGGTTATTCCTGTACATTCGACTGTAAAGTCAGCTAAGGCCTGACCCTTTATTGTCATTCTCGAGTGATATGTGATCCCAAACTTTTCGAGCTCGACTGCCCATTTCAATAGTCTCCCGGATGCTTCAGGTTTTGATAATATTTATCTCAACGGCTGATCAATCAACACATGTATAGGGTGTGATTGAAAGTAGGGTCAATGTTTTCGAGATGCATGTATTAAGCATAATGCCATTTTTTCCATTAGTGGATATCTTGATTCTGCCCCAAGTAATCTTCAGCTAACATAACAGACGGGCCTTTGTACTTTTTTATCCTCTCGAACAAGTGCTGCACTGATTGCATGCTTGGTTGTAGCGAGTTATAAGTACAATATTTCCCCCGTGATGGGTTTGGATAAGATATGTGGCTCAGCGAGATGTTTTTTGAGAGCCTGAAAAGCAATCTCGCACTCATTTTTCCTCTCAAACTTTTTGCCTCCTCTAAGAAGATTAAAAAATGGTAGGCATTTGTTTGTAGTTTTTGAGATGAACCTACTTAATGCCGCCATACGTCCAGATAGACTCTGGACATATTTATGCTTTTGAGGTGAAGGCATATCGATTAAGGCTTTAATCTTATCCGGGTTTGCTTCTATGCCTCGAGTAGGGAGATACATCTCCTGTTTTGAGCTCTTGGACATATCTCTTCTGAGCGTTTCTGCCCGACCCTGCAATGTTACATCTTCTCCATAGATTGGGGGAGGTCGATTATCCTCCCTTGTAGGTGGTGCCGCGACTTGTTGGGCAGGTTTTAGACATATTGTCTGAGGTAGCCTCTTGAGATCAACCCTTTGATCTCATCTTTTAGTTGTTTACATTCCTCATTTGTATGATCTACGTCTCTTTGGAATCTGTAGAACTTGTTTGAATCTCTCTTGGTTCGTTGATGTCACATTACGTCAGATCGCCTGAAGGGGACCTGATTCTCATTCGCGTCAAATATATTCTCCCAAGTATTAGTGAGCTCAGTATACACTATGTAAATGGATAAATGTTTATCTCATTTCTTCTTCTTATCCCCGTCAGTCTCAGGGTTATTCCCTTCATTCTTCTTATTCTTAGAAGAATTGTCTTCTGAAGGTTGTGCTATGGAAGGTGTAGCTGAGGTCGTGGTTGAGTTAACGTTTGTTGTTATAGTTATTGAGGGTGGAGCCAGTTTGAGTGCTGACCTGGCCTCCTCTACATTGACAAACCTTTGAGCCCGAGTGGTGAACTCGACTATTGTTCTCACAAGCTTCCTTTATATTTCATCCCAAAGAGGACTTCCTGGCAGAACTCTAGCTCATACTACCATAAGATGACCGTTGTCATCAACGTTCTGAGCTCAGACTGCCTTTATATTAAACCTCGCCAAGTAGCTCTTTAGTGATTCACCTGGCTGTTGTCTAACATTTGTTAAGGTGGAAGCCTCAGGTTTGATACGTTTTGTAGCTTGGAACTGCTACTTGAACTCCTTAGACAACTGATCCCATGACAAGGTCACTTGCTTTCAAAACTTGTCAAACCAACTCTTTGCTGGTCCAATAAGTGTGGTCGAGAAGAGCATGCATCTGAGCTCGTATCTGACATTACTGGCTCACATCAAAGTATTGAAGGAGCTCAGGTGGATGTCTGGGTCGGTAGTCCCATCGTAATGTGCCACTTGAGGTATCTTGAATCCATTGGGGAAAGGCATGTCCGCGATATGTGGAGCAAATGGCTCTAGCTCCTCATCTGAGTCATAAGCATTATCCTTGTTTTTCCCTTCTCGAAGAAGTCTGAATGTTTCCTCGAGTTGGTTAATTCTTTCTTGAACTGATTCCACCGGAAGGGGAGCTTGAGCTACTGGGAGCTAGTTGTTGTTCATAGGAACTCCAACTTCTTGTCACAGTATAAGGTTATTCTGCTTTCCATATACTAGTTGTAGAGGCTCCCTTTGGGCATTTAAGCATGCCCTCAGGTCCGGGTTTGGCTGATAGAACTACCCCCGGTTCTGGTTCAAGTGGTCTTAAAGATCCAAATGATCACTCAGATAACTTGTAATATCTAGGCTCAATGTTATAGACACTCACCGACCTGCTGTAATCATGACTTTCGTCAAGGAAGCTGACAGTTCTTTCTGGATGTTGTTGATGTTGTGGGGCTTGATTACAAGGTAAATTATTCACATGCACCCTAATTTCGGTTGCATGTGACCTCGACATATAACTCACAGATGGATGGGAATGTTTAGCCAGTCTATGCTCCTGATATGCCCCCATTGAGACCTCATGTTCACCCCTATGCTCTGGTCGAGCTCGATGGCTCTTATCCCAACTTTAACTTCTAGCGCTTTGTGAAGGCCTTTGAGGTGCCTTATCCCCATCTCTGTTTCTGCTCGGAACTTGTTGGGTATAACCCAAGCTTGAGAGGGATGCCTAATAGGTGATGGAGGATGCCAGATTGGAGATGGTGGCAGCCTCTCATTTTTTGGCCTTGCAGGCTCAGGGTTATTATTATTCCTGATAGGTTCTAGGTTATCATTCTGAGCTACCGGGGGAGCTTAGTTATTCCCAAGATCTGTAGGAATGTCCCTTGTTGGGTTGTTTCTGGCAGGGTTTCGAGATGACACCCTAGGCAGGCTTTCTCCAGTATTTTCCCCAGGCCTTAGTTGAGCCTGTTGGGTCGTTTGTTCAGCCATTATGGTAGGTGTGCTTCCTTGAGGTCGCCTCATGGTCCTTCGTGGGGGTGCCTGGGCTTCACCAGCCCATCTTGCCATCTCTTCATTTAGCCACATATCTTTGGCTAACTGTTCACGCAACCACTAATTTTCGAGCTCAATTGTTGGCACATATCTTTCAGGATTACGGTAATCCTGCTTATTAGGTCTAGAACTTTGGCCTGGATTTCGTGGGCGATTTCGTTCTCTGGGAGACGATGAGGCACTCTCCTCGTCAGGACTCTAGTCCACGATTGGCTGTTTTCCAAGCCTTCGAGGATGCTCTTCAGTACATGGAGACTTCCCTCAGGGATTTGGGGAAGTGGTCGCCCCTTGGTTCCAGGAATATTCAGGGTAGCCATTGTTGTTAAGCGGGAAATTTTATGCTAAACGGTAAGAAGAATTGCTTAATGCTCTTAATGAAAGCACCAAACTGTTGACGCCGTTTTTCGCCAACTTAATTATGTAGAGCAATTAAACAATCAAACATGAAGAAAATAAAAGAAATATATTTTTTACGTGGTTCGGCCGTAAAAATCTACCTACGTCCACGAGTCACTTTTATTAAAATCTGCATTAAAGCTTCAATAAAGATCAACTTCACAAAGTGTTTCTCAATACAAAATTGTGCATGTGTACAAATGACTAGATCCATGCTATTTTTAGACCTGGTTACAATAATATTCTTCCCACAAGTTTTGGGAAGTTGCAACATATAATCAAATTTAAATTCAAATGGATATTTGCATAATAATACAATTTAAACGTATTATTTAAATAAATATCCCATAAAAATAGGGATTTAATACACGATTTAACCCAATCCCAAAGAAATAGAGATTTCCCAACAACTTTTCCGTGTGTATATTTAACGCGTCTTTGAGCTTGAACACTACCTCAACGTGCTTTCGAGATCACGTAGCTTCGAGCTCACCGTTCCAGTTGTCGCTTCCTCCTTGCTTGATTAGTCTGTGAAACTCATCTCTTGGAGGAAACTGATGCCTTCGATCCTACAACTCATGCTCGATCAATGATGATCTAACTTTGGAAATTCGTGAAAATTTGTACAAGTATAACACTAACACTTGTGAATCTCGAGCTTACACTTTACGAGCCTACATTTTGAGACTACTTGTCTATTCTCGAAATTTGGGTGTAACATGGTTCACGTTTAACAATGCAATCACATTATTTGTGATGAGGACATACTAAGGGTTGTCAAGGAAATGAAACCTACCAAAGTGCTTGGGGTTGCGAAGCGCGGTTATCTTTTCTAGTATTTATATGAAGGAGAGCCACTATGAGGTGATGTGATACTCTAAAATTGCTCTGAAGCATTTTTTATATTTTCTCATTTTTTTTTCACATTTTTAATTCTTCTTTTTCAAATTTATGATTATTAATTAATAATTAAAGAAATAAAACTAAAATATCTAATTATAAAATTTATAATAGAAGTAAATTAATTTTGATAATAATAACTATATAATAATTTAATTATTTATTTATTTATATTATAATTATTCAAAAAAATTATTTTATTTTAGTTTTTATATTAATTACTAATGATAATAATTATTAAAAACAAATGTAAAACCTTTTCAAAGTTCTCATATCACTTTATAAATTAAATAATAATATTAATAATAATTTATTTATTTATTTAAACATAAACCACATCATAATTTATATCTATCTATCTCTAAAGAGTATTTTTTTTATTCTTATTTTTAAAATTTATGATTATTAATTAGCATTTTTTAATTTTTTTAATTTATGATTATTAATTAATAATTAAAATAAAAACAAAAAATATCTTTCTAATTTAAAAAAATATAAAAAAAAAGTAAAGAACATTTTTTTCGTTCTTTTTTTTTTTTAAATTTATGATTATTAATTAATAATTAAAGAAGAAAAAAATATTAAAAAACAACGTAAAGAGCAAAAACTATATATTTATGATTAATTAATAATTAAATAAAAATACAAAAACCTCTATTTATTTATTTTTAAATTATAAAAACGTATAGAGGATTTTTTTTATGGATATTAATTAATTATTAAGGAAAAAACTCAATCTATTTTTTCTTTTTTCTCATTTTTATTTTAATAATAATTATAATAGATGTGAATTAAAAATATCTATATATAATAATAAATAATCTATCCATTTATATTCTTAGCCTTTTGAAAAAACATGAGGTCCCAATAGTAGTTTTTAACAATAAAATATCCAAACAAGTAATCAACCAAAATACACATGGTTCAAATAAACTATCTATATATTCACATTTTTAACTTTTTGACAAAATACAATGTCCACAAGTTAATTTAAAAAAAATAAAATGTCCACAAGTTAAGCTTTTGACAAAACTTGAGGTCCAAAAGTTAATATTTAAAAATAAAGAGTCTTAACGAGTCTAAAATACAAGGTTCAAAATAGTGTGAATCCTTACTGAAAATATAAATATTATATATATAATTTACTTTTTATAAAGATTTTTTAACCTTTTGAATAAATACATGGTCCAAATGTTAATTTTTAAAAATAAATGATCAAAACAGGTAATCGGCCAAAATACAATGTTCAAATAATTGATCTATCTATTCATATTTTTAATTTTTGACAAAACAAGAGATCTAAAATTTAAGTTTTAAAAATAAAGGGTTCAAACTGGTAATCGGCCAAAATAACTCTTACACAAAACATAAATTTTCTTATACATAATTTATATTTTTATAAAAAAAAAGTCACACAAAGCGTATAATAATAATAGTAATAATAATAATAATAATAATAATAATAATAATAATAAATAAAAACACACTTACAAAAGTTTTTTTAACTTTGTTTTTGACACTTTAGTTATTCAAATTTTCTCGAAAAATTTGTAGGAAGTTCGCTATACAATTTACAACATCATGAAAAAGAAATTGTGGTCAATGCGCGATCACGTGTCCATATAAAGAACATGTTGTACGAGTACAGTAGAAAAGAATTCATACCACATAATCTCCCCAAAAATATTTAAATATATATTTTAATAATTACAAAAAATCTTCGTGAAGTGCAATTATATTTTCTAGTATATTTATATTTTGAGTGGAACTACCTCGTTGACCTTAATACCCAATACCTATTTTAAAAAAATAAAAAATAAAAACATATCAGCCTTTAAATTGTTTCCTGTGGAGATTTAAATTCTTCTCACCTATCTAGACCTACCTTCATATTTTCCTTTTTTTTTTTTAATTTTTTTTCTTTCTAAGAAATCATACGGTACTAATCTCATCATAATCATATTATTATTGTCTTCTTAATAAAAATATCCGAACCTGCCCAATACATGCTTAGCTGGGGTAAAAATCTTTGAACTCTAAATAATAGACAGACAGACAAAAATTCTTATGAGCATCCCCAATCACTCAAATATACTATTTTGATGGTAGTGTAATGTTATTTAAGTACTTGTGAATGTCATGTTTCACTATATTATAATTAAAAAAAATCAAATTAATGGTTATTTATCTAAAACTAATGAGAAGTTTTTCTTCTTCTTAGTTTAATTATCGTTCTGTATTGTTTATAAAATTTACAAACAAAGATTAATTAAAAATATAATTGAGCGTTGTATATTTTATCATATTTTCTTGACTTTTTGGGCTTCACATTGTCTTTTAGCTAGATTTTAATGATCCTGGCCGCACATTCTAGATTTTAATCGAACTGTCTTTTAGCCAATATTTTAATAGCATAATCTTTCCACTTGTATCACAATTCACAACTACATATACATGTATGGTACTAGTAGTATTGAAGTAAATCAAATCAATTTTGATCAAATTTTATTTTTATGTTTATTTTAAACTCATGATATTGATATATATATATATATATTTATATATATATGGAGCAACACATGATGGAGACAAGGACTTATTCCTCAATAATCAGGTATTTCATGCATGGTTTTAAGCACTTTTGCAATCTTCTTCGACAGAAGTCATTTTCTTTGCTTTATTAGGTGAAGTTCTCTTCCCCACTCTTCAATGTCAAATCTTTTTCTATGGGACTACATATCTTGTCTTGCACACTCACTAGCCAACTTTTCATTTTAACCATTTTTTTTGGGTATTATATATATGAACAATTCTTTTACAGGAGTTTCACTTTAAGCCCTACCGGTGAGGCTCTCAGTGTTCTAGGCTCGTGAACAGTTTTCGGTTTGATTTTTTTTATGACCGTATATATTGTAGTTGTTTAGAGCATTCTGCAAATTTTTCAGAAAATTTCGAATAGTTTACAGTACCGAAAATTAAGTTTAAACATGTTGTTACATGCATGACTAATTTTTTTTATGCGCGTGGAAAACATGTTTGAACCTAGTTTTCGGTACTGTAAACTACTTTGAATTTTTTGAAAATTTGCAGGATGCTCTAAACAACTATAATATATACGGTCATAAAAAAAATCGCTTTGAAAACTGTTCACGAGTCGAGAACACTAAAAAGTCCTACCAGTAGAGCTTAGAGTGAAATCCCTATAGGAAAATTCTCCATGAATTATATAATATTATATTATTAGGAAATATTGAACTGCATAGACTTCTCTAACTTTTCTTTAACGTTATGTTATAAATTTGAATTTATAAATGACAAATAGATAGAGTAATTTTAATTGTACAAAAAACACAAAATGTAGATTACTTAATTAAATATCTGTGTGAGTGAGTTTTATCATGAGATTCGTGTCTACCAATGCAATCACATTATTTTTGAAGAGGACATACTAAGGGCTGTTAAGGACATGAATCCCACCAAAGCGCTTGGAGTTTATGGGCGCTCTTGCTTTATTATTATTATTATGGTTATTTAGGATTTTTACCCCGAACTATTACTACTATCGTATCGTGTTCCATAATTTTTTTAGGCCGTTAAAAATTCTTCTTGAAATATTCAAAGTAATGTAAATAATGACTTCCGTTAACTTTCAACACATGTGGCTAACAGAATGCTGACATGACTCTTTACATGCTGATGTGTCTTGGCCATGTCAGTGCCATGTGTGTAATTTTATTGTTTTTAAATATGGTTTTTATTTTTTTTAATGTATAAAAAATGGTTTAATTTATTAATTCTATTTTTTTAGTGTTTAATTCATTAATTTTTAATATAATTATAGATTTTTTAATTTAAAATTACACACATGGCGCTGACATGGCCAAGACACATCAGCATGTAAAGAGCCATGTTAGCCTTTTGTTAGCCACATGTGTTGAAAGTTAACGGAAGTCCTTCTTTACATTACTGTGAATATTTCGAGGGGAATTTTTAACGGCCTGAAAAAATTAGGAGGCACGATACGGTAGTAGTACAGTTCGGGGGTAAAAATCTTAAATAGCCTATTATTATTATTATTATTATTATTATTATTATTACTATTATTATGTCCATAATAATGAAGAATTATTAGGTTATCTAAAGTATTATATCAACATTATTTATTTATTGTATTCAGAGTAGTTACCGATTTCCTTAGGACTTATGTATCTATATAAATAGGGGTCCTTCCTCTATTGAAATAACATACAAGAGTTTAACTCTCTCTTTTCATCTCTCTATTTCTTTGTCAATTTCTTTTCTTTATATTTTACAGTATTCTTAATAGTTTTATAACACATTATCAGCACGATTCTCTAACTACCAGTGTTTGTAGGTTCAAAATATTATGATAGGTCTCTAGCCATAATCATTCCTTGAATTTGAACTTGATGATTCAATCTTCAGACACCATCATATGTTGATATCAAAAATCATCATCAAAACTCTAGTCATCATATTTCATTGAGGTAAAAATATTTTGTTGCGAAGATATATTTATATCATTATCATATTGTATGTTTTGATAAGACTTGTATATATATGAGTTGCTATTTCACCATTGTGATTGTCTGAGATGGTTTAATAACTTATTATCATAAATATGGCTATATTTATATATGTGTTAATATTATCTCACATGTTTGATATTGATTTCACTATAGTATTTATTTTATAATTATGTTTCCATTAGAAATTGTAAACTCGCATGACATATTGAGGAAAAAAATGATTTATTATAGATCCTTAATAATACCTTGCATATATCATGAAGATTATGCAAATTGAAAATGATATTCACCATTATAATTATTTATTAAGGTATATGTGTTCTTTGACAATATTGAACAAGAAATATAATTGCTAAAGAGTTGTGATATTTTAGCTAAATTCCTTGAAATGGATATTTCACATATTTGTTAATTATATGAAATTTATGAACACAATTGAAGAACATTGAAATTTATTATGATTGATGCGGTTGGTGATTGATTTTTTTCAAGTCCCAAAACTTTTAAGAAAATTGTATCAAAACATTAAAATATGAAATAATGATGAACAAGATTGAAAAACAAATATGAAGAGAATAAACTAATTCAGGTGTAACTACCTTTGATATTGATTTGGATGTGTGTTTATTGTACAATAAAGAAGTTAACATGTGTATCAATTTTGTTGTGCATTTAAATGTTATACCCTCGAGAGAATGATAAAAAGTAAATTTCATTTTAAAGAGTATTGGTATTATTAGTCATGTTATTATATATGCAATATTTCTTTCCAAAAGCAAGTATGATATTTTCAATGTTATTCCTTAAAGTGAATGATTCATTACTTATGTCAATTATTCAATGCACATTCCTAGAAGTGAATGTCTTAATTATAAGTATTATAGTGAACTTTGTCATTGATCAAAATGTAATTTATAATTACATTCCTCAATGTGTTATAAAGTCACAAAAATTATTTGAAAATGTTCTTGATGAAACCCGAACACAATTGCTAGCTAAAATTAAACATATTTTATGTACCAGTTGTACAATTTCTATATAATTGTGAATGTGACCAAAAATGACTTATAATATGTACCGGTCATACATTTAATTACATAATATATCAAGTCATTAGAATAAGGAATGATTTATTTCATTAATAAATTTGACCATTTGTTGGAAAGAAATGAGAAAGAAAAATAAGTGATATATTCATATTATGATTATACTTATTTGACTACAACAAACATGATTATTATCATTGTCTATTAACTTGAATGAATGATAAAGTTGTTTATATTTGAAAAATAATTGTACTTTTAAGTAAGCACACCATTTGATAGAGAAAATTGTTAAATATAATGTTGTTGAACATAATATATTACAAAAATCAAATGGAGAAATCTAATTCTTGAAAAATCAATGATATTATATGTTTTGAAGAATATTAAAATTATTAATGAGTGTTTAATTATATTATCTTTTCATTCTTGAATCATTATTGGATTTTTATTGCATAATTTATTATCGATGTAATAAGATCGTATGATCATGAGCTTACAAGAATTATAAGCTTGTATATTTTCAACTATACATATGTATATAACTCATTCTTGAAAATGAAATAAGTTCATAATTGTGATTTATTGAACTAGAAGTTCAATGACCCAATAATATATATGAGTATGAAATCCCTACAGGTTAAATTATTTTTTAAAAATATTCTCTCGATCAGGGGGAGAGAAATGCAATGGGATCGATAAATATTTCGAAAAATGATCCTTGCACAAAGAACTAGAAGTTCAAAATGTTAAAATCATACATATATGTATACCAACTGCAAATCAATATTATTTAAATTGAGTTAGAATAAGTCTAATAACGCTTGAAGCATAAGTGAACAAAGTAAAAATTATGAAAACAAATGTTCATGTGGTTCGTCCAGAAGATGTTGTAAGTAAAAGACACTCATTAATATACCCTAATGTTATAAAGTATTGATAATTTGAGCATTAAATAAAAATGGTGCTCCAGAAGAGACTCCCTAAAGAAGTTATAGACATAACAAAGTTGATAATAATTAAAACTCTTCAAGTGGTTATATAGGTACCTATAAATAACATACATGTTTGACAAGTATGTTGAAAATAATGAGATATGTTTAAGTTATGTCAATATGGGAGGAAATTATCATATTATGAATTATTATCGACAATACAAAATGTTTGCATATGCAATATACTATTAAACGGGTCGAGAATTATCGACGTATATATAGTTTTGGCCAAAATTATATGACGCAATCAAGGCAGTATAAATTTACTCACATAAAGTGAAGTAAAACCTGTAGGGGTAAAAATAAATATTTGTACAAGAAAAGGTAATTCGAATGAGAATTTTATATATTTGTACACAAAAGAATTATTGTACAAAATCTGCATAGACAAGAGAATGATTAAATAAAAGCACATACATATTGTTATGAGAAAATATAATCAATATTTGATTATAGCCTGGAGTATATAAGTTTTATGAGAATTGATATGTGTCATATAAATGTTGCAACACAAATTATTTATTTGGTGCTCCTAGTAATATGAGAATTTAAAATATGCCTTACCGAAAAAATTCCAAAAGAATTTAACATGTCTTAAGAGATATAAATTCAAAGTGCGCGCATTATACAATAAAAATGTTTGTCTGGATTAAAGAGATGTAGGGGAATAATTATTTGAAATTACAAGTATGATTGTCTATGCAATGTGAATTCGTAAATAATACATTGTAAAGGGCTCATGAAGAGCTTCTGATTGTTTTATAAACTATTGAAGAAAGATTTCTTATTTCATCTTGTAAATTGGGAATTATTAAATATATTCTTTGTTTATAGATTAAGTTATGAGTAGAGAAGTCCCGAAGAACTTTGTATGCATAAAGAATCATAGTGTATATGATCATATGATGTAGAAATTAAAGAACATGTAACGAGAATGCAACGAATATATGGTCTCGAAGTACCATCTTTATTGCAATTGAAAATTGATATTATCGAAGATATTCATTCATGTGATCACATTTAAATTTCAAATTTTGGATTGAACATAGTCATTGTTATCCCAAAATTTGAAAATGATGATGTGGCAATAAAATTGACATGTAGCATGGATTAGTTGGGTGATCTGGCTTAGCAGTAGCCCAATGCATCAGTGAAAAGTTTGGACTGATTGAGAGATGTCATAACCAAGCCAAATGCACCTGAGGAGTCCAAATGGTGTGCTCGGACCTTGGTCCGAGGAGTCTAAGGGATTGGCTCGGACCCTAGTCTGAGGAGATGCCCTAAGTCATTTGGCTCGGACCCTAGTCCGAGGAGATACCCCAAGTCATTTGGCTCGGACCCTAGTCCGAGGAGAGGCCACAAGTCATTGGGTCGGACCATGATCCGAGGAGAAGCCCATGCAAGTGTGGCTCGGACCTTGGTCCGAGGAGAGCCAAGGTGTGGCTCAGACCTTGGTCCGAGGAGTACCCCTAAGATGTGGCTCGAACCCTAGTCCGAGGAGAGGCCAAATTGTTGGCTCGGACCCTAGTATGAGGAGAAGCCAGGTGGTTGGCTCGAACCCTAGTCCGAGGAGAGGCCACAAGAAGTGTGGCTCGGACCTTAGTCCGAGGAGGGCCAAGGAAGGATTGGCTCGAACCCTAGTCCGAGGAGCCCCAATGCATGTGTTCGGACCATGGTCCGAGGAGAGCCAGAACATGTGATCGGATCTTGGTCTGAGGAGAGTAAGGGGTATGGTCCGTATGCAGGTGTCCAGCATGCATATGTCCGACCAGAAGACGATATTCATCAAACAAATGGACCAGACTACGTCAAATTCCCAGAAACGGCTTCAGCAAGAATCGGTCTGGGCATCGCGGGAATCTCTCATTCCTCACTCAAATTGAGGTATCTGCTGTATTTTGAATATTTTGTGTAATTTAAATATAATATAAATAAAAGAATATCGTGATTCTAGAGGGATATCAGTTTAGGGTCCCAATCCTATAAATAGATGGTTAATGGGATCAGAAAAGGACTTTTTGGCAATTTAAGATTTGGTCTGAGTTCTAGAGAGAGAAAGTACATTTTTCTTGAGAGAGAAACCCTTTTTGTATTCCTATTTACACTGAAGAAACTCAGTTGACACTGGTTCATCTGATCTTGAGTGTGGATAAAATAATAAAATCTCTAAGTGGATTAGGCTATTAGCGAGTGATCGGGGCTGAACCACTATAAAATCTCTTGTGTTATTTACTTTTCTTGATTAAAACTGTCTGTGTCGTTTAACTTCTCCTGAAGGTTCATTGTTTTTGACGTTCTCACGTCGTTGGCTAAAAACATAGTCAACAATACCCTTTTGGTTGCTCTTATCCCAAAGTTGAGGAGCCCACCAGGATTGAGGAGTTTAGGTTGATTAGCCTATGCAATGTGGTGTAGAGAGTTATGAAATGGATGTTCAATGCATTAAAAATATGATCTAAAGCTCTTAAATTTTGAATGGGAAACGGTCAAAGTAAGGATGCTACTCAAAAAACCCATATGCGTGCACATACTTTATACTAATTTGAAATCAACAATGAACAAATTTGATTTAAAGAATATGATTAGAGTGTGGCTCAATTTCATAAACGTCAATTGAATTCTCTTGGCGATTGATCTTGGTAGAGATCTTTGGGCTGATTGACCTTCACGGTTGATATTAGCTCAAAGATCACGTTTCTCCAAGTAAATTCTCCAAAATAGATGTTGAATCTTGGATTTTTGGTCTACATTCCACTGATGGCACCGATTTTTGATGTAAAAAATTTGACTTGCTATATCTGGAAGTAGTTCTTTTTTTACTTAGCATCTAGCTTTATTTTTTGATTGAATTCTTGAATCTTCGAAGTAAGCATAAACGTCTAGTTGTTACCGGCAAGATAATTATCTGATGTTTAAGTCGGATGAGTGTTTATTCAAACAGAGTAATAGAAAGTAAAAAAGATATCCAACAATGTGTTCAAATATCTGTTATTTATAGAGATTGAATTATGAGATAAACAGAGAGAAATTTTTTGTGATCGGTTGAAATGTAACCAACTTTCTCATCCCTCTCTTATTCTACTTTACCAAAGGGATTTGAAAGTATGGTAAAACAACATTTTCTTCTCGTTTATGATCTTTTCTATTTATCAGGCCTTTTTTACCCCAAAGCTTAGCTTTCGCTGAATATTTTTAATGAAACACACCTTATTGGGTACATTCTAATTTAAGTAGCTTGGGTTGGGATGAATATTTTAGGCTCAACAATAGTGAAGCTGAGACCAAGGGCGCTGAAGCTAGCTTGATGGTGGCTTGCCGAGGCATAGTGGAATAGCAGGAACGATCGTACCAGATGCTTGTTGGGCGTGGCATGTGGAGGATGTTCAAAGAGCGAAAACCTTAATGGTGACCTCATTATTGCAGAGATGCACATGAATCCTCCATACGTTCTTATTCTAGACATAGTTCAGAGCTCCTAAATGAAAATCACATATTTGGTCACTTTTAAGGCAACCTAATGTATAACGCAGAGGCCACATCTGCATGTGTTTGGAGCACACTTTATATTTGTGATACTTCATTACACGATTATGTATAATCCATGTTCTTTTAATAAATTATGCATGTTTTACATCTTTTATAACTCACACGAGTGCATAATCAACAATTGTTTACTTAATCCATTAAAAATTAAACTCGTCGATCCTTCTTATATACTCCTTCATGGCAGCAACTAGCTTCGGATTCCCGATCCCATACCTCTTGTTGTACCCTAAAAATTAGCACGATTTTAATCACTCCTTTATGGGTACAGTAGACAGATGAATATATGGAAAAGCAAACAAGTGGAACATCTAGATAATAATAATGTGAGCAGCTTCATTTAGGGCTTGGCAATACGACAGTCAGGTTATTATCAGATCGCCTCTTAGGATAACGGTCTAGTTGGAGACATATAGTGGACAGATCCTCCTTTGGGCGCTCTAAAGTTAATCTGAACAAAGGTTCGGATAATCTTTGATCACCAGCTCGATGAAGATATTCAAATCGTGGAAACCTGGTCAGAACGCATACTGAAGGATCCAAAGAGACTTGGAGGCTCTTTATACGCTCATTAATGCCCATACTGTATTGTACATTTACCATTTATTACCTGAGACAGCAGGAGTATATTCTATTATTCAATCATATCCCAATGTAAATGGAAATTATCTGTATTAAATGTCACTACAACAATATTGAGTATATATTACATTAAAGAATAGCATATATTTAGAAGTTCTATTATTAAGTGGGGGATTAAAAAACACGGAACTGAACAGTGGGATTAAAAACACACGGTCTATTTTTGGCGCCATATGACTAAAAACTCAGGCGGAAAAATGAATTTCTGCGAAATTCCCTTTCTCTCAGCCTTTCTCTAAGTTACCCTTTCTCTCAGCCTCCATCTCTCACTCATGAAGCCCTCTACGCCCTCACGAAGACTCACCGCCCTCAACTCATCTCTGCCTCACCGCCCTCACGAAGTCTCTCCGCCCTCAACTCATCTCTGCCTCACCGCCCTCACGAAGTCTCTCCGCCCTCAACTCAGCTCTGCCTCACGAAGACTCGCTCCAGAGTCAAGCTCTTTCTCCGCCTCACGAAGTCACGCTCCAGAGTGGAGCTTCTCTGCCTCATGCCCACGTAACTTTACAGCAAGAGAAGGTATTGATTTCCCATGGATCCTTAGTATCGATAATGATTTGTTCTTCTTCTTGTGTGAAGGAGCCTTTCTTAATCTTAATAAACCCTTCTCTGGTTCTCATCACTGGTGATCTCACAGGTTTCTCTCTCAATCTATCTTCCTTTATTTTTATTGAACTTTTATGTTTTCGCTGATATAGCTTCGTGGGTTGTTGAATTATTTGGTAGTCTGATATGGGTTTCTTCTATATTTGTAATATTTGCTTCATGTTTGAGATTAGTATCGTGGACTTTTATAAATATGTAACGCTTAAGGAATTAGATTCTTCTTATGCATGACTGTATCTGGTGAAATTTTCACTTTTTAAAAAGCATAACACAAATTTCTTGTCTTGTTTGGGCAGAGACTAACCTTTCTAAAGAAGTTACCCATTCTTTTTTTAATTAATGGCATTGTTGTGTGTGTTTCTTTTCGGAGAAATTTGTGCTTTTTATATGCTGTCAACTGATATAAGTTTTGATGATATGCATAGTCAGATTTGAGAGTTGAGAGTCGTGTTGTACTTATAAGAGTTTAAGTTATTTTGCTATGTTCTCACTGGTTGATAGAGTACTGTTGCATGCTCCCCCTTATCCGTATAGAAATCATAAGCAGTTTGCTTTATATCAATATACTCAGTATAAATTAGATTATGATTCCCACTAGCCTGCGTTAAGCCATCTACAGACATGATTTGTCAAATCGAACACTGTCTAACTTCTTGTTGTTATCTCCACTAAATGGAAAGAGCAAGGATTTTTTAACAATGAAGCAAAATGAGGTGGTCTGGTCTCAAATAGTTTATCCATCTTAATCTACAGCTCTTCCCACACCTTTGTAATCCTGCACTCTAGTACTCATTCTATTCATTTATATTTACAAATTATTGAAATATATATATACATATTTAAAATATTATACATCTCACAATATAAGAAAAGATGATGTAAACTTTAAAATCACTAATTTTTACAGATAGAGCAAAAGAAACAGAACCTGCAAGCTTTGGGACAGAGCTCCAACTGCCATGGCCATGAGTGGTGATATGTGTAAGGAGCTTGTCATCTTCTTCCGGTGACCAAAGGCCTCTCTTGACTTTCTGCTTGTTGCAGCAACGATGGCCCATATCCACAACTATATATTATTTACTTTCCCAAATAGTTAGAAAGCTTATTAATAATGATGATCAATACTAGCTAATCACTTGAACATTTTTCACAAGGAAAAATCATTCCAACTAACCTCTCACAACTCTCTCTCTCTCAATAATTTTTACATTCAATCATCTTATTGATATCCATATATACACTGGGGGGCTCCTTAACCATATTTTCAATCACTTTAACCAACACATTGACTTCAAAAATGTTCTGTGATAGTCAATGGGGGGCTCCTTTTTGTGTTAATTCATATGTAATCTGTAATCATTTCTATTTATTATTGGCTTCTGAACTTGTTTTAGGTTTCTGAGAAGAGATGGTACTGGCTTAAAGTTTTTGCTTTGGCTACAATCAGAGATTAGGATGCTCTAGAAAAGTTCTCAAAAGAAAAGAGACCACCCATTGGTAATTTTTCTTACTATTTGAATATTTTTCAAGTCTCTTTTGCATGTAAGTTGTGCCGCTTACTTCTGTCTGTGAGTTCTTCATAGTGGAAGCATAAATAAAATGTAAACAAAGATTAAAAAAAAATTGTGAAAGGAGGGATATCTTTGGGGTTCGCTACTTATTTTCAGGGAGCCCTCTAGGTATAAATATTGTTGTTTCTTGACCATTTCATGAGAAAAGTTCCCTTTGGAATCAAATAGGTTTTAGGCCATTCGTTGAAGCATGCATTGAAGCAGATGAGAAGGGAGAGGCCTTAAAATATATCCCCAAACTTGATGATCCTCGAGAGAAAGCAGAGGTAAGACCGAAGCCTACACAATATGGATTCCATAAACATCGCCTCTGCTAACTGGTGTTTAATTACTTCATTCTACTGTTGTATTGTATGAACTAACTTGTGACCATTTTTCTTTTGTAGTGATACCTAGAGAAATTTTTGAAGTCAATGTGTTGGTTAAAGTGATTGAAAATTTCAGGAAATAGTGTATAGATTTATGTTTTTTCGCATTGTAGGAATGATAAATATATGTATATATATAAAAAAAATAAAAGTAGATGAAAAGAGCCACTGTAAAGCAAAAACTCAAAAAATAAATAAATAAAGGACATTATGTATTGGGTTAGTTCTCACAATACAACCTTTATTACAGTGTTCTAATAGTTTGCATATTTAGTGTTTAAGCACCTCTGAATACTTAATGTTAGTTTTTTCTCTCCTTTATATTGTTTTCAATAAATTCTTTTTTGCTTTGGTCAATATATTGATTGAAATGGTATAAAATCAGAGAAGTTGTTAGGCGGATTATAAGTCTGTTTTCATTTCACATCTTATGACAATTTTTTTTTGTCAAATATCTACATTTCATATTATTCTATAACAATTTTAAACACTAATACTTTCAAATTTGAAGCATCAGGACTTTCTCCGAGGTTTTACAAGATCTGAGTTTTCTATATTTAAAGGTATTTTTTTTTAAACTAATTCATAAATTTATGTAATTTGTTTATTCTATATTTTTATTTATCTCCATCATGTATGCTTATGTGAATGGTAAATATTACTTTTTTTTAACCTTTTTATTTTACATGCTCTTCCATATGTAATTCATATGCTTATTATTTGTTTGATATAGTCAATTTGTTTACTATGTATAATTTGTTGACTTAGCTACCAACATCCGAAAGATCATAGAATGAGTGATCACAGAGACAGTGGTACAAAGAAAAAAGATGTGTGTTGCATTCAGTGATAGGTGTTAAGTATATGTGAAATCTGTAACTCTATTGGGTTTACAAATTTCATCTACAGAAACCAAAATATGTAAAATAATTATAACATTGAAATCTATAAGATGGTTTGATTAATGAAGTTATCCTTTCTTCTTGATCAAAAAAAAAAAGGAGGTTATTATATTTTTTAATCAATGATCATTTGAGTATGTAAATAATATCTATGTCTTTGTTCATGTAATTTTTCGAGTATTTAATGTCTTTATCCTAAATTAATTGAGAAAGTATATTAGATGTTCTTTTTATACACTTCAATTTAATTATCATCCATCAAAGTTCTCTGCCATCTGTAAATAAAAGTTTGCAAGGATAATTTTGGACAAATATTTGAAAATTTCTGCTCACTGCCCTTCTTGATGCTTCGTTTCTTATTTGAAATTTATGGAAATCTCATGTCTTTCAGGAAAGTTTAAGCCTGTGATCAAGAAGGCCATGGTGGAGCTTCAAGGTAATATCTTAGAAGCAGACTATTTACTTTGGTATATGGATTAGGTCATTTGCACAAGTTATGTCAATTATTGCTTCCTTAGTTGCGGTGCGAATGATAGGTCTGTCTATTAGGTTTGCTTAGCTCCTCAAATTTCTCAATAAAAATATTATAATTATAATAATAACAATATGTATATACCACCATTTATAAACTTAGAAAAACAATATCTAGACTCTACTAGTAAATATTATATCTAGACTTTATCAATATAGCTAATTAACGAGAATAATATTCTAAATACAGTCTCTATCCTAACTCAGTAAAAAGCATGAAATAAGGAGTTCATATAAGTATAACACCAAAGACACCACCTTAAGTGAGTATAAGTATTGAAAACTTTTTTTTGAAATCTAGACACAACTGTTATTAACAAATGAGAACCATAAGAAACACAATCCCCACAGCAAGGTGAAAATAAACATGAGCTAAAACAGATAATATGTACATTTTTCCATCTTGCTTTTTCGAGTCCTTATTTACACATTTCAAATTTTCCATATTGATTTCCCTCAGAACAATCCAAATGTGTTCTCCCCGCTATAAGTCATGTAAAGAAAGGCTTATATGGGAATAAAATTGGTCTCAAGAGATAAGACAATCCATGGTGGTAAAGCAACTGTATATGAACCTATTATTTTTAATATCTATTTCCATTGAACCATTGATAATGAACCAATATTTTAGTGGCTTTATTGGATTTCAAATTGGAGGGAACTTTATTTGCAGCAGTTTGCAAGAGGTATGTTTTCTTTTATTTTTGTTAAAATACTTTGCAAATGTTAGAGGAGTTTGAATATCTTAGATATTCATCCATAGTGAAGTAGGTTCTGAGATTATTATTGTGTGCTGCGGTGAGATAAGGAAGAAAACTTGTGTGTTGTTTGAATATTTTGAATTGATAATGATTGATGGTTGATTAATAAATATGGCTGGAATGTTTTCTGATTTTCTGTTAGTTATTTGATGTATATCTAATAAACTTCAAAAGATTAGTATCCCTTTTGTATACACCTATAAAAGATTAGAGGATCAATATTATTACCCTATATTAATTATCTATTTTCTTAAACATCTGTAAACATGAAAGATTTAATGTAATATGCTTTATAAGATGTAATGTAATAACCAATATTCAGGAGTTCATGAGTAGGTGACAAGCCAATATGAAACAATGATTATTCAACTCAAATAAAGCTAGTACTAAGGAAAACATAGGATTGATTGAGTTCCATACGTCTGTTAAGGATGACCCCAGCTTGTCAGCCAGGGCAGAAAGATGCTCTTTCGCGTCCTGAAAAATGTAGTCACAATTCAGCATCAAGGTTAGAGATAAGAAAACTATAAAAAAAGCAACATGAACAAGATCTAAAAATTAAAATGATCTTCAGCACATTCAAAGGTAGGCCAAGGGTAGCATGAAAGGTAAAATGTTGTGAAGATGTGTTTTTTTTTTTTTGATAAGAAACAGAGATGAATTGAAAAATATATATATATATTTATATAATATTAATCATCTTAGCTACATCCTAAGAGCCACATTAAACTACTGCAAACTATAGCAACACAAAGTGTAAGAATAGTAGAGAATATTCTCAAATTGTTCACTAGTTACTTGAAAAGTGTACATTAAACAAATGGCCTCAAGGTACTCCTAACTTCACCTAAAATTTGCCTTGTTGGTGACCTTTTTCTGATGTTTCAAGAATGCCTAAAGAGAAGCCCAAGACACTTTTTCTTATATAGGAAACAAAATTCCACATGACCAAAAAAGGAAAAGAAATCAGTGAGGGAAAACAGATAGTTGAACAATCAATTCATTCAACTAAAAACAATCAAAATCAGGAAAGATGTAGAACATAGTAACCACTGCTATTGGCTAGAAAGATGCTCTTCAATGTAAGACACACGACTATAAATGACCATACCAAACCTCTTCAATATAAACCGGAGGACTATAAATGACTCTGATGTAAACACCCAAATAAGTAGAATAGCAAAATAGAAAGAAAATAAGAATTCATATGGTTCCCAAGAAAAATGACAGAAACAAAAAAGCTCCATTTCAGGGTTAAACGAGACAGTTGAGGGTAGCTATTGGTCTAAATAACATAAACATACCCATGAGACAGTTGAGGGTGGCTATTGGTCTAAATAACACAAACATGTGCCCAAAAGCAGTAGCTCAAATAGTAAGGCATGTAGTTTGCTCCCGCAAGGTTTAAGGTTTGAGTCCCTCATAGGTACCTAAGGTCCTACATAGCAATTGCTATAATTTTATAGTCCTCAAATTTGTAAGGTTAGGTAATGAGCCTAGTTTAGAAAGAAAAAAAAATACCATAAACATGTTTAGTAAATGCTGAAGAAAGTACCAACCATCACTAATGAATCATCCTTATTCTTCTTTATTAAACAAAATAAGGCTTGAAAGAATCAATTGCTGGTCACTATGGCTTGATAGAGAAATTATGACAGAATGGAAAATTGGTCGAGCATTTGGGATACAGTCAAAATATAGGGAAGAATATGTGATTTTCATCTTATAAAAGAAAATAATGGTTTGAAGTTGTCATACATGTATCTTATAGAAAAGACACCAAAAATTAAAAGAAAGTCGATAGACATTATGGAAACCCCACAATGAATTCTTACTAGTTTTCCAGTTGCCTAAGCAGCTCCAATTGTTTGTTTTCACAAGAAACAACAATAGCAAAACTATATTGAACCACACAATGAAATTACAATTTAGTCCCTTAGCATCAAACTAACCTTCATCTCTTCCATCTTGAGAACCACTATCAGAACCATAACCCATGTTGTGAAGACCCGCTTTCTGTGACAACCTAAACAAGAACACAAGGCATAAGTAAAGACCCTTCTCACATATATATATATTCTCATAGTCACTAAGTAGACTAAGTGCTGGCACTAAGAATATTCTCTTAGTCAACATATGTCTTTTATTTATTTATTTTTTGCTGGCAGTGGCTACTAAAACAGTCGTATGTAATGTAAAAATTCTACATTTTTATAGAGTGGAAAAAGTAAATATAAAATAATATGAGGATAAAAGTGGCAAAAATGGACCAAGAGATGCTTATCCGCTCTTTTACTATTAGTATGACACTTTGAATTTTTATTTCTTTGATGCCAAGAATGACTGTTTATTTCTTTCTTTTTGACTTTTATTATAAGTTTTTTTTTTTGTGATAATTGATAATATGTTGTTATATATGATTTTTGTAACTCATCAAAATTCGTACTAATTATAGAAACGGTTGATCAGAAACTAGTCAAAGAGTTTGCCAAGTACAAGATATGTCACCTCCATCTACAAAAGGAAAGAGGCCAAAACACATACCTACAGGAAAATTAGTTAAACTCCTCAATGAAAAGAGGAAGAGCTTTAGACTAAATTTGGAAATGGATAAGGTTGTTGAAGAGAGATATGGAGCAAGTGCACAAAGGATGATGAATTAAAGGATGGAGCAAGTTTCACGCATGGTTTACTTTTGTGTATCTTGTAATGTTTCTATTTTTCATTTTTGAAGTAAAAATTGTTCAAGATTATAAAACTTTATTATGTTATGCTTTCAAACTTAAGTTAGAACTAAGTTCTCATGAAGTAGACACATTCATGGTTTGAATTAGTTATTGTTTAATGTAATACTTATGGTTTATCAATCTATTGAGAATTACATTTTATGATTAATTTTGAATTTTTTTTATCAAAATACAATAATGAAATCTTTTATTAAAAAAAAAACCATATAAGTATACTTATCAAAATAAAATTTAAAATTTTATTACTATATGTTATGATTTAAAAACATATTATAAGCATAAAAAATCGTTATGGTTTATATAATATAACAAACTAAAAATGTTATCAAAATAATCAAATGTAACAGTTGAAAAGTGTTATGAAAAAAGTACAAGATTAAACTTCAAATTTATAACCAAAAACTCTATCTAAATGTTATTATTTGAATATTATAGCACCTAAAAATGTGTTATTGAATAGTTTAAGATAACACCGAACATAACATTAAAAAACTGTTATAGAAAAGACTGGACTTTTAATAACAGGGGCTATGTTAGCATTTTCAGAAGTGCTATCAATAGTCCCGGTTAGCAGTTTTTAAGTGTTATGAATACTGTTTTTTCTTGTAGTGTGTATATCATATTTATGCACACGATTACCCAAACCTCTCCAGGAAATTCCACTATAAATATCAGGGATAATGGACAGGGAAGGGGAAGACCTTTTTGTAGTACTGACACTCTGTAGAAATTGTGAGAGAAGAGCAATAATATTCTCTCATGGACTAAGTGGATTTTAACCACTGAGCCACATAAAATTGTGTGCATGAAAGGGTTATTATAAGTTCATTATGGTTTGCAAATAAACACTAATATCCTTATTAGATTTCTAAATCTATTGTTGGCAAAAAAACGCATCAACAGTTTGGTTCTTTCGTTGAGAAGAAATTAGTGCTTTACAAGTTGCATTCGATGTTTATCATAGTGGTTACTTGATCGATGCATGACAACGAAATGGAACAGCATGGTGGGCAAGAGGCACATCATACAACTGTTCCCACTAAAAAGGGCCCAGATGTTCAACAACATTCTGGGAAGCAACTGGTGGGCCAAGACGACGCTGGGAGTTCAGCGTCACTCCCACCAAATCCTAATCCAGGATATTTAACAAACATCGAGATGGAGAATGCCCAGTAAAGGAGCCATCTCACTAGGGTGAATAGACAGATCGAGGAGGTGTTGGCTCAGTTACCCCTCTTGCAACCGACGCTAATGTCGGAAAGAGGCAAAGTGGGTCCCATAAGTCCCACGGGAATAACCGGTTCAAACCCAGTTGTTCTGTCAAGACCACCACTCTGAGCTCTGTACCTTCAGTGTGAAATCACCGAATTGCTCAGCCCACTAGTCATCACATGAACCATGACCCACATGTCAGTCGGTCGGTCAGAACTGCGACCCCCAGCTCCGTGCCTTTCGCATAGATTCCCAGGAATGCCCATAACAACCCACCAGGGTGAGCTAGGACAAGTTCACAAAGATAAAATGCACTAGCAAATCCTCCTGCACCACAATCAGAACCCCAGGAACAAAGAACTCGAGACATTAGGGTAGAACCGAGGCAGGTTAATTTAGTTCATCCTGATGGAACGAGGATAACCTCACCAATCAGACATCTGCCATCGCCGGTTAGACATCTGCCCACAAAGAGACTCTCCAGCTCATGGAAATAGTAGGACAAATTCTCCCCCATCATTAGACACTTATGTCCCACGAGCATGTGCTGATAATCCAAGTCATCGATCTCAACCGCGGGCTGTAAGTTTTGCAAATGGAAGTTACTTAATGGGGAGCTAGCGTGGAGGTAGGTCTGAGTGCAACCTGATGAATCACCTTAGCTCAGCACAAAGTTCTCGATACGATCCACAGCCCGACCTGCGTGATTATCTGAATTCACAAAGGAGGTATCTAGCTCGCAATGATGATATAAGTTATACTCGACTTGAGGGAGGTTCGTCTGTCGTACGTGACAATGGGAATGTCCCACCTAACCAAGCTCAAACTTGGAGGGACAACAACCCATCAAACGCGTACAATAGGATGGGAGCTGGTGAACAACTCCCAGCTAACTTAGAGACCAAAGACTCAACCCTTAATCGACTGGCCTTGATGGAAAAACAAATGAAGAAGCTCTTATCTGGAAAAGGGATTGATGATTGTGACTCCGATGAGGAGCTTGAACCTTTTTCCTCGAACATTGCAGCAGATGTGTATCCTATTGGCTTTAGGATGTCGAACATGCCATCATTTTATGGAAACACAGATCCATCCGACCACCTTGAGATGTTCAATACGTTGATGATTGCCCACAATGTCGGGTTTGACCTAAGGTGTATTCTGTTCCCCACAACTCTGGTTGGACCTACCAGAGAGTGGTTCAAGAAATACAAAAAACATTCGATAAGCTCTTGGAAGAAGCTGTCCTCCGAGTTCAAGAAAGCATTTCGAGCTTCAAAGGCAACTCGTGTAGAGGCCGACTCATTGGATAGCATAAAACAACCACCTGGTGAGTCCTTGAAAGCATATCTGAGCAGATTCGTCAATGTTGCAGCATGAGCTAGAGACGCTGATGATAGCTCCAAGCTCATGGAAATGAGAACAGGAATTTTGGTGGGAGGCAATCTATGGCGAGAGCTCCAGCAAAAAGGGGTTAAAAGTGTATATGAGTTCTTGGCCCGAGCTCAGGAATGGATAAACTTGGATGAGGCGCGATTTGCTATCGCAAGAACCAGCTAGGCCCCTATCCAACCCTCTGGATCGGTGACAGATGTTGCAGCTACGGCTCAACCTGTTACCCAGAATAACCAAGCGGGAACCAATAAGAGGAAAGGGAATGGTGAGGGCAAACAGAACGACACGAAGAAGAACAATTTCGGGGAAAAATTCAAGCCCGTTTATGCCACCTACACTGACCTAACAGATACACAGGAACATATTTTCCTGGAAAACTCTAATCGCCTTCCGTGGAAGAACCAGAACCTTTAAGGCATTAGAGGGCAAAGAGAGATCCCTCAAAGTTTTGCCAATACCACAATGACATTAGAGGGCGAAGAGACTCTCATTCGGGCTAGATCGTTATCCCTGTACGCCCGAAATCTAGTTGCTCCCAATCAATCGGCCGGGTAGAATTCTTGTCCAGCTCTAGAAACTCCGACAGGTCAGCCGAGAACTCAGATGGATCAGATGAATCATAACCAAATCGACCCCCCAATAGTACGAGGAGATATAACTACTATTGTCGGAGGACCTCATTTGGCAGGCACGAGCAATGGAGCCCAAAATAGGTATATACAGGAGTTGAAAACTCATAACGGTATGGAATTTATCCCAAAGCAACAGTTATTAAAACAACAGCAGTTGGAAAAACAACCAATCATTTTCACGCAGGAGGACGCTAGCCACGTTCAATTCCTACATAATGACCCGTTGGTGGTAACCGTGCAACTCGCTAATCGAAGGGTACGAAGGATATTGGTATATAATGGAATTTTAGTAAATGTGCTTTTCAAATCCACCCTAGAAAAGATGGGGTTATCCATGACTGATCTAAAGGCGAGCTCAATGACACTGTACAAATTTTCAGGTGAAAGGACAGCGACTCTAGGGACAATCGGACTGGTGGTTACACTAGGGGATGATGCATGAATTGTTATTAAAATACTTGAGTCTGTTGTAATCTATTGTCCGGCCGCGTATAACGCGATTTTGGGACAACCCACACTTATGGTTTTTGAAGCCATCACCTCGATTCGACATCTGGCAATGAAGTTCCCCTCAGCCTCGAGGATATGCACAGTACGTGGAGACCAGCTCGCTGACCGAGAATGCTACAGTGTAGCCATGAAGAGAAAGTCACAACTCGGGCAGCAGGCAATGGTCATAGACGAAGGAGATGACGAGTCTCAAGTAATGGAAGTTACCCATGGGACGGAAGAACCTCGAGAACGGGGTAACGAGCTCTTCCAACAGGACAACATTGATCCACGAATAGGCAAAGATATATATGAGCTCAAAGCAGTGGAGGAGCTCGATGAAATAAATATCGACCCAGAAACACCTTCAAGGGTCATAAAAGTTGGGAAAAATCTTGGAGTTGGAAAGGTAGACGGAGTTGATTGAATTCCTGAGGAAGAACCTGGATGCCTTTGCTAGGTCGCATGAAGATATGGTGGGAATTAGTTCGAGTATAATAATGCATACTTTGAACTTGGAAAAGAACGTGCCTGCAAAGTCCCAAAAATGAAGGATTTTGGGGAAGGTACGGTCGGAAGCATTGGAAGAAGAAGTAGCTCGCCTACTTAAATGCACATTTATAAGAGAAACAAAATACCTGATTTAGGTTGCTAACCCCGTTCTTGTCCCAAAGCCAAACGGGAAGTTGAGAATTTGCATTGATTTTTTCAATCTCAACAAAGGTTGTCCTAAGGACTGTTTCCCTTTACCGAGAATTGATCAGTTGGTAGACGCCACAGCTGGTCACAAGCTCATGTCTTTCATGGACTCTATTATGGAAATAACCAGATCGCAATGAACCCTACAGACCAAGAGCATACCAACTTCATGACTGAGCATAACATATACTGCTACAAAGTTATGCCATTCGGGCTGAAGAATGCATGTGCTACATACCAACGATTAGTCAACAAAATGTTCGCTAACCAGATCAGGAGAAACATGGAAGTGTATGTTGACGATATGCTCATTAAATCAAAGACTGCTAGTAACCATGTATCCGACCTAGAAGAATGTTTCGACATACTAAGGAAATATGACATGAAGTTGAATCCCTAGAAGTGCACTTTCGAAGCTTCTTCGAAAAAGTTTCTGGGCTTTATAGTCAACACAAGGGAGATAGAGGAAAATCTAGAGAAAATCAGGTCCTTGGTGGAAATTCCTTTGCCTAGGTCGCGTAAGGAAGTACAAAGTTTAACTAGAAAGGTGGCAGCCTTAAACCGCTTCATTTCAAAATCCACTAACAAGTGTCTCCCATTTTACAACTTGCTCAAAGGAAATAAGAAGTTTGAATGGACCGAAGAATGCGAATAGTCATTTTGCGACCTAAAAGCACATCTAGTTGAGCCCCCGTATTATCAAAACCGGCATCCAGGGAATGTCTGTTTCTATATCTAGCCGTGACGGAAAATGCAGTCAGTCCTGTGCTAGTTCAAGAAGAAAATCAAGCGCAGAAACCCGTGTATTATTTAAGTAAAAGACTTCTCGAAGCTGAGTCCCGGTACCCATTGATAGAAAAGCTCGTGTTCTATCTTATTTTGGCTTCAAGGAAGCTCATACCATATTTCCAGTCCCATTTTATCCACATCTTAACCGACCGACCTTTAAGGTAGGTTTTGCAAAAACCTAAAACATCAGGACGTCTACTAAAATGGGCCATCGAACTCAGCCAGTTCAAAATATTATATATGCCACGAACAACAATCAAGAGTCAAGCACTTGCTAATTTTGTGGCCAAGTGCACAGGTTTTCAGGATGACCTGATAAGGGAACCAGTGCAACAATTGTAGAAAATCTTCATTGATGGATCCTCTAATGAAAACGGATCAGGAGCTGGGATAATTTTAATCTCGCCGAAAGGGCTTTGATTCCATACAACTCTCAGGTTCAGATTTGAAGCATCCAACAACGAAGTCGAATATGAAGCCTTATTGGTAGGGCTAAGGGTCGCAAAAGAGCTAAAGGCAAAATCCATCCAATTTTATAGTGATTCTCAGCTCGTAGTCAATCAAATATTGGGAGAATACCAAGTTCGCGGTATCAAGATGGCGGCCTACTTGGCCAAGGTTAAGGGCATGTTGTTTAAGTTTGAGTTTAGCTCCGTGGAACGATGTACCCCACAAGTAGAATTCCAATGCTGATGCTCTGGCTCGACTTGCTACCACCAAAGAGGCGGATACACTGAATGTAGTTCCGGTGATATTCCTAGAAAGCCCGTGTATAATAGCATAAACGGATGAGGTTGGAATGATTGACATAAAAATGACCTGGATGACCTTCATAGTGGAGTATCTTACAACCAGAAAGTTACCTGATGATTGAAAGGGCGCAAGAAATTTGTTGTATCAAGCTTCGCGATATGTTATGGTTGAAGGGATTCTATATTGACGAGGGCATTCGCTACCTCTCCTACGTTGTGTTCTGCCCTAGGAAGTGCAGACTATCTTGCAAGAAATACACAAAGGCTTCTGTGGATACCATGTTGGGGGGAAAAACTTGGCTCTGAAGGTACTGAAACGGGGCTATTTTTGGCTCACGCTGACAAAGAACTCGATCTCGTATGTGCAGAAATGTGACAAATGCCAATGTTTTGCCATAGTTGCATGAGCTGCTCCCATCGAGCTAACCATGATCTCATCCCCTTAGTCATTTGCAGTATGGGGAATTGTCTTGATTGGTTCTTTACAGACAGGAAAATGAGGAGTTCGTTATGCTGTTGTCGCCATCGATTACTTCATGAAGTGGGTAGAGGTTGAACCTTTGGTAACCATCACCTCGAAGAGAGTCTGGATTTTGTTGTAAAAAATATCATATGTCTATTTGGGCTCCCGAAAAAGATTGTGTCAGACAACGGAACTCAGTTTGATAACGATCTCTTTACAAACTTTTGTGAAAAATATGGAATAACCAAGAATTTTTCGTTGGTAGCATACCCACAGGCCAATGGGCAGGTCGAGGTCGTAGACAAGACTCTGAAGGTGAGCTTGAAGAAACGATTAGATGAAGCCTTTTGGCCCGAGCAGCTCCTACAGGTACTCTATGTTAGAGAATAGATATGTTATTACTCAATGGAAAAGTGGAAAATCCAAAATACAACTCTATGGTGTAAAATACAATAGACAAGGTAATTGATTAAATAAATATTACAACTCAATTGCTCAAAATACAAGTAAATAGAAATAAGAGAAGGAAGAGAATTATAAGAACTAAAACCCTAAAACAAAAGATACCAATAAATATGTAAAAAGGAATAAGATAAGAGGATTACAAACTCAATACACTAATAATACAAGAAGAACAACAGAATGAAAAGATCAATGGAAAACACAAACTCTCACACAACCAAAGTGTAGAGTAGTGAGGATCACCAACTTGAACAAGGTTCAAAACCTTTGTCCAAAAGCTTATTTCCCCCTATTCTCTAAGCACTAAGGGATTTATCTAGGAAATAGCTCTTTGGAATTATCAAGCCTCTATGGTGTATTTTCCAGCCAAGTGCTTTGTGGATGGAAAATGGTGTGTCTTACAAGTAAGCATTAGGCTCCTATTTATAGAGTTTGAGATATCCCTTTGAATTTCAAATTCCACCAACCCCCATGGCTATTACCAATGTGTAATTAGATATTTATGGAATTAAATGGAGATTTGGGAGTCATTTGTGATGTTAGAACCGTTCAATTTGGAAAAAACTGAAAAACCAAATAGGTTGTCAGCCTCACTAGCCACGGCCAGGACTTTTCAGTGGCCGCGGCCACAGGCTTCTGTCCCCCAGGCCGCGGCCACATGCCATTTTCAGCACAAAAAATTCATTTATCCAAAACCCCCCAAATTATTTCTCACATGATTTTGTAACCTCCAAACACCTATTAGGAGTTAGAAACATGTCTCCAACAACCATATTTCATCATGGTTTTGTGAAATCCAATCTCAAATGTGTAACATATAATATACACATTATTGGGTAATATTTGGGAGTTACAAATTTGTAACTGATTTTGTAACTCCAAAATATGTCACATTTGGGCACACACATGTGTCTAATTTTTGTGACTCTCAATAATATGTTACAAGGTGTGACAAATCACATTTTGTCACATTTTTAATCTAAAATTATATTATATGAACTAATATAACACTCTGGCGTATCAAACCTAACATCAAACCTCCACGGGAAATACTCCTTTTTCTCTGACCTTTGTAAATGAGGTTATGCTCCCGATTGAGGCGCTGGTGATGACCCACAGACAGAAGACCTTTGATCAAGATCAGAATCATGAGCTACTTAGTGCATCCCTTGATCCAATCGAGGAAAAACGAGAGGCATCACAATTACAACTCACCCATTATCAACAGAAAATTACTCGTTATTTCAATTTGAAGGTAAAAGGACGCAGGCTTAGGTTAGGTGATTTGGTTCTCCAGAGGGTCTTTTTAGTGAGTAAAGATCCCAAGGATGGTGTGTTAGGGCCGAACTGGGAAGGACCATACCAAATCGTGGAGATCCTGCGCGAAGGGACTTTTAAGCTAGCCCGGTTAAGTGGAGAAATAATTCCACGGACCTGGAATGCCCTACACCTCGAAAAGTACTATCAGTAGTTTTGTTGTCTTTAATGTTTTTGGAGTTGTTGTTTGTGTAAGGTTTATCTATAAAAGTCATTTCATTTTAATAACAATTGGATTATTACGTAATCAATTTTATCGTTGTATTATCGCAGGCTCACTTTGTAAAAGCAACCTAGAACATCTATAAGTTTTGGTTGCTAAAGGGGCACATAACCTAAGAGAGTTTTTAAAAGAGTTCAGTCTATTCAGATGAAATTTGAATCTTAGAGTTTGGAAATATTGATTATTCAACGGCTTTTAAAGCTCAAGTTTTCAAAATTCTGAACATGAACTAAGTTTGAGAAATTTCTAAAAATAAAACCCCTAGATACAACCAAGTCTGAGGTCTGATTCCTAACATGTACAAAGTTATTAAGCCTATTAAAACTCCTGGATACAACTAGGTCCGAGGCCTGATTCCTAATAGGTACAACGTTATTAAACATACTCAAACCCCTGGATATGACCAAGTCTGAGGCCTGATTCCTAACAGGTATGACGCAATTAGGCGAGCAAAATCTTGGATACAACTAAGATATCAACTAAAATTAGTTAGTCGAGCCATAAAAAATGTACAAGAATAAAAAAAATATACAAACATGAGAAAATAATAGACTAAGGGGAACATGAATAGATCACAAGTTAAATATTTATTCAAAGGCATATTGTTATCTCGGGGAAAGAAAAAACCTCAATTTGAGCCCGAAGGTGATTGTTTTGGTCCCTAGGGACTTATTTACAAAGCATAAAATTAAAAAAAAAATTAATCATCATTGGGGTCCGTCGACTCGCTCGAAGGAGGTCACTTCCTCGCCATCTCCTTCGGCAGCATCAGAAGCCTTGATGGTCTCAGAGGGTTCTTTTGAGAATCGAATCTTGAACTTGGCAAGATAAGGTTCCCAAAACCAAGACTGCATGAAAGAGAAGTTCCCGTCCTGGTTGAAAGCCCAGCACCGGTAAAGCATCTCCTCCATTTGATTTGATGACTCTGTAATCTCTAACCTCGCCCTCTCAGCCTCCTCCTTGGCTTTGGTCTCGACCTCGTCAAGTTTCTTTTTTAGCCCCTCATTCTCGACATGTAGCTGATCCAGGCGATGGCTCACTTCCACGACCTCCTTCTTAGCAATCCGCTCGCCTTCCTTTGCAGATTGCTCGCTCTCCTGGGAGGAAACCATGGCGGATTTGGCGGACTGCTCTCTCTCTCTCTCTTGGGAGGCACTCAGATTGGCATGGAGGTCATCATTCCTAGCTAGAACCTGAGCAATTCCACATAATTGAGCCAGGACAGACTACAAAAGGAAAAGGCAAGTCAAGCTTAGTTTAAAAATAAAAGAAAAAAGAAAAAGAAAAGTAAGAAGAATGAGAAGGGCTCATAGTGAAGTTCATCCCCATAGCGGACTCGAGGACGTCTTCAGCGGTACGCTCCTCCATGGCCCTCAGATCCTAGCATTGGCTCTATAGGCATGGCCCACCATATGGCTCGCCATCTCGTATATACTACCTCGAAATGCCTCGGGGATCCTTGCTAGATCGAGTGGTTTTACCAAGATCTGAACGAATGGAGCCTCGCCTTGGATCACTTGAGGAACAAAGGGAGGTACATGTCAAAGAAGAGGAGGTGGGGCCTGGAGAACTATGACTGCTGTCACCAGAGATGGGGGTTGAGTGTTTTATGGCTATTCCCGAATGCATCTGGCACCTTTGTCTTTGACTAGAGACTCGGTGGAAGTCCCAGTCTTGGAAGAGTGTTTCTTTGAAAATTTGGGCCTCTTCACCACAGGACCAGCTTTAGCCCCGTCAGCCTTAAAGGCACCTCTTAAACTTAAGGCATCTGTCAAGTCCATCTCTTCGCCTGAAAAGAATGAGCAGAAGATTTAGATATAAGAGATAATTAGTCAAAGAAATGCAAAGACAAGAACAAGAACCCTACCCTCAGACCTAGGGGAGGAGTCTACTATGATCAACTCGGAGTTATGGACTGGACTAGGTATAACCTCTAACTCCTGGACTACCGGAGGTGGGGGAGAGTCTAAAATTATTACATCATGAGTCCCAAGGGGTTCATGTTCTTCTTTTGAGCTGGACTCACTTACACACTGGCTAATGGTGGCGGCAAATACACCCGGACGTAAAGAAGGCCATGTCCTATGATTTGTCTCGTATTCCTCAAAAATAGAGGACCTAAAGTGGAGGGTGTTTTCAACCACAATGGTGATCTGAGATAGATATGGTCAAGCATACCACCAGATGATCCACACACTGAAGGAGTGTGGTGTTCAGGTCTGGGTCAGTAGGATGACGACTAACGAGCTGGTGGGGGTTGAAGTGAACTAGCCTAAAACTTGAAGCAGCCTGATCTAATTCTCCATATGGGTTACCTTGGCCGGAGGGGCTGACTGCTGCCACAGACGCAGCTCGTTCTGGATCAGGACCCTGATCGTCTTCAGGAGCTCTCTTCTTGTGCACCAGGGGCACCACCTCTTCTTCCTCCTTGGTGTCTTCAATGGCTAGCAAGACTTCTTGAGGAGGGGGGAGCACGGGAAGAATGACGGTAAACCTCGGGTCCTGATAGCCAGTGCCTGGCCTTTGCTAATTAGGTTGCAGGGCACCATGGTAGCATCATTCACAACCTGATGGAAGTACTTCTCCTTCGAAGGAAGATGAGACAGTGTCTCGTATTAACCCCCAAGGGTCTCAGACTGCTCTATCCTTGCGAATATAGTTGCACAAGGAACGAACTCAATTAGAATAATTAAATAGAAAAAAGTGAAAGTGATAAGAGAGTTCACGTACTGAATTCATAAAGTTAGAGGACTTACGATGGCAGTTGAAGTATCGGTGATCGCAGTTCTGGAACCCATTTGACATAAAGAACCGGTCTTTATAGTCATTTGGGTGGCTGGGGAGGTCAATGACGGATGCCGAGTTTGGGAAGCGAGTGAGGTAGTAAAAGCCATCACCCCACCCCTTCTGGTCAGGACTGGCCTTGAGGCAGAAGAAATACATAATATATGTTGGGGTGTGGACCTCCCACTCATGCCTCAAAAACAAATATTTTAACCCTGCCAAAAGCCAATATGAGTTCAGGGGGAGCTAGAATGGGCAAGTTCGATGTAGTTCAGAAAATCCACGATGTACTGGTCTAGGGGAGGAAGGCACCTGCCTTCAGGTGCTCATCACTCAAAGCCCCAAAGTCATCTTGCAGAGGGGCGCAGCTCCGCTCTCTTTCCAACAGAGGTTGGGCAAGGATGCCATCGATTCCCATCTCGTTCCCATGGCTCAGCAGTATTTTGTTCACTTTCCCCTGCGATGTTATTCAATACACGATGTGCTCAGCCTCAAAGAAAGCATTGGGGTTGACAAAAAGTTCCCTCTCCACCACTGGACCAAAACGAGGAGTTAGAGATTTAGACGCGACCTACTTGCCTTTGTTCTTGTTCTGAGTAGAGGAGCTTGCAAATTTTTTCTTTGGGGCAATGATCTAGCTTGCTTGATGACAAAGCGGCCTATTTGTGGCGACCTATGACAATTACTAGGTACGACAATAAAGGAACGATGATTCAAGGGTTTAAGTGGTTTACATTTGGGCATTCAAAATTTACACGAGCTTAGTGTCCTATCATCAACGCGTGGGTCCGCGCATAGTCCTAGGCCACGCGTTATGAATTCGTGAAATTCCATGATACTTCGGGATTCATGTGTCAGACTCGCCAGACCCACTACTTTTCTTTTGAAAGTGGTTTAATGCAAAACCACTTAAGGAATCATGACCCTTAAGCTACCCAAAACCAAGCCTAAAAAACCTCTCGGCTTCTACATCCAAACAAGTATCCTAATCGATTTACCAGTGACATTTTCTTTGTAAAACCCAAAAAATTTGCCCAGTTTTTGAATACCTTATTTCTAAATAACTCTAGTCTCGTTCATTTAGCCTAAAATGAACCCTATTTAAACTCAGACATGACCAAAACACGAAACAATATTGAACAAAGAGTGTTTTTTGAAGTAAAAAACTCACTAGAAAATAAAGAAATGAAAGATTCAAACCAGATGAGGAAATACTTACAGCTTATACATTCATTCAAATAAAATTTCGGTGCGTCCACAGGCAGGAGCTTGAAAGTTTATGAGAGACTGAAGGGAGATGAAGGTTTTTGGGAAAAGTTTCAGAGAAAAAAGGAATTTTTTTTTCTGAAAGGAAAGTTTTTGAATGCAAAGGTGGTAAGGTTTATGTCTGATCTCCCTATTTATACGTAAACTTTGGGAATTAATTTGGGCCATCCGATTGGGCCAGCTCGTGATCCAAAGGCCAAGATTAAATAAGACGTGCAGTGGCAAAAAGTTGACAGGAGAGTTGTCACAGTCCTCAAAACTCGAACGGACACCAATTACAGATGGCCACGTGTCCAACACTCGAGTAGTAGGCAAGCACGATTTTACATGATAGAAGCCTAAAAGCCTTTACTGTGCGTGTCAGAAAGTGATGACATCAAGCACGAGCAGAAGCTTGGGAAGCAAATTTTGTACCCTAAAAATTAGCACGAGTTTAATCACTCAGCTAGGGGTACAATTGACAGATGAATATATGGAAAAGCAGACAAGTGGAACATCTAGCTAATAAAGATGTGAGCAGCTCGAGTTGGGGCTTGGAAATACAACCTTCATGTTGTTACCAGGTCACCTCTTAGGATAACGATCCAATTCGAGACATATATTGGCCATATCCTCCTTTGGGCTCTCTGAAGTTAATCTGAACTAAGATTCAGATAATCTTTGATCACCAGCTCGATGAAGATATTCAACTCATGGAAACCTAGTCAGAATGCATACTGAAGGATCTCGAGAGACTTGGAGGCTCTTTATATGCTTATTAATGCCCAAGTTATATTGCACATTTACCATTTGTTACCCGAGATAGCAGGAGTATTATCTGTAATGCAATCATATCCCAATGTAGATGAGAATTATCTATATTAAATGTATACCATATTTATGCACACGGTTACCCAAACTTGTCCAGGAAATTCCACTATAAATATCAGGGATAATGGACAGGGAAGGGGATGTCCTTTTTGTATTACTGACACTCTACAAAAATTGTGAGAAAAGAGCAATAATATTGTCTCGTGGACTAGGTGGATTTTAACCATTGAACCACGTAAAATTGTGTGTGTACAAAAGGGTTATTATAAGTTCATTATGGTTTGCAAATAAGCACTAATATCCTTATTAGATTTCTAAATCTATTGTTGGCAAAAAAATTGCGTCAACACCTCTCACAAGAAATATAAAACGGGATCCCACCTTTGATTAACTTGCGCAACATCGCTGACAATTCCAGTCAACTTTATCGGTAAAAAACTCTCTATAGAAATGGGATTTTGTACCATAGAAAATGGCGCTAATCTAAGATAAACAATAGCTTAAGGTACGCGACCCAAATCTATAATAACCTCACACGAAAAGTACCCCAAAAATGAAATCCATACGAAACAAGGTAATCGCTCCCATCATTTATAAGGCTTCACAACATACTATACGCATATGGCCTAAATGGCTTCTGTAACAGTATATCAAAACACGACATATGCACAGATAACACTGAAATACACACAAGGAACACTTATTCAAATCAATTCCTTATTTCACACAATAGTTAGTGCAAGTAAAAAGCAAAAGAGGGACAAGCACAAAAACAATATACGTTTTCAAATTGACATCAGGAATACCATGTCAATTTTTAATAGAGTTCTATTTTTACAAAAATAAGTTGCTATATAACTAAAGATCATGATAATCTATAAACTCAATTACTACATTTGTACACCTTTTATAATGTGATTGGCAGCAGCAACAAATGATGAGCCTCTACCTACAACACTTGTAGGAGACGAATTTCAAGAGACCTAATTCTTGATGTCCTCGCCATAATTGGGGATAGCTGTTAGGATTATGTCCTAAAAGGATGTAAGAGACATTTATTATTTAAATAAACACAATGGTCTATTATTGTTATATTTAAATTATTAAATTATTGTTTGAATAATTTTTTTGTAAATATCAGAAAAATTCCATATTCATTATTGAGAATGTGATCTTGTATTAGTACGAGAGAATTAAGATCACATGAGTGAATAAAAATAGTAAAGAACAAATTTAATTATGGAATTCTTTAATTAGGGTTGTAAGTACGGTTTAATGAGTATCATATTAATACAAATAATTTAGATTCAGATTATTGATCTGGTAAGACATCTCGGTAAATGTGCTTTATATAATATGATTATATATGACAAGGACCGATATGATTAAAAGTCTTTATCCAAAAACCATTTAATAATAAAGATTTGTAATTCATATCATAACTGATGATCATTTATAGATCAACCTAAATCCTGAGTGTTCATGAACTCCTATTTATGTTTATTAAATCTTTGGATTCATTCGTTAAGGTTTCTTCATAGATTGAGGCTAATGACTTTTGTTTTGGAGATTTAATATCATGGATGGCTAGGAACATGTATCAACAATACGGAATCTAAGTTTTCCTAACGGATCGTATATTGGTTCCTTTAAGGGTTAATTCTTGAACTGAATGATTTTGAGCTCAAATCTATAATTAGATTATAGATTAATTATTCACTAGTGAATTAATGGTACTTAAGGAATAAGAAGTATATTAGAAGGGTAAAATGGTAATTCTTCCATTCTAATTTATGAACTAATTAATTAGAGGGTTGAACTATTGTAAGATGGTTATATCAATGGGCAACTTAAAATAAGATTTCTGTAAAAGTATATCTATAACATAAAGAGTTCAATTCTGAATTTATAGTGGAGAAATATCATAATTAATAAATTAACTATTATGATTAAAGAGTTTAATTATTTAGTTTTAATTTATTGGAGCTTAATGTTATAGGTCCATGGTCCCCGAAATGGCTCAAACAAACACTGACAAAGATAAATACAAAAATGGTCAAAAGGACTTATTTGATAAGTAAAATATTTTTCTATGCACTAAACATAATTATTGTATAATTATGTGTAATTAATTAATTGAGAATTAATTAATTATTTGATTTAACAAAAATATAATTAATTTTGAATTAATTTATTTTTGGAATTTTCAATATTTAAATAATGATGAAAATTAGGAAAATCACATGCCCTCCCTGGCATGGGTTGGACGTGTAGCACAGTGCACAGACAATTTTAGTTATTTAAATATTAAATATATAATGAAATATTTTAATATGATTGAAATATTATTATTTAAACAAAAATATGATAACTGATTAGTTATTTATAAATTTTTTAAAATAACTAATTTATCTATTTTAATATATATTGGATATATTAAATAAAGGAGATCAGTTTTTTAGAGCGATACTTTTCAGATATATAAAATATATTGTGAAATCTCCCTGAGAGAAATAGAACAATGCTACAAGCATAGGTCACTGTTCTTTACAAATTTAGGTCCAAACTTTATCAGATCTCATGTGTTGAGAACATCTGATAAATAGATTTTGCCTATTGTTTTGTATAATGAGTCCACACTCGTTCTTTGTGTGTTGAGAACATTTTGGAAGATCTTGGTGTGAGATCTCAAGGATTTTTCCGTACAAAAAGATAGCAACAAGGAAGGACTTGAGGTAATTGTTCTATTCATCTCTTTGATTCAATATATATGTATATGAAGAAGTAGATCTAGAAATCTTGTGGGGTTAAATTAACAATTTTTATTGTTGTTCCGCTGCATATAACCTCTGATTTGATCTATAAATACCAAAAATAGCCTCTGCAACTGCCTTCCCTTTCATATTAGACAGATCCATTTCTTCCATAGACGGTATAAATTCCTCCATTAGCTCTCCATTCCAATGATACAAGAACTCGAGCCTGTCACTATTCCTTCGATGCATTTCTAAATGCTCTTGTGGATAGATTAAATATATGTCACCCAAATCCTTCAGATACGGATCCAGGTTGTATTTTTGCAACTCAATGTTACATGAACGATAATATTTTGCAAGCATATCCTATTTCTGGGCCCAGGTTTTCTTATCATCTGAAATAGTTTTATTTATATATTTCGTCAGTTCGATCTTGCCAATAAAAATATGAATTTTTTTTCAAAAATCTCACGGTCTCGAATGCGCTCACACGTCTTCTCATCATGAATATGTTCCATATCTTGTATACACATTTCCAAAATTATTAACCTCTGCAAGTATTGGCAATCTCAAAATCAAAGTTTGTAGGTTTTTGGAACTAGCATTCCCTAACAAACTGTGTTGGTATTAAAATCATAATCAGGGATGCAGTAGAAGGGGTGGTGGTTTTAAAAATCATTAATACCGAGTCAGGATCAATACGTATATTTATACATTAAATCTACACACAAATAAGAAAGAATTATACCTCTTGTAACTTATCAAGAGTCCTTGAGTCTTTCTGTATAATCAAACAATATTTCTATCCAAGTGAAGACTCACACTAAAGTCATCCAAGTCGTTCCTCAAATACACAAGGATGTGTGTGGGCACGTAAGATTCATTAGTTTGATTATTCAGGCTCTCTAGATGTTCTCAACACATGAGATTTAGAGAGTTTGGAGAAGAGAATGCTTTAGAGAGTTCTAGGGAATTTTTCAGGCATAGAAAAATATATCGACTATTTCTCCAACTTAATCGTTTGATTTAAAAGATCGTATCTTTTTAAATTTATAAAGATAATAAAATAATTTTATTTTTATTTTAATTATTTAATCAAATTATAACAATAATTAAATAAAAATAATAATATTTAAAATTCAAATCCCAGGGACATTTGGCACATGAGTGTGGCTCCACTCACTATGCAAGGATAGTGAGTGGCGTGTACACACACTCTTGTGTCCCTAATTTTGTTCATTTGTTTGTTTAATTAAAATCAAGATAATATATTTATTCACAATTAATATATTTTAAAATAAATATCAGTTCATTCAAAATCAACATTATCTTAATTTATCAATTTTGAAAAATTATCTTATACTAAGATAATTTTTAACTCTTTATAATATTAATCCAAACCCTGATTAATATTAATTTCAATTAATGTAAAGTTTTTCAAATAAAATTAATAAGTCAAATAATTAATTAATTAATTACACATAATTATCACTTAGCCTTGGAAAATTAATTCCTTTGCAATTTAATCATTTTCTCCTTTAATCTTGCATGTGACATCTTTACCCTTTACAGTGTAGAACAGAGGCGACTAGGGGACCATGGACCTATAATACTAAGCTCCAATAAATCAGACCATTAATTAAACTCTTTAATTAAATAATCTTATTTATTAATTCCATTATTGCACTCTTAGTAATTAGACTATGAAATTGCACTCTTAGTAATTATAGAATTATATTCAAAGAGTATTCTCTTGTAATCCATTGATATAATCAATATAAGTAGTTTTGTCCTCTATTTATTGGTTTGTTAATTAGAGTTGGTCAATGTTTACCGTTTTACCCTTCTAATTACCTATTGTTCCTTAAGTACCATTAATTAACCAGTGAATAATTAATCTATAATATGATCGTATTATAGAATTAAACTTAATAATTATTCAGTCCCAGAATTAATCCTTAAGGGAACCAATATTCGATCCGTTAGGAAAGCATGGATTCCATTATTGTAATCATGTTCCCAGCCATTCAAGATATTGTATCTCCAAAACAAAAGTCTCTAGCATCTTATATTAAAAGACCTTAATGAATGAATCAAAAAGATCTAATAAACATGAACAAGAGTTCATGACTACTCATGATTTAGAATGATCTACAAATGATCATCTTTTAATATATATATCAAATCTTTATGGAAAATGGTAAGTTTATAAAGAAATTAATTCACATCAGTCCTGTCATATATAATAATAATATAAAGTACATTTACCAAAATGTTTGACAACATCAGTAATTCGAATCTAGATTACTTGCATGGAACTATATGCTTAGTAAACTGTACTAGTGACCATTGATTAAAGATTCCTTACTTTAATATGTTGTTGACTATTTTATTCATTATATATGATCTTAATTCTCTCGTACACGTATAAGATCATATTTTCATAAATGAATTTGTAATTTTCTTATATTTATACATGTTGACGCAGTTTTTCAGCAACAGGGGATTTAGAAATCCAACAATAGAGAGACTTGACTTTTAACAAACCGAATAGAAAGAAATGACAAAAAACAAGAACACAAAATACTCATGCGATTTTACATGGTTAAAATCCACCTAGTCCATGAGCACTCTCATTGATCTGTTTTGGATTCTTGATGAATTGTTTATGACAATTTCAGGAGAGTTTTTGGCCTACAGAAAGTCGATCCCTTTTTCTATCCATTCCCTTTTTATTTATAGGAGATCATCATGGAAATTTTTGGGTAATTGTACATTAATATGGTAACTTACAAATTTGGGTAACTTCCCATTTACATAAATACATATGTGCCTATTAATTATATACCTGTTATACCGGGTAATAAATGCATAATAAAATCTAGGCATTTATTAGGCGTATAAAGAAACTTCGAGTCTTTTGGGATCCTTCAATGCACGTCATAGTTAGGCTTCCGCGAGCTGAACACACTCATCGAGCTAGGTGTTATAGGATCAATACGAACCAACTTGGGTCATGTTTCGAGTTTCACGATGGCGATCTGAGCGATGTGTACCTTGAACTAAGTTGGTTGCGTAAGAGGCAATCTGTTGAATCTATGGTTGTCGTAGACTGTCAAGTAAGCTCGAGTTGATCACTCAAGAATTAACAATATACTCTTTATATGTACATTTTCTTCATATGCTTGTTTGCCAGTTGTACCTCGTGCTGAGTAATTCAGTTTGTTTTTTTAGGGTGCAGCATTTTCCCCTCAAGTCCCTGCTCGTGCATGATGTCATGTCTGACACGCACAGTAGGGGCTTTTTTGCTTCCGTTATGGGAAATCGTGCCCCCGTACCCACTTGAGTATGGGACACATGTTTGCTCTTCACTGGCACCTATTTGGGTTTTGAGTATTGTGACAGTTGTCTTGTCACCCTTTTACTGTCGTTCAGGATATTTAACTCGGGCCCTTGGATCTTGAACTGATCTAATCGTGTGGCGTAGATTTGTTCCTGAAGTTTATGTATAAATAGGAGAACCAAACCTGAGCCTCACCACATTTGCATTCAACATTTTCCTCTTCCATTTCTTCTTCTCTAAAACACTCAAAACTCTCTGCATTCCCTTGTTTCCCAGAAACTCTCATGCTCTCACTCTCGAATTCTGCTAGCATTTCCTATTCTTCCCCCACTTTCTCACTTTGTCGACAAAGAAACCAATTTGTAAGTATTTTTATATCTGGTTTAAATTTCATTTTTTTTCATTTTTCCAATAAGTTTTATGAAATTTTCAAGTATTTTTGACTTTTTTTGGTTTGGTACGAGATTAGTTTAGGTTTTATATATGGCTAAAACTGACAACATTAGGAATGGCTAGGAATAATGCACAAAAAAATTGGTCAGTTTCTGGGCTTTCTGGGTTTGAGAGATGAATGTTTGAATATCTGGGTTTGAAGATTGGAGAGTTTTTAGGTTCAATTCTGAGTAGCTTAATGGTCATGATATTTAGAGTGGTTTTTCACTAAACCGATATCCAAAGAGGTACTAGGTCTGACACACGAATCCCGAAGTATCAAGGTTTCTCGAGGTTATGGCGCATGACACTGATCACGCGTGAACCCAAGCAATAAAATCAGACAAGGATTTAGGTCATAGGTAACTTAGGTCGAGTAGACTGAATCTAAAACTCTAGGTTGCCCTTACTTCTACTATCGAAGATAGGTTATATCCTAGGTCACCTCTAATAGGCCGCTCTGTCACTAGGAAAACTAAATTATGACCAGTCAGAAGAAGAAGAAGTCAGCAGCGAGCTTCTCCTCCTAGAACAAAAATAAAGACAAGCAGGTCACCTCTGAGACCCCCATTCCCCATTTTGACCTAGTGCTGGAAAGGCAGGTCGAGATTGGACCTGACGCCTTCTTCGAGACCGAGCACATTGAGTCTCAAATAAAGACTCAGAACAAGGTGAACAAAATCTTACTGAGTCACAGGATGGAGATGGGTTCCAGAATACTTGTTGCCCGCCCTCCATTGGATGGCGAACGGAGTTGCATCTCGCTCCAAGACGACTTCGAAGCGTGGAGTGATGAGCACCTAGCAGGAGCCTTCCTTCCCCTAGACCTATACTTCATAGACTTTTTATACTACATCAAACTGGCATTGTTCCAGCTCCCCCCGAACTTGTATCGACTCCTAGCGGCGTTGAAATACTTATTTTTGTAGCACAAGTAGAAGGTCCCCACTCTTGCTGATATTATGTATTTTTTCTACCTCAAGGCCCATCCAGAGACAAAGGATCGAGGTGATAGTTTCTAATACCTCACTAGATTTCCCAACACAACCTCCATTATCGACCTCCCTAGCCACCCAAGTGACTTTAAAGACGTATTCTTTATGTCCAACGGGTTCAAGAACAACATATACAGATACTTCCTCCATACTCGTATGTTTCCCAACCCTGTGAATTCTTTATCTGAATCCTTTATTTTTGCTAAGTTAACCACTGATTATGATTGAGTTATTGTCTCGTGCAACTATTTACAAGAGGATGGAATGATTTGTGACCTTGGGAGGTCAATACGAAATCTTAGCCAACCCCACTTCCCAAGAGAAGGATTGTAGGGTGGTTATAAATGATGCCACGATGGTGAAATGTGGCCTACTGAAGGAAGGCCAGACCTTGAAGCTAAGATCTCGAACTTTGGTTATTGAGGAGCTTGAGGAAGAAGAACAAGAGAAGGTCGCGCCCTTGGTGCGCAAGAGGCCTGCTGAGGTGGCCCTGAGAATCGAGGGAAGACCAAAGCGAGCAGAGTCGGGGGTAGTAGTCGGCACCTCAGACCAAGGTAATAATGATAAGGACATAAACCGAGCAACTGTCGAATTTATTTTGGCTCAGCATGACCCAAGACGGGTTGTGAGTCGTAATTATGAAGACTCGTGCCTAGATATAACGCTTTAACAATGCATGGATCATCTAGTAGTCTGCCATGACCTGGCTCTCCTTAAATACACTGTAATAGTATACAACACCTTTAAGTTTATGTCAACAATTTTTAATCAGTATGGGACCAACCTTCTGACTTGGGAGTCCATTCGCCAGGGTATTCATGCCTTTGTCATCTCCCAGCCCAAGTATGAACCTATTCCGGTTGAGGTGCCCGGACCTAGTGAGCCTTGTGAGATAATCCTTTTAGATTCATCCCCATCTCCAGCCATTTGTGAATTAGAGGTCGAGTCCAGCCTGGATCAGAATCCGAAGCTAGTTATAATTGTCTCCCCCTTTAGCTCGGAGGGTGGGATTTTCTCCTTTTTGCTTTTTATTATCCTGACTCATTCCTTGGATCTAACTCTTTTGCTCATTGTCTTGTAGACGAAAACATGAACCCTTCAAGCCTACTAGGGTTAAAGCTGGACCTGTCATAAAAAAACAAAGAGTATCAAAGAAAACTACCCCCGGGGTCGAAGCTACCACTAGATCCCCTGCAAAAGATAAAGGAGCCAACTCCACCCAGAAACAGCAGCAGCCAAATCAGTAGCAAGCTCGGGCAATAAAAATTACCACTCAAGAAGCCCTTCCGCCTCTTTCTCACGAACCTACACCGATTCCTCAAGTTATACTAGGCGAGGTCCCACATGCGAAGATTTTAGTTATGCCGCTTGAGGTCGGTAGGATCATGGAGTCACTTCGTGGGCCCTTCCATGAGATGGAAAATCACCTTATGGCCCACGCCAATCAGGTGAACATCAAGGACCTGAGAGCCATAGTGAGCATCCCTCGGAGAATGTCCTAGACTCGGCCTTCGGAATGAGTCTTACTGTAAGTTATCCTTTTTACTTATACATATTTTTTAGTTTCCCTCCTTTTTGTGAGCTAACCCAGCTATTTTTTTTTTCTTTTGCAGTCTTGTTTAGCCCAAATCTGCAGCATCACTCGGATCTGAGCTGAAAGGGACAATGAGAAAATCTCCAAGGCATAGGTCATGGAGGTGAGCCAACGTCGAGACCAGCTGTAGGTCAAGGTTGACAACCTAAAAAAGAAGCTTAAGGAAGTCAACGTGCTTAAAAAGAGACTATTCCAGGTCAAGGAGAAAGCCAAATAGGATGCTGAGAAGGCCAAGCAGGAGGTTGTCGAGGCCATGGGTTTTCTGGAAAAAATGTTTTATCGGTGTTGGGCGTAGAACCAGGAATGAGATTTCATATTTCTGGATGCAAAACTCTAGGGTTGCCGATGGGGGTGTGATGAGGTGACATCACATGAGAGTGATGTCTAGGGCATCCTCTCCTTTTTTCTTATTTTTATGTTTAATTTGGGGTTCTCTGAGCCCTTTGTAATCAGGCTTTAAAAGTCGAGACAATCGCCTTCGGGCTTAGTTCCAAGTTATTTTTCCTTGAGTTATAAACATACTTATGTTGGTACATGTTTTATTAATTTCTGATCTATTTTTTGTTCCCCTTAATCTATTATTTAGCCATGTTTATGGACTTTAAAAAGTCCTTGTACATTTTCATAGTTGTAGGGGTTAACTTTAGATTGGGATAAATGCCTGATGGCTCGACCAATTAGTTCTGGTTGATGACCTGGTTATATCTAGGAGTTTGGTCACCTAATAGTGTTATACCTATTAATAATCAAGCATCGAGCATGATTATATCCAGGATTCTATTACCTAGCTGAATTCTAGGTTTTGTTTTACTTTTAATTTTCTTAACTTAGTTCGTATTCAGAATTTCTTTGAAACTTGAGCTTCAAAAATTTGTAGAGTAATAAAATTTTCAAATTCTAAGTTACACAAATTTTATTTAAATTTGCTGAATACCTCAAAGACTCTTCGAGGGTTATATGCCCCCAAGCGATCAGAATTTATGAATATTCTAGATCGCTTTTACAAAATAAGCTCGTGATAAATTACAAGAATAAGATATGAAATATTGTTGCCACGTTTAAAATATGTAGCAACCATGTATTATCCAAATTCAATTAAAATAAAACAAATTTTATAAACAAGCCTTTCAAGGAAGAAAAAATTCTAAAAATATTAAAATATAACAAAGTCATCCTATTATTGATAGTTTTTTTTAGATTTAGAGCATTCCAGGCCTGTGGGACCCATTCTCCACTTCATCGAGCTAGTTTGAAGGTTTCTTCACAATGGATTTCCACGATCTGGTAGGTCCTTCGTAGTTCGGTCCCAATACACCATCTTTAGGATATTTGTTAGCCAAAAACACCCTTTGGAGCACTAAATCACCCAGTCCGAGTCTACGTCCTTTGAATTTTGAATTAAAGTAGCGAGTAACTCTCTACTGGTAATGGGCAAGCTGCAACTGAGACTCCTCCCATCGCTCTTCGATTAAGTCTACGGATGCATTAAGCAGGTCATGATTTCAATCCTGGTAGAAATTTTTATGCCTATGTGACGTCACTAAGGTCTCGACTGGGAGCATAGCCTCACTTCCAAAAGTTAAAGAGAAGGGAGTGTGCCTAGTGGAGGTGCGATGTGAGGTCCAGTAGGCCCAAAGTACTTTCAGAAGTTGCTTGGGCCATAGCCCTTTAGCCTCTTCTAGTCGTTTTTAAGCTCTCTTTCAGGGCTTTGTTCACTGCCTCGACATGTCCATTAGCTTGAGGGTATGCCACTGAAGAGAAAATCTTATTTATATCGTACTTCTCGCAAAAATTTATGAAAAGGTTACCATTGAAATGAGTTTTGTTGTCAGGCACGATCCTTTTTGGGAGTCCAAAATGGCATATTATGTCCAAAACGACAAAATCTAGGACTCTCTTCGAGGTTATAGTCGCCAAGGGCTCATCCTCAACCCAGTTAGCAAAATAGTGAATGGGAACAACCACATAGCGAACTTCTCCCTGTCTAGCAGGCAATGAGCCAATTAAGTCGATCCCCCATACAACAAATGGCCAAGGTGATGAAATTATGGTTAGTTACATGGGTGTTGCTCGAGCAATAGTGGCAAAACGCTGGCACTTATTGCACTTTAGGATACACGAGGTCGAGTCCTTCTTGAGCGTAGGCCAGAAATAGCCTTGCCTTAATACCTGTAGAGCCAAGTTTTACCCCCCAACGTGGTCTCCATAGAGCCCTTCGTGTATTTCTCGAAGGATGGTATGTGCTTCCTCGGGCAGAACACACTATAGGAGGGGTAATGAATGGCCTCGTCTGTAGAGAATTCCCTCAGCCATAATATACAGTGGGACCTGGTACAATAATTTTTTTTTTGCATTCTTTTGATCTTCTGGAAGTTTATCGATCGTAAGATACTCGACAATAGGAGTCATTCAAGTCGGTTCGTGAAAATCACTCTAACCTCCACTAACCCTTCCTTGATACTTAGTTATTCCAAGAATTCTACAAGGACCACATTTAATGTGTCCGCTTCTTTGGCAGTGGCGAGTCAAGCTAGGGCGTCAGCATTTGTGTTCTGTTCGTGGGGGACCTGCTTGATGGAATGGAACTCAAATTTAGACAGTTCATCTTTAACCTTAGCTAGATAAACCACCATTTTGATTCATTGAGTTCCCCTAATATATGATTAACAACGAGCTGAGAATTGTTGTAGCACTGAATTGCCTTTGCTTTCAGCTCTTTGGCTATTCAGACTCTTGCCAACAATGCATCGTACTCCGATTCATTGTTGGATGCGTCAAAATTGAACCTCGGAGTTGTATGGAATCGATGCCCTTTAGGTGAGATTAGAATTATCCTAGCTCTATATCCATTCTCATTGAAGGATCCATGAACGAAGACTTTCTACAATTCCTGCACTGGTTCCCTCATTGGCTCGTCTTGGTAACCCGTGCATTTTGCAACAAAATCAGCAAGTGCTTGGCCCTTGATCACTGTCCTCAGCTTCTACAATATCTCAAACTGACTGAGTTTGATGGCCCACTTCAACAGACGTCCCGATGTCTCAGACATTTGCAAGACCTGCCTTAAAGGTTGATCGGTTAAGACGTGGATATTGTATGACTGGAAATATGGCCTGAGCTTTCTCGAAGCCAGGATCAAACAAAACCTGAGCTTTTCTATTAGAGGGTATTTGGATTCAGCTCCAAGAAGTCTCTTGCTCACGTAATATACCAATTTATGTGCTCAATTTTCTTTCTTAACTAATACGGCACTGATCACGTTTTCTATTACTGCCAGTTATAAGAAGTGCCTGCTCTCATTCTTCGGACCACTTGAACCATTTATTTCACCTAAGTAAATTGTAGAATGGGAGACACTTTTCCATGGGTTTTGAAACGAAACGGCTTAGGGCCGCAACCTTTCCGGTTAGAATATGTACTTCTTTTTGTGACCTAGGTGAATGTATTTCCAACAATGACCGGATCTTTTCTGGGTTTGCCTCAATCCCCCTTGCATTGACTATGAAGCCTAAAAACCTCCCGGATGAAACCCCAAAGGTGCATTTATGGGGGTTCAACTTTATGTTGTATTTTCTCAGTTGGCCAAAACATTCTTCCAGGTCAGATACAATGTCATTGCCAGTCTTTGACTTAAGGAGCATATAATCAGCATACACCTCCATGTTTTTCTCAATCTGGTTAACGAACATCTTGTTGACCAACCTTTGGTAAGTTACACCAGCATTCTTTAGCCTAAATGGCATAACTTTGCAACAATATACATTATGCTTGGTCATGAAGCTGGTGTGCTCTTAGTCCGCAAGGTTCATCGCGATCTAGTTATATCCAGAATACACATCCATGAAGCTTGTGACCGGCCATTGCATATACTAGTTAATCTATTCTAAGTAGTAGGAAACAATCTTTAGGACAGGCTATATTGAGGTCGAATAAATTGATACAGGTTCTCCACTTTCTGTTTGGTTTTGGGACCAAAACAGGGTTAGCGATCTAGGTGGGGTATTTTTCTTTCCTTATGAACCACATTTGAGTAGGCGAGCTACTTCTTCTTCTAGAGCTTCTCCTTGTTCTTTTCTCAAAAGCATTTCGTGGGAACATTTCTGTCTAGGTTTAAGGTGTGCATCATTACGCTTGGATTGATTCCCACCATATCTTCGTGTGACCAGGCAAAGACGTCCATGTTCCTTCTTAAACACTCGACCAATTATTTCTTTCTTTTAGTTCCAATATTTCTTCCAATCTTTACTATCCTGGAAGGTGTCTCTGGGTCGATAATGATTTCCTCGAGCTCTTCTAACGCTTGGAGCTCAAATCTATCTTTGCCTAATCTTGGATTGATGTCCTCGGGTTGGTCGACCTCATTTCCTTCTTCTTGTAGTTCTACCACCTCTCCAAAAATTACCATTGCCCGAGGTTCCTCATTCTCCTCGGTTATTACCATTGCTTACTGCTCAGGTTGTGATTTTCCCTTCATGGCAATGCTATATCATTCTCTGGCAGTAAGCTAATCTCCTCTCACGGCACATATACCTGAAGAAGATGGAAATTTTATTGCTAAATGACAAATTGAAGTTATGGTTTCGAATTTCATTAGCGCGGGTCTTCCCAATATTGCATTGTAAGCAGTCGGGCAATCGATTACTACAAATTTGAGCATTTTGGCTACATCTCGTGCTTCGTTCCCTTGTGTCACCACGAGCTCAATCGTGCCTAAGGCTGTCATTCCTTCTCCCAAAAATCTATAGATGGTCATTGAGGTTGCCTTAAGATTGGCTACATATAGTACCATCTTTTCAAGGGTGGAATTGAATAACACATTTACAGAGCTACCATTATCGATCATTATCCTCCGTACTCTTCGATTGGCAAGTTGAATGGTTATCACCAGTGGTTCATTATGTGAGAATTGGATGTGGCTAGTGTCCTCTTCCGTAAAAATGATTGGTTGTTTATCCAATCGTTGTTGTTTCGATAACCTCTGTTCCGGTACAAATTTGGTGCCATCATGTGTCTTAAGCTCCTGGATATACCTTTTCTGGGCACTGTTGCTCATTCCTGCCAAATGATGCCCTCCAACAATAATGGCTATTTCTCCTTCTTCAACAAGAGGATGGATGATTTGATTTCCTTTTAGCTGGTTGAGAGTTGGCCTAGTTTTCTTGAGCTAGTTGAGGGTTCTGCCCAGCTAGTTGATTAGGAGCTACCCTGTTTCGAGCGTATTGTGCTGACAGTCCAGCCTAGATAAGAGACTTGATCTCATCTTTCAGTTGACGACAATCGTCAGTGTTGTGGCCAATGTCATTATGATACTGGCAGAACTTAGCCGGATCTCTCTTCTCCCTTTGATGCTTCATGGGCTCAGGGTTCTTCCATCTAAGGCGATAGAATTTTCCAAGAAGATACATTCTCACGTATCTGTCAGGTCGGTATAAGCAGTATAGATGGAGTTATACTTCTCCCCGAGCTTATTCTTTTTAGAGTCACTCTGGTCGCCCTCACCACTCCCTTTCCGTTTATTACCCCCAACTGGTTACTCTGAGTAGCAAGTTGAGCCATAGCTGCAGCATACGTTACCACTCTAGGGGGTCTGGTTGGTTCCTGCGACAACAGATTCAGCCTTTTCTAAGTTTATCTATTCTTGGGCCCGAGCCAAGAATTCATTTACACTCTTTGCTCTTTTTCTCTAGAGTTCCTTCCACAAATCTCCTCCTACCGTAATTCCCATCCTCATAGCCATGAGTTTAGAGCTATCATCATCGTTTCTAGCTCGGGCAACTGCATTTTTGAATCGGTTGAGATAGGCCTTTAGGGATTCACTGGGCTGCTGCTTGATGTTAGCCAATGAATAGACCTCTACTCAGACCTTTTTCACAGCCCAGAATTGTCTCTTGAACTCGGAGGATAGTTTTTTCCAAGAGGTGATTGAATATTTATTATATTTATTGAACCACAGTTTGGTCGATCTAGTCAATGTTGTAGGGAACATAATACACCTTAGGTAGACATTTACATTGTGGGTCATCATCAACGTGTTGAAGGTCCCTAGGTGATTGGACAGATTAATGGTTCCATTATATGTGGGCACAATCAGCTTCCTGAGGCCAGTAGGACACGAGGTTGCCGCAATATGAGGAGTAAAAGGCTTGAGCTCCTCATCAGAATCACAGTCATCAATGTTCTTTACAGACATGAGTCTTTTCTTCTGCTCCTCCATTAAGGCTAGCCACTCGAGGGTTGGATCCTTGGCCTTTAGGTTATTTGGGAGTTGGTTACCAGCTCCCATCCTATTGTATGTGTTAAGCGAGTTATTATCTATCAAAGCTTAAGCCTGGTTAGACGGGACATTCCCATTGTCGCGCACAATTGACAGATCTCCCCTGATCTGAGTATAACGCAAATCATCGTAGCGAGCTGGATGTCCTCTTTGTGTGTTCAGTTGATCACGCAGGTGAAATTGTGGGTTGTAGCAAAGACTTTGTGCGGAGCTTAACTGATTCCTTAAATCGCTCCCGTGCCTGTAGGAATTCAGATTATGAGCATTCTCGAACCTGCCTCCACACTGGCTCTCTGTCCAATAGCTCCCATCTACGAAGCTTACAGCTTGTGGTTGGGAATGAGGAGATGGATTATTGACATGAGATCATAGGGACATAAGTGTCTTCTGAGGGGGGAAGGATTTTTCTTGTTGCTCCCACAAGCTGGAGCATTCCTTTGTGAGCGAGGTGGCATCGGGTGTCGAATTGGCGAAGGAGGATGCCTTATTGGTGAGGCTATCCTTGTTCCATCGGGGAACACTATATTAACTCGCCCTTGATATACTCCAATTTCCCAAGTAAGAGGCAATACATACTCATTTCTTCGTACCTGAGCTGCTAGTCAGAACACAAGTGGATTTACTGGGACGTCTCCTCTCCTTGAGACAGTTCCAGGTCACCCTGTCTGGCCAAACTAATTTTTGGGAGTGTGGGTTGAATTATTATTCCTGTGAGGATTGGCAGGTTGAGTATTTTGTAGATTCCATTCAGAAGGTACGGAAATCGGGGTTGCAGTTCGAACAGAACGACTGATATTAGGCTGATTATTCCTGTGGGACCCACTTTGCCTCCTTCCGACGTTACCATCGATTGTAGGAGGGGGTAATCAAGCTAAAATATTCTCATTTTGCCTATTGTCTTGAGAGAGATGGCTTCTTAGTTGAGCATTCTCCATTTCAATGGCAGTCAGGTATCCAGGATTGGGATTCGGTGGGCGTGAGGCCAAACTTCCAGCATCGTCCTAGTCCTACATAATATCCCTTAAATGTTGGGATTATACAACAATAAATATGTTCATACATAACGGGTTATCCCAGATGACTCATCCGGTCTTCGAGATCAGCGATCGACCTTGTGGCTGTTGAGACTCATGGTATTGCTATGAACTTACCATCCTACTTCAGGACATGCTCGGAGCAGATATACATTGTTGAAGCTATCACACTCGAGCTTGCACTCCCCAAGCTCTAACTGTTTAATCTGAAGACGATCGATAACCGATGTATCCTAACGTCGTGTTATTTCAAACTCATAAAACGTCCCAAGGTTACACATCTTCGAGGTCGTCATTTTACTTCGGAGTTCTTACAGCTGGACCATACAATGCATTCATACATTTCGAGCTCACACCTGATGAGTCCAGTTTTCGAGGTCATAACCTCTGGTCTCGAAATCTGGGTGTAACAGTTTGCCCCCTCAAAAGTATCAGTTTGAATCCTATGAGAAGGAAATTTTTGAACTACTCCTATTGGAAACTATACCATCAAATACACTCAAGTGTGGACACACATCAAATGGGTATTGATCACTCAAAGTACTTGAGTACCTTGGAAACCTTCCCACGTCTATCCGCCTGCAATTCTTTATGGTACTATCAACTCATAGGTCCCTGGCCGTTAGATTTGATACGGAATCTGGCCAATGGCCCAAATTAATCTGGCCCTTTACACTCCCATGGGTTTATAAATAAGACTCTATTCATCGTCCCCACACTTTATCTTCACATTCAATCCTTTGCAGAGAGAAAAGAAGAAAAAACCAGAGATTATTGCCCAGTTCTTGCATGTTCTCCAAGCCACAAAAACAGAGCAACATTCACCTCTACGATTCTGTGAGATCGTTTTTGCAACCACTCATTCGATCATCAATCTCTCTGTTTCCGCCGATCGCATTGTGTAAGTTTTCTATTCATAACTTCGTATGCCTGTATATTTTTCATGCATGTTTATATTGTTGCACTGTTAATTCCCTTACCAGTTTTGCACGTTAGAATGTTTCAATACATACTAGTCTTAAGTTCTGATATCATGGGTTCTAAACCCAGTTCATACGTTGAAGACCCAGACATGGTTCTTTTACTTAATTTTTTTAATTTTGAATGGCTTATCTTGTACACCAATATATCGGGTATAAAATTAGGGTTATGCAAAATGCACGTTTCCCAAAAATCCCACTCTTTGGGTAACTGCCAACTTTTTCCCTGAATTGGGATCTTTGAAAATAAATCCACCTTCCTTTCTTTCAGTGTAATACACGCTCTGAGACTGGCCTCGTCCTTTGGATCGAGTTTTCCATGTAGCCTCGATCATTTGAGCTTATGTCATCCCATTTTTTCATTATTTCTTGTTCGCTTGGCCCTCACCCTTTTTCTTTCTTGTTAGATGCCGCAGAACTCGGGAAAGTGGTGGGGGTCAAAGCTCGCGATTCCTTATTCTCCAGTAACTCCGAGCTCAGAATCCCTTTTTACTCGGAACCAGTGCTTGATTCGAGAGCACGAACTGAGGTGTGAGCAAGAAGACATCTAAGATCATTTTCGACGTCAGATAGACGAGGTCGAAGAAGGAAAAAGGAAAAGACTAAGGGTCGCCATCCACCCAGATCCAGATTTTGAGCCTAGACCGATTCCCCTCAACCCTGCGCTCAAAGTGACAGTTGCCTTTAGGCCAGGTGATCTCTGATTCTTACTGATGGGGGAACCTTCTTCCTCACAGCCAACCTCCGTCCCCACCTTGAGGAGGGAATTTTTTGAGACCAAGCATTACTGGAGCTCGATCTCTTCACTAGGGCAGATCTCCGACATTCTGGCCCTCCACAATATCGGACTGTCGGGCTCGCTGAGGTGTAGAGCTTTGGCCTCCCACGAGCGAAGTTGCCATGCGCCGGGAGATGAAAACCCTGACATCAAGCTAAGATATGCAGCTTGGAGCCAGGAACATATGAAGGTAGGGGTTGTACTGCCCTTGAAGTCCTTTTTCAAGGATTTCTTGGATTTCCTCGGGCTAGCTCCTTTCCAGCTCAACACCAATTTTTATAGGGTTTTTTCTGCCCTTAGGTCGCTATATCACGAGCTAGGGTGGAAAGGATCTTCTCCAAAGGAGATCTTGTATCTCTTTTGCTTAAAAAGCAATCCCTCCCAAGCTCGGGGAGGGGTCGACTTCTATTACCTCTCGAGCTATCCGAAGGAGAAGAAGATCTTCGAAGATCTTCCCAACCATCCTCCAGATTTCAAGAAGGCTTTCTTCTGGTCAGATGGCCTAGCTCCCTCCAGATACTATTCATACAGATGAATTCGTAAGCCCCCAACTAATTTCTTCTTTTTATGCTCGAATTTTATTTGAGCTCGCACTTAGTCACAATATGTTCAATTTTTCAGCTAACTACTATCATCCCACTCCCACCAAGGAGATGAAAGGGCACAAGGAGGCTCTCCTCCAACTCCCCTACGGCAAGAGGTCCCTCTCCTATCTCCTGCATGAAGACAACCTCCGAGCCTGTGGCCTCCTGGAGAAGGATCAGTCCACATTCGACTAGTCCAACAAAAAATATGCCCAGTGGGAGCTTGTGCCTCTCCCAACCGGTAGTCTCCCTCCGAGGAAAAATGCTAAGCCTCCATCTCCATTTTGACGCCGCAGAAGCCCAAAATTGAGGAACGAGGCCAATGACGAAGCCTCGAGTTCAAGCTCGAGTGACAGAGGTACAGTCATCCTTAGCTCGGATTTGTGGTCTCCTTCATTACTTAAGCATAAACCCGATAGATTAGTATTGTGCAAGGACGATATGACCATTTTTATGTTTGGTCCTGGGTAGATGAGAGAGTACATAGGTTTGATAGCTGGCTCGGGAAGTATGACACCATGTATAGTCTGAATGAGGTGTGGAATGGAATAGTCGTTCAATACGGGACAAACGACTATAGAGACCTTTCGAGGTTGACTTCCACTTATAGGGAAGGTACTCCTCCCGTCTCCTCTGAAGATGGGGGAATTACGTGGTCGCTAAGCACGAGCTCGTGGGAGAGTTCCAGATAGGTTTCTTTCTACTTGTCTTTTTATTCTTTGCCTATCTGCATCATGCTAACTTTTTTGTCTCATAATATCTCATAATGCGAAGTGAATGTGCAGGTGATATGGATTCCAACCTTGACTCTGTGCTCGTTAGTGGCGAGGGAGCCCAAAGGAGTAAGCGCCCGAGGGGGTCGTGGAAATTAGACCGACCTGCCAAGGTCCTTAAGAGGACCGAGAAGACACCTCCCCCACCAGCTCCAGCTGTTCCGAGCCCAGCTGTGGATCCGACTCCTCCGGTCGAGGCATCCTCTACGGTCGTTCCTCCTGTGCCTCTTCCGACCCTGGTCCACTCCGCGCTTGGTCCACCTCCAAAAAAGCCTTTGGCCTCCAAAACGCATCTGCTGTCGATTTCTACTCACGTTGATGAGTATGTAATCGACAATGCAGCTAGATCCTATGGGGCTACACTTGGCTCAGATATTCTGTCTTAAGTGGGCTAGAGTTTTGGTAGCTTTGACGCCCCTCATTGGCAGTTCTTGAACAATGCTCGAGACTGTAACACTCTTTACGAGAAGAGTATCGAGCTCACTGCTGCGGTAACCTTCCTCATCTCGTTGCTAGTTGCATTTATACTTAGTTCATGTTCTAATTAGATTTCTTTGTGTGTCAGACTCTTGCTGTCTCTGCTCAACTTAACTATAAGTTGAACAATGAGGTCCATTCAAGCATGTCTTATGCCCAGGAGTTGAAGGATCTCCAACTCGAGCTTAGTGACGAGCTCAAGGCCACAAAGACAAAGATGGAGGCTGAAGCTGAACAACTAAAAGCCAAGACAGCCGAGCTTGAGAAGTTGAATGCCCGGGTCGTGGACCTTGAGAAGGTGAATGCCTGGGTCGCGGAGCTTGAAAAGATCAATGCCAAGCTTGAGGAGGAGAAGGCTGCCACTTTCGAGATTATGGAGGGCGAAAAGGCTCGTCTCCTTGCAGAGTTTAAGGAGAAGAAGGATCGGGCGGTCGACTTAGCCATGTATTGGATCTAGACCAGTAATGTCGATCTCGATACCAGCTTCTTAGGCTCTTTCGAGGCAAAACTAGTGGCCAAGTGGCAAGCTCGGCCCGATGAGGAGGAGGCAGCTTGGGAGGAGGCAGAGAGAGCTAAGGAGGATGCTGAGAAGGCCAAGGAGGATGCTCCTTCCTCCTAAATCTCTACCTGGGGCTCCGTCCCTTTAAATTTTTTGTAATAATTCTTTTTTATCTTCTGCTTTTTATGCCCCTAGGGCTAAGACAATTCATAGCTCGTGAAAGAGCTATTTTCTTATGATATTTATGATACCATATTTGACTTTACTTTAATATTTTTGCTTTACATTTCTTAGGTCGAAATATTTTACACAATTTATATTAAAGTGTCCTTATGTCTGTTTATTCATACACACATGCAGTGGATTTTTAGGCTCGAGCTTCAATGCATTCATGCATAGTTTGCACGATATATCCGAATCTGATCTCGTTATTTGTCAAGGTCGAAAATTACCTTTACCATGCACTCGAAAGTACTTCTATGGCATGTAACGTAAGTGGTTTAGTTATATCTTTCTTTTTTAGTTACTTTATCTCGTCCTTGGGTAGCTCCCCAAGGTTATGAGGTCAAAACTATCTTTTCGCAAGATATTCTAGCCTCGATTTCGACGTAGATTGAATTCGGTTGTGTTCCAACTTACTGTCGATTAGTTTTAGCTGGTTCGTTCCAAACCTATTCAGGTCGTGTTTGGTTTGTAATCCATACACTTATATTCCCATATTTGGTTACATCCAAACACTTATTTTTCCATACTTTGGTTATATCCAAGCATTTTATTTTTAATAATTTGGTTGTCTCCAAACTATCTTATATCACGTATTTGGTTATATCCAAACACTTTATTTTTAATAATTTGGTTATCTCCAAACTATCTTAGCTCGCGTATTTGGTTATATCCAAACACTTTATTTTTAATAATTTGGTTATCTCCAAACTATCTTAGCTCGCGTATTTGGTTATATCCAAATACTTTATTTTTAATAATTTGCTATTTCATTTTTTCAAGTTGATGGTATATGTACCACTAATGCCCCCTTAATATCCTATGAGTGTGACCATAGGTTATTAAATTAAGAGAGTTTGCAAAAAAAAAAATACAGCATATTGAAACGAAATCGAACTTTAATTATTAATAGGAACATAGTACAGATAAACAAGTATGGTTACAGGTGACATCATTCCTACACTATTGATAGTAAGGTCATAGATGTTCGCCATTCTATGCTCGTGGTACCAAACTCCCATTCAATCTAGCCAACTTGTAGACACCAGGTCGGATGACTGATTCGATCTGATAAGGTCCTTCCCAATTAGGCCCGAGCACGCCAGCAGTTGGATCCCGTGTTGCCAAGAGCACACGCCTCAGCACCAGATCTCCCACACCGAATTTTCTATCTCGAACTCTTTTATTGAAATACCGGGTAGCTCGATGTTGGTATGCAGCATTTTTTAGCTGAGCTTCGTCCCTTCTTTCTTCAATCAGGTCCAGACTTACTTCGAGCTGGGATTGGTTCGAGGCTTGGTCATAAGCGTGGGCACGAATTGTGGGTATTTCGACCTCGATTGGCAGCATAGCCTTGCATCCATATGCCAGAGAAAAGGGGGTATGTCCCGTTGAAGTACGAGTTGTGCTTCGATATGCCCACAAAACTTGGGGCAATTCTTCGGGCCATTTCCCTTTTGCTTCTTCCAACTTTTTCTTCAGAGAACTTTTTAGGGTTTTGTTTACAACTTCGACCTGGCCATTCACTTGGGGATGAGAAACAGAAGAGAAGCTCTTTATTATCCCATTTTTCTCACAAAAGTTGGTAAACAAATCGCTATCGAATTGAGTACCGTTATCGGACATAATCTTCCTTGGCACCCCATATCGGCATATGATATTCTTTACCACAAAGTCCAAGACTTTTTTTGAGGTAATTGTCGCTAGAGGCTCAGCCTCAGTCCATTTTGTAAAGTAATCTACTGTGACTACTGCGTATTTGACTCCGCCTTTGCCAGTTGGCAGCGAGCCTATGAGGTCGATTCCCCAAACTGCAAATGGCCATGGGGAGGTCATCATAGTTAGCTCGGAAGGTGGAGCTCGAGGAATTGGGGAAAATCGTTGACAATTGTCGCATTTCTTGACGTAATCAAACAAATCTGCTTTGATAGTAGGCCAAAAGTATCGTTGGCGTATGATTTTCTTGGATAGGCTATGCCCCCCCCCCCCCCCCCCCAAGTGTGGTCTCCACAGAATCCCTCATGAATTTCTTCCATGATCTTCTTAGCCTTAGGTGGAGTCACACATTGGAGTAATGGCATAGAGTATCCTCTTCTATATAGCCTTCCCTCCACAACGGTGTACCTGGGGATCTGATACATCAATTTTTGAGCCTTGATCCGTTCTTCTGGGAGAATGACGGTCTCAAGGTACCTAATTATCGGGGTCATCCAAGTCGGCTCGGAGTTTATCATGCACACATCTTCCTGTTCAGGCTCGGTTATACTGGGTGTTGATAGACGTTCGATTGGTACAATATTTAGTTCATCGACCTCGGTGGACGTGGCGAGCCTGGCTAAAGCGTCTGCATTCGAATTTTTCTCTCAGGGAACCTGTTCTATCATGTAAAATTTGAATTTCTCGAGGGTTGCCTTCCCTTTTTCTAAATATGCAGCCATTCTTGTCCCGCGAGCCTGGTATTCCCCTAAGATTTGGTTGACCACCAACTGGGAGTCACTGTAGCAATGTACCGCGTTAGCCTTGAGTTCCTTGGCTATTCGAAGTCCTACTAGTAGAGCTTCGTACTCAGCCTCGTTATTTGACGCTCCGAAGTCAAATCTCAAAGCGGAGTGAAATTGACTTCCTGCTGGGGTGATCAGTATTATTCCTACCCCCGACTCATTTTCATTGGAAGACCCATCAACATAAAGTTTCCACAGCTCGCGGGCTAGGGTTATAACTTCATCGTTAGTCACTCCAGTGCATTCCACTATGAAGTCTGCCAGGGCCTGTCCTCTTATGGTTGTCCTCGGATGGTAGGTGATCTCGAATTGTCTGAGTTCAACGGACCATTTTAGTAATCGGCCCGAGGCTTCTGGCTTGGAAAAGACTTGTCTTAGTGGTTGATCGGTCAGCACATGAATGGGGTGCGCCTGGAAATAGGGTCGGAGCTTTCGAGATGAGTGAATTAGGCTGAGAGCCAGCTTCTCCATTAAGGGGTATCTCGATTCTGCCCCCAGTAACCTTTTGCTGACATAGTAAATAGGCTTCTGCACCTTCGGTTATTCTCGAACGAGCACGGCACTAATGGCGTGCTCGGTCGTAGCAAGATATAGGTACAAAACTTCCCCCGTGATGGGTTTCGACAAGATGGGGGGTTGCGCGAGGTGCTTCTTGAGCTCCTGAAAAGCTAACTCGCATTCTTTTGTCCACTCGAATTTTTTGCCTCCCCTCAAGAGGTTGAAAATTGGAAGGTAACGGTCTGTAGATTTCGAGATAAACTTACTTAGTGCCGCCATCCGCCCAGTCAAACTTTGGACATCCTTATGCTTTTGAGGTGAGGGCATATCAGTTAAAGCTTGGATCTTGTCCGGATTATCTTCTATTCCCCGGGCATTTACAATGAAGCCTAGGAATTTTCCTAACAATACTCCAAAAGAGCACTTCTGGGGGTTGAGTTTCATATCATATCTTCGTAACACGGCAAAGCATTCTTCAAGGTCGTCCACGTAGTTACTGTTATGTTTAGATTTAACCAACATATCATCAACATAAAATTCCATGTTATTACCTATCTACTCAGAAAACATCATGTTTACGAGCCGTTGGTAAGTGGCTCCAGCATTCTTCAGTCCAAATGGCATTGTAGCAGTACAATCCTTTGTTTGTCACAAAACTCGTATGCTCTTGGTCTAGGGCATGCATGGCGATCTGGTTATATCCAGAATAAGCATCCATGAATGACATAAGTCCATGCCCAGCTGTGGCATCTACGAGCTAGTCGATTCGAGGTAGGGGAAGCAATCCTTTGGACAGGCCTTATTTAGGTCGGAGTAATCAATATAGGTCTGCCATGTCCCGTTAGGTTTCGGGACTAGTACTGGGTTGGCGACCCAATCGGGGTAGAAGGCATCTCGAATGAATCGGTTTGCCTTCAACCTGTCGACCTCTTCATTTAGTGCCTTCTTCCTGTCGTCATCCAGGAGTCTTCGCTTTTGCTGCTTCGGGGGAAAGCTTTTGTCAATATTTAGAGTGTGGCTTACCACATTCAGATTTATCCCTACCATATTCGAATGTGACCATGCGAAAAACGTCCTGGTTCTTTTTCAAAAAGCAAATTAATTGCTATTTCGTTTCTTCTGGAAGGTTTCTCACTACCTTCACTGTCTTATGGGGGTCTACTTCTTTGAGCCTGACCTCTTCGAGCTCTTCTAATGGCTCAAGGTCAGTTCTTTCCTCTATTCTCGGATCAATTTCTTCGTCTATCTCGAAAATTGTTCCGTCTTTGTTCTGAAGTATGACAAGAGTTTGTGTGCTTGTCCGTTTCTTTCCTATAATGGAAATGCTATAGCATTCCCTTCCTACGAGCTGGTCTCCTTTCAATGTCCCGATGCCACTAGAAGTCGAGAACTTGATGGCAAAATGCCTTACAGAAGAAACTGCCCCCAGCCCTACTAGGGCGAGTCTCCCGAGCAGCACGTTGTAGGCTGATGGTAAATCTACTACAACAAATTCCATCATCTTGGTTGTCGAGACCAGGTAGTCTCCCAAGGTTACAGGGTTGTAGTACATGTCCTCGTCGTCCCTGGGGGCCGGTGGTGCAGGTGGTCCTCGAGAGTCAGAGGATCCACTCCTCTCATCTGGGTCTGAATTGGTCATCGGCTATTTCCCAGGGCGCCAGGGATAGTCAACTTCCTCTAGGATTTCCTCCTCAGGAATATTGGGATCATTCACGGCCATAGTTGATTCAGGGAGGCTTCTTCAACTGAATAGACTCACGTACGTAATGCTTAATGATCTCAATGAAAGCACAAAACTGTTGACGCCGTTTTTCATCAACTTAAATCGTAGAGCAATTAAACAACGTATACTATGAAGCAAATGAATAATGAAGAAAGACAAGAGGGTTTTTACGTGGTTCAGCAGTTAACTCTGCCTAGTCCACGAGTCTGTGTTATTAAGTCTTAAAGATTTCTGGAAATTCTTCAGAGATGAATTACCCAGAGCTTATTCTTCAGCCAAAAAGTAATCGATCTTTTACAAGTGGTCATTCCTCCTCTATTTATAAGGGAGGTTACAAAGTTCATCCCCACATATTTTGGGGAGATAATCTATATATTAATTTAAATAATGACATTAAATGCAATATCTCCTACATATATGGAAACGTCCCATAAGAATCGGGAATGGATAACAAACTAAATAATATCCCTTAAATGTTGGGATTATACAACAATAAATATGTTCATACATAACGGGTTATCCCAGATGACTCATCGGGTCTTCGAGATCAGCGATCGACCCTGTGGCTGTTGAGACTCATGGTATTGCTATGAGCTTACCATCCTACTTCAGGACATGCTCGGAGCAGATAGACACTGCCGAAGCTATCACACTCGAGCTTGCACTCCCCAAGCTCGGACTATTTAATCTGAAGACGATCGATAACCGATGTATCCTAACGCCATGTTATTTCAAACTCAGAAAGCGTCCCGAGATTACACATCTTCGAGGTCGTCATTTTACTTCGGAGATCTTACAGTTGGACCATACAATGCATTCATACATTTCGAGCTCACACCTGACGAGTCCAGTTTTTGAGGTCATAACCTCTGGTCTCGAAATCTGGGTGTAACAGTGCTCGAGGGTCGTTCTTATCTTACATTACACTCATACCTAAAGTAAAAAAATTGCACCCATTATGTGATGTACATGATTAGGGCTTGGCTTGAATGTTGAATATAAACTTGATTAGGGCTTGAGCCCCTCTTAAGGTGCATGATTATGATTATGTCTGTGATGATTTGATTAAGCATGTTGAATGCTTTGTGTCTGGGTATTTGTTATATAATGAATGTTTGTTTGAATTATCTGATCGAGAAAAGCATTGAACGTTGGTCGAAAAACATTGACTTATAAGGCAAGGGTAGAAATTGTGCGCTGAGCGCTGGTCGATATAGTTAGATCTAATCAAGAGCGCATCATACACTTGTCTGACCCAATGGTCGTGGAAAACTAAAGCGCCAGGTATGCTGGGCTAGCTCCAAGGCTGGTTATTGAGAGGATAGGGCAATGGGCCCCAGGGTGACTTATTAGTCTCATATTCTAGGGTTGGGCCCCAGTGTGATTTATTAATCATGTAATTTGGGCAACAGGCTCCGGTATGATTCATTAATCATTTAATTAGGGCAGCTGGCCCCATATGACATAATAGTCATTTATTTGAATGGTATGCATGCATGAGTAGGGTTATTACTGTTAGGCATGCTTATTATGGTTTGGTAACATATTATTAACTGCTTATGAGCATGTTTAAGTTTCATTATTGAGCCTTGGATCACGGGAGCTGTGTGGTGCAGGTAAGGGGAAAGGGAAGCTAGACCAACCATGAGTTGGAGAGCTTCAGTGGCGACATGTACATATACAGCCACTTGACCACCACGGTCAATGTTTCTCAAAGGAACTAGGGTTAAACACTATTTTTGCCGCTTAGGTCAGCGGGTTGTAACTTTTGAATTGTAATTACCTCTTTTGGAACTGTAAACAACTTTGTAAACGTTTATTATGGGATCTCATGTACAACTTAATCTTTAACGAAATAACTATTCCTTTTGACCGAAATTTTTAACCCTAGAGCTTTAATCACATTTAGTTGCACGTTTATAGTCAAACAACTCGTTTAGCGAGTTTAACACTATTTAAAATATACAGTGTAACGGTCTTGGCTAACTAGAGCGTTACAACATTTAAGCACATAAATATTTTTTGTTATATTTTTTAAAACATAATTGGTAGAGTAATTTAAATATTTTAATATGCAATTTTAATTTATGTGATGATAAATTATTATGACTTATATATTACTTTTTTTTTCAATTTATTTAGCTTATGTAGATGACTTTATTATTTTTATTTCTTAGAAAAAGTATTTACCTTATTTAGATAATAAAAAATATATTAAATCTAATAGAAAATAACAATTTTCGTTAATCTAATATTTATAATATATAAAGATATAGACATATACATAAATATATATATGATTGATTATAATATATTTGGCATTATTACTCATAAAATTGTAAAATTTGAGTGTAAAGAAAAAAAAAAAAAGCAAAAAGTTGAAGCTTATTCAACAATTAGCTTTAGCAAAAAAAAAAAAGTGTTCAAGCACGAAACTGTTAAGTATTTGATACATTATAATTTAAAATTATCATAAAATGTAAATTTAAAGAGAATGTTAAAATATCTAATAAATGTAAAATTATAAAATATTATTTTAGAAGAAAATAAACAATATTTTAAGTTTAGCTATTTTTATAATTTTATTTTGAATAATAATAGAGTTGCAACAACCCAACAAACTAGAGATTTGGGTTGGTGTAAATGGAATGAAGCTTCGTTTTGGGATGAGGGAGTTTGCACGAGAGTATGCTTTGTCGTGATTAGGCAGAGCCAATAACTCAATTTGAAACTTTTATTAATGTAGATGTTGTTGCTGCCAAGATAAAATGCTTATTGGTTGTGCTTAAGAGATATTTTTATTAATGTTGTTGTGTTGATTAGTTTTTTGTTATAATTGTTCTATAATTTAATATCTTTCCTTTGATAATTTCCAAATAATTTTTTTTAAATTAACATATAAAGCAACCCTTAATCATCCTACTCAAAATCCTTTTAAATAACCACATGTAAATAACTCATTCAACTCTTACGCTACCATCAATTATAATAAACAATTTGTCAAAAAACTATAAAAACTTCTAAGCAACACTTAAAATTTCTAAGCACCATTTTTAAGCAATTATTAATTAGTATATTCAGCAACCTGCATCTTATAATCCCCCAAAACAACATATAAATAAATTATTTTTTTAAAACTATTAAGCATTCAGCAACCCACAATCTTTATATCAGTATATACAACAACATTTGCATTTATTTAAACAATCATTTACAACCTATTCAACAACCCACAATCTTCATTATAACAAAAAAATTAGCAACACCTAAAGAAACTCATAATCCCCAAAATTAACATATAATGCTTCCTTGTGAGCAATTATATATGACTACATATATAGCAACCCAAAAACAAACATAACCAATATATTAAGTAGATTAATTAACAATAAACTTATAGAGTTAATAACCATTATATATTAAAGAACTCAAGATATTATTAGTAATTTTAAAGTAAAACATACAGGAAATGAACCAAAATCATTGTATAAATCAAACAATTGAACTTTGCATATTGAATTGAAAATAAAATGAAGCAATAATGTATGTTTTTGTAAGTTAATATCTAATATTTTTTTCGAGGGTTTCTGCAAGTCTTTCTGTTATGTCCACTTTGACCGCAATTCCCGCATTTGTTTTTTTTTTTCCTCCCATGCAGCTTTACATCTTCTTTTCTTTGGTCTACCAACTCTTATTTTTCCTTCTGGAGGGTGTATTTTCACAGCTTTGATATGTTCAGGTATTTTCCAAGTGTCTTCATTGCCAAGTGGGTATATACTTTCTTTGTAAGTTGCAACCATGGCTTCCTTGGTGTAATATGGAGAACAATATTGATAAGGATCTTGATTCATTTCTTTAAAAACGGCAATTGCATGGGCACAAGGAAGTTGATCCATTTGAAACCTGTTGAAAAATAACCAATCTTATAAAAACAACCAGAATAATTTCATTATAACAGGTGATTTCTCTTTCATTATTTAACCATATCAAAAGCATAACCCTTCAAGCAACTTGTAAAGCAACCTAAAATGATGTTAAACCATAATATTTAAACATCATGTTAAACCGTAATCAATTTATTCAACAGCTCACAATCATTATTATAACCAAATTTAAATCAACTCATAAGCAACCTAAGCAACAAATAAATCAAATATTTATAACAAACATATACAAAAATTTTACAAGCAACCTAAATATTTACAGCAACCCATTCAGATTCAACCAAATCAATCAAGAAAAAAAAATAGAGAATCTCTTAAGCAGGCTTGTCAGCAACCTTCATTAAACTTAAAGGAACTACTCAGCAACATAATCAGCAACCCAGAAATTCAGTTTTACCTCATTTCATGAAATTGACAATAGCTTTATTATCCTACTCACTTCCAATCGCTTGTTTGCAGCAACCTAAATATTTACAGCAACTCATTCAGATTCAACCAAATCAATCAAGAAAATTAAAAAAAAAAACAAAAAAAACAGAGCAACCCATAAGCAACTTATTCAATATTCAGAGCAACCTTTGAAACACCAAACAACAAAAAACAGAGCAACAAAAGTAATAATAACTTACCTGAAAGTTGTAAAGATTTGAGTGGTTGGGTTTGTTTTTGAAGTCACAATTCAATAGGATTTCAACCTAATTGTAGATTTTGATGAGATTTTGTTGGTATTTCAATTTTTTGTTGCGGATTTGAGTGTATTGGATTTGACGGGAGGAGATTTCTGGTTGCTTTGTTGAAGTTATACAGTTCGGCAATGGCTGGTAGAGAAGAAAAGATGAGATCATGAAGATGGGAGAGATGGAGATTGTGTAGAAGGAAGAGTGGGAGACCCACTTTGCAAACCGTAATATTGAATACACTTTAATATATATATATATATATATTAATTAAACAAACATATAAGAACCGTATTTTTGCAAAAAAAGTTCCTGATATATGTATTTCCAAAAAAAATATTAAGTAATTATAGATTCTTCAATAATGTAAAGTTGAGTTGTAACTACATAAATATATATATATACTAATATAAAGCTGAGATTGAGGTGGCAACACCAATGCTTTGCTTTCTAACACCAATGCTTTGCTTTCTACCTTCTTTATTTTTTCATTTTTCCTGATTTTCTTTTAAAAATTTATTTTGTTTTTATTCGTATTTATTTAATTATTACATTTTGTGTATTTATTATATTTATTTTTTCTGATTTTTTTTAAATTTATTTAGTTTTTATTCTTATTTATTTAATTATTATGTTTTGTATTTTATTATATTTATTGTGTATAATTCTTTTACTTTTATAACGTTAAAAGGCTTTTAAACTGAATACTTGGTTTAATCTATTTTTTTTTATTTTCTGTAAATTCACAAAGAAAAAAATAATGAATTTTAAAATATTTGAGGTTTGAAGATGAAACCATGTTATATATAAATATATATATATATATATTAATATATATATATATATCTCTTCTATATAATAAGTGTATAGATAACGGAAATTCTTAGTTTTAACGGTTTTTTATTTTTTTAGTGTTAACTTTAACGGAATATTCTTATATTTAACGGTAATTTGTAAACACTTAAACTTAAATAAAATAAAATAAATAATTAAAACAATTAAAATATGATATTTTTGAGATATTTTACAATGATAATTATTTAAAAATAATAAATAATTAAACAAATTAAAATATGACATTTTTGATATATTTTATAATGATAATTATTTTTAAATAATAAATAATTAAAAAAATTAAATATGATATTTTTGAGATATTTTATAATGATAATTATTTAAAAATAATAAAATCACACTTTTTATTATTTAATGGTAGTTTGTAAATACTTAAACTTAAATAAAATAAAATAAATAATTAAAAAAATTAAAATAGGATATTTTTGAGATATTTTACAATAATAATTATTTAAATATAATAAATAATTAAACAAATTAAAATATGACATTTTTGAAATATTTTATAATGATAATTATTTTTAAATAATAAATAATTAAAAAAAATTAAATATGATATTTTTGAGATATTTTACAACGATAATTATTTAAAAATAATAAAATCACACTTTTTATAACTTAAATAAAATTCAATTAAACTTAAACTCATTTATTAAAAATAATAACATATTAAACATATAATATAATCTACCGTGAATTAGCAACAAATTGTTTTTTTTTTAAAATACTACCAAGAAACTTAAATTTAAAATCCACGTATAATAATTAATATTACATTAAATATATAATATATAATCTCTTATTGTCACTGCCAAATTAAAAAAAACTAGAACAAACTTAAACTTAAACAAAAATAAATAAATTATTTAATTAATGTAGGATATTTATTTCAAAATTTATATAATATTAATATAAATTTAATAAAAATAATTAATAAATTCTATAAATAAAATTAAGCAAACGTGCATATTGCACGTTGCATATATCTAATATATATATATATATATAACGAAATATATATAGATCTTTCTTTTTCAAACTTCAAAAAATTTAAAATTCATTATTATTTTATTCTTTGTGAATTTACAGAAGAAAAAAAAGATTAAACCAAGTATTCAGTTTAATAGCCTTTTAACGTTATAAAAGAAAAAGAGGAATACACAATAAATATAATAAAACACAAAGCGTAATAATTAAATAAATTAAAATAAAAGCTAAATAAATTTTTTAAAAAATCAGAAAAAATAAATATAATAAATACACAAAATGTAATAAATAAATTTTTAAAAATTCAGAAAAAATGAGAAAATAAAGAATGTAGAAAGCAAAGTATTGGTGTAGCGACTCATCTTCTTGAATCTCAGCTTTATATTAGTACTAGAAAGCATAACCGCGCTTTGGGCAGTCTTTTGTAATTATTAAAAAATATACATATTTTAAAATACTTTTAGGAGATTGTTACGACATTGATTCTTTTTCACCCTACTCGTACAACATGTTCTTTATATGGACACGTGAGGGCGTATTGACCACAATTTTTTTCATAATGGTGTCCATTGTATATCAAACCCCTTGCAAGTTTTTGAAAAATTCTGAATAATTAAAGTACCGAAAACAAAGTTCAAAAAAATTTGTTGTACGTGTGCTTTTATTTTTTATTATTATTATCATTATTATACGCTTTGCATGTTTTTTTTTTATAAAAAGTCTAAATTATATATATGGAAATTTATGTTTTGTATAAGACTTATTTTGGGCGATTACCCGTTTGAACCCTTTATTTTTAAAAATTAACTTTTAGAACTCGTGTTTTGTCAAAAGGTTAAATATAGGATTGGATCGATCGATTATTTGAATATTGTACTTTGGCCAATTACCTGTTTTGACCCTTTATTTTTATAAATTAACATTTTGACCATATATTTATTCAAAAGGTTAAAAATTCTTTATAAAAATTAAATTATATATAATTTATGTTTTTTGTAATAGTTCACATCATTTTGAACTTTGTATTTTAGCCGATTACCCGTTGAGACCTTTATTTTTAAAAATTAACTTGTGGACCTCAAGTTTTGTCAAAATATTAAAAATAGGAATAGATAGATCGGTTATCTAAACAATATACTTTGCCCGATTACTCGTTTTGACTCTTTATTTTTAAAAATTAACCTTTGGACTATGTATTTATTCAAAGTGCTAAAAATTCTTTATAGAAAGTAAATTATATAAATATATATAATTTATGTTTTACTTAAGGGTTCACACCATTTTGAACTTTGTATTTTAGCCGATAACCTGTTTGGACCTTTTAATTTTTTAAAATTAACTCGTGGACCTTGTGTTTTATCAAAATGTTGATTACTCGTTTGGATAATTTATTGTTAAAAATTGACATTTGGATCTCGTATTTTGTCAACAGGTTATAAATAAAAATAGATAGATTATTTATTTATTATTATATATATAGATATTTTTAATCGACATCTATTTTTATTATTATTAAAATAAAAATGAGAAAAAAGAGCAAATAGATAGAGTTTTTTCATTAATTAATTAATAGCCATAAGTTAGGAAATTAAAATAAAAAAAGAAAAAATTTCACGGTCATTTATATTTATAATTTAATTAAACAGTTGTCATAACTAAATATCTAATAAAATTTGAATTCAAATTAAAAAATGTGAAAAATGAAGAAAATAGAAAAGGTGCTTTAGAGCAATTTTAGAATGTCACATTATATAAATATATTAGAAAATATTCCCACATTCGCGTAATTTCTTTTTATAATAATTTTAAATATATATTTAAGGTGATTTTATATTTGTTTGATAAATATTATAATTTGAATTTATACATTTTGTAATTCAACTATATATATTTAACGTAATTCTATATTTGTTTATATATACTAATATGATATATGGGAACGACTACAACGCATCCCTTTTTTTTGCAATACCGGTGCATCATTTTCTATTTTCGGCACCTGGATAGATATAATCCCAAATTTTTTTATATGAAGGTGTACATTGTAGGTATTTAGAATATCCTGCAAATTTTCAAGAAATTCTGAATAGTTTACGAAGCCGAAAACAGAGTTCAAACTGTCAAATTTTACACACGTACACAAAAAAACAGGCACGCGTGCAACAGATAGTTTAGACTCTGTTTCGGTACTATAATTTATTCAGAATTTCTTGAAAATTTGTAGGATGTTCTAGATAGCTATAATGTACACCATCATATAAAAAAATTTGGGGATCATAACTATTCGGGTGCCGAAATAGAAAAATGATGCACTGATGTTGCAAATAAAAAAGATGTGTTGTAGTCGCTCCCTATATGGGAACGATTTTAGATATTCTAAATAAATTTTAGATATATATATACATAAACTAACAATTTATATATACACATATATTCATATATATATAGAGAGAGAGAGAGAGAGCGAGAGAGAGTGAGAGAGAGATTGAATACCTTGAAACCGAAATTATTGATTATTACTCACTTGACTAATTGAGAGCCAAGTCATGAAGCTAAATAAATTCTTAATAAAATTAATATTATGTTTATATGTATTGATATTTTTAATTTTTAAGATATTTTTGTTTTGAATTTGAATTTTTTTACGTTTTAATAGCTCTTTAAATAATTTTTTAATCAAATTAATATCATGTGTATATATATTGATGTGTACATTTATTAATATTTTTAATTGTTAATATATTTTGGTTTGGAATTTGAAATTTTTAACCTTTTTGTTTTTTATTTTTTTAAAAAGTTAGATATTTAAGTATTAATTAATAGCTCTTTACGTTTTTTTATCTATAGATATATGCTATTTTCAAACTACATTTTTTAAAACACATATATCTAAAATAAAATAATATTTACGTAAAATGCATTACTTCATTAATTTATAAAATATATTTTTTTAATGTATTAATTTATATATAGGCGTAGTTAGTAGTTACGTTTTTTTATTACTATATTTTTTAAATGTGTAAAATAGATAGAGTAAATAATATATCTTGTGAATATCTTATTTAAATTTAAAAAACATGTAACTAGATAATTTTTAAAATGTGTATGGTACATTTTTTTTAAATTACTGCATTATTATAATCTATAAAATGAATAAAAAATTAGATTAAAGGAGAAAATAAATAGAGTGATCTGGAACAATTTTAGTTTTTTAAACGATTAAAATAGATAGAGTAAATAATAATATCTTGTAAATATCTTATTTAAATTTAAAAAAAAGATATAACTACTTACATTTTTTTAAATTACTATATTATTATAATCTATAAAGTGAATAAAAAATTAAATCAAAGGAGAAAATAGATATACTATTTGTAACGCCCTGGATAGCCAAGACCGCTACACTGTGTATTTATAAAGGTGCAGGACTTGCTAATCAAGTCATTTAGTTAAAAACGTGTCACTAAAACCATTAATGAGACAGGGTAAAAGGTTTTGGTCTCAAAAGATACATTTCACATAATTAAACATTTTACACAGAGGATCTCAAAAGAAACAGCGTTTAAAAGTCAGCTTACAAAATTTCTAGAGTACAAACAACCACTAGCCACTCTAAGGGAAAAACAGACTTTTATGGTTCTCCTGTTCCTATCTCCTCCTCAACCTTGGTGGCTGAGCAGCTGATCATGTATATTCTCCCCTCAGAGCTCTCCAAATCAAGGCTGATCAAGCTTGCCCTTGCCTTTACCTGCACCACGTAGCACCCGTGAGCCAAGGTCCAGCAAGAAAACATAACATTATAGTTCAAACAATGATAACAATAAAATAATCCTTAAAGCATGTTCATACACTTAGCATACCACATTAATCATATAGTCCATAGACATAACCAGAGAATCAACATATCACCACTCAACTATTCAACATAACAAATTCATCAATCCATAATAACAATCAAGTCAAATGATAATCATGGTCAACTCCCTTAGGTCGCACCCTTTGAATATTCCACTGACTCCGTTCCGCTTAAACCGAGCTCAGTGCATAACAAGCTATCCTCAGTTACTAGTGGCTGAGCCGCGCCCTGTGCGCCAATGTAAACTTCGACACTCTTAGACCGTTTGTTTATTATTCTCATGGCATAATACCAACCTTCAATAAGCATACAAAATAGGGATCCCTTAGTCTCATTATCAATTCACAACCGAGTGCAGTTTTCTTACCTTTAGTTTCCAAGTGCACTAGTTACGTGAGATGCCTCTTGAGCACGATCTGTTTCCCGAGCCCCTAGCTTATACCTAGTCACAAGCAAGATAAGGGATACCATTAATAATTGTAAAAGGGCTTCTAGATAAGGTTCTAGTCTCCGGATCATCGAATTCCACCAAACACGGTAATAGGTTCGATCCCGAGCACCCTAGGTTAAATTCCCATGCTTAAAATCCCCAAAACCCAAATTTCCTTAAGGGCCACGGCTCAGGCTCCCTATGCCGCGGCATGGCCCCAACCAGAGGCTCATCCTCGCCCAGAACCAGACACAGGCCGCGGCCCGCCCTCCATCTTCAGCACTCATCAGCCTCAGAGGGCTGCGGCGCTCCAAGAACTATGTCGCAGCCCAACCCCTTCGAACCTAGAAAAACCACCATTTTTTACTCTCAAACCTCACTCGAAACCATCCAAAACTATCCCAATTCCACAACTCAATTATGACAAAACTTCTAACACGATTCCAGCAACTCAACCCAGCAAAAACTTAGCCTAGAAACTCACCAAAATCCCACTTCAATCTCTGAAACCCAAAAGCTTAAAAACATCAAAACCAGTCAAGAAAACACTAAGATTTAGTCATTTAATCATAAATTCGAGCTTACCTTCTCTGATGAACCAACTCTCTAAGAAATTTCTGAGCTAACTCCCAAGTTCCAAGCTTCAATTCAATCATTCAATGTCAAAACCCATAAACACCTCAAAACTCAGCCAATACCACATAATTTAATCACCATGCATAAAGCTTATGCCTTACCTTAATTCTTGATTGAATCATCAGCTAATCCCTGAGCTAATCTCCTAAATCACAACTCCAATTCTCTTAATTTCAGCCAAGTTCTTCTTGGTTCCTTGTGGTTTTCTTCTAGAGAGAAAGAGAAAAGGAGGGAAGGTCAGTTTAGCTATTTGTTCTACCATTTTCTAAAGTTTTTTCTATCTATCCTTAAGCAATTAAGTCAATCCCAAGGCCCGGGGTACCAAAAACGTCCCCGATGGAAAAATGGTAAAATTCCCCAATATTCCCACTTAAGCTTCCTAACCCCAAATATATCTCCATTTATTTATTTTCATGACCCGATAACCCAAATAATCATCTAATACTCGAAATGCCCCTTGTCAAGTATTAGGTCCCGTTGTGACTTTCCCGCTAACTAGCTTCCTAGGATCGCCTCAAGTCGCATGCTGCAGATTTACCCACATAATAATGTGGTCCTCGCAATTATAACATATAATCACATTTACATTCATATAACCATACAAGCATGCTTATCACAGAATCATGCATTAAACAAATAAATTCACACATAAACCAATTATGCCCTCCCGACACACTAATCAAGGCCCTTAAGCCATATTAGTGATTTTGGGTCGTTACAGTATTTTCGAGCAATTTTAGTTTTTTAAATGTGTAAAATAGATAGAGTTAATAATAATATCTTGTAAATATCTTATTTGAATTTAAAAAATATGTAACTACTTACAATTTTTTAAATTACTATATTATTATAATCCATAAAATGAATATAAATTAGATTAAAGGAGAAAATAGATAGAGTGTTTTAGAGCAATTTTAGAGTGTCACATCATCTCCTTGAAGCTTTCCTTTATATAATATATAGATTATTATAATCTATAAAATGAATATAAAATTAGATTAAAGGATAAAATAGATAGAGTGTTTTAGAACAAATTTTAGAGTGCCACATTATCTCATTGAAACTCTCCCTTATATAATATATGAGTAATGTTAGATATACACTCTAATTGCACACACTTTTTACACACTATGATGTATATTCAATTTTAGCCTTAGATATTCTTAAGTGGGGACCGCATCACTTTTGATTATGTGGTTGAGATTAAATACATATCAATGTGTGTAAAAATTGTATGCAATTTAAGTGTGTTCCAATCATTACTCATAATATATAGATATAAATTAACATAATAGAGTGTCTATTTTCTTTTTCAAACTAACTATTGTTGACCAAGTTTTTGGCCAACGACGTGAGAACGTAAAAAACGGCAAACCTTCAAGAGAATTTAAACGACACAGACGGTTTAATAAAGAAAATAAAGAACACACAAGATTTTTATAGTGGTTCAGCCCCAATATGTTGGCAATAGCCTAATCCACTTAGAGTTGTGATTATAGATCTGTACTCAAGATCAGATGGACTGAGCCAACTGAGTTTCTTCAGTACATATTGCAAAAATACAAGAATTCTTTATGATACCAGCACTTTCTCTCTCTAGAAAACTCAGACCCAAAATTTCCCAAAAGTCTCTCAAAAGAAGAGGAAGCCCCTTTCTGATCCCATAAGCCATATATTTATAGGCTTAGGATCATACATCTGATATCCCCTAGAATCGGGATATTTTTTTATATTTATTACATTTAAATTACAAAAAACATTCAAAATGTAACAAAACCCCCAATTTGTGGGAAGAATGAGAGATTCCCGCGCGTGCTAAGACCGGTTCTTGTTGAAGCCGTTTCTGGGAATCTTAACTTAGTCCTCCTCTATGTGGTCGACCCATATCTCCTCCTGACCATTCATGCAAGAGCTGGTCGGATACATGCATGCTTGACATATGCAAGTGCTGGTAGGACATGCATTTGATGGTAGGACATGCACTCCTCTCCTCTAACATGGCAATCTCCTCTAGCATGCCATGTCTCTCGTCTAACATGGCACTCTCCTCTAGCATGCCATGTCTCTAGTTGGACAACCATGCACTTGTTGGTCATACGCATAAGGACCATGTCCCTAGCCTCTCCTTGGACATGTATCCGATCACACTCTCCTTGGTTCTCCTCGGACCAAGGTCCGACCGGACCTCTTTGTTTCTCCTCGGACTAAGGTCCGATCACAGCACTTGGTTCTCCTCGGACCAAGGTCCGACCGGACCACTTGGGGCTCTCTTCGGACCAAGGTCCGATCACATCCTTTGGAGTGCTTTCCTTGGACCAAGGTCCGACCGGGCACACCTTAGCCCAAGTACTCTCCTTGGGTGCACTTGGCTTGGTTATGACATCTCTCAAGCAGTCTAAACTCTTCACTGATGTATTGGGTCACTTTATCACAACTCTGAGGAGTCAATGTATTTATTGATTATTTAATGTGTCTTTTACGGAGCATGTACTGCCACTTGTCACCTCTATTGCCACGTCATCGATCTCTATTTTTTGGGGATAACAACTATATATCACCACCCCATATAATCATTTATATACTGCTTCAAAGATTTTATTTTATTAGTATATTATGTAGTATATATTTGTAGTTTTATTTATTATTTTATTTTTTGTTAGTTTATTAGGTATTTAATTCAAAAAATATCTTATTTAAATATCTAAAAAAAATAACGTTTAATGTAGTTTTTGTTTATTTTATTTTTTGTTAGTTTATTAGGTATTTAATTCAAAAAATATCCTATTTAAATATCTAAAAAAATAAAGTTTAAATAATTATTAATAAAAAATTAGATTAAATGAGAAAATAGAAAATTTAGTTTTGAGTAATTTTAGAGTGCTACATCATCTCCTTGAAGCTCTCATTTATATATATATATATATATATATTAGATACAAGTAACATGCAATGCAAGTATACTTAGTTTTATTTATAGAATCTATTAATTATATTTATTAAATTTGTATCATTGTCATATAAATTTTAAATAAATAAAGAATATTATATATAAAAAAAATGACATAAACATATTAAATGAAAAATTAAACCAGAATATTGTTTATGATTTTTTATGTATATAATATGATAACCTTTTTAAACATAAATGATAATTCTTTTAATAAAAATGAAGATTATGTATTATATATTATTATAATTATATTTTATAATATTTAAATTTATATTAATATAAGTATTAAATATTATTATAATAATATTTTATAATATTTGAATTCATATTGTTATCCCTGTTTTCCCTTGGGACACGTGGCATGACGCAATGGGTCCATGGGCCCCCCTTAAGGAGATCCGAGCCCCTCTTGAGCCCGATGAACAGGGAAGAAGAAAGTCCTAATAGCCCAATCGTCAATGAGTCTAACAACGTTCAGTGGGCGTGCCATAACAAGGTAACCGGGACCAAGATACAGGCCCAACTCATCTTCCCGATCCCAATCTACCTGTATCCTCTGGGATGCCCATAGAGGCGGCAGGCTCACTAGTCTAGGAATAGACCTTGTCAAGAATGAACCCAAGTCCTGGTGAACGAACCAAGGCTCCGGTAAGTAAACCAGAACATTATTAAAAGAACCCGAACCAGACGTCTGAATAGGGCAAGTTTGATCTTCCCTAACGCTGACATGTCCCCAAGAAACACGGAAGTTGGTCTCCTCAACTAACCTTCAAAAGAGGTTACGCACGGAACGTACGCTGCTCCTAGGAAACAGTATTGCCACTACTCTGACAGATCCTGTCCCCAGGATCCCCATAGAAGCCCATGCGGACCAGTCTAAAATTTGTACTATTGGCAGCTGTAAGGCTTGGCCATGCCCAAGTCGGCCCAATGGGCCTTGATTACTATGTTTTATTAGGCAACATTCTTTGTATTATGACTTCATTAGTGAGCAAACCATGATTACATCCCTATTGGACCCAGATTAGTCTGGCCCAAGGCCATTGCACCTGACTGCCTATAAATCGGATTAGTTGTACACTGTAGCAGTGATCCGAGATTTTCTCTTGTAAGTAATTACTCTGCTAAAACTTGCAGAAAACTCCATCGTCAAAAGCTCCCTAAAATCTAATACAATAGACTCGTGGACTAAGGCTCTTTAACGCCCCAACCACGTAAAAACTCTATTTGTTTATCTTTGATCTTTTCTTTCTAGCTCTTATCTCTTAATATATTTCTAGTTTCCGAAAAACTCGATAAACACATATTAATATAATTAGTCAAAATTAGGATTATATATGATTATCATAATAATATTTTATAACATTTATATTTATATTAATATAATTATTAAATATCTAATTTTGTATAATATATTATTATGATAATGATATTTTATAACATTTGAAATTGAATTTGAATTTGAATTTATATTAATATAATTAATAAATATCTATTTTCAGTTAGTTTTAAAAGTATATTCTGTTAAATATTTAGAATATTTCACTAAAGTTAACAAAACAAACGGTTAAAATCAAGAATATTCGACTTCTACACACTTTTTTATATAGAATAGATATAAATATATTAAAACATATTAATATGTATAACATGAATACATTATTGATTTTTTTTTACGTGTTTATCCTATATATATTAAAAGATATTAATGACCATTTATCTGTATACCTTCCAAATATTAATATCACTATATAGCAACTAAAAAACGGATACACTATGATATTGGTATTAGAGAATGAGTTGTAGTTCTAAAAGGAAGTTTGTGCTATAAAATTTGGAAAATAAGATTGAAATTAGTGAGTTTTTTTTTTTTTCAAAAACTTTCTTCAAGCCTATAATTATCTTTGAGATTGCAGCAGAGGAACATGATTATTGACAGAGAATATTATGGGAAGGTGGTTTGATCTCTCACTTGGTGGCCATATGTTTAACGAAGCTTATGATAATATGAAGCTTAATCACTATATAAGAAGCTTTTATGCCTGTATGTACCTTCATCATTATATTACTATATTTATATTATTAGTGGTGCTTTAATCTTTACCATGTTAATAACGAGTAGAAATTCATGTCTATGAAGTGTTCCATTGTTTTATTTATATATGTTGCATTTTACTTTGAGCGAGTTATGTTCAACTTGTATTGTGATAGTAAGTACAATATGTGTTTTCCAATACTTCTTTTTTTTAATCCTTATTATCATTATTATTTTGTAGATATGCATAACTCAAATGGAGAAAGAAGGATTATGTTAGCATTGTGAAAGAAGGTCATTTCAAGCTTTTGAAAGTTGTTACCAGGTATATGAATTTGTTTTAATTGCAACTAATTTTAAGGTGGGCTGGATAATGCATCTTAGTCTCTATCTTTATAATCTTATGGTTAAGTGAGCAACCACGGTACTTTTTTTTTAAATATGAAAACTGAGTTTTAGTGTCTGAACACTTCTAAAGTAAAAGCAAGGAAGTAAAGCATGACCAAATATTATCAAAATGTGATATTGATTATTTGAACTTACAATATGTGATATATGAATTGAAGGAATATGATTTTCGCTATTTGTGTGAAGATGAGATTCAGAGAAAAAAACTCACATCTTTATTGGTATAAAAAACATGAGTATAAAAATAGGTGTAGGTGTTGTACATTGAACATGAGTGTATGAGTTGTCCTTTCAAACAATTATATGTGTGTATAAAAATAAAGAATGAATCATTTTCTTTACTTTGATGTAGTCTCCAAAATCAGCTTGATAAAAGAACATATGAACATAAATTGTTTAGCATGTATTCTTATTATTTTTTCATTATTTCGTATTTAACGAAATTATTGTTTTAATTGCATTGATTGAATTTATGATTTTTTTTATTGTAATTTTTACGGATTTTTTTATTATGTTTATTGATTACCCTTTCTTTTTTAACCATAATTATCTCTGTTTTTTTAAACTACCTTACTTTAATATTGCTACAATATTATTCAACAAAAAAATTAGTGGACGTTATATAACAATAACGTATATAAGTTATATATATTTTAGTGATATTATAACAATTAACACTATTTATTTGATATTTTAATATTCATTAACACTATTTTTTTAGCAATATTCATTAACACTATGATGGTTGTCTTATGACATATCAAATTTAAATATATATTCTTTATTATTCACTAAATTATTAATAAAGTAACCCACGATGATTATTATTCAATTTATCATTCAAAATAGAAACAACAATTAAATAGGAGATTTAATAACATAAAATAAAGTAATAAACAAAGAACAATAGATAATACGATTTTAAAGAAACAGTTAAGAATTATTCTCTACCTTCGACAATCAATCTATCAACAATGATGAATAATATTCTCTATTCCTAATTAAACTATTAATCCCGAACACTTAAGTAGTCAATTATCTCAGTTTCCCTAATATAGTTGATTAAAGCTAAACACTTTTAATTAATCTTTTTTTACCAACCAATAAACTCATTAAGCATGCGATCTATTTAACTCAGGAAAAGCATTACATTCAATGGAAACAAGTTAAACAAGTTAATCTAGGCAACAAATTCATTAAGCATGCAATTCATTTAACCTAGGTTGTTACACCCAGATTTCGAGATAAGAGGTTATGACTCCAAAAACTGGGCTCGTCAGGTGTGAGCTCGAAATGTATGTGTTGACCCTCATTTTGGTCAACGACACAGAGTCAAGAAAACAACAGAAAAATAGTACAAAGCTTGAGAAAACAATCTAATGGGAAACAAAGAACACAAAGAATTATAGTCGTTCGGCCCCAGTGATTGGTAATGACCTACGTCCACTTGATACTATTATTAATATTGAGCTTCAAAGGTGCGATCAAAGAACTAGGGTTTCTGAGTTTCACAGACCTTAGAAGGAGAAAACAATACAAACGATGGATAATAGTGATGTAATTCAGAAAAAGATCAGAAGATCCCCCCTTGAGTTATTTCTTGTATATTTATAGGCTCAAGGAGGGTTACATGAGTCAATTAGTCATATCTTTCCTTAATAAACGGATCTTCAGGTCATAATGAAGAGATATTCCTGGATATCATTACAACTGTACAGATTTATTCATAAATAAACAGAGTATACGACCAGGTTGGTCGTATATAAAACTTGAACTTCTCATATGGAAATATCTCTGGTCGATAGGCGAGCAGCATCTCTGCCACATGTCGAAAATTCTCGCCATGTCATCAACAGCTGTTTTTTGGATAAACATTTGCCCCCCAAGTTGATTTATTGTGACCAGCAATAAGTAAACTTAGGAAACTAACCTTTCATATGCCCCATGAAATCTGTCAAAGCCCCTCGTGCGTTCTCAAAAACTGTGACCTAATCACGTCTAATCACACCTTTTATGTTTCTAAGTAATCCCTCTGACGGCTATTACACTCCCCATGCCTTGAAAAAGGTAACTCATGATTACCCATTTCCAACATGTCTCAGCCTTTATAAATAATCCTCATATTTACCATTTAACTTTTTACTCGCCATTTTCTTGCCAAGAACCCTCAAGAACTCCATCTCAAAGATCAAAACTTCGAAGGTCTTCCGTCGCTGTTCTAAGGATCCTCCGTTCGCTCGTCCAAAGTCGCTTCATTTCAGAATCTCCAACCTTCATCTAGGTAAATTTCTTCAACTTTTAAGCCCTTTGACATGCCATGCATACTGCTATACGACTGTTTTGAGTTTTGAAACTTTTTGTGTTCTTGGGTAGAAATGCATAAGGATTGTGGGAATGTTGATTGATGCTTGATAGGGTAGTGTAGTTTTGCTCTGTAGGAGTTAGGAGCTAGTTTGATAGTCAAGATCGTAAGTTTAAGGCATAAAATCGAAGTAAAAATTCGATTTTTAGGCTAGCTGAAAAACTGAGTTTTCCTCGCCCCTTCGGAGTCGAAAAAGCTTTTTTCCAAAAAAATTTATTTCCGCTTTTTGATCTATTTTTCAAACTGCTCGCATAAAACTTAGTGTTTCCATTAGAATGCTGCTGGTCATAGACGCGAGCAACATTATTCCAACTTTCAACATAAGCTCCCAGGTTGTACGTCTTATCTCCTCCTTTCTCTGTTCGCAGTTTACATGCAAGATCTGTGGGGAGGAGAAAGACCTATAGACGATGATCTATTGGCTCAGCTTCTCGAGGACGAAGAGCAACCATCGTCATTGATACCCGAAATTCCATTTTCTTGTGTCAATCCAAACACTTCGCCTGTCCCTGCTCAAAATATGGCTCATACCAAAACCAAAGCCCAGAAAAAGAGAAACTCTTATCCTTCTCATCAGTCTGCTCCTAGGGCTGATGCTCCCTCGACCAGTGGTCGAGATGAAAATGCTCTCGAACCCAACATTCAAAGACACGCTCGACCCCGACTGTAATGCCCCGAAATCCCTAATGCGGTTTAATGGCGGGATTAGTTGGTCGGGAGGGCCATAATTGTTTAATTATGCTATTAACTGATAGTGATGCATGTTTATGTGAATTATATTATAATATGATGTTATATGCATGCATGTGGGTTCACATTTGATTATTAGGGTGTTTTGGTAATTTGGCCCGTTGAGGGCATATTTGTATATTTGGGTGCATATTGTGATTTGTGAATGAGATCCCATTATTATGGAGATATATTCGAGCTATTCGGCATGAGACGGTCTTATATTATAGATTAGCGGTTTTGTCATAACGGGGGTCTTTTATTGGGATATTGAGTTATGAGGATGTTATTTGATGATAAATTGGGAGTTATTGAGATCAGGAGGAAATTTTGGAAGTTTTGACTATAATGTCATCAGGGGTATTTTCGGGACCTCGAGCACTAGGTTTTATTTGAGGTTACTTAAGCTTGAAGTAGCTTGTCAGATAGAACGTACGTTAGAAAACCTCTCGTTCTTTCCTGTTAGTTCATTTTTACCGTTCGAAGCGTATTCGAAGAAATCTCGAGTTCTAGGAGTCAAAATCAAGCGAGGATCGAGGCATAGCGATCCTAGGAAAGATTAGAAGCTTCTTGACCGAAGGATTTGATGAGAAACGACCCAATCAAAGGTAATCTAAGTTTTAAGCTTTGAGTTTTTAGAGTTTCTAAGCTTAGAATTGGCTCTTGTGAATTGTTGAGTTTTTGGTTCGATTGAACCTTGGGATTTGATGGTTTTGGATCATTGGGAAGCTTGGGAACTTTGATTTGATGATTTGGAAGTGTTTAGGTACAATTTTGAAGTGGAATGATGAAAAACGTGTTTGGGGATGGCTCTGAGTTGGGGTCCGCGGCCCTGTTCTTGGGGTGCCGCGACCTTAGCAGGTGGGAGAAGTTTCCTTTGCTGGGCGCCGCGGCCCTTGGTGTTGGGCGCTGGAGCCCTTGCTCCTGAAGTGGCTGGGGGCCGCGGCCCAAGGTGTTAGGGCCGCAGCCCTTGAGCAGGGTCGAGTCCGTTTGAGTTTTTTGGCCCTGGGAACATGGTTTTAGGCCTCGGGATCGTTCCTACTACCCGGATTAATGGGGATTGGTGTCCCGGAGGCTAGATCTTGGCTTGGGAACCCTTGATTATTATTTTATTGATGGTGTCCCATATTTGGTTATGACTAGGTGACCGCTAAAGGACTAAAAGTCAGATCGTTCTCAAGGGTCGTTCTTTTATTCATTTTCGCTCGAATCAGAGGTAAGAAAACTGCACCCTGTGTATATGTGACATGCATGGTTATTCTTGATGCATGTGGGATGGTTAAATGTGACATGCATGGTTATTGTTGAGGCATGTCAAGTGCTTAAATGTGATGCACGAGAAACATGTGATTAGGGCATGCTATGAATATTGATTTTGAGATTGATCAGAGCTTGGGTCTCTGTAATTGTGCATAATTATAATTATGCTTTTGATTACTGAGTGAGCATGCCAATGGCCTTATATCTGAATATTTGACATATGATATATGATTATTTGTATTACCTAAATGAGGAATCACTAACTTATTAGTCGGGGATTGGCAATGGTGTCGGTATCAATTATGAAGTTGTGACTCATTAGTCAAGTTCGGTAGTGGTATTGAGCACTGGTCACATGGGATTGACTTATAAGTCAAGTACGGCCTTAGCGTGTTTAACGCAAGCTGATAAAAGATTAGATCTAATCGACATCTACATTGAATGACTCAAATGAGTATTAATGCCGGACCGACCTCAAGTTCGATGAAAATTAAAAGTACTTGTATAGTCTATGGGCTAGTTAATTAGAGCCAGAGCCAGAAAGGCTAAGTTGACCTACATGTCACATGGCTAGGAGGGTATGGGACCTCCAGAGATTGACTTATTAGTCATCTATACAGAGTGTGACTTATTAGTCACTAATACCAAGCGTGACTTACTAGTCACTAATACAGAGTGTGACTCCTTAGTCACCTATACAGGGTATGACTCATTAGCCATCCATACAGAGATTGGCTTATTATTCATCTATACAGAGCGTGACTCATTAGCCTGTGAAGAGTGAGACTCATTAGTCTCCCATACAGAGTGTGACTCATTAGTCACCTATATAGAGTGTGACTCATTAGTCACCTAGACAGAGATGGACTTATTAGTCATCTGCACAGGGTATGACTCATTAGTCATCTATACAAAGTGTGACTAATTAGTCACTTATACAGGGTGTGACTCATTAGTCACCCACTCCGAGATTGACTTATTAGTCATCTATCCAAGAAGCAGGTCCTCAGAGAATGACTCATTAGTCCTCTATTCAGATGCAGGATCCCATAATCATTTATTTGAACTTATTTGCATGTGTGACGGAAGCTATTATTGCTAGGCATGCACATTATGATTCGATGACATGTTATTACTATTCATGAGCATGTTGAGTTTTCTTGCTGGGCTTCGGCTCACGAGTGCTATGTGGTGCAGGTAAAGGCAAAAGAAAGCTGGACCATCCTTGAGTTGGAGAGCTTAGGTGACGACGTGTACATATGCGGCTACTCGACCGCCACGGCCGAGGGTTGAAAGAGGAACTAGGGTTAAACCCTATTTTGCCGCTTAGATCGGCCTATTGTAAATATTTTCTTGCAATAGACCTTTAAACTATATTTTTGGGATCCCAATGTATACAGTAAACGTTCTAATGAAACGTTACATCTTAACCAAAAATTTTAATCCCTAAACCGCTAATCATACTTAGTTACACGATTTTGGCCAAATGGCTCGATTAGCGAGTTTAACACTGTTTACAAGGCACACCGTAATGGTCCCTGGGGAGGTACCACCAGGAGTACTTCCTCACAACTAACATGATCGCAGACAACCTGACCTTCGCACAAGGAGGTAAAACTTTCGCATCACTGGCTGTTACTTCTTCACTTAGTGTTCCCCTCCACATTTTCTTAAAATGTTAATGTCTTCCAGGCCCATGGCTGCGACCAGACCCAACTCTAGACATGGAGATGAGATCGGCGCTCCTAGCCAGCATGACTGACGTATAAAAGAGCGTCAAGCATCTGGTTACTGAGGCTAACCTTAGGTTGGTTGGCCTCCTGGCCCCTCATCAGGACATGAGGGAGTCAACTGGAAGGAGTGCCACAGCTGAGGAGGAACCCGAGCAGCAACCTCCAGCGTCGCCCCCACGAAGGAGACTGACTGGGGTCACGATTAGGGAACCTGCTGGCACTCCCCCAGCAGAGAGGCCCTCTGTCCCCTTGGGGAAGGGAAAGAAGAAGGCCACCGAGCCTGTCGAACACTCGGACGAGTCTTCCGATGATAATGGTACAGTTATTTTTCTTTTAGATAACTTGTCGATTCCCTGTCACCTATTCGACGGGGACGAAAATTTTAAATATGCTCCAAATTTAGGTCCAGACTTCTTCATGTCGAAGAGTGAGTATAAGACTAGTAGAGTCTATAGTATAGCGACCAGTAATAATAGCTCGGGTATTTGACTTTGCAATCTTTCTTTACTTCTTTTTCTGATGTAATATACTTGGCCATTTATGCTATCTCACTATTTGATATTGTTCTTCTTTTTCAGACATGGAATCCGTCAATGTGTTCGACATCTACAGCACTCCTGAGGCTGTCGCGGCTCCCCCGAGCAAGCAAAGCACCTTAGGCGAAGAAGGCTCGAAATGCAGGCCCTTCAGAGGATAGGCCCTCTGCCACCGCAACTCCATCCTCTCCCCACGGGCAGCAGATTCCTCCTGCTCCAGCCGGATCAACTCCACCTCCCGTGACCCCGACCGACCAAACTCAACAGACCGATCCTGCTTCAACTGGGGGCGACATAACTAGTCACGCCTTTAAATTGGTCAAGGAGAGGGTCGCTAAGATTGTGAAGCACAACCGCTGCCGAGAGGCAATGGCTGCTACAGAGGTGATGGATGTTGACCTGATCCTGAACCGCGCCCTGAACGAGTTCACCAGTGTAAGTCATCTTTTTTTTGCGGAAACAAGTCTTCTTTATTTTATTGTTAGTCTAACTTCTACTCCGACTGCAGGCCATGCTGACCCTCACTGTCGGCTGTATCCGCTCGGGTGCTATCATCGAGCAGGCCAGGACTTTAGAACATTGGCACCAGGATGAACTTAAAGCTGCCGAGGCAAAATATGCCGAACAGCTGGCAGTGGTAGTTGAGGAAAAGGCCAAACTGGCTAAGGAGTTGGAGGAGAAGCAGAGGTCTCTAGAGAAAGTTCGTGAGTAGAGGGACCAATTTAAGGAGTCCAACCGCTTCAACTTCCACGCGGCCCAACATCTCGAGGTGGACTTGGTTGCGAGTAGGCAGGAGACTACTACCTTGGAGGGCCGGATTGAGGAGTTGGAGAAAGTCAACGCTAGCAACTTGGAAAGGTACAAGAGTGCCACTCTTTGATGCTTCTATGATTTCTGGAAGCATAATCAGGGTGCCAACTTCTACTACCTTCCCGAGAACGCGAGAGATGCCGAGCTTGCTCGCTGCGCTGCTTAGCTGGCCGAGGAAGAAAGGTCAAGGGTTCCTGCTTCCCCTGAAATCTCGCTGGCCGCTGGGATGGACGGGGCAGACAACGAGGCTACAGGCATTTTCAATCAGAACCTTCCCCAAGATCCTCTGGCTCCTCAAAATCCTTGAGCTCCTTAGTCTTTTCTGCTTATATCTCATCTTTTTAACTACACGACCTACGGGTCGTGATGTAAAGACAATATAATTTTTGTTTGCTGCATGGGCAGCTTTTACTTTTACTTGAACAATTACATCCGAGCAGTGACTGCTTGCGGTGTAAAAGGATTCGTTTTAATATTATAACATATGTTCGCATAACCGAACTTAGCATAGCACTTTGGTTTGATTTAACAAAATAACAAAATTTTGAAAAATACTCTAAGTGCCCTAGCATGCTTTCACTTATTTTGCTCATGTGTTTACATACCTTTTAACGATATGCTTTGCTTACTTGTACCTTATATGCCCCCCAAGTGATCGGGAAGCTTTAGGTCCTTGGTCACTTACCTTGACTAGAACCTGCTCGAACATTACTGCTCGTAGCAATATGATTAGCATTATAATACAGCAAAACAACACACGTAGTGAGCAAATACTTGTAATAAATACAATAGTTGGCAAGAAATGACTGGCTGAGCACAGTCCCTTTTATTTCTCATAATAAATGGACTAAGCATGTCTCTACGAGTAATCAATAAGATCTTACACTTTTTCAAAACTTGTAAAAAATTAAAATTTGTACAAGCCAATTCTTTAAGAAGAATTGTTCATTGGTAATACTTGCGCAGGTGTTCTCCATTCCAATAGCGAGGAACGAGATCTCCGTTTAAGCGTGCAAGTTTATAAGTGTATGGGTGAAGGACCTCATCAATCTGGTAAGGCCCTTCCCAATTTGGCCTGAGTACTCCAGCAGCTTGGTCGCAGGTGTTAAGGAAAACTCTTTGGAGTACGAGGTCTCAAACACTGAATTTTCTTTCTCGCACTTTAGAGTTGAAATACCGGGCGACCTTCTGCTGGTACGCAGCTACTCGGAGGTGGGCTTGTTCACGCCTTTCATCAATTGAGTCCAGGGATTCCATCAATAGCAGGCTATTAGATTCTTGGTCGTATGTCAATCTGCAGTGCGAGGGTGGATCTACCTCGACAGGCAACATAGCTTCATACCCGTACGCCAAGGAAAACGGGGTATGACTTGTTGTTGTTCGGTGGGAAGTTTTGTACGACCAAAGAACTTCATGCAACTGCTCTAGCCATCCTCCCTTAGCTTGCTCAAGTCTTTTCTTCGGGGTATCCTTCGGCGTTTTATTAACTGCTTCGACTTGCCCATTCAGTTGGGGATGAGAAACTGAAGAAAAGCTTTTGATAATAACATGCCGTTTGCAGAAGTCCGTGAATAGATCACTGTCAAACTGGATGCCGTTATCCGAGACTATCTTCCTTGGTAATCCATAGCGACAAATGATGCTCTTGATTATGAAGTCAAGCACTTTCTTGGTCGTTATGGTTGCAAGCGACTCAGCCTCGGCCCATTTGGTGAAGTAGTCGACGGCAACCACTGCATACTTTACACCACTTTTTCCCGTAGGCAAAGATCCAATTAGATCTATTCCCCAAACCGCGAAAGGCCATGGACTCTGCATCTGTTTTAACTCTTTGGGAGCTACTCGTGGGATTTTAGAAAATCTCTAATACTTGTCACATCTCCGCACGAACTCCATTGAGTCTTCATTCATGGTTGGCCAGAAATAACCCTGCCTTAGGATCCTTTTTGACAGACTTTGCCCCCCAGCGTGGTCCCCGCAAAAGCCTTCATGCACCTCTTTCATCAATTCTTTGGCTTTCTCCTTGGTAATACATCTGAGAAGTGGCAATGAGTATCCCCTTCGGTACAGGATTCCATTGACCAGGATATACCTAGCAGCTTGTCGCTGAAGGGTCCTAGCTTTGTTTCTGTCTGTTCGTAGTACGCCACTTGACAGATACTCTACATATGGTGCCATCCAAGTATCTGACATCTGGATGCCCATAGTGGTTTCTGCTGCTTGGATGCTGGGTACTGATAGTCGCTCGACTGGCACTATGTTCAGAGTATCAACATCCTTTGCACTTGCCAACTTTGCCAAAGCGTCCGCATTGGAATTCTGATCGCGAGGTACTTGCTGGAGAGTGTATTTGTCGAACTGGGCTAACAGATCCTTTGCTTTGTTCAGATAAGCGACCATCTTCAAAGCTCGCGCCTGGTACTCTCCCAAGACTTCGTTCACCACCAGCTGAGAATCGCTATAGATGTCAAGCACTTTTATGTTCATATCCTTGGCTAACCGCAATCCAGCGAGTAATGCTTCATATTCGGCCTCATTGTTAGAAGCAGTGAAGTCAAATCTGATTGCACAGTGAAATCGATGCCCTTCCGGCGTTATCAATATCACTTCGGCTCCTGTGTGGGATTCGTTAGATGAACCGTTTGTAAAAAATTTCCATGAGGGTGCTTGGATTTGACTCTCAGGCTCGCTGGGCTCTTTCGTCTGCTCGCCACCCGCGAGCTCTGTGAATTCAGCGATGAAGTCAGCTAAGGCTTGTCCTTTTATCGCTGCTCGCGGCAAAAAATATATGTCGACTTAACCAGCATGTCGTCGACGTAAACCTCCATGTTTGTGCCGATCAGCTCCTTGAACATGTGGTTGACGAGTCTCTGGTAAGTCGCACCAGCGTTTTTCAAACCAAAGGGCATCACCTTGTAATAGTAGAGCCCTGTATCCGTTCGAATGCTAGTGTGATCCTCATCAGGGGATGCATACTGATTTGATTATACCCAGAGTATGCATCCATGAATGAGAGGATCTCATGCCCTGCAGTGGCATCAACTAGCTGGTCGATCCTCGGGAGTGGGAAACAATCTTTGGGGCAGGCTTTATTTAGGTCTGTAAAATCCATGCACGTACGCCACTTGCCATTCTGCTTGGGCACGAGTACGGGATTAAAGACCCATGATGGATAAAACACCACCCTGATGAACCCATTCTCCTCTTTCAAGTCCTTTGATCTATCTTTGTCGAGCAGCCTTCTTTTTTGTTGCACTGGTGGAAAGCTTTTGTTGATGTTCAAGACATGACTGATGACTGCAGGATCTATCCCGACCATGTCTTTATCTGACCAGGCGAAGACATCCTGGTTCCTCCTTAAGAACTCCACCAGTGCTTGTTTTGTAGTTGTATCTAAGTTTTTACCGACTTTCACAACTCTGGTCAGACTTTCTTCATCGATTTGGACCTCTTCAAGGTCCTCGATGGGGCCCACTTCTTCTTCAAAATTCCCTAAGCGAGGATCTAAGTCTCTATCCTCACTTTGGGCAACACCCTATTTGGTGAGATTATCACCTGAGCGGGCTTAAGCATCAGTTGCCATTTGCAACTCCTTCCCGGTGGCATATCTCCATACACCTTTCTTTGCCTTGGTGATCGAGGCATTGTAGCACTCCCTCGCTTCCCTCTGGTTTCCCAACACGCATCCTACCCCTGCGTCCATTGGGAATGTCATGGCGAGGTTCCATATAGAAGTGACGGCTCACAGGTCGACCAGAATTGGTCTCTGTAATGCCCCGAATTCTTCGATATGGTTTAGTGGCGGTTTAGTAGGCCGGGAGGGTCGTAATTGTTTAATTACACCATTAAATGATTTTATGCATGTTTATGTGAATTATATTATGATATAATTATATATGCATGCATGTGGGTCCACATTTGGTAAATTATGCTATTTTGATAATTTGGCCCATTGAGGGTAATTTGTGTATTTGGGTGCATGATGTGATTTTTGAATGAGATTCCATTATTATGGAGATATATTCGAGCTAATCGGCATGAGACGGTTATTTTTAGTGGATTAGCGGTTTTGTCATAACGGGGTCAATTTTGGGGTAATAGAAATGTTTATTTGATGATAAATTGGGAATATTTGAGATCAGGGTGAAATTATGGAGGTTTTGACTATAATGTCCCCGGGGGTGTTTTCGGGACCCCGAGCACTAGGTTTTATTTGAGGTTACTTAAGCTTGAAGTAGCTTATCAGATAGAACATACGATAGAAAACCTCTCGTTTCCCTTCGTTAGTTCATTTTCGCCACCCGAAGCATTTTTGACGAAATCTTGAGTTCTAGGAGTCGGAATCACGTGAGGATTGAGGCATAGCGATCCTAGGGAAGATTAGAAGCTTCTTAACTGAAGGATTTAACGGAAAACAACCCAATCGAAGGTAATCAAAGTTTAAGTTTTGAGTTTTTCCGAGTTTCTAAGCTTTGAATTGATTTTGTGAATTGTTGAGTTTTCGATTCGTTTGAACCTTGGGTTTTGAGGGTTTTGATACATGGGGAAGCTTGGGAACTTTGTTTTAATGATTGGGGAATGTTTAGGTATGATTTTGGAGGCTTTGGAGTGTTAAAAACGCGGTTGGGAGTGGCCCAGGGTGAAGGGCCGCGACCCTGTTCTTGGGGCGTCGCGGCCCTACCTTGAAGAAGCAGGTGGAGAATTTGTACTTGCTGGGCGCCGCGGCCCTTGCCTCAGAGAACCCTGGGGGCCGCGGCCCAAGGTGCTAGGGCCGCAGCCCTTGCCCTGTTTTCTCCCCGTTTGCTTGTTTTGACCCCGGGAACCTAGTTTTAGGCCTTGGGAGTGTCCTTACTACTTGGATTAGTTTGGATTGATCTCTTGGAGGCTAGATAATGGTTTGAGAACCTTTGGTTATCATGATTATTGATGGTATCCTATATGTGTTATGATTAAGTAACCGCTAAAGGACTAAAAGCTAAACCGTTCTCATGGGTTGTTCTTTTGTTCATTCTAGCTCGAATCAGAGGTAAGAAAACTGCACCCCAAATGTGACATGTATGGCTGTTCATGAGGCATGTTGGTTGTATAAATGTGGACATGAATTGGATGTGGAATACTTAGCATATGTTGCTCACTTGTGCATGGTACTGACTCATTAGTCAGATTTGGCAAAGGTGCTAGTATCAACTGTGAAGCTGTGACTTATTAGTCAGGTTCGGCAGTGGTACTGGGCACTGGTCACAATGGGCTGACTAATTAGTCAGGATGGCCTTAGCGTGTTCAACACAAGCCAATAAAGATTAGATCTAATCGATTATCTGCATTGAATGACTCAAAGAGCATTAATGTCGGACCGACCTCAAGTTCAATGAACATTATAAGCGCTTGAAGGCTAGTGGCTTACCTAGCAGCCACTCTTCCACTTGAATTGGTGACTTGCTTGTCAGTCACTCAGTATTGTTTACCAGAACTTGTTGAAGGCTAGTGGCTTACCTAGCAGCCACTCTTCCATTTGAACTAGTGATCTGCTTGTCAGACACTCAGTATGGTTTATTGGAACCTCAAGTGATATTCACTCATTTCTTTGAAAGCTTTGAGCTTAGTGTGATTATAATGATAGTCATTTGATGATGTTTACATATAATGTTATGTTTTTATTGCTGGGCATTGGCTCATGGGTGTTATGTGGTGCAGGTAAAGGAAAAGAAAAGCTCACCTAGCCTTGAGTGGAGAGCTTTGATGGTGATGTGTACATATGCGGCCGCTTGACCACCACGGCCAAGGAGTTCTCAGAGGAACTAGGGGTTTACCCTATTTTTGTCGCTTAGGTCGGCGGGGTTTAAATTTTGGAACAGTAATGACCTTTTTGAGTTGTAAATAGCTTGTAAATGTTCTTGTGGGCCCATGAACAGTTTTATGTATCAACAAAACATATCCTTTCTTTTTTTTTTACTGGTTTTCACCTTAACCTGTTAATAACACTTAGATCATGTTTTTAACCAAAGGACTCAGGCAATGAGTCAAATTTCTGGTTCACCGTAACTGTTCTGGGGTAACCAGGGCGTTACAATCTCCCTATCACAGCGTTGTACGCTGAAGGACAATCAACTACTATAAAATTAGTGAGTAATGTCCTGTTAGCAGGGGCAGTGCCTGTTGTGACTGGGAGTCTAATCGACCCTACTGGGGCGAGCCCTTCTCCGGAAAAACCATAAATGGTTTGGTTGCACGGCTCCAGGTCCTTCACGGACAACTTCATCCTTTCCAGCGAGGACTTGTACAGGATGTCGACCAAACTTCCTGTATCGACCAACACCCTTTACAACATCATGTTCGCGATCTGTACGTCCACGACCAGCGGATCAGAGTGTGGGAAACGCACGTGCTGGGCGTCTCCATCGGAGAAGGTGATCAGTTCCTCCTCTGTTCGAGCCTTTTTTGGTGCTCGATCCTCGACACTCATCATCTCGATGTCCTGGTCGTGGTGCAGGGTTCGAGCATATCGTTCCCTTGCTTTCCCACTATCTCCTGCAAGATGTGGGCCTCCGCAGATGGTGAGTAGGGTACCTGCCACAGAAGCTGGCTGTAAAGGTGGCGAGCGTTGGCGTGCACGCGCCGACTCGTTGCCACCTTGAGCCTCTCGCTGAGAACCTCCCACGGCTCATACATATCTTCTTAAATGTCCATATCTTATCAGGAACTCAATTTTGTCCTTCAGCTGGTTACACTCATTAGTGTCGTGCCCGTAGTCGTTATGAAAATGACAGAACTTTGTTGAATCTCTCTTGGAGATATCTTTTCTTATTGGTGTGGGTCGTTTGTAGGGCACGCTCGAGCTGGTCACCTGGTAAACCTCGGCTTGGTTTTCAACAAGGGCAGTGTAATTGGTGAATCTCGGTTCATACCGATTACCTTTGGGGCGCTTATTCTCGGAGGTCGAGGGTTCGTTGCTCGCCCGCTTTCCACCATTATTACCATTGCCATTCCCATTGCCTTTTCCATTTCCATTGGGCTTCGACCCGTTGGCGGCTTTGGCGGGTTCTTCCTTGGGCCCCTTGTCTTTTGCTAGCAATTTCCCTTCGTTGGCAATCGCGTCCTCGAGCTTGATGTACCGATCAGCTCGATCTAAAAACTCCCGGGCACTTTTAACCCCATGCTTTCTGAGGCTACTCCAAAGGGGAGAATGGCGCCTAACCCCAGAAGTTAGGGCCATCATCTTGCCTTCATCGCCCACAGTCTTGGCTCCAGCTATGGCTTGCATGAAGCGCTGAACATATTCCTTCAGGGGCTCTCCCTCTTTCTGGCGTATCTCGACCAGTTGGTTCGCCTCAGTGGGGTGCACACGACCCGCATAGAACTGTCCGTAAAATTCATTCACGAACATCTCCCAGGATACTATACTTGCAGGAGGGAACTTAAAGAACCACTCCTGGGCGGCATCAGAAAGTGTCGCTGGGAAGATTCTGCAGCGAGCATCTTCAGAGACTTTCTGAATGTCCATTTGTATCTCAAACTTGTTGACATGAGATACCGGGTCTCCATACCCGTCGAAATTTGGCAGAGTTGGCATCTTGAACTTACTGGGGGTTTCTACCACAGAAATCCTTTGTACGAAAGTGGTGCCTCTCCTCCGATCGTACTCAATGTGTGATGTTCGCCCCCCGACCAGCTGCTGCACAGCCTGGTTCAGGGCATCAATTTGAGCCTGAACAGCTTCTGGGATTGCTGGGGCCTCTGGCGTTGGGGGAATGTACTCATCGTGCCTTTCTCGGTGATCGTTGAGTACATCCCTCAAGTCATCGTGTCTTCATCACTACTTGCTAGCTCCGAGCCGACTAAAGACGTTATTCTGCTTGGGCTGCCCCCCAGCGTTACGACCTGTTGGTCGATCTTCTCTAGGTGGGGGGCTCCTGCCTCCACCTCTCTCTTCGTCCCTCCGACCAGCATTTCCTCTGCCTAAGTCAGCTTCATTGTATCCGTGGCCATCTCTGAACCGTGGCTGGCTATGGTGAGACCGACTATTCCCTTTGTTGCCTCCTTGGGCTGGCATTTCCCGAGTGTTAGGGGGAGGCCTACGTTGGTCGGTGGGTCCCCATGCATTGTCATGCCGTGGGGGGCCCCTAACCACAGAGCCTGTCTCTGAGTTCCTCCTGTTGGCAGAAGTACGCTGCCCCCTGCTTGGTGGATGCAGTTCTTCACCCCCTGGGCATCTAGGGCTGCAGGGCTGTTGCCTGGCCCTATTCTGCCTCGAGCGCGGGGGATTGCCTCGACCAGCCTAAGATAGAGGCTGCGTCTCAGGATCCCTAGGTGGGACATCATCCTGAGGCATAAGTGGCTACTCCGGCCTCTGGGGGCTTATTGGCTGTAGCAGAGGACTAGGATTGGGGCCCCTTTGAGGTGGCCCATTTGGTGGCTGATCTGGCTGGGAGGCTGGCGCAGCCTGATTCTTAGCCAGCTGGATGGCTGCTTCAAGGGCTGCCATGGCATCCCTCTGTCGATGGTCCATCTCCGCCTGCCGCTCGCTCAGCTCCTGGCGCTGGCGCTCTATCTCCCTTTGCTGCGACGCCATTATCTCGGCAGCATTCTCTTGATTGGCCCTCAAATTGGCCAACTCATCTTGCAACACCCCCAGTGTTGTATTCAGGGCCTCAGAATCAAACTCCTCCTCTTCAAACTCCAAATGAGGTTCGTCTTCAGCCACATTTGGGGGAGGAGGCTGGGATGGTGCAGCGGCAGCTTGTCCAGTCTTCTTGGTCGTTTTCGCCATTAGATCTTCTTTTGTCAAGCTCTCAATGAAATCACCAGAATGTTGACCCTCATTTTGGTCAATGACACGGAGTCAATAAAATGACAGAAAAATAGTACAAAGCTTGAGAAAACAATCTAATGGGAAATAAAGAACACAAAGAATTATAGTCGTTCAGCCCCAGTGATTGGTAATGACCTACGTCCACTTGATACTATTATTAATATTGAGCTTCAAAGGTGTGATCAAAGAACTAGGGTTCCTGAGTTTCACAGACCTTAGAAGGAGAAAACAATACAAATGATCGATAATAGTAATGTAATTCAGAAAAAGATCAGAAGATCCCCCCTTGAGCTATTTCTTGTATATTTATAGGCTCAAGGAGGGTTACATGAGTCAATTAGTCATATCTTTCCTTAATAAACGGATCTTCAGGTCATAATGAAGAGATATTCTCGGATATCATTACAATTGTACAGATTTATTCATAAATAAATGGAGTATACAACTAGGCTGGTCGTATATAAAACTTGAACTTCTCATACGGAAATATCTCTGGTCGATAGGCGATCAACATCTTTGCCACATGTCGTCCACGTGTCGAAAATTCTTGCTACGTCATCAACAGTTGTTTTTTGGATAAATAGTATGAAAACATCATATGGTCCAGCCGTAGAACCCTCTAAAGCAAAGCAACGACCTCGAAGATGTGTAACCTCAGATATTCTCTAAGCTCGCAATGGGCAATGGCACGACACTTGAATATATCTTTTACCGAGTGTCCTCAAGCGAGATAGTTCGAGCTCGGGAGGTATAAGCTCGGTGATGACAACCTCGACAATATCTACCTATCCCGAGCGTAGCGTGGAGTTGGGTGGCAAGTTCGTGATTGATCCATAAGTCCTGACAGACTCAATGCCAATCACTGATCTCGAAGACATGATGAATCGCCTGGGATACAGACTCAATGCCAATCACTGATCTCGAAGACATGATGAATCGCCTGGGATATCCCCTTACGTGTGAACATATTTATTGTTGTGTAATCCTAAAATTTAAGGGATGCCATTTAATCTGTTATACATTCCCGATCTTCATGGGATGTTTCCATGTATATAGGAGATAATGTATTTAATATCATTATTTCAATTGATTTACAGAATATCTTCCTGAAATATGTGGGAATGAATCACCACTTGTAAATGACCAATTCTTGATTTCTTGAGAGAAAGCTCTGGGGAATTCATCTCTGAAGAATTTCCAGAAAACTCCAAGTCTTAATAACATGGACTCGTGGACTAGGCAGAATTAACTGCTAAACCACGTAAAAACCTTCTTGTCTTCCTCTTTAAATTCATTTGCTCCATTTTTCATTTGTTTAATTGCTCTACTAATTAAGTTGACGAAAAATGGTATCAACAGTTTGGTGCTTTCATTGAGAGCATTAAGCAGTATGTGTGTGATTTTAGTCAAAAAGCCTCCCTGAATCAACAATGGCAGTGAATGGTCCCAACATTCCTGAGGAGGAAATTTTAGATGAAGCTGACTACCCCCGATGCCCTGGAAAGCAGCCTATGGTGAATTCGGACCCTGATGAGAGGAGTGGGTCATCCGACTCTCAGGGACCACCAGCCCCCAAGGACGACGAGGACATGTGTTATAATCCTGAATGATATGTCCCAATAGTGGAGCTCGAAAATCGTCAACTGCGAAAGCAGTTGGTAGAGGCCAAGAAACATAATGAGGAGATGGCCAGACTGGCTGCTGAGGCACAGGCGGCTGAGGCCCCACCTCCGCCAGAGGCCCAAGCTCCTCCTCCATGGGACGCTCATGTTCCACCATGCAGACCTCGTGGGCGACTGTACAAAAATGCTGCCACCCGGAGAACAGAGCAACATCCACCGCCAGCAGAAGTACCTGCTCCATCAAGGCCTTGGAGAAGTAACCGGGCTGGAGCTCCTGCCAACTCAATTGCAGAGCTCCTGCCAACTCAATAACTGAGCCCCCACGGAGGCTCGGACCCAAAATCCTGGTAACGCGCAGAGCATTCCTGAACCAGTTCAAGCAACCTCGGGGCCTTCTAGGCCCCATAATGGATGCAGCCACCATCACCCATAAGGCACCCACCATCGCCAATAAGGTATCCCTCACCAACTCAGAGAAACACACAACCGACTCAGGATGATAAGGAAAGACGAGCTGGGCAGAGACGTGGAAATAGGGAGACCACTAAGGGGCATAGAGGTACCCAACCCACGAGAAGCCAAATGTCTCGGTCTCACACTGTTGAGACGAGGCAACCAGCAAGGAACCCATCTCTAAATAACCGTGCAATGAGCCATGTCAGTGAAGGCTTGGGAGACACTAGGTCAGTCAGTATGTATGAACTAGGACGTAGAAATACTGGGAATTGAAGGGATCACCCAAATTTACGAGAACACCTTAACCATAATCGGGGTAATGATAACCCCTCGAATTCAGATTTGAGGGATCATCTCAATGGACGCAAGAACCCTGTGCAGAGGCGCGAAACTGGGGTTGTGATCAACGATAACCAGTTTCAAGTCAGACCCCCCGTGGATCCAGTCCAAGAAAGGATTGAACAACTGGAAAGAGCATTTAGGCTCTTACAAAATGAATGAGGTCGGGATCGGGACGAAGAGTTCGACGAAGAGCTCGAGCCCTTTGCCCCTCATATTTCCAACACCCCATTTCCTCAGGGATTCTGAATTCCTCATGTCCCACCATTTGATGGGAATTTCGATCCATACAGTCATTTGAGTACGTTCAATACAATCATGCGAATGAGTAATGTGGGCTACGATCTCAGATGCATGCTGTTTCCAGCATCGCTCACAGGGCCAGCAAAAAACTGGTTTGAGAAGTATAAGAGACATTCGATCGCTTCTTGGGATCAATTGTCTAGAGATTTCAAAAAGAAATTCAAAACCATGTTTGGAATTAGGCTCGAGGCGTCTGCCTTGACCAATGTCCGACAGCAGCCGAATGAAACATTGAAAATTTACCTAACAAGGTTTAATTTGGAAGTCGCCCGAGCTCGTGACGTAGACAACAGTGGCCATTTAATGGCTGTCTGAGCCGGAGTAATGCCTGGAAGTCCTCTCTGGGAGGACATGCATAGGAAGCCCATAAGACCCTTAACCAAGTTCAATCGATGAACTCATAGGTTTGTTAATGTAGGAGAGGCAAGGTCAGCATTGAAGATGACCTATCAGCCCATAACTACAACAACAAACGCAAACTCTGCTTCGACCTCAGCGGATCCTACTACCTCAAAACCCCCTGGGGACAACCCTTCTAAAAGGAAGAAGAATGAAGGGAATAATTCTGAGGCAGAAGGGGGAAAGAAGAGGAAAATGGAAAGATATTTCTCCGTATACAAAGTGTATACCAAGCTCAATGAGTCTCGGGAGAATATCTACCTGACTAATGAAAATCAGGTCCCTTTCAGACGTCCGGACCCCATGAGAAACCAGAAAGCGAAAAGAGACTCCAACAAGTACTACAGATTCCATAGAGATATCGGACATAGAATTGATGAATGCAGGCAATTAAAAGATGAGATCGAAGGCCTGATCTCAAGAGGATATTTCAGGCAATATGTTAGAAATCAAAACCCCAATCAGGCTTCTACCAGCCAAAGGGCAGCACCACCACCACCTGCCCAGAACAGCAACTCCCGAGCAAGGGAGGACGAACGACCCCCTCCAATTGTTGGAGAAGATGTTATAACCATCTCGAGGGGACCACATATTGCAGGTTTGGGCAGGAACGCCCAGAAATGATATGTGAATGAGCTAAAAACAGGTGACGGGTCTCCTTACGAACCCGAGCATAGAGCTCCAAAACAGCAAAGGGTTGAATCTCAACCCATAATATTTACTGAGGATGATACATCTCATGTACAATTCCCTCACAACGACCTGCTGGTCATCACCCTTCAACTCGTGAATAAGAGGGTACACAGAGTCCTGATTGATAACGGGAGCTCAGTAAATATCCTTTATAAGGCCACCTTAGAAAAGATGGGACTCACACTCCGTGACCTAAAGGCCTGTGCAACGACGTTGTATGGTTTTTCAGGAGAAGGGATTGCTTATGTGGGATCCATCGAACTCCTCGTGACCTTGGGAGACTTCCCAGTCTCGACAACCAAGATGATGGAGTTTGTAGTAGTGGATCTTCTATCAGCCTACAACGTACTGCTCGGGAGAACCGCCCTAGTACGGCTGGGGGCAGTATCGTCTGTTAGGCACCTGGCCATCAAGTTTCAGACTTCTAGTGGCATCGGGACACTGAAAGGAGACCAGCTCATGGAAAGGGAATGTTACAGCATTTCCGTTAGAGGAAAGAAACAGACAAGTGCACAAACACTTCTCATAATTTAGAATAAGGATGGGACAATCTTCGAGATAGACGAAGAAATTGATCCAAGAATAGAGGAAAGATCTGATCTTAAGCCATTAGAAGAGCTCGAAGAGGTCAAGCTTGAAGAAGTAGACCCCCTGAAAATAGTGAAGGTAGGAAAAAACCTTCTGGAAGAAACGAAATAGCAATTAATTTTCTTTTTGAAGAAGAACCAGGATGTTTTCGCGTGGTCACATTCGGACATGGTAGGGATATGCCCGTATATGGTAAGTCACGCCCTTAATATTGACAAAAGATTCCCCCCGAAGCAGAAAAAATGAAGACTCCTAGATGATGACAGGAAAAAAGCCCTGAAGGAAGAGGTCGACAGGTTAAAGGCAAATCGATTCATACGAGATGCCTTTTACCCGGATTGGGTTGCTAACCCGGTGCTAGTTCCGAAACCTAACGGAACATGGCAAACTTGTATCGATTACTCTGAACTCAATAAAGCATGTCGTAAGGACTGCTTCCCCTACCTCGGATCGACCAGCTCGTAGATGCCACAGCTGGGCATGGACTTATGTCGTTCATGGACGCCTATTCTGGATATAACCAGATTTCCATGCATGCCCCTGACCAAGAGCATACGAGTTTTGTAACTGACAAAGGATTGTATTGCTACAATGTCATGTCGTTCAGGCTCAAGAATGCTGGAGCCACATACCAACGGCTCGTAAATATGATGTTCTCTGAGCAGATAGGAAATAACATGGAAGTTTATGTTGATGATATGTTGGTCAAATCTAAACATAACAATAACCATGTGGATGAACTCGAAGAATGCTTCGCCGTGCTTCAGAAATACGACATGAAGCTCAACCCCCAGAAATGCTCCTTTGGAGTATTGTCGGGAAAGTTCCTCGGTTTCATCGTAAACGCATGGGGAATAGAGGCTAATCCTGACAAGATCCAGGCGTTAATTGACATGCCCTCACCTCAAAAGCATAAAGATCTTCAGAGTTTGACTGGATAGATGGCGACATTAAGTAGGTTTATCTCAAAGTCTACAGACCACTGTCTACCATTTTTTTAATCTTTTGAGAGGGGGAAAAAAGTTTGAATGGTCAGAGGAATGCAAGCTAGCATTTCAAGAGCTCAAGAAGCATCTTGCGAAGCCACCTATCTTGTCGAAACCTATCACAAGAGAAATTTTGTATCTATATCACGCTACAACCGAACACGCCATCAGCGTCGTGCTCGTCTGAGAGGACCAGAAGGTGCAAAAGCCAGTATATTATGTCAGCAAAAGGTTACTGGGGGCAAAATTGGCTCTCAACCTAATTCACTTGTCTCGAAAGCTCTGACCTTACTTTCAAGCACACCCCATCCATGTGTTGACTGACCAACCACTACAACAAGTCTTATCAAAGCCAGAAGCCTTGGGCCGATTATTAAAATGGGTTGTTGAGCTCGAACAATTCGAGGTTACTTATCATCCGAGGACAACCATCAGAGGATAAGCCCTGCCAGACTGCATAGTGGAATGCACCGGAATGACTAACGATGAAGCTATAACCCCAGCCTGCGAGCTGTGGAAACTTTATGTCGATGCGAAAATGGATCGGGGGCAGGAATCATATTGATCACTCTGACTGGTAGCCGATTTCACTCCACCTTAAGATTCGACTTCGAAGCATCCAATAACGAGACTGAATACAAAGCTTTGCTGGCAGGACTTCGAATAGCCAAGGAACTCAAGGCTAAGGCTATACATTGCTACAGTGACTCGCAGTTGGTGGTCAATCAAATTTTAGGGGAATACTAGGCTCGTGGGAGAAAAATTGCTGCATATTTGGAAAAAGCAAAAGAAGCTCTCGAACACTTGGAGTTCTACACAATAGAGCAGGTTCCCCGGGAGCAAAACTCGAATGTAGACGCCCTAGCCAAGCTCGCCGCATCCACCGAGGTCGACGAGCTAAATCTTGTACCAATTGAGCACCTGTCGGCACCCAGTATAAGCGAACCTAAACAAGGGAATGTTTTCATGATTGAGTCCGAGCCAACCTGGATGACCCCAATAGTTGAATACCTTGAAACCGGCATTCTCCCATCAGAACGGAACAAGGCTCGAAACTGATGTATCAGATCCCTAGATACACTATTGTGGAAGGAAGGCTATATCGGAGAGGATATTCTATGCCACTGCTCTGATGTGTGATTCCACCCGAGGCCAAGAAGATCCTAGAAGAGATACATGAAGGATTCTGTGGGGACCACACTGGGGGGCATAGCTTATCAAAGAAAATTATACGGCAAGGATACTTCTGGCACACCATCAAAGCAGACTCGTTTGACTACGTCAAAAGATGCGATAAGTGTCTACGGTTTGCAACAATCCCACGAGCTCCACCTTCCGAGCTAACTATGATGACCTCCCCATTGCTCTTTGCGGTATGAGGAATTGATCTCATAGGCTCGTTACCAACAGGAAAGGGCAGAGTTAAATACGTTGTAGTCGCGGTAGATTACTTTACAAAATGGACCGAGGCTGAACCCTTAGAAACAATTACCTCAAAGAAAGTTTTGGACTTTGTGGTAAAAAATGTAATTTTCCGATATGGAATGCCAAGGATGATAGTATCGGATAACGGTACTCAGTTCGATAGTGAACTGTTTACTAATTTTTGTGAGAAAAATGGGATAATAAAGAGCTTCTCCTCTATGGCTCATCCCCAAGTGAATGGTCAAGTCGAAGCCGTGAATAAAACCCTAAAGAGCTCTATGAAGAAAAAATTGGAAGAAGCCAAGGGAAAATGGCCCGAGGAGCTACCACAAGTCTTATGGGCTTATCGGACCACAGCTCGTACTTCAACAGGTCATAAGCCTTTTTCTTTGGCATATGGATGCGAGGCTATGTTATCAATCGAGGTCGAAATACCCACCATTCGTAGCCACGCTTATGACCAAGCCTCGAACCAATCCCAGGTCGAAGTAAGTCTAGACCTGGTCGAAGAAAGAAGGGACGGGGATCAACTAAAAAATGTTGCATACCGACAGCGAGCTACCCGGTATTTCAATAAAAAGGGTCGATACAGAAAATTCGGTCTGGGAGATTTGGTGCTAAGGCGTGTGTTCTTGGCTACACGGGACCCAACTGTTGGCGTGCTCAGGCCTAATTGGGAAGGACCTTATCAGATCGAATCGGTTATCCGACCTGGCGTCTACAAATTGGCAAGATTGAACGTGGATTCGGTACCACGAGCATGGAATGGCGAACATTTACGACCTTACTATCAAAAGTGTAGGAACAATGTCACTTGTAACCATGCTTGTTTATCTTTACTACGCTTCTGTTAATAAATTGTTCAACTCTGAATAAAGTTCGCTTTCATTCCAATATGTTATATTTTTTGCAAACTCTCTTGATTTAATAACCTATGGCCACATAGGTTATTAAGGGGGCATTAGTGGTATATATATCGTCAGCTTGAAAAAAAAAATAGCATATACGAAAAAGAATAAAAGTGTTTGGATATAGCGAAATACGCGAGCTAAGATAGTTTGGATATAACCAAATTATTAAAAAATAAGAGTATTTGGAAATAACCAAATACGTGAGCTAAGATAGTTTGGACATAACCAAATTATTAAAAAATATGTGTTTGGAAACAACCAAATACGCGAGCTAAGATAGTTCGGATATAACCAAATGCGCGAGGCAAAATAATTTGGATAAAACCAAATGCGTGATCTATACATAACTAGATCAAAAATATTTGTGGATGGATTATGAACCAACAACACGACCTAAATAGGTTTGGAACCAAACCAGCTAAAATTAATCTACAGAATGTTGGAATATAAATAAACCTACTTCAAGTTAAGTCGAGATCGAGGCTGGAGTATCTCGCAAAAATATAGTTTCGACCTCATAACCTTGGGGAGCTACCCGAGGACGAGGAAAAGTAACTAGAAAAGCAGGATATAACTAAACCACCTACATTACATGCCATATAAGTACTTTTGAGTGCATGGTAAAAGTAAGTTCCGACCTTGATAAGTAACGAGATCGGATACAGATACATCGGGTAAACTGTGCATGAATGCATTGAAGCTCGAGCTTAAAATCCACCACGTGTTTGTATGAATAAACAGACATAAGGACACTTTAATATAAATTGCTTAAAATATCCCAACTTAAGAAATGTAAAACAAGAATATTAAAGTAAAGTAAAATACGGTATTATAAATATCATAAGAAAATAGCTCTTTCACGAGCTATAAATTATCTTAGCCCCAGGGGCATAAAAAACAAAAGATAAAAAAAAACTATTAAAAGAGGTTCAAAGGGACGCGCAGCCCCAGGTCAGGATTTAGGAGGAAGGAATGCCCTCCTTAGCCTTCTCAGCATCCTCCTTGGCCCTCTCTGCCTCCTCCCGAGCAGCCTCCTCCGCGTCGAGCCGAGCCTGCCATTTGGCCATGAGTTCTTGCTCAAAAAAGCCTAGGAAGCTGGTATCAAGATCGGCATTACTAGCCCAAATCCTATACATGGCCAGGTCGACCGCTCGATCCTTCTTCTCCTTGAACTCTGCGAGAAGACGAGCCTTTTCGCCCTCCATTATCTCGAAAGTGGTCGCTTTCTCCTCCTCAAGATTGGCATTGATCCTCTCAAGCTCCACAAGCCTGGCATTCACCTTCTCGAGCTCGGCTGTCTTGGCCTTCATCTGCTCACTTTAGCCTCCATCTTTGCCTTTGCAGCCTTGAGCTCGTCAGTAAGCTAAAGTTGGAGATTCTTCGACTCTTGGGCATAGGACATGCTCGAGTGGACTTCTTTGTTCAACTTATAGTTAAGCTAATCCACGGAAGCAAGAGACTGAAACACAAACAAATCCAGTTAGAACACATGCTAAGCATAAATACAACAAATGGTAAAGTAAGTGAAGTTACCGTAGCAGCAAACTCGACACTCTTGTCATAAAGGGTGTTGCAGTCCCGAGCATTGTTCAAAAACTGCCACTGGGAGTGTTAGAAATATTGTTAAGGGTAGTTAATAAGGGATTAGTTAAGCTGCTAATGACTGTTTAGTTAGTCTGTTATTAGTTCTTCCAGCTGTCTGCAGCTCAGCCTAACTGTCTCCATTCGGTTGTAACTGATTTCTGTTACACTCTCTCTATATATATCAGCTAAGCTTATCTCAACATCACGTTGAGATCATTTCACTCATTTCATCTTTTATTCACTCATCTCTCTCACTTCAGAATTATCACATGGTATCAGAAGCTACACGGATCATGGCGTCCGACGGAACGACTCACTCAGTTGCCGACAATGTCCAACAAGCTCCAGCCGTAGTTGAACAACTTCCCCTCCCCAACAATACCTTGCTCCCACTTCATCTCCGCCTGGATCGCCAAAATTACTCTTACTGGCGTGCATTGGTCCTGGCTGCTCTGCGCGCGTACAATCTCGACGGATATGTTCTTGGATCCCTCCCTCAGCCTCCCTCGACTATTGCAGGTACGACTCAGCCTAATCCTCTTCATGCACATTGGCTTCGTTTCGATCAATTCATAATGCACTGGATTCTCAACTCCATAACGGAAAATATGCTTGGTCATGTGATCCGATGCCGTACGTTGGCTGAGATCTGGACGGTTCTTCAACAACTCTTTGCCACGAATTCGAAAGCCAGAGTTCTTCAGATCAAAGGACTACTTCAATCAACCAAGAAAGGCTCTATGACGATCGACGACTATATCTTGAAGATGAAGACCTACGCTGACACGCTAGCTGAAGCAGGTGACCCGATCTCTGACGACAGCTTGTGCCTGTATGTTCTTGGAGGCTTAGGATCGGAGTACGAAGCTACGATCGTGAATCTAACGAACAGATCTGAACCTCTGACGATTCAAGACGTTCAATTCAGTCTTCATACTCAAGAAATGTGAATCCAGCAGCTCACCTCCTCCACCATCGACAATGCTGAAGCTAACTTCGCTGGACTCTCAATTCGTGGTCAGAACAAGTCTCAGCGACGTCCCGGTCGTGGATCTTGGCGTGGCCACAGACCTCCTCATGGTGGCCGTGGATCTGGTCGATCGAGTCGAGTGATCTGTCAGTTGTGTGGTAGAACTGGTCATACTGTTCACCGTTGCTTTCACCGCTTTGATGTCCATTTTTCAGGTGCTCATCCTCCCACCTATACATCTTCCAACAATGTGAACGACTCACCAAATGCGTTCATATCCGAACCAACTTACACGAACAACACACCGAATGACTGGATTCTTGACACCGGAGCCACCAACCACATGACACATGACGATCATTCTCTGACTCAGAAAGCAGACTACAAGGGGAAGGCAAAAGTAACAGTCGGTAATGGTGAGACTCTTCCTATTTCACATATTAGTTTTAATTCAGTCTCTACTATTAATGCCAATGAGTCTTTAATTCTGAAAGATATTTTACTAGTGCCTAATTTGACCAAGAACCTTATAAGCATATCACAGTTCACCAAGGATAACAATGTTATTCTTGAGTCTGATGCCTCTTCTTGTATTGTCAAGGACAAGAGTACGAGGCAAGCACTTCTTCAGGTCTCACTTCGTGATGGCCTATATACTCTCCAAATCTCATCCCAGTCATCTTTAGCAAATGCTCAGTCCCAGTCCACTGAAATAAAGTCGCCTATCAAGCATGCATACAATATTACTACTACAAGCAATGTAGTATCAGATAAATCCAAAGCAGCTATGATATGGCACTCCCGCTTAGGTCATCCCTCCAAACCTGTTCTTGATAGTGTATTGTCTTCAATAAATCCCTCTTTCAAATGTAAACCAGTTGATTTCTTTGATGCATGCCAATTAGGCAAACTCCATCAATTCTCTTTCAAGAGTACATATAATAAAACAACTCTCCCTTTTCAATTAGTTCACTCTGATGTATGGGGCCCCTCTTTTTACACTTCAAATGATGGATATAAATACTATTTGAGCTTTATAGATGATTACTCAAAACATGTATGGCTGTATCCAATGAAAGCTAAATCTGATGTACCATCTCTATTCAAACATTTCATTGCATTTATAGAGCGTTCATTTCAAACAAAAATACAGAGTGTTCAAACAGACTTAGGGGGTGAGTATCATTCATTATATCAACTCTTTCATGACCTTGGCATCTCACGTAGACACTCATGTCCCCATACACATCAGCAACAAGGCCGAATAGAGCGGAAACATCGGCATGTTGTCGATATGGGGCTCACTCTCTTAGCACATGCTAACATGCCACTAAAGTTCTGGTGGGAAGCTTTTTTCACAGCTGCACACTTAATCAATAGGCTACCAACACCGATTCTAGACTTCCTTTCACCATATGAAACTCTCTTCAAAACAAAACCAGATTATACTCTGTTCAAAGCATTTGGGTGTGCATGTTTTCCACTACTACGTCCATACCAAAACCACAAAGTCTCATTTCGATCTTCTAAGTGTGTTTTTGTAGGGTATAGCTCACACCATCGAGGATACAAGTGTCTACATCCCTCAGGTAGGCTTTACATTGCTCGTAGTGTCACATTCAATGAAGTAGAATTTCCCTACGATAGCCTCTTTGTCCAAGGTCCAGCATCATCTTTGCCTACCCTAAATACATCTAATCCTAGTTTTGCACTGCCATTAGTCTCACTTCATAAGCCACAATCACCATCACTAGTACCTCGCTCAGATTCCCCTATACAGTCTCACTCACCAATGTCTACATCTCAGTCTCTAAATAACACCACACTTCCTTCCTTGTCCCCTGTAACCTCTCATATTTCCCCACCTCAACCAACTCACTCTGTTTCTCCACCACATGATTCTCCAATTCTCCCACCATTCATACCCATCTCAGATTCACATTTTAACTTGCCTATACCACCCAACCCCACAAATACACACTCCATGGTAACTCGGTCAAAAACAGGCACACTTAAACCAAAGACTTACTTGGAAAATGTTACACCTGAATTGGAACCTCTAAATGTGAAAAGTGCTCTCACTAACCAATGCTGGAAACAAGCTATGTTATCTGAATTTCAGGCACTACAGGCAAATCAAACGTGGAGCTTGGTACCCTACACTCCAGACATGGCTGTGATCAACAACAAATGGATCTTCAGAATAAAATATAACAGTGATGGGACTATCAATCTCGACACAAGGCCCGTTTAGTAGCAAAGGGCTTCCAGCAAACACCGGGGATCGACTTCCTTGAGACATACAGCCCAGTTGTCAAACCATGCACTATACGGGTCATCTTCTCTCTAGCTGCAATCAACAAGTGGGAAATACAACAAATTGACATAAATAATGCTTTTCTGAACGGCAAACTTCATGAAACTGTTTACATGCATCAGCTAGAGGGATTCATCAACACTTCCTTTCCCAATCATGTCTGTAAACTCCACAAGGAGATTTATGGACTACGCCAAGCACCTCGTGCGTGGTTTGACCAGTTGAAATCATCTCTTCTCAGTTGGGGCCTTAAGGACTCAAAAGCAGACACTAGCCTCTTTTACTCAGTCAGCGGTACGAAGCAACTCTTTGTCTTAGTCTATGTCGACGATATTTTAATAACAGGCAATGACAATGCTCAAATTCACCGTCTTATTGTCGATCTTAACGTTTGTTTTGCCTTGAAGAAGCTTGGCCCAGTGAAATACTTCCTCAATTTCGAAGTAACTCGCACGTCTGATCACATTCTCTTGAGTCAAACAAAGTATACGAGAGACTTACTGAGTAAAACCAAAATGCTGGACTCCCACCCTCAACCGACTCCTATGTGCCCAAGCTTTAAGCTCACTCTTGATACAGGCGTCCCATTAGCTAATCCAACAATGTATCGATCAGTCATAGGTGCACTACAGTACTTGACCCTCACGAGGCCAGACATATCCTTCGCCGTGAACAGACTTAGCCAGTACCTAAAAGCTCCAACTACGGCTCATTGGACAGCATGCAAGAGAATCCTTCGCTACTTGGCTGGCACATTATCTCAAGCTCTCCGATTCACAAGCAGCTCCTCCCTTGATCTTCACGCATTCTCAGACGCCGACTGGGCTGGAAATCTAGATGACAGAAAGTCGACTTCAGGATATGTAGTATACCTTGGTGGCAACTTGATAAGTTGGTGTTCAAAGAAGCAGTCTGTCATAGCAAGATCCAGCACGGAGTCAGAGTATCGTGCGTTAGCTCTAGCAACGGCTGAACTCGTATGGCTGCAGTCTCTCTTTGCCGAGTTGGGATTGTCTACGTCTGCATGCCCGATTATATGGTGCGACAACTTGGGAGCTGCCTCGTTAGCTTCAAATCCAGTGTACCACGCTCGTACAAAGCATATCGAAATCGACTTACATTTTGTTCATGACAGAGTCTTAGACAAACTTCTGGATGTTCGATATGTCGACTCAGCAAATCAAGTAGCTGATATATTAACTAAACCCTTACCAATACCTCATTTTTCTAGTCTTTGTAACAAGTTAGGACTTCACAGTACGTCCAACTTGAGGGGGGGTGTTAGAAATATTGTTAAGGGTAGTTAATAAGGGATTAGTTAAGCTTCTAATGACTGTTTAGTTAGTCTGTTATTAGTTCTTCCAGCTGTCTGCAGCTCAGCCTAACTGTCTCCATTCGGTTGTAACTGATTTCTATTACACTCTCTCTATATATATCAGCTAAGCTTATCTCAACATCACGTTGAGATCAGTTCACTCATTTCATCTTTTATTCACTCATCTCTCTCACTTCAGAATTATCACAGGGAGCCTCGAAGCTACTGATGTTGCTGGCCTACCCAGTACAGAATGTCCGAGCCAAGTGTAGCCCCATGGGGCCCGGTAGCATTGTCGACTACATACTCATCAACATGAGTAGAAATCAACAACATGCGTGTTTTGGAGGCCGAGGGATTTTTTGGAGGTGGGTCGGGCGTTGAGCAAACGATGATTAGAGAAGGCAAAGGAGGAACAACTATGGTGGACATTTCGACCTGAGGAGTCGGATCCACGACTGGGCTCGTAACAGTGGGAGCTGGAGGAGGAGTCTTCTCAGTCCTCTTAAGGACCTTGGTGGGTCGATCTGACTTTCGCGAGCCTCTCGGGCGCTTACTCCTCTGAGCCCCCTCACCACTGGCGAGCACGGTGTCAAGATCAGAGTCCATAACACCTGCACAATTGCACCACATTATAAGAAATTCCAATACACAAAAGTTAGCACAATGCAGACAGGCAAGGAATAAAGGACTCGTAAAGAGGAACGTAATTCCCCCATCTTCAGAAGAGGCAGGGGGAGTCCCTTCCCTATATGTGGAAGTCAACCTCGAAAGGTCCCTATAATCATTTGTCCTGTATTGAACGGCTATTCCATCCCATACCTCGTTCAGACTATACATAGTATCGTATTTCCCTAACCAACTATCAAACCTATGAACCCTCTCATCTACCCAAGACCATACATAAAAGTGATCCCTATCATCTTCACAGAAGACTAATCTGTTGGGCTTATGTTTAAGTGGCAAGAGAGACCATAAGTCCGAGCTAAGGATGACCGTACCTCTGTCGCTCTAGCTCGAGGCCTCGTCATAGGCCTCCTCTGGTGAAAGGAACAAGCCCAACAAAATCCAAGAAGTCCTTGAAAAAAGGACTTTAAGGTCAATAAGGCCCCTGCCTTCATGTGCTCCAGGCTCCAAGGCGCATATCTTAACTTGTTGTCGCGATTACCATCTCCCGGGGCGCGACAGCTTCGTTCGTGGGAGGTCAGAGCTCGACACCTCAGCGAGCCCGATAGTCCAATATTTTGGAGGGCCAAGATGTCAGAGATCTGCCCCAGTGAATAAATCAAGCTCCAGTAGTGCTCGACCTCGAAAAATTCTCTCTTCGAGGTGGGAATGGAGGTTGGTTGTGAGGTAGAAGGGGGATTTGATGGTTCTCCCATCAGTGAAAATTGGAGATTTCCTGGCTTAAAGGCGATTGTCACTTTAAGTGTGGTATCAATGGGGATTGGTCTAGGCTCGGGGTCTGTATCTGGGTAGATGGCGACCCTATGTCTCTTCCTTTTCCTCTCTTCAACCTCGTCGATTTGACGTCGAAAGTGAGCTCGGATATCTTCTTGCTCACGCCTTAGTTAGTGCTCCTGAATCAAACATTAATTTCGAGTAAAAGGTGACTCCGGGCTCGGAGTTTTCAGTGAGTAAGGAATTGCGAGCTTTGACCCCCACCGCTTTTCTGAGTTTTGCGGCATCTAGCAAGAGAGCAAAAGGATGAGGGCTAGGCGAACAAGAAATTAAGAATAAAAATTAAGACGGCCTAAGCTCGAATGATCGAGACTGTGGAGTAAGCTCAATGAGATCAAGCTCGGAGCATGTATTCCACGGAAAGGGGGGAAAGTGGATTTATTTTCGAAGATCCCGGATTTTCAGGGAAAAAAGTTGGCGGTTACTCAGAAAGTGATATTTTTGAGAAACGTGCAATTTATAAACCCTAATCTAATACCCGTTTCTTGGTCTACACGATATGATATTCAAAATCAAGACAACCCATTGAAAGAGCCATATTTTCAACATTCATGCAAAATCTGGGTTTGGAAATCCATAATCTCAGAAGAACCTAAGGACTACATGATATTGGCTAAAATATCCTAGTGCTAAACTTGTGTTAAAAAATGCTACTGCAACTATAAACATGCATGGAAAAAACAAAAAATATATACGAACATATGGGGATAAAGAATGAACACTTACACAATGTAGATGGTGGAAACAGAGAGATTGAAGATTGAAGGATTGGCTGCAAGAACGATCTCACGGAGTCAAACGGATCAGCGGTGTTTCGCTTCCTCGGCTTAGAGAACATGCAAGGACCGAAGTCTTTTAAGGTCTGGTTTCCTTTGATCTTCTCTCATTTCTGAAAACGTAATGTTAAAATGAGGAAGGTGATGACATATTTATAGGCCCCAGAGGATACCAAACGACAAAGTGATCTGGACAATTGGCCAATCTCAATACTGGATCAAATGGCCAGGGACCAACGGAAGACTGGCGCCATAAAGGTGGCAGGTGGATGGACGTGTGTGTGGTATGAAAAGCACTCAAGTACTCCGATTGAGCAACCCGTGGCTGACGCGTGTCTACACTCGAGTGCAATTGATGGTACAGTTTCAAAGAGGGGCAGTTCAAAAGTTTCCTTCTCATAGGATTCGAACTGATACTTTTGAGGGGGCAAAATGTTACACCCAGATTTCGAGATAAGAGGTTATGACTCCGAAATCTGGGCTCGTCAAGTGTGAGCTCAAAATGTTATAAAGCATCATATGGTCCAACCGTAGAACCCTCTGAAGCAAAGCAATGACCTCAAAGATGTGTAACCTCTGATATTCTCTGAGCTCGCTACGGACGATGGCACGACACTTGAATATATCTTTTACCGAGTGTCCTCAGGCGAGATAGTTCGAGCTCAGGAGGTATAAGCTCGACGACTACAACCTCGACAGTATCTACCTATCCCGAGCGTAGCGTGGAGTTGGGTGGCAAGTTCGTGATTGATCCATAAGTCCTGACAGACTCAATGTCAATCGCTGATCTTGAAGACCTGATGAATCGCCTGGGATAGCCCCTATCGTGTGAACATATTTATTGTTTTGTAATCCCAATATTTAAGGGATGTCATTTAATCTGTTATCCGTTCCTGATCTTCATGGGACGTTTCCATGTATATAGGAGATAACGCATTTAATATCATTATTTCAATTGATTTATAGAATATTTTCCCGAAATATGTGGGAATGAATTATGCATCCTTCTCTATAAATAGAGAAGGAATCACCACTTGTAAATGACCGATTCCTGATTTCTTGAGAGAAAGCTCTGGGGAATTCATCTCTGAAGAATTTCTAGAAAACTCCAAGTTTTAATAACATGAACTCGTGGACTAGGCAGAATTAACTGTTGAACCACGTAAAAACCTTCTTGCCTTCCTCTTTAAATTCATTTGCTCCATTTTTCATTTTTTTAATTGCTTCACTATTTAAGTTGACAAAAAACGGCGTCAACATAGGTTATATTCTTCATCACAATTAAAATACCCGTCACAATACCCTAATTGCAATTTATCACTCTACTTAGAATCCTAAACTATTAGGTGAATAATAATCATAAGATGATAGTAGAACAATGCAAAACCCTAATTAGTTGGTCACCTAACAAGATCTCACAATATTCATAGCATTAAATTATAAAAAATAGAAGCAATTTAATATAAGGGAATAGAATAAATAAAATTCATCAATGCATTCAAGATCTCATGTCTAGGGTTTTGAAATAACCCTCATCTATAAAGAAAACTACTTCATAATCACATTCATATTCATAAACATAAATATTCAATGAAAATAAAAGAGTTTTGAGAAGAAAGAAAAACTAGATTGAAGAATGTTTATGTTGATGTCTTTTCTCCTCCTCTGCTGCTTTAGCCCCTAAAATTTACCATTCAAAGTTGTATTCAAAGTTAACCCTAACCCCTTTAATAGCTCTTTCAAAAATACATTTAAAATTCAAAAATTAAGGAAAAAATCGATCGTCGGCCGCGACCAGTGTTTCTTGGTAGCCGCGGCCACTCGAACATGTATTTTCCAGAAATCTTGGCTCCGACCGCGGCCACTGCGTTCTGTCCCTCAGACCGCAGCTTGGAATAAGGCTGGCCGCGGCCATAGCATTTTTCCGTTTTTTTCGTTTTTCTTCATCTGCAGCCACTAACGGTATTTTAACCATAACTTCCTCTATATAGCTTGGAATTGGACGATTCAAAAAGCTATGAAAAGATAAGGAAAAGATCTAAAACTTTTATTTATAGGTAGATTTCCAAAAGAGTATTAAAAAAATATCAAAATGAAGTGTGACATTTCAGACTTATAATTCTGAGTTTAACCATTACTTGTAAACATCATAAATTCATTCTTTTTCATCCGAATGTCTTGAAAATTCTAAAAATACAAAATAAACTAATTAAACATATATAAATAAATAATCAAGTGCATAATTATAAAAGAATAATGAATTAAAAATAAACAAATTCCATACTTATCACACTATTTATTTGAACTTTTCATATTCTCAATTTAATTCTTTTTTGGCCTTTTATATTCCCACTTTAATTTTCTTTTTAATTTTCTTTTCATACATCATTTGTTTGTGTCTTTATTTATCTTTACACACATATATATATAGTGCTAATGAATATAAAAAGCCCGCTGCACAATCTCAGTTTACTGCTGCACCTCACCCAGGTTAGCCATTTTTTTTAAAGTTCTGTCTGAAGACAATTTGATATTGGTTCTATATTATATACATGTTAAAGCTCTATTTTTTTTTTAAATTAGGGAAGATGAGTCGCATGTTCATGGTTTGTGTGAGATCATTAATAGTGTTCTAGGTGGAGTCCAACTTGGTCGCATGCTATGCCAAGTTGCTTCGCAAATGGCAATTAAAGTTGTGATTATGGATCCCCAACATAATTGATCTGCAAGTGGTCTCTCTCTCTTACCAACATATGGTTGGAAATTTTAAAAATAGTGCAGAGTCGAAGAAGTTTCTCATAGGTTCACATTTATCCCAGTTTATATATATATATATAGATTTATTTGATTTCCAATATTTTTCTTGGTAGTTAGGTATGGATTTTCACGATTAAGATTGAAGATGTAAATGTTGCAACTTTGAGAAATTTGAGCAACAAGGGGTTGATTGCCAATCCAAAGCCCATTTACAATTCGAATAATAGAAGTTGGTTTAACCTTATTTATCAAGTGTTAGTATTATCATTTTGGAAATATTTTACTTTCTATATATGTATAATATATATATATATATATATATTTTGTTATATGGCATATATTTTAAATAACTACTTTTTGTTTATTATTTTTATAACAATTGTTTTAACTGCATTTTTTATACGTTATATATTCTACACCTTTCTAATGTACAATAATTACTAATTGAAATTGTTTTTATGTTATACATTAATAATTATCATTGATATTCACTATTGTTATTTAAATTTATAGCAAAAATCAATTTTAAGTTTCTAAGGTTAGACAAATAAAGTTGTGGCTTGATAAGTCTCTAATAAAAGATTTCTTTTATTTTTACCTACGTTGTATTTATATAAAAGATAGATAAATAAAGTTGTGACTCGATATAAGTCTCTAATAAAAAAAAACAATTTATTACCCTTGACCTAAATTATACTTTAAGAAAAATCAACCATTTCACCTACCTACATTTAAATACAATTATATATTGTGTATATATACACAATATTCATCTATGACGTTCTTGTGGATCCTATGCGTACTACCGTCCTTAATCACTCAACTTGAGGAAAATAAAAATAAAAACGAATTTCCAAAAAACTGATTAATAGACGGTATTTAGATAAAAATCATATTTCCTTTTCGTTTAAAACCTTGGCACAAAGTTAAGCGACAAGAAACTTATAATAATCCAATAAAAAAGTAAAAAACAAACAAATATTTTTTGTTTTTTAACAATTTTGGGGATGAAAATTGAACTCCCTCGTGTTATATACATACATATATTTTCTTTTAACTAATTTTTTTATTGCATGCATCATCTAAGCTTCTTTAGGTAATAATTAATATTTTTTATGGTTTTACATCATGCATACGTTCGTTTATTTTAAGCATTATTACTTTTTTTTTAATTTTAGATCTTTATATTTGGAGATTATAGGGATTTGGAGCCAAAGACGTTCTTAAATCATTTGGAGAAAATAAAAATTGATATATCTATCTATATTCACTGTTATCCATATTTTCCACCTATGATATGTGGCATGGCCAAACAAGTCCATGGGCCCAACCTAGGCCCAGTGAACAATGAACATGTAAACTTCATTGGCCCAAACCACACAGACCCGGTTACTAGCAAATAGCGCGAGCATAGTGAAGGGGCCAGAAGTAAGGTGCAGGCCTGAATCACCTTCCTGATCGTATTCATTCTATACCCTCCGGGATGTAAATTATGATGGCAGACGATCCATTCTAGGAGATGGATACCATCAAGTGGGATCCAAGAGAAGGCATCGCCGTCAATATATATGTCTTGGTAAATGACCCCGGGTCATGGTAAACGAACCAGGACTTAGATAAATGAACTCGGATCACCTAGTAGGGTAGAACAAGCTCAATCCTTCCTAGAACTAATGTGTCCCCGAGAAATCCGGCAGTTGTCGAGGAGCCCCGCGCGCACCCAGTGCCTGTCTGAGCCCCGCCCGCGTCTGTGCGCCTGGCCCCTGCTGTATGCGCGTCTACGTGCTAGCCACCCTGCCCAGTCATACACTTGTGCCCATGGCACCTTGTGTCGCCGATCATAGGGTTCCTAGGGCACCAATCTTGGTGTCCAAAACCCTAATTCCTAAGTTGTTATAAAATATCTTTTATTTAATTAATTTTTAAATTATTTGTATTTAAAAGTTTAATTATCTTATTTTATTTTATTAGAAAATAAAATATCTTTTAGTTGGTTAAGATATTTTAATATCTTAAGTTTGAATAATTATTTGAATTTGATTATGTAATTATTTAAATTCAACTAAATTAAAAAGATGACAAAATGGTTATTCATTTAAAATTTAGTTTTAATTAAATAAATTAATTATAAAATTTGTTTCTGATTAATAAGTTGGGCAAAACAAAGTTCCTAAAGATTAGTAAGAAAGCCTAAAGGAGAGGAGGATCATTATTGGAGAGTCTTGAAAGCTACATAGGCTTAGATTGTAATTTTATTTCTAATTTTTTCAAAGAGTTGTAAATCTTAGAAATACTCATTAGTACTCGGTTCATCATTTATTGTTTATTTATTTATTTATTATATTTATTTAAATAAATATTCATTGATGTTTGATTGATAACATGATCATGCATTAGTCAATTACATGTCATTCATAAAACCCCACACAGTTTCTCATTAATTATGCATCTTTTAGAAACATGATTATCTAGGATTGTCTTATTTGTTTATATGAATTTCTTTTAGTGAAATAAATTGCATGTAAACTACTAAGTATTAAATTAGTTAAAACTTGGTAACCCATACCATAATAAAGGCAATATTTTTTATAGGCCTTTAAGATAACCAACTTTATGTAAAAAAAATCGTTTTAGTAAAGTTAGATGAATGTAATGGGTAATTATTTAGATCACATTAATTATAGAAACAGACTCTTTTATAATTATAATTTTTGTAATTAATTACATTCATAGGGTTATTAATAAACTAGTAATTAATTTAGAATCAATTCATTAGTTTAATAAAACACATTTAATCTAAAATAGTAAGTGGGAGAATGTGAACATCTCAATGTGATTTATGGTCTCCATTATTAGTAGAACACTGTGAGATATGAATAGGGTCTCAAGGCGGCTTTGTTTCCATTCCCCTAAGGAAGGTTTCTAGACATATCAATACCAGGGTTGGCTTCTTAGGAATATAGGAGGAAGTGATGTATTTTAGGCTTGACTGACCCTAAGGCGGCACTCTCTAAGTTAAGTCATGAATTATGAAATAATGGGTTACACTTACAAAGATGTAATTAAATTTTTGCAGTGGATAATTACATCTTGACCAAACTAGTGGTACTTTATATTTAAAAGAGAAAATAAAGAGCTATTTTAAGTTTTAAATTATAAAGATAAGATTGTCTTATAAGCTATCTGAATTTAACTTGACTGACCCTAAGACGACACTTTATTTGTTGGGTAGTTTTATCATGGAAAAGTAAATGTTAATTTATGTATTTTAATTGTTGTATTCATGCATCATGTTTACTTTCCAAAACATTGATATTTTTTCAAATGATAATATTATTGTTTTTTATTTATTTTAGTAATGTCGAACGGTGGCAATCCAATAATCGCTTTAGTATCACTTGAAAAACTTAATGGTGATAATTTTATAAGATGGAAATCAAATATAAATCTTATGTTAATCTGTGAGAACCACAAATTTGTCCTGACTGAGGAATGTCCTGAAGAGCTCGCTGCCATTGTCCCGAAGAATTTTCAGGACAAGTATGATGCCTGGATTCAATCCAATAATAAGGAAAAGTGTTACATGCTTGTGAGCATGAATGATGTTTTGAGAACAAAGCATGAAACCATGGAAATTGCGTTTGAAATAATGGATTCTCCGCACGGCATGTTTGGGTAGCAATCTGATCAAAGTAGACATGAGGCTACTAGAACCTACATGACTACTAAGATGAAGAAAGGTGTTTCTGTACGTGAACATGTTTTACACATGATTAATGTGGTGCATGAAGAAGAAATACATGGGGCCATCATTGATGAGCGTACACAAGTAAGCATCATACTGGAATCGCTCACTCCTGCCTTTTCTGCGTTCACCACCAACTATATTATGAATAAGTTGGAATTCAACATGACCCAGCTGTTGAATGAACTGCAGACATTTGAGTCTCTTAACAAATCATTACAAAAGAGACTGAAGCAAATGTGGTAGAGGAGAAACCTTCAAACTCTGAGGAGAAATCCAAGAAGAGAAAGAAGAACAATAATAAGGACAATGGAAATGGAAAACAGTCCAATAAAGGGAAGAAGGCACCAAAAGCCAAGAAGAACAAAAATGACAACTCCAAGAAGAAATAACCTAAAGGAAAATATTTCCACTGTGGAGTTGAAGGTCACTAGAAGAGAAACTGCAAGAAGTATCTCTCTGATCTGAAAAAGAAAGGTAAATATGATTTACTTATACCTGAAGCTTGTGTAGTGGAAGATGATATGTCATCCTGGGTTTTAGATTCATGAACCACTAACCATGTTTGTTCTTCCATGCAGATACTTGAGTCATCAAGGGAGCTGGGAGATGGCGAGGTGACCATGCAAGTTGGAAGTGGAGCGCTCATTTCAGCAAGAGCAAAGGGAACAGTCCGTTTAAATTTTGGGAAAAATTATTTAGTTTTGAACAATGTTTATTTTATTCCTGGATTATCTAGAAACTTAGTTTCTTTATCTATGTTGCATGAACAATTTTTTTATATTTCTTTTAGTAATAATGTGATTGTTATTTCAAATAATGGTTTCAAAATATGTCAAGCATTTCATAATAACAGACTGTATATGCTCAAACCAAATTAACGAACACTCAATAATTCCGAATTATTTAAAGTAGAAAAAATGCAAGGTAACAAAACACAAAAAATTCCAAACAAGGATGACATGTATCTTTGGCATCTTAGACTTGGTCATATAGGTCTAGATAGGATAAACCGGTTAATAAAAGATGGACCTTTGAGAGAACTAAGAGTTGGAACTCTTCCGATTTGTGAATCTTGTCTAGAAGGAAAAATGACCAAACGTCTTTTCTCAACGAAAGGCAATAGAGTCAAAGAACCTTTGGAGCGTGTACACAGCGATGTCTGTGGTTCAATCAATGTACAGGCAAGAGGTGGGTATTAGTATTTCGTCACTTTTATTGACGATTACTCAAGATATGGTCATACTTACCAAATGCTTAGGAAATCTGAAACCTTTGGTAAGTTTCAAGAATTCAAAGCTGAGGCTAAGAAGTAGTGAGGTAAGACTCTAAAGACACTTCGATCTGATCGAGGTGGAGAATATTTGGATTTAGAATTCAAAGATTTCTTGTTGGAGCATGGTATTCTATCCCAACTCACAACACCAGGAATGCCACAACAAAATGGTATTTCTGAAAGAAGAAACATGACCTTGTTGGACATGGTCAAGTCTATGTTAAGCTACTCTTCACTTCCTCTCTCATTCTTGGATATGCACTTCAAACGGCGATGTACATTTTGAATGTAGTCCCATCTAAGACCATTAGAAAAATGCCACTAGAACTGTGGAATGGAAACAAACCTAGTTTGCACCATTTCTGCATTTGGGGTTGTCCTACTAATGTTCTTAGACCTTAATCAGGGAAACTTGAATCAAGGTCGAAAGTGTGAATTTTCGTTAGCTACGCTCCATTAACAAGAGGTGGTTATTTCTATAGTCCCAATGATCAAAAGGTATTTGTTTCAACAAATGCGACCCTCCTTGAACATGACTATATGAATAACTATAAACCTCAGAGCAAGGTAGTATTCGAGGAAGTCACAGCTAATAAGATTCCATCACAATCATCTTCATCATTAAATGATAAACGACAAACCAAGGAAACCATGATTCCTAGAAAAGAAACCCCGGTGCAACATCGTAGTGGGAGGATTGTGAGACAACCTGTTCGCTATGAACATGAGGCACATGTCCTTGTTTCTGATACAGACAAGGATGATCCATTAACCTTTAAAGAGGCAATGGATGATCATGAAAATGAGAAATGGAAAGAAGCCATGAACCAATAAATGGAATCAATGTATTCCAATTCTGTCTGGGAACTTGTGGATCCACCTAAAGATGTCAAGCCCATATGGTGTAAGTGGATATACAAGAAGAAAATAGGTGTAGATGGGAAAGTAGAGACTTTCATAGCGGCTTGTGAAACAGCTAAGGAAGCAGTTTGGTTGAGGAAGTTCTACATTGATCTGGAAGTTGTTCCAAATATGGATAAGCCACTAATCCTGTACTGTGACAACAGTGGAGTAGTAGCTAATTCCAAAGAACCAAGAATCCACAAGAGAGGGAAGCATATAGAAAGGAAATACCATTTAGTGAGAGAGATTGTACATCGAGGTGATGTGACTGTTATGAAGATAGCGTCGGAACAGTTTTTTGGCTGACCCGTTAACCAAGACACTTCCTGCAAAGTCGTTGATGGGTCACGTGCGAAAGATATGATTAAGGGAGATGTCTCACTTGCTTTAAGGGCAAGTGGGAGATTGTTAGGATTAATGCCCTAAAAGCATGTAAAGATATTTTATTGGTTTTAAATAATAGTACAATTTTATTATATTTTAATGTTATAATTATTGTTTGAATTAATTATATAATAATATCAAGAAAATTCCTTATTCATTCATAAGAATATGATCTTGTATTAGTACGAGAGAATTAAGATCATATATAATGAATAAAATAGTCAGTAACATATTAAAGTAAGGAACTTTAATGAATGGTTACTAGTACGGTTTGCTAAGCATACGATATGCAAGTAATCTAGATTCAGTTTACTGATGTGGATAGATATCTTAGTAAAGGTGTTGTATATAATAGAGATTGCATATGACAGGACTGATGAGAATTAATTATCTTTATAAACTTGTCGTATGACGCAAAGATTTAATTCTTATCATAATAGATGATCATTTGTAGATCAATCTAAATCATGAGTATTCATGAACTCCTATTTATGTTTATTGGATCTTTTGATTCACTCGTTAATGTCTCTTAGAATAATGAGGCTAATGACTTTTTTTTTATTCAATATCATGGATGGCTGGGAACATGAATTACAATAATGGAATCCATGCTTTCCTAAATGGATCGAATATTGGCTCCCTTAAGGGTTGAGTTTGGAACTGAATAGTTATTGAGCTCAAATCTACAATTAGATTATAGATTAATTATTCACTAGTGAATTAATGGTACTTAAGGATCAAAAATGGTAATTAGAAGGGTAAAACGGTAATTTTGACTAGCTCTAATTAACGAACCAATAATGGAGGACAAAACTACATATATTGATTATAATATTGGACTACTAGAGAAAATTCTATAAATATAATTCTAGAAATACTTATAGTGCAATTCCATGTTTATAGTGGGGTAATCATGAAATTAATAATCTGGTTAATTGGAGCCTCGTATTATAGGTCAATGGTCACTAGATCACCTCTGTCTTGCACTGTCAAGGGTAAGGATGTCAATAGAAAGATTTGTTAAAAGAAATGACTAAATTGCAAAGAAATTAATTTTCCAAGGCAAGGAAATAATTATTTGATAATTATGGGTAATTGATTAATTGTGAATTAATTAATTATTTAACTGTGTATTTTTTATTTTGAAAAACTATAGGTTAAAATTAATATTAATCTTGTTTGTATTAATATAAAGAGAGAAATAATAAATATCTTATTTATAATATGATATTTATTTATTTAATTTATAACTAATATTTTAAAATAAAGTTAATTTTGAATTAACTCATTGTTTACCCAAAAAAAGATTTATCTAATGACATGGCAAGACCAGTGCGCACGTGGGATGCACATGATCATTTAAGCAGTTACGTTTCTGGTCGACCATCGACCAGAGGAGAATTCACTCGGCAGAAGGCCTATTTCGTAGTCGACCACGCTGGTCGTAGTATATCAGATACTTTCTATTGATATGTGATCTCGTATTTATGTAATAATTGTAATTTTCATTATTATTTGAGATACGTTTGTATTAAATGTAATCAAGGCCCACCGGCCCATAAGGAGATCCTTAAGCCTATAAACAAGACTGAAAGGGTTCATTTTCAGGACTTTCGGATCTGGAGAGACAGAATTATTGTTTTTGCACAATACCTTGTATCTTTCGTTGAGCTTGTGAAACTCGGTAAACCCTAGTTTACTGATCGCAGATTTTCAATATATTAATAAGAACACTAAGTGGACGTAGGTCATTACCATCATCTGGGGTTGAACCACTATAAATCTTGGTGTCATTTATCTTTTTAGCTTGAATTCATCTCAATTATGTCGTTTTACTTAACTCCGTGTCATTGACCAAATCAAGGGTCAACATTTTGGTGCTTTCATTGAGAGCTGAGCTCAAGACCTCCAAGAAGAAAAATGGCAAAAACAACTAGGAAAGCTAGACAAACTTCAGGTAATGCACCAACTTAACCTCCTCCACAAGGCGTGGCTGAAAATGAGCCACAAGTGGAATTGGAAGAGGAGGAGATGGATGTTGAAATGTTGAGAAAGACTATGATTGTGCTACAAGAAGAATTAGCCTATTTTAGGGCTAATCAAGAGAATGTGACTGAGACAATGGTGTTGCAACAAAGGGAAATTGATAGGCAGCACCAAGAGCTGAATGAACGGCAGGCCGACATGGACCGCCTGCAGAGGAATGCCACCGCTGCCTTAGAGGCAGCCATTCAGTTGGCCCAGGGATAGCCGGCGCCTGCCTCCCAACTGGATCAGCCACCTAATACTCACCTACAAAAAAATCCACAATATGATCATCCCCAGCATTACCACAATCCGCCACAACCGACAAACCCTCAGAGGCCAGAACAACCTCCTGCTGCTCAACATGAAAGTCCATTCCAGGATCCTGAGCAGCAGCCACCCTCTCACACTGGTCAAGATAATCCCTAGTAGAAAAGGCAAAATAGGGTCGGGCAACATCCTAGAAGCCCTAGATGCCAGACGGCTGAGGAACAAAACCCCCCCGAGCAGAGGACAGCCTCCTTCTACTGGTAGAAGGCAGGTGGAATCAGGCTCTGCGGTCAGAGGTCCCCCACGACATAATAATGTCCGGGGATCTACCGACCAACATAGGCCTCCACCTACCTATCAGGACATTCCAGCAGGGAGAGAGGGATATAGTGTGAACAATAGGTCGCACCATCATCGGTCATAATTTAGAGATGGCCATGACTATAATGAGGTGGATTCTGGCAGGAGGAATGTTGGTCGGCGGCGAGAAGAGATGGGTGAAGAGCAGAACCCTCCGCCAAGGGAGAACCAACCAGTAACCCAAAATGTTGGGGGGCAACCTAAACAGCCCAATGTCTTTGATCGACTGGGCGCGAGCGAGCAAAGGCGTAGGGATGAAGATCTGAGAGACGTCCTCAATGATAGAAGGGAAAGACATGACGAGTATTTCCCCCAGCACCGATCGCTCCAATAGTACCAGATGTTGTGCAGGCTCAGCTAGATGCTTTAAATCACGTTGTCCAGCAACTGGTTGGGAACCAGACATCCCATATAGAGTTTGATCAGAGAAAGGGCACACCATTTGTGCAAAGAATACGATGGCAGAGACTCCAAGAAAATTAAAAATGTCGGTCTTGCCCAACTTCACTGGATTAGAAAATCATGTATCTCACGTTAACAAATTTGAGATACAAATGAACATCCAAAAGGTGTCAGATGACGCTCGGTGCAGAATTTTTCCGGCAACCTTGTCTGAAACTGCTCAGGAGTGGCTTTTCAAATTCCCTCCAGCCAGTATAGTTTCTTGGGAAATTTTCGTAAAGGATTTTTATGGATAGTTCTATGCTGATCGGGTACATCCAACCGAGGCCAATTAGCTGGTCAAAATACGCTAGAAGGAAGGAGAAACCCTGAAGGGATATGTTCAACGATTCATTCGAGCAGCTGCTAGGGCTAAGTCGGTTGGGGATGAAGGGAAGATGATGGCTCTTACTGCTGGGGTACGACGCCACTCATCTCTTTGGAACAGTTTGCGAAAGAGTGGAGTCAAGAGTACTCAGGAATTTTTGGATCGAGCAGATAGGTACATCAAGCTCGAGGATGCCATTGCTAACGAAGGAACATCTCCCACAGACGACTAGGGCCCAAAAGGATCTCCCGCCAAAGCTGCCAATGAGTTTGGGAAGACCAATGGCAACGACAAAAATAATGGGAAGAATGGGGGGGAAATGGTAAAACACGAGCCGACGACATCTGATAACAAACGCCCAAAACAAAACAGATACGAGTCGAGATTCACCAACTATACGGCCCTAGTCGATAGCCAAGCGGAGGTGTACCAGGCCACTCACATTATTGTTCCCTTCAGGTGACCAGCCCCAATTAGGAAGGACATATCCAAGAGAGCTACTACCAAGTTTTGTCATTTTCATAATGACTATGGCCATGACACTAACAAATGCAACCAGCTTGAGGATGAGATTGAGTTCCTTATTAGGCAAGGATACCTGAGGAGGTATGTGCATGCAACTGGAGGTTCTCAGCGAGAGGCTCAAGGAGGCAATGAGCAGGCACCTGTATGCCAACGCTCGCCCCCTTTACAGCCAGCTCCAGTTGCTAGTACATTGCTGACCATCTACGGAGGACCACACATAGCAGGTGATTATGGGAAGGCGAGGGAAAGAAATGTCCGAACCTTACGTCACGACCAGGACATTGAAATGTTGAACGTAGAGGAGCGAACTCCCAAAAAAGCTCGAACAGAGGAAGAATCGATAACTTTCTCTGAGCTTGACGCTCAGCATGTTCGATTCCCCCATTCAGATCCTCTGGTCGTGGATGTCTAGATTGCCAATATGATGGTCAAGCAGGTGTTAGTAGATACAGGAAGCTCAGTCAACATTCTGTATAAATCTTCACTAGAAAGGATGAAATTATGAGTGCAAGATTTGGAACCATGCAACCAGACCATTTATGGTTTTTCCAGTGAAGGGCTCACCCCAACTGGGTCAATCAGGCTTCTAGTCACAGCAGGAGCAGCGCCTGTGAACATGACATTACTCGCTACTTTCATAGTAGTTGATTGTCCTTCTGCATATAACTCGGTGATTGGAAGGCCTATTATAGTCGATCTGCAAGTCGTGACCTCGGTCTGGCATTTGGCCATGAAGTTTCCAACCGATGCAGGAGTGGGATGCGTGTTAGGAAACCAGCGAGAAGCACGGGAATGTTATAATTCCTCGATCACCAAGGCAAAGAGAGGAAGATCAGGGGGAAAAGTTGAGAAAAGGTTATTGTTGGTAAATGAAGTACAAGCCCAATCAAGTGAACAGGTCACCAAATAGGGTGTTGCCCAAAGTGAGGATAGAGACTTAGATCCTCGCTTTGGGGATTTTGAAGAAAATGTTGGACCCATGGAGGACCTCGAGGAGGTTCAATTAGAAGAAACAGATCCGACCAGGGTTGTGAAAGTCGGTAAAAACTTAGAGACAACAACAAAAAACAAGCTGGTGGAATTTTTAAAGGAGAACCAGGAGGTGTTTTCCTGTTTGCATAAATTTATGGTTGGGATAGACCCAGCGGTGATCAACCATGTCTTAAATATAGGCAAAAACTTTCCACCCGTACAAAAAAAAAAAAGGCTTCTCGACAAAGACAGGTCGAAGACCCTAAAAGATGAAGTCGAGAAGCTGAAGGAAAACAGATTCATTAGGGTAGCGTTTTATCCATCTTGGGTCTCTAATCATGTACTGATTCCCAAGCCGAATGGAAAGTGGAGGATGTACGTGGATTTCACAGACCTTAATAAAGCCTGCCCGAAGGATTGTTTCCCACTTCCAAGGATTGACCAGCTGGTCGATGCTACATCAAGGCATGAAATTTTATCATTCATGGACGCATACTCTGGGTATAATCAAATCAATATGCATCTGTCTGATGAGGATCACGCTAGCTTTCAAACAGATACAGGACTTTACTGTTACAAAGTAATGCCCTTCAGTTTGAAAAGCACTAGTGTGACTTACCAGCGACTGGTTAACCATATGTTCAATGAGCTGATCGGTGTTAGCATGGAAGTATATGTCGATGACATGCTGGTTAAGTTGAAGAAAGCTAAAGAACACATCGAGGACCTTCAGAAATGCTTCAACTTCTTGAACAAATATCAGATGAAGCTAAACCCTCTCAAGTGTTCTTTTGGTGTGGGATCAGGAAAATTTTTGGGATTCATAGTAAACTCGCGAGGATTCGAAGCTAATCCCGAAAAGATTCAGGCCCTGATCCAGATGCAGTCTCTTGCCAAGATTAAAGATGTTCAAAGCCTGACTGGGAGGATCGCCACCCTAAGTAGATTCACATACAAGTCAATGGACAAGTGTGTCCCATTTTTCAATCTACTCAAGGGAAATAAGAAGTTTGAATGGACAGAAGAATGTGAGCAGACTTTTCAGTCGTTAAAGTCCCACACGTCACAACCACCAATCTTGTTCAAACCAGTTGAAAAAGAAACTTTGTCCATTTATTTGGCAGTCATAGAGTATGCTGCTAGTGTTGTTTTGATCAGAGAAGAAGACAACGTTTAGAAAGCAGTATATTATGTGAGCAAGAGGTTAGTGGGAGCGGAATTGCGGTATCCACCCATTGAAAAGTTAGCTTATTGTTTGATTCTGGCCTCAAGGAAGTTGTGACCTTACTTTCAAGCTCACCCTATTGTGGTGCTCACCGACCAGCCATTACGGCAAGTCTTACAGAAACCCGAATCCGCTGGTCGATTGTTAAAATGGGCAGTCAAACTTGGGCAGTTCGACATTTCTTATTCTCCATGAGCAGCTGTGAAGGGACAAGCTCTAGCATACTTTGTTGCAGAATTCACCGGGATCCCAATTAGCGAACCGATGGAAGAAATGGAAAGTCAAAATCAAACTCCTTCCAAGAAGTTGTTCGTAGATGGCTCCTCCAATGAGCACAAGGCATAAGCAAGTTTGATCTTAATCACACCTGAAGGACATCGGTTCCATTGTGCAATCAGATTCAACTTTACAACGTCAAACAATGAAGCCGAGTACAAAGCCTTACTCGCAGGATTAAGACTAGCTAGAGATATGGATAGTCACTAGAAATATATAGTGATTCCCAGCTAGTGGTTAATCAGATTAAGGGAAAGTATCAGGCTAGGGGTCTCAAGATGGTTGCTTATTTGAACAAAGCGAAGGATTTATTGGCACAGTTTGAAAAGTATACACTCCAACAAGTGCCTCGCGATCAAAATTCAAATGCTAATGCCTTGGCCAAGTTAGCAAGCGTGAAAGATACTGACACTTTGAACATAGTACCAGTTGAACGCTTGTTGGCACCGAGCATTCAAGCAGAATAGTCTTCACTAATGATCCAAGCGACAAACACATGGATGACGCCCATCATTGAATATCTCAAACAGGGACTGCTACCAGCAAAAAGAAACAAGGCGAGGATGCTTCATAGACAATTCTATAGATATAATTCTATAAATACTTATAGTGCAATTCCATGTTTATAGTGGGGTAATCATGAAATTAATAAATAAGATTATTAGATTAAAGAGTTTAATTAATAATCTGGTTTATTGGAGCTTCATATTATAGGTCAATGTTCACTAGATCATCTTTGTCTTGCACTGTCAAGGGTAAGGATGTCAATAGAAAGATTTGTTAAGAGAAATGACTAAATTGCAACGAAATTAATTTTCCAAGGCAAGGAAATAATTATTTGATAATTATGGGTAATTGATTACTTGTGAATTAATTAATTATTTAACTGTGTATTTTTTATTTTGAAAAACTATAGGTTAAAATTAATATTAATCTTGTTTGTATTATTATAAAGAGAGAAATAATAAATATCTTATTTATAATATGATATTTATTTATTTAATTTATAACTAATATTTTAAAATAAAGTTAATTTTGAATTAACTGATTGTTTACCCAAAAAAAGATTTATCTGATGACATGGCAAGACCAGTGCGCACGTGGGATGCGCGTGATCATTTAAGCAGTTACGTTTCTAGTCGACCATCGGCCAAAGGAGAATTCACTCGGCAGAAGGCCTATTTCGTAGTCGACCAGGCTGGTCGTAGTATATCAGATACTTTTTATTGATATGTGATCTCGTATTTATGTAATAATTGTAATTTCCATTATTATTTGAGATACGCTTGTATTAAATGTAATCAAGGCCCATCGGCCCATAAGGAGATCCTTAAGCCTATAAATAAGACTGAAAGGGTTCATTTTCAGGACTTTCAGATCTAGAGAGAGAGAGTTATTGTTTTGCACAATACCTTGTATCTTTCGTTGAGCTTGTGAAACTCGGTAAACCTTAGTTTACTGATCGCAGATTTTCAATATATTAATAAGAACACTAAGTGGACGTAGGTCATTACCATCATCTGGGGTCGAACCACTATAAATCTTGGTGTCATTTATCTTTTTAGCTTGAATTCATCTCATTTCTGTCGTTTTACTTGACTCCGTGTCGTTGACCAAATCGAGGGTCAACACTGATATTTATGTTAGAATAAATATCTTGTCTTAAAAGTTGATTAAATAAACAAATGAGAAAATTAGGACAACCCTAATAGGGCTGGGCGACACACATTGTACAATACAATGTGTGGCGCCTAGCATTAGGGTTTTTTATCCCTGTGATTTAAAATTTAAATTTCAAATAAATTTGTTTAATCAGTTATTGAATTATTTTTTTAAATATGATTTAAATAGATAATTAAATGAAAATATCTAATCAGTTTTAATTTGAATTAAATCAAGATTATTTAATTAGATTAAATATCTTTATAAATCTGATATACGTGATATTCAGAAGAATAATAATCAGACTCTCTCTAAAGCGATAGTTTTCTCTAAACCTAAAAACTATTCTAAACCTTCTCTCTATCAAAACTCTCTAGATCTCATGTGTTGAGTACATCTAGGGAGTCACATAAATCAACCTTTTGAATCCTACATGCCCACACACATCCTTGTGTGTTTGAGGATTGGTCTAGAAGATCAGGATGTGAGATCTCAGAACACTGGATAGGAAGATCGTTGATTTATACAAAAAGATTCAAGAACACTTGATAGGCTACAAGAGGTAATCCCTAATCTATTTGTATATGATTTAATATTTATATATGTATATGATCCTGGCTGGTATTAATATTTATTAAAATGGGTTCATATATTTCACTGTGTACCTTTGATTTGATCATTTAATGCCAACACCTGCCAATAACGTTCACGGAGGAAGATGCCCAGAACTTTCATTTCCTGCATCACGACCACTTGGTCATTGATGCCCAAATTGCCAACAAATGAGTATATCGGGTATTGGTGGATGACGGGAGCTTCGTTAATGTCCTATTCAAGCCAGCCTTCATGGTGATTGGGCTAACAGAGGCAGACCTAGCCTCCTGCCCTACGCAGATCTACAACTTCAATGGGTATTTGTTGCTCCCAATGGGTAAGATTAAACTCCCCGTGACTCTGGGGAACGAGGTTCAGGACTCGTTCAAGTATTGCACCTTTGTAATGGTGGATTGTTCCACTGCATACAACGTGATCTTTGGGCGCCCTGCTCTAGTTGACTCCGATGCCATCACCTCCATCAGCCATCTATGCATGAAGTTCCTGTGTGACAACGATGGAGTGGGAACTGTACGGGGAGACCAGAAGAGCACCCAAAAATGTTATCACGTCTCTGCCTGACCAATCTTCATGATCTGTGAAGAGCCTCTCAAAGGGGAAAATGCTGATCCAATCCCACCACTGATCTGAATTTTCTGTACGCAAGTATACGTAGTCGTGTCAAGTAGTAAATTCTTGAAGAACAGAAATCGTCCCACAGAGATTATCTCCCAAGTACCACTACTTGATTTTCTAATTCTATTTGGTTAATTAAAATTTAAGTGAACAATTAAAAATAAAATAAATACTATAAACTACGAACCAAAATTAAAGAACTGGAAACAAAACAACAAATCACTACTTAAAAATCAATAATAAAAATCCTAGGAATTAATTTCATCAACTGATCATTCTATTAATATTAATAATCAATTCTAAATCTCTTCTTTCTATTCTAATAGCATGTTAATATAATCGATTCCTATTCTTTTTCAAGATATAAGATCTCAATCTATATGCAAGTTTTCTACATTTCTGTGATAAACTTGAACATATAAAAGGCATTAAACATTGAAACCCGTTGACGGTGAAATCTCGTCAACGATATAAGGTTAGAAAACTAAGACTATATTGCCAAAGGTATCTCAGAAGAAGATGGAGAAAACTTGAAAGAGTTAATGTGTAGAACTGCAATGGAGTCGAAATTGTATATTACTTAACAGCCTTAGCATACAATCAATTTTCCAACCCCCTTTCTAGAGGGGTGATGACCTATTTATACTGGAGCTCTAATGGCTCCCCATACATTGTGGTCCCAGGGGACAAGATTGTACAGAGGTACATTGTCAGGGTAGTGGCACAGGTCGTGGTGGAGCAGAAGGTTATGGTGTCGGCCTGGTACATAGTCAGAGGTATGCATGTAGTGCTTCCACTCTCTGTACAAATCCGTACCTCCACTACTTGTAGGGCACAGATGTCAGAGTCATGCCTTTGCCCTTTTTCAGGGTTTTACATCCCGTGCTCGTACATTTATCTCATCCCTAGTGGTCCCCTTTACCTAAATATCTTCTCTAGGTTTCTTTATATTTTAGTAAGTGTCGATCCATACTTCTTTTATCCCTTCCTTACCTCCAAGTAGGAGGCCTGGAAATAGGCATGTACGAGGCTTGGGGATGGGTCTCACAAGGCAAGATCCTTGGTGCCTAAGCGAGTATCCAGGCATGACTTGGGCATTCACGAGGAATGGGGATGGGTCTCACAAGGCAAGACCCTTGGTGCCTAAGTGAGTACCCATGTATGACCCGGGCATTCACGAGGCTTGGACATGGGTCTCACAAGGCGTGATGGGGTTGCATGAGGGCCACAAGACGATGGTGGTACGAGGCTCCTTAGTGTGGTCATACCTCGCGAGACGCACATGAGCATGGTGTGGTGTGTCTTGATGTGCGAGACATTGGTGCGCATCTGGGTCGCGAGGCGCGCGGGTGAGGGCAGCCTCGCATAGTGAGACCCTTGTGGCCTTGGCAAGCGCATGCAGGGGAAGGGTAGCCTCGCATGCAGGGGAAGGGCAGCCTCGCATAGTGAGACCCTTGTGGCCTTGGCAGGCGCATGCGGGGGAAGGGTAGCCTCGCATGCGGGGGAAGGGCTGCCTCGCATAGTGAGACCTTTGTGGCCTTGGCAGACGCATGCGGGGGAAGGGCAGCCTCGCATAGTGGGACCCTTGTGGCCTTGGCAGGCGCATGCGGGGGAAGGGCAGCGTCGCATGCGGGGGAAGGGTAGCCTCGCATAGTGAGACCCTTGTGGCCTTGGCAGGCACATGCGGGGGAAGGGTAGCCTCGCATGCGGGGGAAGGGCAGCCTCGCATAGTGAGACCCTTGTGGCCTTGGTAGGCGCATGCGGGGGAAGGGTAGCCTCGCATGCGGGGGAAGGGCAGCCTCGCATAGTGGGACCCTTATGGCCTTGGCAGGCGCATGCGGGGGAAGGGTAGCCTCGCATGCGGGGGAAGGGTAGCCTCGCATAGTGAGACCCTTGTGGCCTTGGCAGGCGCATGCAGGGGAAGGGTAGCCTCGCATGCGGGGGAAGGGCAGCCTCGCATAGTGAGACCCTTGTGCGTGGTCGGGGGTGCATGGCGCGAGGTCCTTGATGCGCCTGGCCCCTTGTGACCCGTAGCTTGGCCTCCTAGCCTAACAAGGCCATACTTCACAGCCCACAAGGTGATGCTTCCCTTGGGATAATCTCCCGGTTTCACAAGACTTACAGGTCTGAGCCTGATAATGTGACTAAGTGCGTATTTTAACCATTTACTAGGGATTTTTTTCTTGGTGGATTTTTGGCATCCACAAAACCTAATTACTACACAAGTCATACAAGTACTTTCGTCCAATATGCACTCTATGTCTATACAATGATAGCATATTCAATTCTCATCTTTCGAATTTTGAATCAAAACCATTAAATCAAGCAAATAGTGATAAAGTATTTACTAGCATTAAACACACATCATATAGATTATAATAGAAAAGAAGTATCAATAGAAAATCATAATAAAATTAAATAGAATCTCGGTGACTACATTAATTCCTAGATAAAAGAAATTAGTTCACAAATACCATGATAAAAATAAACGGCAAATAATTGTTCATAAAATTAACCTAAAGAATTCAGATGAAAAACATAGAAAATAAATACAGCAGCCTCTTTTAATCTAGGGTTTTTAAAACTAGACTCATCTCCAAAATCGCAGAATAATGTTCCTTAAATTGCCCTCCAATTTTCCCAAGTGAATAGACCATTTTTCCCTTCAAAAAGTGGTTTAAAATCTGCAAAACGCGTTGATAGCGCTGTAGCGCTAGCTTTTGGGCACTGTAGCGCTATTAACAGTGCAAAAATACCTCAAATTTTGGTGCACTAGCGCTGTAGCGCTACTCTTCAGTTCTTGATAGCACTGTAGCACTCGTTTGGTAGCGCTGTAGCGCTACTTCCAGAATAGAACGGAAACTCGTTTCGAACAACCTGCAGTGTCAACTCATCGTATTTTGATCATAACTCCTTCGATATAACTCAAAATTGAATGATTCAAAAATTTATGGAAAGCTAAGAGAAATATCTACAAATTATATTTCTAGAAGTGTTTCCAGAAAGTGAATAAATCATGGTAAAAATGCGGCTTGAAGTTTCAGACTTGTGTTATAGAGCATAAACGACGTGTGTTGAGCATCTTCAATGTAGTATTTTCCACACATAATGTCTTGAAACTCTACAATCAACACGAAATCCATCTTATTTATCATATTTAACATGTTTCTTCTCATTTCACTCCATATTATGTACTTGACCATTAAAACCTGAAACAAGAAGAAAACAAACATAAATATGCGCTAAACAATCCTAAATAACTAAAAACATAACATAAAACAATCTCTAAAACAAACCTAAAATGAACCTAACAACCACCACAGCCGGCACAGAGGGTGGTCCGAGAGGATGAAAAATTGGATCCGTGAATAAAGGCAGATAGGGCATTAGAGCCCATGGAGGAGGTTGAGGATGTGTGCATTAGTGACACCAACTCAACCAAAGTGATCCAGGTAGGGAGGAACTTGAACTCAGAGGTCAGAGCTGCCATAATTACCCGGGTAAAAGAAAACCAAGACGTCTTGGCCTTGTCCCACTCAGATATGACCTGGATTGACCGCAACGTCATATGTCATGCCCTGAACATTGACGAGAACGCAACTCCCGTCCGAAAAAAGCAAAGGCCACTAGGCGTGAAAAGGGCAGAGGCCCTCAAGTTAGAAGTCGAGAAGTTGTCCTCGATCAACTTCATCCGGGAGGCCTTGTATCCCGTCTAGCTAGCAAATCTAATGTTGGTGTCAAAGCCAAACGGAATGTGGAGGACTTGCATCGACATCACAGACCTCAACAAGGCATGCCCAAAGGATTGCTTCCATCTACCCCGGACTGACCAAATGGTGGATACTACATCTGGGTATGAGTTTTTAATATTCATGGATGCTTACTCTAACTACAACCAAATCTCAATGCATGTAGAAGACCAGGAACACACCAATTTCCAGACGGACAAGGGTGTATCCTGCTACATCTTCATGCCCTTCGGGCTTAAGAATGTTGGGGCCACCTATTAAACACTGGTCAACAGAATGTTCTGGAACCAACTAGGGAAGAACATGGAGGTCTATATAGACGACATGTTGGTCAAGTTTAAGACATTGGCCCAATATGCGAATGACCTGGAAGAAACATTTGCCATTATCCGGAAGTATGGGATGAAGCTAAATCCCAAGAAGTGCACTTTTGGCGTGGCATCCGGGAAGTTTGTGGGCTTCATAGTAAGCTCAAGAAGGATAGAAGCCAACCCAGACAAGATCAGAGCATTGATCGACATTCCATAGCCACGAAAACACAAAGATGTTCAAAGTCTGACGGGAAGAATAACAGCTTTGAGTCGCTTTGTGTCGAAGTCCACGGACAAGTGCATCCAATTCTTCAACATACTTCACAGAAACCGGAGGTTAAAGTGGACAGCTGAATGTGAAGAGGCTTTCCAAAATTTGAAAGAGCATCTAGCCCAAGCGCCAATCTTGTCGAAGCCGGTGGATGGGGAATCACTGTACCTATATTTGGCAGTGTCAGAACACACCATCAGTGCTGCATTAGTGCGAGAAGAGGGAAAGGTCCAACTCCTGGTCTAATACGTAAGCAAAAGGTTGTTGGGCTCGAAGTCCAGATACCCTTTAATCGAGAAATTGACATTTTTCTTACTGACCACCTCTAAGAAGTTAAGACCTTACTTTTAGGCCCACGCCATCAAGGTTGTAGCGACCCAAATTTGCTGATAAGACTTTGGGTCTTGATTAGTGTGCCTAGAGGGCAATAACTGTTATATTATATTAATGTATGTGAATTAAATGAATATGTGAATAGAGTGCATGTTTAGGCGGATAAATATGCGTGTGGGCCCCATCTGGTAGTTAGGGGCGAATTTGTAATTTTAGCCCGTTGAGGGCATAAATGTAATATGTGTGATATTTTCGATATAATGGTCATATATTTATGATGCACGTTCCGAGACGGTCCTAGAGAGCTATTCCGCTTAAAGTCACAACAGGATTTAATACCCGGCTCGGGAGGAGCCTAGGGGTATTTTGGGAATATTATAAATTTAGTTGGGGACTTTTAATTAATGGTTAATGGTATTTTAGTAGCTTGGGTAACCATAGGTAACCATTGAGGATAGTTACTCTAAGTGAGAAAATGGTATATTTGTAAGAGGATAGAAAAGGTCTAAGTTGCCCTTGAGGATTAGTTAGAATATGGATTAGATGAAAGGGTAAATGGGTCTTTTGGCTGGGATTTAGATAGCTATGGCTGAGTGGGAAAGTTATTCACGTTTTCTATACTTGGACAAATTCAGCTCTTGCTGAAAGTGAAGGAAAAGCTAAGAAACAAGAAGGAAAGGAAGGAAGGGCAAATCTCTTGGGAACAAGAAAGGGGTTTAGGGCTGAGATTGGAGCAATTGAATTCAAGCTTCAGCTTAAGGGTGTGTTAATCACAGAGGTAAGAAATTCATCCATGGGTTTTCTTTAAAGTTTAAGCTTGTTTTGAGGGTTTGAGAATGAGGGTTGAAGTTGTTTGTGAGAATTCAGCTGGGAATCAAAGGGATTTAGCTTGAAGTTGGAGTAGGAGGAAGCTCATGGCCGAATTCCATTCATATTTGAAAGTTATTTCTGGTTTAGTTTAAGAATTCTGAAGGCTGGTTTAAACTTTACAAGGGCTGGTTTGAGTTTTGAGAATTTCGAACCACTAAGTGATTCTTGAGTTTGATTGTGTATCTAGGTCTGTTGTTGATGTTTATAGGTTGTTAGATGGCTTATTTGGGGTTTTGAATTGATTTTGGGACTTAGGTAAGTCTTGGTAGTGATTTGGGAGTGTTTTGGCTCGGGGAAAATGCAGGGGAAAACCCAGAATTCTGGGTTCGCGTAGGGGCGCTGCAGCCCTGTTCTTCTGTGTCGCAGCGCTAGGCTGCATTAGTGGATGGGGACCCTTCTGGATGCCACGGCCCTCATAGGGTGGAGCCACTGCACTAGGCCATTTCTGGGCAGGGGGAAATTTCAGTTTTTAGGCTTTTGCCCAGGGGGTTCGAGGGACACTTCTGCCACCTTGTGTGGGGATCTGAGAGGTCCCGAGAGCTCAGGATTGGTTCCGGGATATGTTTTTGAATTGGTTAGTAATGGGAGTGTTATGTATGTGTTGTGACTAGGTTCTCGGTGAGGCTCGGACTAGAGGACCGTGCTCGAGGGTTCAGTGCTCAAGAAGCTTGGGACACGGGTAAGAAAGCTATTGTACCCATAGAGCAGGGCAAGGCCCTATAGTTGTGTTGTAGGGCACGGCCCTATATGATTATGTGCTGGGTGTAGCCCATTGATTATGTTAGTATATGTTTAAGTTATGTTTTAATTATGCTGTGTATGCATATATGTGAATGAACGGCGAAGGCCGGGAATGGCGAAGGCTGGGAACGGCGAAGGCCGAGAACGGCAAGGGACCGGGAGCAGCGTTTAGCACGCGGAGTGCGAGCTACCAGGGTAAGACCCTGAAGGATACCTGGGATGTCCTTACGGTGTAGACCGCAACTTAGGGTCTGGTAAAGTGCCTAAGACGGCATGGCCGTATGTGTTAAGCTTGTTGACAAATTTGTTATATGTTAAATGGTTCATATGCGTATGTTATCTGTTTATTGGAGTTTTCTTGCTGGGCTTCGGCTCACGGGTGCTCTGTGGTGTAGGTAAGGGCAAGGAGAAAGTCAACCGACCATGAGTATGGAGAGCGTGACGCGGCGCGTACATGTCTAGTCTGCCTGGCTGCCACGGCCAGGGGTATTTTTTGAAGTTATTTGTAAAGAACCCTATTTTGTCGTATAGTCGACTTAAAGTATATTTTGAGTTGTAAATATTTATAAACAGTATTTTTGGGATCCCAAATGTTAAACATTTTATGAATTTACAGTAAATGGAATTATTTTCAAAGTTTATGACTCTGTTTATAGTTTAATTACACATTTGCCTTAAAACCTCGATTAGCGAGTTAAAAGCACGTTTTAAACTCACTTAGTAACGACTCTAAGGAAGTAGGGCGTTACAACTTGGTGTCAGAGCGAGCCAAGGTTTATTGGTTCTGGAGATTGACCGAACATGTACGCTGGCTGTCGGTTACAAGCTCGACTCAGGGTTGGTTGGTATGGTTGACTAATATGCTTGAATATGTGCTTGAATGCCCTGTTTGCCTGCTTGTTTCATATAGAGCATGATGAATGAGTTAACATATGCATGATGTCATAGCATGGCCCGTTGTGTGATATATGCTATCTGTATGTTATCTAGATTGTTGTTCATGGTTGGATGTTGTGAATGGGAGGTGGTATTGGATTTTGTTATCATGCCTGATGAGCGGCGTCGTTGGTTGCAGGCATATAGTTGTGATGCTTTGACAATCATCTAGACTCCGCGGCAGTCGGGCCGAGGATGACAATCAGGGTCAGGACCCTCCTCCTACTCCGCAGAATTGGCAAGAGATGTTCGCTGAAATGGAAGCAAGGTTGCAGAGAACAGAAGAAGAACTTCGTCAGTTGAGGCAGCAGGCCCCTCCACAGGTCACTGGGCTGCCAATTCAGCAGGGTGCAGCACCAGTGCCAGTTCAGCCTGTGGTTGAGAACAGGTGGGAACCTCTATATGAAAGATTCAGGAAGCAGCATCCTCCCACCTTTGAGGGTGGACCAGACCTACTGCGGGCAGAGCAATGGATGAATATGGTTTCCTCTATCCTGGATTTCATGAGGGTTGAGGGAAACGAGAGAGTTTCCTGTGCCAGTTATATGTTTAGAGAGGATGCCCGCATCTGGTGGGATGTTGTGGTTCAGAGAAGGAATATGGCAGTCCTGACCTGGGAAGAATTCAAGAATATCTTTAACGAGAAATATTACAGTGTAACAGTCCGAGCTGCAAAGGTTGACGAGTTCATCAACCTGACTCAGAACCGGTTGACTGTGACAGAGTATGCATTGAAATTTGATCGATTGGCGAAGTTTGCGCCAGATTTAGTGCCGACGGATGTGGCAAGAAGAGACAGATTTGTACAGGGACTGAATGTTATGATTGCCCATGATGTGAAGATCACCTTGGATCCAGGGACTACTAGCTATGCTCAAGTTGTGGACAAGGCCCTTACAGCTGAGGGGGCCGAGGACTAGATCTGGAGATAGAGCGTTGTTAGGCGCGATGCTAAGAGGACAGTGCCTCCTTTTGTTGGATCCAGTTGGGGTAGTGGGCCCAGTGAGCAGAATAGGAAGACCCCAGATTCATTCATTCCTCCCAGTTCTGATAGGAGAGCACGGGGTACTTTTAGTGGCCGCCAGGGCGGAAGTGACAACTGGAGGAGTTTCCCAGTGTGTCCTCGGTGTAGACAACGACATCAGGGTGAGTGCAAGATCAGGGCATGCTTTTTCTGTGGGAGTGCCAATCATTTGAAGAAGGATTGCCCACAAGTCAAGAAGGAAGAGCCGAAGCAGGGTGACAATCTCGCTCCTGTCAGAGTGTTTACCTTGACTCAGACTGAGGCGGAGGCTAGCCCCTTAGTTATGATAGGTCAGATTTCTAGTGTTGGGTCTTTGTATACTGCATTGTTTGATTCGGGAGCTACCCACTCGTTTGTGTCTGCTAGGGTGATAGATCAGCTATGTAGACCTAGTGTTGTGTATGCTAGGGGCTTTCAGACTTTGTTGCCAACTAGGGAACTGGTAGTCTTTAGGAGATGGATTAGGGTTTTACCAGTAGAGGTTGATGGTAGGGAATTGTCTGTTGATCTGATTGAGCTTGCGATGGGTGACTTTGATATGATCTTAGGAATGGATTGGTTAGTAAAATATGGGGCAACGATTGACTGCAAGTGTAAGATGGTGACCTTTGAACCAGAAGGAGAGATACCCTTTGTATTCGTGGGGATGTCTAGTGGACCGCGAATACCTATTATTTCAACATTGAAGGCTAGAGACCTGATGCAGGAAGGTTGCATAGGATTTCTAGCAAATATCATGGACACCTCTAGGGTTGAGTCGGTTGGACCAGGTGAGACTAGATTGGTGTGTGAATTTCCAGATTTATTTCCAACAGATCTGCCAGGCTTGCCGCCGCAGCGGGAGATTGACTTTGTTATTGAGTTAGCACCAAGGGTGGAGCCAGTATCTAGGATGCCTTACACAATGGCCCCAGCAGAGTTAAAGGAGCTGAAGATTCAGTTGCAAGAATTACTTGATTTGGGGTTTATCAGACCGAGTTTCTCGCCATGGGGTGCTCCAGTGTTGTTTGTCAAGAAGAAGGATGGATCTCTTAGGATGTGCATTGACTACAAGGAGCTGAACAAGTTAACCATTAAGAATAAGTATCCACTGCCCAAGATCGATGATTCTTTTGATCAGTTACAAGGGAGTACGGTGTTTTCTAAGATTGATCTCCGGTCAGGTTACCATCAGTTAAGGATTAAAGAGGAGGACATACCAAAGACTGTTTTCCAAACGAGGTATGGACATTATGAATTCCTGGTTATGTCCTTTGGATTAACCAATGCCCCAGCAGCTTTTATGGATATGATGAATGGGGTTTTCAAGGACTATCTGGATAAGTTTGTAATTGTATTCATTGATGACATCTTGGTGTACTCTCAGTCAGAGACAGAGCATGAGCAGCATCTGCGGATGGTTTTGTAGTAGTTAAGGGAGCATAAGTTATATGCTAAGTTCAGCACGTGTGAGTTTTGGTTACCACATGTCAGGTTTCTGGGTCACATCGTTAGCAAGGAGGGGATTCTGGTTGACCCGAGTAAGATTGAGGCGGTTAGAGATTGGCCTAGACCGAGCAATGTTCCTGAAGTGAGAAGCTTTTTGGGTTAGTGGGGTATTATCAGCGGTTCGTAGAGGGGTTCTCCAGAATAGCTACGCCTTTGACAAAACTGAGAAAGAAGAAGACAAGGTATGTCTGGATGGACAGATGTGAGAACAGTTTCAAGGAGTTGAAGCGGCGATTGATCACCGCGCCAGTGCTAAGTTTTCCAATAGATAATGAAAAGTTTGTGGCTTATTGTGATGAATCCAAACAGGGTTTAGGGTGCGTGTTGATGCAAGCTGGTAAGGTAATAGCCTATGCATCGAGACAGTTAAAAGAGTATGAGCAGAGATATCCCACGCATGATTTGGAGTTGGCAGAGGTGGTGTTCGCACTTAAGATTTTGAGACATTATATCTATGGTGAGAAGTGCGAGATATACACCGACCATAAGAGCCTGAAGTATTTCTTTACTCAGAAGGACCTGAATATGCGCCAGAGACGGTGGCTAGAATTGGTGAAGGATTATGATTGTGATATCCTATACCATCCTGGGAAGGCCAATGTAGTGGTTGATGCTTGCTGGGTGAAACAAGGCTTCGTCGGAAACAAATGGACCCGAAGATACACTAACCGCTGGAGAAGTTCGTCGGCGACTTCGGACATACGAAGCTTTAACTCTCTACTCTCTATATTGAGAATTTGAGATTAGTAAAAATGTGGAAGTGAGTCTGTTGAGGTATTTATAGGAAAGAAAAGTATTATTCAATCCAACGGTCCACGATGAGGATCCCAAGACTATCCTCATCTAATGGTCCCACACAGTGCAGGGACATTAATTGGCCTAATCGAGTACTAAATTGTGGATTCGTCAATCCACGATTCGCGCCTACCTAATCCAACAGTACACATTGAAAATTCCAAAATAATCCCCATTCGACAGCTCCGAACAATGCAGAAACATTAAACAGCCCACTCAAGTGCCCCAAAACACCTTTTCGTATAGACGGGATGCTTTGAGAAATATGCTGACACCCATCGGCCACCTAGGTCATCAAAAGATTCTCTCCTGATTTTTAGGGTGCGAGTGGTACAGATGCACCATAAGCTTGAGACATGTGTCTAGGACGTTGGGAATGTGAAAGGATAGGATCGACCAAATTGCTCCCAAGTAAACAAACCCGGATCGTGGTAAATGAACAGGGACTTAAGTAAATGAACCAGGACTTAAGTACATAAACCGATATATATGTGATTGATCCGAGAGGAAGAAGACAAGTCTCCACCACCCGAACACGGATGAAGACTTGGGGGGTAAATGTCATCTATATTTTCCACCTATGACACGTGGCATGACCAAATAGGTCCATGGGCCCATTGAAGAGGTCTGGGCCCAACCTAGGCCCAGTAAACAATGAACAAGTAAACTTTGTCGACCCAGACCACAAGGACCCGGTTACTAGCAAATAGCGCAAGCATAGTGAAGGAGCCAGAACTAAGCTGCAGGCCCAAATCACTTACCTGATCGTATTCATTCTATATCCTCCAGGATGTAAATTATGATGGAGAACAATCCATTCCAGGAGACAAATCCCATCAAGTGGGATCCAGGAGAAGGCATCGCCATCAAGATATATGCCTTGGTAAATTAACTCGGGTCCTGGTACACGAACCAGACTTAGGTAAATGAACTCAGATCACCTAGTCAAGTAGAACAAGCCCAGTCCTTCCTACTGCTGGCGTGTCCCCAAGAAATCCGACAATTGGTCTCCCTAACTAACCTGCAAAATGGAGTACGCACGGAATGTACACTGTTCCTAGGAAATGGTACTGCCACTACTTTGACAGATTATGTCCCCAGGATCTCCTTGGTAACCCACGCGGATCAGTCTATTCTAACGTACAAAGGATTGTTGTAAGGCTTCACCACGCCTAAGCCGACCCAAATTAACAACCCTTAATTATGTTATATTTCTTGTATTATGGCTCCATTAACGAGCAATTGTAATTATATCCTTATTGGACCCGAATTAGTCCGGCCCAAGTGACAAGACTGCCTATACATAGGATCAGTGGTGCACTGTAGCGAAGATCCCAAATTTTCTGTTGTATGCAAAATACTGTTGAACTTATAGAAAAACTTCATTATCAAAACTCTCTAAAGCCTAATACTAGTGACTCGTGGACTAAGACTCATTAATGCCCCAACCACATGAAATTGTGATCTTATTTATTTCTTTGCCTTTCTTTCTTGCTCTTATCTTTTAATATATTTATAGTTTCTGAAAAACTCGGTAAACATCCACAAAATAATAACTTTGGTAATGATCATTTGTCATGTAACTCTTTTAACTTTTACTTGACTATTTCTTTGATTAAATAGTAATTATTTTATTTGATATGTACTAATTCACTCACCATATCTTTGATTAAGTAGTAGTTATTTTGAAGAGACTTCCAGTAACTTACTCTATCTCTTTTTTTATTTATTATTATTATTACTAATAATTTGATGTGATTTTAGAATAGATGTGTCTTTTGTTGAGTTGTTTCTTAAGAAAAATTATTTTATCACTATTGGTGTAATTTATTAATTGAAAATATGAATGGCAAGTGATCGCGAAAATATACATATACGCAAGTGTACAAAATCGATCTAAGTAATATATGATAAGTAGAGTATCGTTCCCACGAAAGCTATTTTCCAATTACCAACAAATTTTTTTTTTTACTTTCTATTTGGCAACTAAAATTTTGAAATTGAAAATAACTTTGAACAAAACCAACTAATTAAAAGATTTAAAATACTATTAAAAAGACCTAGGGTGTTGATTTCATCAACTTTTCATTCTACTAATTTTATTAATAAATTCTAGATTTCTTTCTTTCTATTCTAATAGCAGATTAACATAAATCGATTCCTATTCTTTTTCAAGATATAAGATCTCAACCTATATGCATGTTTTCTACATTTCTGTGATAAACTTAAACATATAGAAGGCATTAAGCATGGAAACCTAATTACTACACAAGTCATACATGTACTTTCGTCCAATATGCAACCTATGTCTATATAATGATAGCATATTCAATTCTCATCTTTCGAATTTTGAATCAAAATCATAAAATCAAGCAAATATTTATCAAGTATTTACTAGCAATAAACACACATTATATAGATTAGAATAGAGAAGAAAAATCAAAAAAATATCATAATTAAATTAGATAGAAATCCAAGTGACTACATTAAACCCTAGATAAAAATTATTTAGTTCATATCAGACATGACTAAATCAACAAAATTATTATTCAAAAACATAAGATTCATAAACTTAAAGAAGAAAGAAAAATACAAAATTGCATAATAACTAGCCTAAGAATCACAATTAGTCTCTAAAAACATAATTAAAAATTGAACTAATGACTTAATTCAACCCTAAATATGAATCTATAGTAAAAAAATAACAAAGGCTGTGTTTTTTTCTATGCGGGCCACGACTTGGCCTTCTCTGGGTCGCGGCTCGTGTCTATTTTTGAACCTTTTGCTTCCGTGTAAATCCTTAGGCGTCGCGACTTAAACATCATCAAGTCGCGGCCCGTGTCCATTTTTCCCCTTAGCTGAGCCTCTGTTTTCCTCTTGAGTTGCGACTTGTAAGTCACGACTCTAATTCCATATTTTATTCTCAGATTACTTCTGTCAACTCATCTCTTCATCAAAACACGTCTTTTAATCATCCTTAGCATCATTTTGAGTCCAACAACCCCCAAGAGCCTCGTTTTTCCACAATTTTCACTTCTTTTTACATTATTCTCGTGATTCATCGCACTATCATGCAACAAAGACAAACAAAAGCGTAATTTTACACAAAACACACATAAAGATTCAAGATTACCACAACAACACATTCTAAAATGACGCTAAAATGAAGTTATCAGCAAGCACCATTTTATCTTCAGTCAGAGCATGAACATAATGTTTTGTACAAATAAATCTAAGTGAAGTATTTGTATCATCTATTTTTTATAAAGTTGTTTGGTTTTTGTGGTTTTTTTTTTTTTTTTAGGATTTTCTAGCTTATGGTGTGTATTTGTTCAAAAAATTAATTAAATTTTTTATTTCAATGATTTAAGAAGTATGTTTTTCTTACAACTTTTTCTTATAATTATTTATCAAAAATTTTAAAAACTCACAAATAATCAATAGTTTCTGTTAAATTTACGTCTACTAATATATTAGACAAATTTTATCCCATTACAATTATTAGATGAATTATAAAATAATAATAATAGAGCTATCAAATGCAATGAATTAAAAAAATTAATTACCATTCTAAAATATAATTTTATACATAAATTGTATAAAATAAAAAAACATTAAATAAAATTTTTATACAATTATCTTTTTACATTTCATACAAAATTATAAAAAAAAAAAGTAACATGTTTGAAATTGTTTACTTATTACTTTTATATTATCAACAATTAATATATAAAATATAAATTTTAATTATCAAATAAAATATAAATCTCTTTATATATGATTTAAATAATTTCTACACGGTCACGCAAATAGCGGTTTTCGTTTCCTAGTATCTATATAAAGGAGAGTTTCAATAAAATGATGTGACACTCTATAATTTATTCAAAGCACTCTTTCAATTTTCTTATTTAATCTAATTTTTTTAATACATTTTATGAATTAAAATAATAAATAGCAATTAATTATAATACTACTTCTAAACTAAATCAAAGCACTTTTTCTATTTTCTATATTTATGAATTAAATATATATAGATATGTAACTAGGATACATATTACGTTTATATATATATATATATATAACTAATTGAAAGTTAAATCAGTGTTACTCTTAATAATAATATCTATCTATTTTCTAATTAATGTGCAGTTATGTTTTTTTTTAATTTAAATAAGATATTTATAAGGTATTGTTAGGTTACTAATTGATTACGTTAAGATAATTTTTTTATTCATTTTATGGATTTTAGTTACACACTAATATAAATTTAAACTAGATATTTACAAGATGTTATAATTTAAAATAATAATATTATAACAATTATGTTAGGTTTTAATAAGATGATTTTTTTGACATTACGTTAGGTTTAATAAATAATATTATATATAAATATCTATTTTTGAACTACCATATACTTGTTAAAAACTTACTTTAACAATTTTGGATTGTTAATAGTAAATATAAGTAATAATTTTTAGATTGTTACCATACAATTTATTTAACAATATATGTGTTAATAATTTTAGACTCTTAAAACAAGTTAGGTTATATAAATAATATTATATATAGGTGTTAACAATATACGTATTTAATTTTTTTTAATTAATTTAAATACACATTAGCTTAAATTTAAATAAGATATATACAAGATGTTATTATTTAAATTAATAAAATTATTTATAAATATATCTTTGTGATTTTATATATATTCTAAACATTATTTATTAATCTCACAATTCACATTAGTACACCTAACGTTTTCTCCTTTTTTTTTTAATAACGTTTTCTCTATCAATGTATTCTCTTCGTGACAATTTCTCTCTAAACCGATTCAATTTCAATTCTTTTCTTTACGACTTAAACAATAATAGAGATGATTAGATGATAACAATTAGAGTTTGTAGACTATGGGAGTCTCTTAATACCAAGAAGAATGAAGAATTAATTAGTATGGATATGATCTTTATAGATGAGAAGGTTGTATCAAAATTTATTTCCTCGGTTTTTTTTTATATTATCAATTATTTTATATTTAATTAATATGTTGTGTGTTTTTGTCACAAGGTAATCTAATGCATGCAACAATTAGGAAAATTATAGTGTCTAAGTTTAGGCACCTATTGAGTGAGGATTCTTTATATAGTGTAAAGAATTTGAAAGTTGTTGCAAGCACAGACGAGTATAGACCACTTTCAGATGACCATAAAATTATTTTTTTGGTTACAACTAAGCTTAAGAGGCTAGAAGAAGGAATGGTTAACATTCCAATCAATGAATTCCAATTCATATCTCCAAATTTGATTGATTCGCGTGTTAATGATAACACAATCCTCTCAGGTTCTTCAATTATTAATGTTTGTTAATCTTTAAAGTTTTAATTTTAAATTATTGATCTTTATATTCTAACATTTTCAACTTATTTTTCTATCATGTTTTAGATGTTGTCGGATGTTTATATGTTGTGGGTGATATTGAGATTCTTGGAGGTGGTTGGAAAAAAAGAGACATCAAAGTTTTAACAAATTAGTAAGTATAAATTAATGCATAAAAGTAATATTACAAATATATATATATGTTTGTTATTGTAGTTTTTTTTAAAAATGTCATATTTTATTTTATTTTTCTATTTATTGTATTATTAACTTTTGTAAAATTTTATGTATAGCTCGGTCACATCAAATATTACTTTGTGGGGAAACTTGAGGGAGACGTTCGATCTAAATTTGTACAATAAAGATGGTGGTCCCTTTATTGTGATAGTAACTTCTACAACTACTAAAAAATTTCAAACTAATTATATATTTAAATCCCAATGTTTAATATTTGAAAATGTAATGTATATATATGTTAATTAATAACTTATTCTTTGTTTTTAGAATTATAAAATTATGCAGTTGAACATGGACCAGTAAAAAGAGTGTGCTTCTCTTTTAATGAAAACATACATGAGTCCACATACTTCTCACTAGATGATGCAAGCTCAAATAATGGTACCTGTTTACATAAAACTACATGTAGAATTAATGATAATATCAGTATATTTAGGAATATTTATGTAATATATGTTTTATTGGTAATATAGCTATCATTTAGTCCAATGATGAGGATGCAAACGAATAAATTAAAAAGCTCAAACAAAAAATTATCGTTCATGGACTTAATCATGTCCAGTTCAAGGATAAAAGAGGTATTGTAATACTTTTCTTACCATATTCATTTGGACGAAATTACATGCTTTATTTGTTAATATATTATTATTTGTTTAATTGACAGCTCATTATACGACACCTTGGAATTTTGGAATCCCTTCATACACATGTCAATATTATGGTGTCATTTTATGGTATGAAGAACGAACAAAGAAAACACAAAAGGTCTCACATCCTAAATTCACATTTTTTTGTCTGGAAGGACGTGTGCAGATACCATTATTGAAAAAAGGACCTCATTTACTTAAATTTCTTTTGGACTAGAATCTAGACAAAAAGGGTTTAAATTTCAAAAAAAAAATATAAGGGCTTATAACTCCATGTTTGCATTCACATCAATGGGTGGCCGAGTTGATACGTCTAATAATCAATCAACATGTCCTTATGTTTTTCGGATGAGTGACCAGAATTATCATCACATTGGTTCTTTGTTGCTAGAAGTTAGGAAAAAACAACAGTGTGCTCAACTATATATATATATATATATGATACTGAAAATGAGATAGGAAACCTAATCAACACACTACTAAGACATGGGAGGAAGATAGAGATTGAACACGTAATCATTCATAAATTATCTCAAATGTTGGATCAACATAATAATTTGGTCAATCTTTTAGAATGGCAAGGGATAGATTCAAAGTACAACCAGAATCTACGTTCGTTTACGACTCCTAAGTAGCAGGACAAGAGATGGTCGTCAATACAATATGTCAACATCATCTGAAGTAGCAGGCTTAATAGTTGGTGATTTCAGTGAAGGGAACTTCGAAAGTGACGTTATTGTAGAACACCAAACTAAAGGACTTTAGAGAATCACAAATCTGCATCCAAGTTTCATGTCTATGACATACCCATTAATACACCCTTATGGTGAAGATGGATATAAACTTGGCATACCTTTGAGAGATGTAATTGAAAGCCCTTTCAAGAGACAAAATTTGACAATGAGGCAACATTATTGCTTTAGGTTACAGCAAAGATTAAATGAGGGTCATACACTTCTTCGATCTGGTAGACTACTGCAACAATATATAGTTGATTCTTACATGGCAATTGAAGAAGAAAGATTTCTTTTGATACGAAATAACCAAAAAATACTCAGATCATACCTTTTCTCTGGTTTAATGGATGATGTTCATCGTGGTGATTCATATTGCTCAAAAGTGGAGAAATCAATTATTTTGCCTTCATCACACACTGGGGGACCACGATATAGAGTACAAAATTATCAAGATGCTATGTCAATTTGTAAATGGGCAGGATATCTAGATTTATTTCTTACTTTCACTTGCAACCCAAAGTGGCCATAAATAAATGACATGATCCATTTAATAGGCCAAAAAGACAATAACAATCGGGTCGATATCATATGCAGAGTATTTGAAATAAAGTTATTCCAACTAATGCACGATTTGAAAAAAGAACAACCGTTTGGAAAGATAATTGCATGTAAGTTCTTTTCACATTTGTATACATAACAAACTCAACTCAATTGTTTATGAAAAATGTTTTTAGCAACAACGATTTCACAATTCCGACCAAAATTTATAAATTTTAATTTTTTTCTCCATGTTGTCGCATGTATATACACAATTGAGTTCCAAAAAAGAGGGTTGTCTCATGCACACATACTACTTTTCTTGCATTCGACATTGAAAAATCCTTTAGCAAACCATATTGATAATATAATAAGCGCGAAAATCCCAGACTTAAATATTGATCCTAATGGTTAAAATGTTGTCAATAAATTTATGATTCATGGACCTTGTGGAAAACTCAATTCAAACTCTCCATGTATGATGCAAGACAAGTGCACAAAATATTTTCCAAAAAAAATCAACGATTAAACGACCATCGACATAGATGACTTTCTAGTCTACAAAAGGAGAAATACAAGTATTCATGTCGAAAAGAAAGTGCTTTGTTATTGCCTAATGGTAGGACAACTCATTCTCGATTTCATATTTGAATGTTACAGCAAAGCCAACTTGTGAAATTTGACAAGGCACCCTATTAGCTGGACTTCTTGTGAAAACTTCTTTGATCATTTTGGATGAAGCACCTATGGCAAAGAAGTTATGCTTTGAAGCATTGGATAAGACCTTAAGAGATATTCTAAGAAGAAGGTTTGAAAATAGCTCTAACAAACCTTTTGGAGGACTTACAATAGTATGTGGTGGTGATTTCTGACAAATATTACTAGTTATCCCAAAAGGTACAAGAGTTGATATTGTTGATGCTTCTCTTAACTCATCATATTTGTGGCCATTTTTCAAAATATATGAGCTCAACCAAAATATACTGCTCTATAATGGAAGCCTAACTGGTTCTAAGGCTGCTAAAATAGCTTCTTTTGCAAATGGATGTTGCAGATTGGAGATGGTTCATTATATGATGACATTGATAGACAATTAATTAAACTTCCTTCTGATATCTACATAAATACATCTCAAGATCCAATGAAATCCATAGTTGAAGTTATTTACCCATCTCTTTTGCGAAAGTACAACGATCCTGCATATTTGTCAAAAAGTGCAATACTAACACAAAAAAATGAAATGGTCCATGAACTAAATGAAATGATTATGAATATTATACCAGGTGAAGGGAGAACATATTTTAGCTCAAGCAGTATATGCAAAGCAAGTGTAAAGACAAATGATCCTTAGAAATGATGAAGATCTTTTGTATCCAGCTGGATTTTACATGGTTTGAAATTTAATGGCATCCCTAATCATGAGATGCGACTTAAGGAATGTGCTCCTGTAATGCTCCTTAGAAATCTAAATCAAACAGAAGACCTATGCAATGGCACAAGATTGATTATCAAACATCTTGGTAAATGGTCCATTGAGGCGACATCATTTCTAGAACAAATATTGGTGAAAATATCACAATTCCAAGAATTATCATGTCTCCCAATGAATCAAGATGGTCATTCAAGCTTAATAGATGACAACTTCCCTTGGCACCATGTTTTTCCATGACAATCAACAAAAGCCAAGGATAATCTCTTAAACATGTTGACTTGTATCTCCCTAAGCAAGTATTCACCCACGGTCAATTATATCTTATCGTGTCACGAGTTACCACAAGAGAATGATTGTTCATACTAAATGCTAATGATGAGGTAGGAGACCCAACCTTAATAAAACGTATTATTTGTAAAGAAGTATTTCAAAATATTCACCCATCAAAAAACTATTTATTCTAGAAAATGATATAGTCTCCTTATTCATATTCCCACTTCAAATTCTTAACTTATAAGGTATAAATTTTACGGTTGTATAACTTATTAAATAAATTATCCATTCTTGTTGTTGTACATAGTTCAATTCCATCTTTAGCAATATAAAAAACTATTTATTCTAGAAAATGATATAGTCTCCTTATTCATGTTCCCACTTCAAATTCTTAACTTATAAGGTATAAATTTTACGGTTGTATAACTTATTAAATAAATTAATAAGTTATACAACCGTAAAATTTATACCTTATAAGTTAAGAATTTGAAGTTATATATTCAAGCTACACATGTTTATATTATTGTAAATTACAATGTCAACTTCATTACACGTAGTAAAAAAATAATATGAGTATTAATTAATTTTAATCTTATTCCTTGCCTTGTTTGTTTCATAACTCATCTAATCAAAATAATACTACATATGATTTTATTTTTTTCCCAAATGTTGAATTACATTAAGTCTTTTATTTATTTACTAAATATAATATTCATTGTTAATCTAAAATGAATCAACAAATATATATATAAATAGTTCCTAAACATAAAAAGGTCATGATTCATATTATGTTACTCATTTAGTAAAAATGTTAACAACTCCTTAAGTTATAAATTTCTCACCTTAAAAATATAAAAATCTTTAAAATTTTACAAAATAAACAAAAATCTTATTTTCTAAAAAATAATTGTAATATTAATTATTAAACACTGTTCAAGGTGCGGTTATATTGCCTAGTTTGTTAATAAAAATGAAGGAAAAAATTACACGTCTTCAATTAATAAAAAGGCTAAAGAAAATGAAAAACATAAAAATAAATCTAAAAAACAATCAAAATTCTATTTTGATTCTTAAAATACAATTAAAATGTCAAAATGCCAAAATCGACCAATTAAATTTTATTCATTCTTGTTTTAGTTTTGATCTTTTGTTTTTATAACGTAATTGTTCAAGTCGAGAACATAAATACAAGTAGAGAAAAATAAAGTGTAGAATATATTTTGTATAATTTGATGTAATTCATTTTTAGTAGAATATATTTTGGAATGCTTTGAAGCACTACATCACAAATGTATTTCTCTTGAATCCTGTGTTAGATATTTATACAACATCTTATCAATAGTTTTGCATACAACTTAGAACACTATAAACAATTAAACAATATAGAAAACATATCTGATTCAACCATGGAGAAAAGGTGAATTGTTAGTGCAATACTAACCAACTAAGCCTTCCTCCCAATGACCTCTATTTCTGAAGCAGATTATCAGATTACATAATTGCAATGAGACTATTTGTATATATAGAGTTAGGGAGGGGACTTAGCTTATATTAACCTAGTTGGACTAGACCTCCTTATCAAAGGCTTCGGTTAACTAGAAAGCCTACACTTCTGCTTCAACTAGACTACTATAGATACTAAGTCCATAAACAAGAGATCACTAAAATTAAATGGGCTAGATCAGCAAAGAACTATTTATCAACCCATATTTTATAAAACATTAAAATATGAATGTAAGCCCAAATAAAAGTCTAACATTCTCCCACTTAGGCTACATTAATTTTTATAATACATATATATATTAAAATAATTTTATTTAAAAACGACTCATGGGTTGAGTAACAAGAAAAATATTGTGGCCACTTTAAAAACAATAGTTCCTTGATAGTATCTAAAACAACCAATCCAATTTAATCTTTGATATTGAACTATGACTATCACTTTGTTTTCCAATCAACAAAAAATATTCATAATCACAAATACCAAAGTATTAAATCGACATGGTCAATATGTCTAGTAGTGTGGCAAGAGATTATGTCCAACATGTGATCAGATATAAAACATAATCTCTTTATCAGTCCTCATTTCACTAATATTGTGACGCCTAATAAATAAGTCAGTGAAATAACCAAAGCACTGCTTAATAAATAAGTTAGTGTTATATTATTAACTGTGCATAAAACAGTATGATATCCATGCCATTAAGCAAATAAACTTAAATGACGATAAAAACAATATTATGAACTACATGCTTTCAACTCAACATTCTCAAGAATATAACAAAACATAAATGAAAGCATAACTATTAATTGATAAAAAAAAAACCAAAAAACAAACTTTGCAGTTCATAAGTTCAATAAAGAAAATTACAAATAATCATAATTCCTGGTGTATAGAAGAAAACTCCCACTAACCAAAAAGATTGTCCATATCAACAACATGTTTATTAAACAATGACGCACTTAATCCTTTGGTTAGAGGATCTGCCAACATCAATTATTTCTTCCAATTCTCTATAATAACATCTCCTTTCTTGACTAGGTCTCTAACAGTAAGATACTTGATCTCCATATGCTTCAAAGCACCACTAATCTTATTATTTTTGGAAAAGAAAACGACAACACTATTATAACAATAGATCAGCATAGGTAAGGAAATAGAATCAACTACTCGTATCTATGTAATTAGATTCTTTAGCCACACAGCTTACAAAGATGCCTCATAACAAGCTACAAACTCAGCATACATAGTAGATGAAGTAATCAAAGTCTGTTTTACACTTTTCTAAGAAATAGCTGCGCCAGCCAAAGTGAAAATATATCAGAAGTTGACTTTAAACCATCCACAGAACCACCAAAATCAGAATCTGAATAACCAACAACTCGGAGATTCTCAATTTGCTTACAAACAAGCATAAAATTATTGGTTCTCTGTAAATATCTCAAAACTTTATTTGCAGCAACCCAATGATCACGCTCAGGATCAGACAAAAATTGTCCAAGAACATTTACCACAAAAGCAATATTAGGTCTAGTGCAAACCTAAACATACATCAAACTCCCTACCACACTTGCTTAAGGGACGTTTGACATTTCTTCTCTCTCTAAGTTGTTCTTAGGACATTGTTACTTACTAAATTTGTCCCCTTTTAGAATAGGGATAGAACCAGGTTTACATAGATCCATGTTAAACCTTTTTAGCGCACGATGGATATAAGCTTCTTGAGATAAACCAAGAACTTTTCGTTTCCTGTCACGATGAATCTTAATCCCCAAAACAAAAGATGCTTCTCCAAGATCCTTTATATCAAAATTTGTAGACAGGAACAATTTGGTCTCATTTAGTAGTCCCAAATCACTACTTGCTAGTAAAATGTTGTCCACATAAAGAACAAGAAAAATATAACGACTCCCACTGAACTTCATATAAATGCACTGATCAAACGTGTTCTCTATGAAACCAAACGATGTCACAACTTTATCAAACTTCAAGTACCATTGACGAGATGCTTGTTTGAGATCGTAAATAGACCTTTTCAATTTGCAGACCAAGTTCTCCCTTCCACTTTCCTTGAAACCTTCAGGCTAAGACATATAGACCTGCTCACCCAACTCCCCATTCTAGAAAAGCAGTCTTTACATCCATTTGATGCAACTCTAAATCAAAATGTGCAACTAAGGCCATAATAATCCTTAATGAATCTTTTGTAGAAACAGGTGAGAAGGTTTTAGTGTAATCAATACCTTATCTTTGAGTAAAGCCCTTTGCCACTAGATGTGCTTTGTAACTTTCAATTTTACCCTTATTATCCTTTTTGGTTTTGAAAATCCATTTACATCCTATTGGTTTAAAACCAACAGGTAACTCAACCAATTCCCACACATCATTATTCTTCATGGATTCAATTTGATCTTTCATGGCTTCCATCCATTTAGAAGATTGTGTACTATTAAAAGCTTCACTATAAGTCACAGGATCAACAACATGACCAATATCATATTCTCCTTCTCTAAGATAAACCAAAAAATCATTAGAAATTGCTGACCTATTGTCCTCTGAGATCTTCTTAGAGGAATTATTTTTGGAATTGCTGCTTGTTGTTGAACGCCATCTTAAATGATGCCTTCAGCAGCTGGAACTTCTTCAAAGACAGGAGCCTCATCCATAATGGGAGGAAAATGCTCGTCGAAGATAGGAGCATCAACAACATGAGTAGGGATAGGATCATTAGGAGTGTCATCTGTCTATATTATATCATTTCTTGAAAGAGATAAAGGAATGAAAATTCCACCAATTGACTCCCCTGTTTCAAGAGATGGAGTATAAACTTTCTCAGCAATATCAAATTCCAGAAATTTGGCAGTCTGAGATTCAACAATTCTAGTACCGAGAGTAGGACAATAAAATCTATAACCTTTTAAATGATCTAGATAACTAATGAAAAAATAGCAAACTGTTCTGGGATCTAACTTTTTTAAGTTAGGATCATAAATCTTCACTTCAGCTGGACAACCCCATACACGAAAATGGTTCAAACTAGGCTTTCTGCCAGTCCATAACTCAAAAAGAGTTTTGGGTACAGATTTACTTGGAACTCGATTCAGGATATAAGTAGCGGTCAAAATAACTTCACCCCATAAGAACTCTAACATATTAGATCTACTCATCATGCTTCTGGTCATATCCATAAGAGTACGATTTCGTCTTTTAGCAACTCCATTTTGTTTAGGAGTACCGGGCATAGTGTATTCTATAATTATACCACTATCTTGTAAGTACTTAGCAAAAAGCCCCATATTTTGTCCAGTCTCAGTGAACTTTCCATAATATTCACCTCCATGATCCAAATGCACAATCTTGATAAGTTTTCCTAATTATTTCTCAACCTCAGTCCAAAAAACTTTGAATTTATCAAGAGCATCTGATTTTTCTTTAATCAAATAAGTAAAGCCATATTGAGAAAAGTCATCAATAAAAGTGATAAAATATTTATTCCTACAAAGAGTAGTAGAATAAGGCCCAATGATATCGGTGTGTATAATATCTAAGAGATTCTGACTGTGAGTGGCACTTTTCTTATGAGTTTTGAATAACTTCCCTCGAGCACAATCAACACAATTGTCTGAATCAGAAGCATCAAGAGGAGGAAGAATATCAGCTTTAATCAATCTATCAACTCGTTCTTTTGAAATATGACCTAATCGTTTGTGCCACAAAATTAAAGAATGTTCCTTTATACGAGATCTCTTAGCTATAGTATTCTCAACATTAAAAGAGGAAACTGTTACACCCAGATTTTGAGCTATGCAAATTATGACCTCGAAAGTTGGATTCGCAAATAAGCGGACTCATAAGGATGGAATCATGCTCCGGGATTGTATGTCGAGCTTACAGGATGTAGACGACCTCGAGTATGGTGACCTCGAAGTATTCATGATCTCGAAATATAGCTCCGGGAACACACTCATCTTCAGGGACGACTTCGGATCAGGGGTCCCGAGCTCGACGCACGTACGATCTCGAAAGCCATGTGGCCTCGGAAGATGTTTCTAGCTCGATAGACGACGGGAAACCTGGGAGGCTAAAGCCTTAGAGATACGCGATAACCACCTTGAATATCTACAAGTGTTATAAATATGAGATGTAATCCTCATTTATTATTGTAAATCCCCTAGAATTATGAGATATTATTTGGTCAGTTATACGTCCCCTGATCTTCAGGAGACGTTTCCTGTTATATCTGATTATAGGCATTTAAAGCCATTTATTTTATTTACACAAAAAGAGTAACTACCCAAAATATGTGGGATAGTATTCTGCAGCCTTCCCTATAAATAGAGAGGCCATGCACCATTGTAAAGGACCGAAATTCTGATCCTTGAGAGAAAACTCTGGAGAATTCATTCTTGAAGAATTCCTAGAGATAATCTTGAGTTTAATAACAAAGACTCGTGGACTAGGCAGATTTAACTGCTGAACCACGTAAAAATCGTGTGTTTACATTGTTTTATTTCAATTGGCCATTTTCAATTATTGTTTACGTGCTCTTCTTTCACTGTTTGACGAAAAGCGGCGTCAACAGTTTGGTGCTTTCATTGAGAGCCTTAAGCGTTCATCCCTGAGAAAATCATGGCCACAAACAATTAGAACACCCCTGAAGGAAATTACCCAAGACGTCCTGGAAAACAACCAATGGAGAACCCGGACGTTGAGGAGAGGAGTGGGTCTTCTGATTCCCGGGGACCACCACCTCCACCAAGGGATGAGGATATGTACTACAATCCTGAGCGTTACGTTCCTATTGTAGAATTGGAAAACCAGCAATTGAAACAGCTGTTGGCAAAGGCCAACAAACGGAATAAGGAGTTGACTAGGATAGCCGCAGAGGCGCAGGTGGCTCAGCCCCCGCCTCCGCGCGAGAACTAAGTCCCTCCTCCAAGGGACGTGCATGTTCCTCCCCGGAGGCCCCGAGGGCGTCCGCGAAAGGATGCTGCCACAAGAAGACCGACTCAACCCTCGGCGCCAGCATAGCCATCTGCTCCTCCTAGGCCCCAGAGGAATACCTGAGCTCGGGTCTCGCCTAACCCGCCTGTGGAAGTGCCTGCGAGAACTGGGAATAACCGAACCCCCGCAGAGGCTCGGACTCAGGTACCCGGGAGCGCACCGAACGCGACTGACCCATCTCGGGCAAATTCTGGACCCTCTAGGCCGCGACAAGGGTGGCAGCCACCATCGCCTATACGGTTCCCTCCGTCACCCATAAGATATCCTTCGCCACCCCGCAGAAACGCTCAACCTGTTCGAGATCAGGATCAAGGGAGTGCAGGGGATGGACAAGGAAACAGGGAGACTTTCCAGGAGCGGAGAGGCACTCCATCTGAGAGAAGTCAGACGTCTCGGTCTCGCACCGCGGAGACAAGGCGACGTGGAAAGAATCCATCGCAAAACAACCGAGCAATGAGTCTCAACAGTGATGAATCCGGAGAGACCAGGTCCGTAAGCAAACACGACCGAGGTCGTAAGAATACTGGAAGTCGCAAGAAACGTCCCGACCTGCGCAGTCATCTGAATCAGAGTCAGGGGAATGAAAATCAAACAAATCCGAACCTGAGGGATCACTTGAATAGGCGTAGAGATCCCTCGCGGAGACGCGAGCCTGGAATCACGATCAATGACAGTCAATTCTAGACAGCACCTCCTACTGACCCAGTCCAAGAAAGAATCGATCAGCTCGAAAGAGCCTTTAGGCTTTTGAAGAATGAACGAGGATTGAGTCGATATAAGGACTCAGATGAGGAGCTCGAACCGTTTGCTCCCCATATTTCTGACACTCAATTTCCTCAAGGGTTTCGGATTCCTCACGTCCCAACGTTTGAAGGAAAGACCGATCCATGTAGTCACCTGAGCACATTCAACACTATTATGAGAGCCAGTAACGTGGGTTACGAGCTCAGGTGCATGTTGTTTCCAACATCATTGGCAGGACCTGCCAAAAGTTGGTTCGAAAAATATAAAAGACACTCAATAACTTCGTGGGAGCAGTTGTCTAGAGACTTTAAGAAGCAGTTCCAAGCTATGATGGGAGTCAGACCAGAGGCATCCACCCTAACTAACGTCTGACAACAGCCGGGTGAAACACTGAAAAGTTACCTGACAAGATTTAATCTGGAAGTCGCCCGAGCTTGGGACGTGGATGACAGTGGGCACTTAATGGCTATCCGAGCTGGTGTTTTACCCGGAAGTGCCCTTTGGGATGACATGCAAGGGAAACCGGTGAGGTCGATAACCGAGTTTAACAGACGTGCGCAGAGATTTGTCAATGTAGAGGAGGCGAGGTCTATGCTCAAAGCGACCTCGCAGACCAAAACTACAACGATAAACATCAACTCTGCCTCAACCTCGGCTGACCCAGCAGCTCCACAGCCTACCTTGGCGAATCCCTCCAAGAGGAAAAAGAACAAAGGAAATAATCCCGAAGCTGAGGGAGGAAAGAAAAAGAAAGGAGAGAGGTATTTCTCCGTCTATAAAGTGCACACCGAACTCAACGAGTCTCGGGAAAACATATACCTGGCTAATGAAAACCAGGTCCCCTTCAGGCATCCGGACCCAATGAGAAATAAAAAATCCAAGAGGGATTCCAGTAAGTATTTTCGGTTCCACAGAGACACCGGACACACAACTGATGAATGTCGACAACTGAAGGACGAGATCGAAGGGTTGATCTCGAGAGGCTACTTCCGACAGTATGTCAAAAACCAGAACACTGGTCAGACGGCCGCAAGCCAGAGAGTAGCCGCGCCTCCGACGACACAAAATAATAACTCCCGATCTCGGGAAGAGGACAGCCCCCCCCCCCCGATAGACGGAGAGGACGTAATAACCATCTCGGGAGGGCCTCATCTCGCAGGAGGGGGCAGGAATGCCCAAAAGAGATATGTTAACGAGCTTAAGACAGGGGACGGGTCTCCTTATGAACCCGAACCTAGGGCCCCTAAAAGCCAGAGGATTGAAACACAACCCATAACCTTCACTGAGGAGGACACCTCCCATGTTCAGTTCCCACATCATGATCCGCTGGTTATTACTCTTCAGCTCGCCAACAAAAGAGTCCGCCGAGTTCTCATAGATAATGGGAGCTCAGTCAACATTCTTTACAAAGCAACCCTCGAGAAAATGGGACTCTCCCTTCGCGACCTGAAGGCATGTGCAACTACTTTGTACGGCTTTTCAGGAGAATGAACTGCCTGTATGGGATCCATTGAGCTCCCTGTGACCTTGGGAGACTACCCAGTCTCGGTGACCAAGATAATGGAGTTTGTGGTAGTAGATTTACCATCTGCCTACAATGTGCTGCTCGGGAGACCCGCCCTGGTCGGGCTGGGGGAAGTTTCATCTGTAAGGCATCTGGCCCTTAAGTTCCCGACCCCTAGCGGAATCGGGACATTAAAAGGAGACCAACTAGCAGGGAGGGAATGCTATAGCATCTCCTTGAGGGGAAAGAAGCAAACGAGCGCTCAGGCACTCGTTATCATACAAAATAAAGATGGAACGGTATTAGAAATCGACGAGGAGATTGATCCAAGGATTGAGGAGAAAGTTGACCTCGAACCTCTAGAGGAGCTCGAAGAAATTCAGCTCCCAGATAAGACAAAATAGCAATTAATTTGCTTTCTGAAGGAAAACCAGGATGTCTTCGCGTGGTCACACTCAGACATGGTGGGGATAAGTCCAAATGTAGCGAGCCACGCACTGAACATAGACAAAAGCTTCCCCCCGAAGCAACAAAAACGAAGACAGCTGGACGAAGACAGAAAGAAAGCATTAAAGGAGGAAGTTGACAGGTTAAAAGCAAACCATTTCATTAGGGATGCCTTTTACCCTGACTGGGTGGCCAATCCGGTGCTGGTCCCAAAGCCCAATGGGACGTGGAGAACCTGTATTGACTACTCGGATCTCAACAAAGCTTGTCCAAAAGACTGTTTTCCGCTGCCAAGGATTGATCAGCTCGTGGATGCCACGGCGGGGCATGGCCTGATGTCATTCATGGATGCATATTCTGGATATAACCAGATTCCCATGCATGCCCCCGACCAAGAACATACGAGCTTCATCACAGATAAAGGGCTCTACTGCTACAATGTCATGCCGTTCGAACTCAAGAATGCTGGAGCCACGTACCAGCGGCTCGTAAACATGATGTTTTCGGAACAAATTGGGAACAACATGGAGGTTTATGTTGATGACATGCTTGTCAAGTCTCAACTTAACAAGAACCATGTTGATGACCTCGAAGAGTGCTTCGGCGTGCTCAGAAAATACAACATGAAGCTAAATCCTCAGAAGTGCACTTTTGGGGTATCTTCGGGAAAATTTCTGGGCTTTATTGTGAATTCTCGTGGAATCGAGGCTAACCCCGACAAGATCAAGGCCCTGATTGACATGCCTTCACCTCGGAAGCATAAAGATGTCCAAAGTTTGACTGGCAGGATGGCAGCCCTAAGCAGATTCATCTCGAAATCAACGGATCGTGGCCTTCCATTCTTCAACTTATTGAGAGGAAGTAAGAAGTTTGAATGGACAGAGGAGTGTGAGCTGGCCTTTCAGGAGCTCAAAAAGCACCTAGCTGAACCACCCATCCTGTCAAAACATGAGACGGGAGAAGTATTGTACCTATACCTCTCAACCACCGAACACGCGATAAGCACGGTGCTCGTTCGAGAAGAAGAGAGGGTGCAAAAACCCGTCTACTACATCAGTAAAAGATTACTGGGGGCAGAGTCAAGATATCCATTGATGGAGAAACTCGCCCTTAGTCTAATTCATTCATCTCGTAAGCTCCGTCCCTACTTTCAGGCACATCCCATTCATGTACTGACAGATCAACCACTTAGACAGGTCCTGTCTAAACCAGAAGCTTCAGGTCGACTTCTTAAATGGGCTGTTGAGCTTGGACAGTTCGAGATCACCTACCATCTGAGGACAACCATTAAGGCACATGCATTGGCGGACTTTATAGTGGAATGTACTGGAATAGCCGACGACGAGGTAATAACCACGGCCCACGAGCTATGGAAACTTTACGTCGACGACTCGTCAAATGAAAACAGAGCAGGGGCAGGGGTTATTCTGATCACCCCCGCAGGGAGTAAATTTCACTCCACTTTAAGATTTGGCTTTAAAGCATCAAATAATGAGGTCGAGTACGAGGCTCTACTCGCGGGACTACGAATAGCAAAAGAGCTCAAGGCTAAAGCTATACATTGCTATAGTGACTCCCAGCTTGTAGTTAATCAAATCTTGGGAGAATACCAGGCTCGTGGCACAAGAATGGTAGCTTATCTGGAGAAGGCAAAATCTGCATTAGAGTATTTCGAGTTTTATGCAATCGAACAGGTTCCCCGAGAACGAAACTCAAATGCAGATGCCTTAGCTCGACTCGCCACCTCCGCCGAAAATGAAGAGCTAAACGTTATACCCATAGAACACCTATCAACACCCAGCATTAGTGAGCCGGAAGAGGAAGATGTGTGTATGATCGAAACAGAGCCAACCTGGATGACCCCGATAGTCGATTACCTCGAAAACGGGATTCTTCCAAAAGATCGGAATCAGGCTCGAAAGTTGATGTATCAACTTCCTCGGTACACCATTTTAGACGGAAAACTATACAGAAGGGGATATTCCATGCCATTGCTTAGATGTGTAACCCCCCCCCCCCCCCCGAAGCTAAGAAAATCATTGAAGAAATTCATGAAGGGTTCTGCGGAGACCACACCGGGGGGCATAGCCTGTCCAAGAAGATCATACGCCAGGGATATTTCTGGCCAACCATTAAAATGGATTCTTTCGAGTATGTGAAGAAGTGCGACAAATGCCAGAGATTCGCCACGATACCCCGAGCTCCACCATCCGAACTGACCATGTTGACATCCCCATGGCCTTTCGCGGTATAGGGCATCGACCTCGTAGGCTCTCTCCCGACTGGCAAAGGCAGAGTAAAATATGCTGTAGTCGTCGTTGATTACTTCACGAAATGGACGGAGGCTGAACCATTGGCGACCATAACTTCGAAAAAAATCCTTGATTTCGTTGTAAAGAGCATCGTGTGCCGATATGGAGTACCAAGGAAGATCGTATCCGACAACGGAACCCAGTTCGATTGCGACCTATTCACCAGTTTTTGTGAGAAGAACGGTATAATAAAGAGTTTTTCATCAGTGGCCCACCCTCAAGCGAATGGTCAGGTCGAAGCCGTTAACAAAACTCTCAAGAGTTCTCTAAAGAAAAAGTTGGAGGAAGCAAAGGGACGATGGCCCGAGGAATTGCCTCAAGTCCTTTGGGGGTATAGGACCACAGCTCGGACATCAACAGGACATACCCCGTTCTCTCTAGCATACGGCTGCGAGGCAATGTTGCCCATCGAAGTTGAAATCCCAACGATCCGAACTCAGACCTACGACCAAAGTTCAAACCATACTCAGCTCGAGGAAACCCTAGACTTGATCAAAGAAAAAAGAGAAGAGGCTCAGCTGAGAAATGCTGCTTACCAGCAACGCACTATCAGATATTTCAACAAGAGGGTTCGAGATCGAAAGTTCAGAATGGGAGATCTGGTGTTGAGACGCGCATTCTTAGCAACCCGAGATCCAGCAGCTGGAGTGCTCGGGCCGAACTAGGAAGGACCATACCAGATAGAGTCAGTCATCCGACCTGGCGTAGTACCACGAGCATGGAATGGCGAACACCTTAGACCTTACTATCAGTAGTGTAGGAAGTGTGTTGCCTGTAACCATGATTTTCTATATGTATTAGCTTGTCTGTTTTTGAATTCCATCAAATAAAAGATCTATTTTGTTCAATATGTAATCTCTTTTTGTTTTTTTTATTTTTGCAATCTCTCTTAATTTAATAACCTATGGTCACACTCATAGGATATTAAGGGGGCATCATTGGTATATATACCACCAGCTTAAAAAAAATATATATATATAAAGTATTTGGATGCAACCAAGTACGCGAGCTTAGATAGTTCGAACATAACCGAATTATCAAAAAAGTATTTGGATGCAACCAAGTACGCGAGCTTAGATAGTTCGGACATAACCGAATTATCAAAAAAGTATTTGGATATAACCAAGTACGCGAGCTTAGATAGTTCGGACATAACCGAATTATCAAAAACATAAAGTATTTGGATGTAACCAAGTACACGAGCTTAGATAGTTCGGACATAACTGAATTATCAAAAACATAAAGTATTTGGATGTAACTAAATACGCGAGCTTAGATAGTTTGGACATAACCGAACCATCAAAAACCTAAAACATTTGGAGTTAACCAGAGGTGCAAACCTAACAGGTTTGGAACAAACCGGCTAAAAAATTAATCGATAATAAGTAGGAACCTAAACCTACTTCGAGATGAGTCGAGATCGAGGCTGGAATATCTTAAAGAAAAATAGTTTCGAACTCTTAACCTCGGAGCAAAAACTGAGGATGAGGAAAAGTGACTAAACAAAAGATATAACCAAATCATATACGTTACATACCATATAAGTACTTTCGGGTTCATGGTTAAAGTAATATCCGACCTTGATAAATAACGAGGTCGGAAGCGGATAATTCGAACAAACTATGCATGAATGCATCGAGTTTCGAGCCTAAAATCCAAACTATGTTTGTATGAATAAATAAACATAACTGATTCATCAACATAAAATGTGCAAAATATTTCGAGCCAAGAAATGTAAAGCATGTAAAAGAATAGTTAAAGAAATTGTATCAGCCCCGTGGGCATAAATTAAAATAATTACAAAATAGGGGGGCGCAGCCCCAATAAATGATCTCCCCGAGGTCAGATTCAAGGAAGAGGAGTCTCCTTGGCCTTCCCAGCATCTACAGAACCGGATTCCTCAGAACGAATAGCATGACTATCCTCCTGAACTCCCCCCGAAATGACGTCCCGAGCAGCCTTTTCCTTCTTGAGCTGCTCAGCCTTCTCCTTCTCGAGCTGTTCAGCTTCTTCCTTCTCGAGCCAAGCATTCCACCTTTCAAGAAGCGGCGCCTCGTGAGGACCTAAGAAGCTGGTGTCCAGATCTTCATTGTAGGCCCACATCCGGTACATGGCCGAGTCGACCGCCTTCTCTTTCTTCTCTTTGTACTCGGCAAGGAGACGAGCTTTTGCATCCTCCATGATGTCGAAGGTGGCAGCCTTGTCCTCTTCAAGCTTCTTATTGGTCTCCCGAAGCTGGATGATCTCTTTTTTATGCTCCTCGAACTCAGCCTTCAACTTCCCGAGCTCGGTGGCCATACCCTCACGCTCCTTAACTCCCGCCTCGAGCTTCGCATTCGCCGCCTTCAGATCATCGCTCGCCTTGAGGTGAAGATCTTTCGCCTCCTGAGCATGAATCTTGCTCGAATGGATCTCATGGTTTAACTGGTAATTGAGCTGAGCAGTGAAGGCAAGAGCCTGAAAAAGAAGTAAACCACCATTAGCTCCAGGTCAGTATGATTACAAGTAGAAAAGGAAGGAGTATAGAAGAATACTTACCGCGGCGGTGTGCTCAATACTCTTCTCATAAAGAGCAGTGCAGTCTCGGGTGTCATTTAGGCACTGTCACTGGGGAGCTTTGAGGCTGCCATAGCTCTGGCCGATCCGGGACATGACATCCGAGACCAGCGTGGATCCATGGGACCCAGCAGCATTGTCCACCGCATATGCGTCCATATGGGTGGAGATTGATAGCTTCTGAACTCGGGAAGCAGAAGGCCTTTTGGAAAACGGAGCAGAGGATGATTGACCCACCACAGAAGGTGGGGGCTCAACCATGATGGGGGCACCAACCAGCGTAGTCGGTGCCATCGCAGAGGCAACGGCCTGCGAGGATGGCGCCGTCGTGGAAGTGCCAGCCTGAGTAGTCTACGCAGCAACAGAGCTCGGAACCAGCGGAGCAAGGGGAGGTGTTTTCTTGGACCTCTTAGAGCCTTTGCCCGGTTGGCCGGTCTTCAGCGACCCCGCCCTAGGGCGTTTGTTCCTCTTGGCACCAGCAGTGTCGATGAGGGTGTCAAGGTCGGAGTCCATCTCGCCTGCACAAGTCACAACACGGTGAGTAAAGTGAAGCACACAAGTTGCTTCAGTATCACAGACATATAGAGTGATGATAGAAGAAACCTAACTGGAACTCTCCCCCGAGCTCGAGCTTAGGGACCATGAAATTCCCCCGTCTTCAGAGGAGGCGGGGGGAGTGCCTTCCCTATAAGTAGGTGATAACCTCGAGAGGTCCCTATAATCATTGGTCCCATACTGCACAGCTATCTCATTCCACACCTCGTCCGTGGTGTACATGGTGTCGTATTTCCTGAGCCCACTATCAAACCTATGGACACAGTCATCTACCCAACTCCATATGTAGAAGTGGTATCTATCCTGTGGGCACGAGACTAACCTATTGGGCCTGTGTTTTAGTAAAGTGGGGGACCAGATTCTCGAAGTAGGGAGGACTTTACCTTCATCTAAATCCGAGCTCAAAGCTTCATCATTGGCCTCATTCCCAGACCGCGGACTCCTCAGGCGAATTGGGAGTGATGGCCTCGTTTCTCTCCTCGGAGGAAGGGCGCCTGTGGGCAGTGGCACCTCCTCCCAGTGTTCATATTTTTTATTGGACCAGTCAGAGGTTGACTGGCCCTCTCCCAACAGCCCACAAGCTCGGAGCTTGCCCTCGTGTAATAGATACGAGAGAGACCTCCTGCCATAAGGGAGTTGGAGCAAGGCCTCTCTGTGCCCCTTCATTGCTTCATCGGGGGTGGGACGCTGAAAATTAGCAGAAAGGCGAGACACATTTCAACTAAATATGGATTTAAGAACTAAATTCTCGAGCACAGAAACAAAGGTAACGAGAATACTCATGAATCTGCCTGAACGAATAATGTCGAGACGGGGACAGACCATCTGTCCAGAAGAAGGCCCTTTTGAAATCAGGCGGGTGGTTGGGAAGATCCTCAAAAACCTTCGTCTCCTTGGGGTAGCTCGAGAGGTAGTAAAAGCCATCCCCTCCCCGAGCTCGGGAGGGGTTACTTTTTAAACAAAAGAGATATAAAATCTCTTGAGGTGAAGGTCCTTTCCACCCCAGCTCGTGGTACAAGGACCTCAGGGCAGACAGCACCCTGTACGAATTGGTGTTGAGTTGGAACGGAGCCAACCCAACGAAATCAGTAAAGTCTTTGAAAAAAGACTTCAAGGGCAGCAGTGCTCCTGGCTCCATGCCGCATATTTCACTGTGGCGTCGCGGCCGCCAGGGGCGAAGCAGCTCCGTTCATGACCAGTCGGAGCTCGACACTTCAGGGTGCCCGACAAACCAAGGCCATGGAAAGCCAAGATTTCAGTTATTTGACTGGTTGTGGTAACCGAGCTCCAGTAGAGCTCGGCCTCGAACATCTCTCTCCTCGACTGCGAGGATGAAGGTTCCCCCATTAGTAAAAATTTGAGCTCTCCGGGGTGGTATGCGACAGTAACCTTTAAAGCAGGATCGAGAGGAATCGGCCTAGGACTTGAATTGGATTCCGGATAGATGGCCTCCCGAAGAACTCTCCTCTTCCCCTCTATGACTTCGTCTATCTGACGGCGGTAGTGAGCTCGAATGTCCTCTTGCTCGCGCGCAAGCTCGTATTCTCTTATCCGACGTTGATTCCGGGCGAACAGCGATTCTGGGCTCGGAGATTTTGGCTCGTAAGGGATTGCCAGCAATGACCCCCACCGTCTTTCCAGATTCTGTGACATCTAACAAGAAAGAAAAAATGGTGAGGGTCATGCATGCAAGAATCACGAGCTTGATGGGATGAGCTCGGAGATTTAGGAACAAGACAAACTAAATATTAAGACCCTTATTGAGGAGTCAGGGCGTGTGTTCCACGAAAAAGAAAGGGAGCGTGGATAATTTTTTGAAAATCCCAAAATTCAAGGGAAAGAAGAGTGGCGGTTAACCAGGAAAGGCATTCTTGGGTTTCGTGCATATGTCAAGGACAAGGGTTTTTACCCGAAAACTTAGTGTACAAGAAACGTCGCCTAAATTTTTTTTCAAAACCCAAAAAATAAGAACCTCATTCAAACATCAAAACTGGGTATGAACCAGAGATGTAAATCCAGGATGGAAGTCTAAAAAGTATAAGAGCTTATCTGATCAAAACCTCCTATCGTATTATGCTAAGGACGTAAACCAGTATATACACGTACACAGCAAGAACAGCGTGAATAAAAACTGACAAAATGGAAAACAAAAATTGCATACTTACACAGTAACGGCGATTGCAGAGAGATTGTCGATTGAAGAAGAGGTTGCAAATAAGAACTCACTGACTCGAACAGACCAGGATTTCTTTGTTTCTTTAGCCGAGAAAACATGTGCGGGACAGAAGCTTTTTAGGGGGGTCTCTGGTTTTCTTTTTTCTTCTTTTCTTGCTTATGGTGAATGAAAGGTAAAAGTGAAGGTGAAGAGTGGAGTCTTGTATATATAGGTGGGAAAAAGGAGCTAATCTGGAACGTTGAACAAAATCCTTGCAAAATCCAATGGTCAGGGATCAATGACAAGATATTGCCGAAAAGGTGTCAGACGGACGATCGTGGGCGTGTTTCCAAGGTACTCAAGTACCAAAAATGAGCAATACCCAATTGACGCGTGTCCATTTTCAAGAGTGTATGACGGTACAGTTCTCAAAGAAAGTAGTTCAAAAGTTTCCTTCTCTCAGGATTCGAACAAATACTTTTGAGGGGGCAAGATGTTACACCCAGATTTCGAGCTATGCAAATTATGACCTCGAAAGTTGGATTCGCAAATAAGCGGACTCATAAGGATGGAATCATGCTCCAGGATTGTATGTCGAGCTTACAGGATGTAGACGACCTCGAGTATGGTGACCTCGAAGTATTCATGATCTCGAAAGATAGCTCCGGGAACACACTCATCTTCAGGGACGACTTCGGATCAGGGGTCCCGAGCTCGACGCACGTACGATCTCGAAAGTCATGTGGCCTCGGAAGATGTTTCTAGCTCGATAGATGACGGGAAACCTGGGAGGCTAAAGCCTTAGAGATACGCGATAACCACCTTGAATATCTACAAGTGTTATAAATATGAGATGTAATCCTCATTTATTATTGTAAATCCCCTAGAATCATGGGATATTATTTGGTCAGTTATACGTCCCCTGATCTTCAGGAGACGTTTCCTGTTATATCTGATTATAGGCATTTAAAGCCATTTATTTTATTTACACAAAAAGAGTAACTACCCAAAATATGTGGGATAGTACTCTGCAGCCTTCCCTATAAATAGAGAGGCCATGCACCATTGTAAAGAACCGAAATTCTGATCCTTGAGAGAAAACTCTGGAGAATTCATTCTTGAAGAATTCCTAGAGATAATCTTGAGTTTAATAACAAAGACTCGTGGACTAGGCAGATTTAACTGCTGAACCACGTAAAAATCGTGTGTTTACATTGTTTTATTTCAATTGGCCATTTTCAGTTATTGTTTACGTGCTCTTCTTTCACTGTTTGACGAAAAGCGGCGACAACAGAAACCAAAGGAGCCAAGGATAATTTGTAGAGACCATCAGAATAAAAACAATTTCCAATAACTTTGGAGTTTTATAATTTGCAAAAAGAAACGAATATCCTTGTTTATCCAAGCAAAAGAGAAACTAAATTTCTCTTAAAAGTAGGAACAGAAAAAGTATTGTTCAAAACAAGCTTAAAACTGGTCTGTAATTCAAGAATAAAGGTGCCAACATAGCAAACTTCAACTCCAACATCGTTTCCTACTTTAATTTTTGACTCCCTCTGATTTGGTTTCCTGAGATCCCTTAGCCCCTGCAAGGTAGTAGTAATATGAACTGTGGCACCACTATCCAACCACCAAGAATCAATAAGAACATCAACTAGATTAGATTCAAAACAAACACAAGCTAAAGGAGTACCTGGTTATTTTTTCTTCTTTTCTATCCAAATCTTAAATTTGTGACAATCAGTTCTTCTATGGCTCATTTTATCACAGAAGAAACACTTAACATTAGCATACTTCGATTGGGCATTCTCTTTTTTTTGTCCATTGTTATGCTCCTTTCTTAGAAGTGTTGCTCCTTTGGTTTTTGAATCTCCATTTTCCTTTATTTGGCTTGAGTTGAGAAACATAATGGGCTGACTCATTATGCTCCTTTTTCAGCTTGTTTTCCTCAACAACACACTTCGAAATTAATTCATTGATGCTCCATGTTTGATTATAAGTGTTGTAGGCTATCTTAATGAGATTGAAAGATGCAAAAAGAGCATTGAGAGCATGATGAATAATATAAGAATTAGGTAGAGGAATCTTACGATCTTTTAGCTTTGACTGAACATTGACAATTTTCACAATGAAGTCCCTCACTCCTTTAGTTTCATCATAATTGATGGTTTGAATCTCATCCATAAGAGATCCAGTTTCAGCATTCTCACCAGTGTCATACAATTTTCCCACATTAGTTAAAAATTCTTTGGCATTAGTTGTCTCAGGCAGACCACTCAAAAGATGTTCAGGGATCAATCTTTTCATAGCTATTAGACTGAGACGATTTGAATTTTCTCATTGTGCATGGAGAGTTCTCTGGGCAGTAGTGCTCGCATCAGTTGGAGCAGCGGGTTGATCCTCACGCATGCATCGATCCAAGTCCATGATTCCCAAACTAAAATCCACATCTCGTTTCCACTTCTTGTAGTTGGACCCAGTCAGAATTTGAATGGAAGCATTATTGTTGTTCACAGAAAAGGAAACTACAAGATAAAAGGAAAATGGCAAAACTTGATTAAACTATGAGCATATCAAGAAAATATATAAATAGAGTCAAGATAGTCATCACAAACTCCCCTTTGGGGTGAGAATATAACACACATATGATATATTTCCATGAAGCTAACTAGAAAAAATATATATAAATTAAAAATTGATTACCTTTGGATAAATAAATTCTCAAGGCATATATATTAAATCAAACCAAACAAAATACACATAAAAAATTATTACCTTTGGACAAATAATGTTAAACATGCATTATAATCAACACACTTCATGATACATTAATTAATATATATAATTACCTCATTTGTGCAAGTGATTATACATATCAATTATCCAAGAAAAATATTTTCTATAAACTGATGAAATTTGGCGATAAAATAATCATTGAAAAATAATATAATTAAATCACTTTGATGATAATAATTATAATATTTTCAACCAAATTCCCCCCAAAAAAATATTACTCATTAAATTTATGAATGATAAAAACAATGTGTCCCACCATAACACATTATTTAGTCATCAAACATTCAAGTTTGTCATTTTAGAACAACAAAGAATATAGGATTTTTTTTATGAAAAGTAATTCCTATTGTTTGAGTGGAGAGTATATAAAAAAAAAAGTTGATTGTTCAAAAGAGTGAATATGTTCAAATGAACGAACAAATACTCAAATAATTTTCTGTGATTCAAATTTTTTGAAAAAATATTATAAATTATTTATTAATGTTTTATGACACCGTAAATGAGATTAATTCCATAATAATTATTTTAACATTTCAAAAAAATAAATAAAAATCACAAAAAAATCAGAAAATAAATTATATTAATGTTGGAAAAAAGAAACGTCGAAAAACGATGTCAGAAGATGTCGCACGCGCCGCCTGCCGCGAGTGGGCTTCGTCTGAACAGGTTGTCTTCAACCTTCCACTGGTAAACGGGCCGTGCGACCCGGATTTTGACCTGGTCGAGTTCGACAGCTTTCTGGCCAGAAAAAGAGGCGGTTTCGAGCGTTTAATGAGGGGTTTTCATTAGAGGATCATGTGCAATTGATTTATGGGGTTTATATCGAGTAAAATCAAGAAACTAAGTGTAGATCTAAGAGATTATTTGTGAAAAAAATGCATCAAAAGTCGGGTAATTGAATGTGTAATGGCTGAATCTATATAACTAAGCCCAAATAAAAGTCTAACATCCTGACCATTTCAAAAGACATGATTTACAATTACATATAAAAAAATCTTATTTTACATAAATAATACTCCAAGATTTTGAAACTTCACAATTTTCACAATAACACAAACCAATTATTCGTAGGTTGGAGCTGCTTCACTCAATTGTTAGCAAAGATAATGTCCATTGCCAAAAACAAGTATACATATCAGTTCCTACTAGTGATTTTTTGTTGGATGCATTATTAGTTCAACTCCGAAGATTGTTAGAGTGAACAAAATGTAGTCGCCCAAAAAAATTTGCAATCCAAAACTTCTTCAACTCATTCTGGCTCTTCTACGTGGCAATTAGTCATACTGCCACTATTACTACATGGGCTTCGAAACCCAATGTTTCTCTTTTAAAATTGTTGAAGTTGGATTGTGTTGTTGTCATCCAACACTACAAAGCTTCGTCCATGCTAGAACTGGTATAACATTTTTGTCTAAGAGCAACTTCAATGGTGGCTACCCTATTAGTTGCCTAAAATGTCCAAATCATCCCAAAATATAATTTTTTATTTTCTCTCTCATCCACATCACTTTTGGCAACATTTTCCATAAAAATGCTCAAATGCTGAACCACCCCAAAAGTTGTCAATTATGGTCTCACATATTATTATTTAATATATTATTTTGTAATTATAAATATTGTCACACAAATTTTTTTAAATTTATATATTAATATAAATAAATATTACAGGAAATTTAAATTAGATGAAATTTAAAGGAGCTTATAAAATGACACAATCATAATTAATCAATCCATAATTAAAAAAAATGCTAATTAGAATTATTTCCCAATTTTGACCATATGTGCTCCATCAAGTCTACCTGAAGATTGCGATGAATGTTTCTCTCACGAATTTAAGCATTTCTTTGAAGCATTATCGGGAAATCAGAAATAGGTCCATGCAATACTTCAACCATTGAGGTGTCGGCGGGGCCGTCATCATAATTAAAATCAAACAAACTCTCATATGCATCTCTTTCATCCTCAACAATAATGTTGTGCAATATGATGCATGCATACATTATATCTTTGAGAACATCTCTTTGCCAAAAACGTGTTGGTCCTCGTACAATAACAAAATGAGATTGAAGTACTTTGAATGCTCGCTCAACATCTTTGCGTACAACTTCTTGGCATCGGGAAAATAATTTTATTTTCTCTCCTTGAGGCAGTGGGATAGTTTTAACAAATGTACCTCACTCTGGATAGATACCATCTGCTAGATAGTACCCCTTGATGCATTGTGTGCCATTTATCATAAACTCAACTCTCGGAGCTTGCCCTTGTAAGATATCAGTGAATAATGGGGATTGATTTAACACGTTGAGATCATTATTGGATCCTGGAACACCAAAAATTGTATGTCATATCCAAAGATCTTGTGACGCAACTACTTCGAGCATGATTGTTGGTCTGTCGTGATCACCTAGCGTGAATTGGCCTTTCCATGCAACTGGGCAATTTTTCCATTCCCAATGCATACAATCAATGCTTCCCAACATGTGTGGAAAACCACACACCTCCCCCATTTGAAGTAAGCGACGAATGTCCCCAGCACTGGGCCGTCTCAAATATTCGATCCCAAAAATATCATTCACTCCCCGAACGAAATTGACTAGACATTCAATAGTGGTGGTTTCACAAATTCGAACATACTCATCAACATAATCGGCAGGCGCTCCGATGCCAACATTCGCATAGCAGCGGTGCACTTCTAATATGGTGAAAGCCCCTTCTACTGACTGCATCAAACCTCATCTTGAAATACTTTGAATGTCTTTCTAGAGCCTGCACTATGTGTTGGAATACGTGTCTACGCATTCTAAATCTTCTTCGAAATTGATATTTTGTATACACCGGTTCATCAGAAAAGTAGTCATCGAACAAACGTTGGTTTCCTTATACATGACCCCTATCAATGTGGGCTCTTCTTCTTCCTTGCCTTGTTGAGCTACCCCCATCCATGAAAGCTTTGAAATATTGATCATCATGATCGTCAATAAACTCTGCAATTATGATATCCTCTAGACTCATATTGTCGTATGGATTTAGAGAATTTGGCGAATCCATTGTCGAACTTAGAGTATATGATATTTGGGAATGAAAGTTGAATGAGAGAGTAAAATGAAGGATGGAATGGAGAGTTGAGTAAAAGGAAGATTGAAATTTGGTATTTATAGACATGGTGATATTTATAGTCGTTAAAATATAGCCGTTAAAATGTAGCTGTTAAAATATAGCCGTTAAAATATAACTTATCAATGTCGCCGTTAAAATATAGGCTAAATAATAAAGGATAATTTATTTAAATAAAATAAAATACATAATAATGCGGTTGATAAAAATACATAGCAATTACAACTTCAGGATATTATTCTTAATATAAGTACACAAGTTTTCATGATCTTTCTTTTTGCTTAGGAGTCATATGGGACGTGTCCACAATGAGATAATCCATGTATTTTGTCATCATATTATCTTCTGCCTCTTTCTCCTTTATCACTACCAATTTCTCCAATGCAGATGCTTTTCGTTCACTAATCTCTATAAATCTAGTATGTGTCTTTTTTTTTTCCTTCCTTTTTCTCTTTGCTGCCTTTTGGCTAGTAGGGTGCACTTCACGTACTTCATCATCACTGATGCCTGCATTGGAAGAAGAAGTAAATGCCCCTGATTCTGACACCTTTGTTCTCTTACCACCTTTTGGTTGGTATATTGTATTCCATTTTGGCTCATCCTTTAGTAATCTCCAACAGTCCACAAGCAGAAAATTTGAGTTGTTATTTTCAGATTTGTACAATTGATGTGCATTCTCAAGAATTTGCTCATCAGACCAACCATTGTGATGTGCTTGTTGTACTCGTTTATAACACCCATTGAAACACGCCATCTTTTGATTCATCTTGTTCCAATGATATTTGCATTGCCTTTAGTTATTGCTTGCTCGCCTTTTTGGTTGGTGTTGTAGTATTCTGCGATCCGAGCCCATAAATGTGTAGAGGTTTGGTCATTCCCCACAATGGCATCCTTAGATGTATTAATCCATCCACTTATCATAAGTATATTGACTTCCTTCCTCCATTCGACTTTACCTTTATGCCTTGATTCATCTTCATTGTGTAGAAATACATTTTCCAACCCTTCAACACCATGTTCAGGTTGGGTTTCACAGACAGATGTCGATGATGTTTCACGATTCAAATCAATACTAGACTTTTCCGTACTTGGCCTATAATTTCTTAAAACCATTTTGGGTCAGTGTAGGGAAGGCGTATGAAAGGCATATGGTAGTGAATTTGTTGGTGTGAAGAATGGAGCTTGTTGGGGCGTCTCAAAAGAGCCAAAATTTTGGAAAGGGTAAGAGGACATGAGATAATTTTAAGAATTTGGAAAACTTTGGTTAAATTGAGAATATTAAAAATTTGGATTTTGGGGATTAGTAGAGAGAGTATTTCAAAAATTTTGATTGAAATGAGAATATTGAAAGTTTGGATTTTGGCGGTTGGTGTGTGGAGAATATGATGAATTTTAAAAAACTTGAGAATATTGAAATTTTGGATTTTGGGTGTTGGTATTGGGAGAATTTT